>NC_091284.1:300057918-300681418 GCF_032444005.1 Ranitomeya imitator
CATATTTTTTTATTTCATAACTTAAAATAGAAGAGATACAACGCGTTTCGGATACAGTATATATCCTTCTTCAGGTATCATAAAAACACAGTACAAATCCTACTAGTATAAAATTCAATTACACTTATATATAGTATCAAACCTTTTATCCCAGTCTCAGAAACTTGATTTGGGGTGTGGACCAAGTTCAGGAAAACACCCACTGATTGATACAGCCTTGTTAACATTGATGCAAGAAAGAGAGCAAAAAAAAAATATATCAAAGAAAAAAAAAAACACAAGAAAAAAATAAATAAAATAAATAAATAAATAAAAAATAATAAAATATCCTTTAAACTCTCTCTATGATATCATTCAATCCATTTGGAAATAATGTTCCCAAACGATATATCCAAAACGTTTCTTTCCTGTTTAAAAGAGCTTTCCTGTTTGCAACTCCAGAGGGTATTTGCTCCACTGGAGTTACTTTTATGTTACAAATTTTATTATGTTTAAGTAGTAGATGCCTTGAGAGACTATGTTTTAAAAAGCCATTTTTTGCTCTATTTCTGTGGCCATTAATGCGGGACCACAGTGTCTGTACAGTGCGTCCCACATACTGCAAACCACAACTGCATGTGATGACATATACAACATGATCACTACTACAGGTGAGTCTTTGTGAGATTTCAAAGACATCACCAGTATTATTGCATTTAGTAGTTTTAGCCCCATGATCTAGGATCCCACAGGTACAACATTTTTTGGAGTTACATTTAAAAACTCCGGTGCCTTGAAGAACTCCACATAAAGTTTGATCCTTATTTTTATAAATGTTTTTTCTTTTTGGATCCAACTGTTTTTTTAATTTACTGGGGGCCACCAAATTTTTCAAAGTTTTCCCCCTTCTATATGTAATCCCTGGTTTATCAGGGAGATGTTTTCCCAAGACAGGGTCACGCTTCAAGATGTACAAATATTTAGAATGCACAGTTCTTATAATTTTATTGCCCCTATTGAATGTTGTCACAAAATTCAATTTCCAGCGATCATCACTTTTTTCCTTACCAGTAGTCAAAGTATCCCCCTTCCTGGTTTTTCCTTTTAAACATTCCTCCTGTGTTTTTATTTTGTTGTCCCTATATGCACCATTTATCAAATTTTTCGGGTATCTTTTTTCCTTGAATTTTCTTTTTAAAATTTTAGACTGAGCTACATAACCAGATTCTCTTGTACAATTCTTTCTGATGCGATAAAATTGGCTGTGGGGTATATTAACCTTCCACTTCTTGTAATGTGCACTATTGAAATCTAAAAAGCCATTTGAATCCACTTTTTTGAAGTGGGATTTTGTGATGATTTTTTTACCACTATGGCTGATCTCTAAATCAAGAAATACCATTTTTTCTTTATTAATTTGTGATGTAAAGGTAATCCCCCAGGTGTTATTATTGAGCTCCTTTATTAATTGTGCCGCTTTCTCCTCTGTCCCCTTCCATATGATAATCAGATCATCTATGAAGCGCTTGTAAAGCTTTATTTTGTCATAGAAAACAGGCTTAGAAAGTGACGATGAGGACTCGAATCGCCCCATGAATAAGTTTGCGAAACTTGGCGCGATCCGAGTCCCCATCGCGGTGCCGAGCAACTGTAAGTACAGTACGCCTTCAAAAATGAACACATTGTGTTCAAGAATGAATTTCAGACCCTTTAACAGAAAATCTCTTTGTTCGGGGAGCATCTCTGTCTCTGCTAAATAAAAACCCACTGCATTTACCCCCATTTCGTGATCTATGTTGGAATATAATGAATTAACATCCAATGAGATAAAGGAATAGTTATCTTCCCATTCAATATCCCTCAGTTCCTCGATTAATTGTGTGGAATCTCTCAAATATGAAGGAAGAGACTTTACTAGATCTTGTAAAAACAAGTCAATATAATGAGAAAGATGACAGGTTAAAGACCCTATTCCTGATATAATTGGTCTACCAGGTGGTTTTTCACAGTTCTTATGCACTGTTGGTAGATGATAAAATAACGCCATGGTTGGTGCAGTGTTACATTTGCTAATGACAGGTGTTATGAAGGCAATCCAGAAACACAGTGTGCTTAGCGATCAGAGCGCACACAGTGATCTGACAAATACCCAAAAATACAAGAACGAGCTCTGAGACGTGGAAACTCTGTAGACTGCACACCTGATCCTATCCTAAACACAACTAAAAGCGGCTGTGGATTGCGCCTAACAACTACCTAGGCAACTCGGCACAGCCTAAGAAACTAGCTAGCCTGAAGATAGAAAAATAGGCCTGACTTGCCCCAGAGAAATTCCCCAAAGGAAAAGGCAGCCCCCCACATATAATGACTGTGAGTAAGATGAAAAGACAAAACGTAGGGATGAAATAGATTCAGCAAAGTGGGGCCCGATATTCTAGGACAGAGCGAGGACAGTAAAGCGAACTTTGCAGTCTACAAAAAACCCTAAAGCAAAACCACGCAAAGGGGGCAAAAAAAAACCACCGTGCCGAACTAACGGCACGGCGGTACACCCTTTGCGTCTCAGAGCTTCCAGCAAAACAAAAGACAAGCTGGACAGAAAAAAAGCAACAAAAAAGCAAAAAGCACTTAGCTATACAGAGCAGCAGGTCACAGGAACAATCAGGAGAAGCTCAGATCCAACACTGAAACATTGACAAGGAGCAAGGATAGCAGCATCAGGCGGAGTTAAGTAATGAAGCAGTTAACGAGCTCACCAGAACACCTGAGGGAGGAAGCTCAGAAGCTGCAGTACCACTTGTGACCACAGGAGTGAATTCAGCCACAGAATTCACAACAGTACCCCCCCCCTTGAGGAGGGGTCACCGAACCCTCACCAGAGCCCCCAGGCCGACCAGGATGAGCCGCATGAAAGGCACGAACAAAATCGGAAGCATGAACATCAGAGGCAAAAACCCAGGAATTATCTTCCTGAGCATAACCCTTCCATTTAACCAGATACTGGAGTTTCCGTCTAGAAACACGAGAATCCAAAATCTTCTCCACAATATACTCCAATTCCCCCTCCACCAAAACCGGGGCAGGAGGCTCAACAGATGGAACCATAGGTGCCACGTATCTCCGCAACAACGACCTATGGAATACATTATGTATGGAAAAGGAGTCTGGGAGGGTCAAACGAAAAGACACAGGATTGAGAACCTCAGAAATCCTATACGAACCAATAAAACGAGGATTAAATTTAGGAGAGGAAACCTTCATAGGAATATGACGAGAAGATAACCAAACCAGATCCCCAACACGAAGTCGGGGACCCACACGGCGTCTGCGATTAGCGAAAAGTTGAGCTTTCTCCTGGGACAAGATCAAATTGTCCACTACCTGAGTCCAGATCTGCTGCAACCTATCCACCACAGAATCCACACCAGGACAGTCCGAAGACTCAACCTGTCCTGAAGAGAAACGAGGATGAAACCCAGAATTGCAAAAAAATGGAGAAACCAAGGTAGCCGAGCTGGCCCGATTATTAAGGGCGAACTCAGCCAACGGCAAAAAGGACACCCAATCATCCTGGTCTGCAGAAACAAAACATCTCAGATATGTTTCCAAGGTCTGATTGGTTCGTTCGGTCTGGCCATTAGTCTGAGGATGGAAAGCCGAGGAAAAGGATAGGTCAATGCCCATCCTACCACAAAAGGCTCGCCAAAACCTTGAAACAAACTGGGAACCTCTGTCAGAAACAATATTCTCAGGAATGCCATGCAACCGAACCACATGCTGAAAGAACAAAGGTACCAAATCAGAGGAGGAAGGCAATTTAGCCAAGGGCACCAGATGGACCATTTTAGAAAAGCGATCACAGACCACCCAAATGACTGACATCTTTTGAGAAACGGGAAGGTCAGAAATGAAATCCATCGAAATATGTGTCCAAGGCCTCTTTGGGACCGGCAAGGGCAAAAGCAACCCACTGGCACGAGAACAGCAGGGCTTAGCCCTAGCACAAATCCCACAGGACTGCACAAAAGTATGTACATCCCGTGACAGAGATGGCCACCAGAAGGATCTAGCCACTAACTCTCTGGTACCAAAGATTCCAGGATGACCAGCCAACACCGAACAATGAAGTTCAGAGATAAGTTTATTAGTCCACCTATCAGGGACGAACAGTTTCTCTGCTGGACAACGATCAGGTTTATTCGCCTGAAATTTTTGCAGCACCCGCCGCAAATCAGGGGAGATGGCAGACACAATGACTCCTTCCTTGAGGATACCCGCTGGCTCAGATAAACCCGGAGAGTCGGGCACAAAACTCCTAGACAGAGCATCCGCCTTCACATTTTTAGAGCCCGGAAGGTACGAAATCACAAAGTCGAAGCGGGCAAAAAATAACGACCAACGGGCCTGTCTAGGATTCAAGCGCTTGGCAGACTCGAGATAAGTCAAGTTCTTATGATCAGTCAATACCACCACGCGATGCTTAGTTCCTTCAAGCCAATGACGCCACTCCTCGAATGCCCACTTCATGGCCAGCAACTCTCGATTGCCCACATCATAATTACGCTCAGCGGGCGAAAACTTCCTGGAAAAGAAAGCACATGGTTTCATCACTGAGCAATCAGAACCTCTCTGTGACAAAACCGCCCCTGCTCCAATCTCAGAAGCATCAACCTCGACCTGGAACGGAAGAGAAACATCTGGCTGACACAACACAGGGGCAGAACAAAAACGACGCTTCAACTCCTGAAAAGCTTCCACAGCAGCAGAAGACCAATTAACCAAATCAGCACCCTTCTTGGTCAAATCTGTCAATGGTTTGGCAATGCTAGAAAAATTACAGATGAAGCGACGTTAAAAATTAGCAAAGCCCAGGAACTTTTGCAGACTTTTCAGAGATGTTGGCTGAATCCAATCCTGGATGGCTTGGACCTTAACTGGATCCATTTCGATAGTAGAAGGGGTAAAGATGAACCCCAAAAATGAAACTTTCTGCACACCGAAGAGACACTTTGATCCCTTCACAAACAAAGAGTTAGCACGCAGGACCTGAAAAACCATTCTGACCTGCTTCACATGAGACTCCCAATCATCTGAGAAGATCAAAATGTCATCCAAGTAAACAATCAGGAATTTATCCAGATACTCACGGAAGATGTCATGCATAAAAGACTGAAACACAGATGGAGCATTGGCAAGTCCGAACGGCATCACTAGATACTCAAAATGACCCTCGGGCGTATTGAATGCAGTTTTCCATTCATCTCCTTGCCTGATTCTCACCAGATTATACGCACCACGAAGATCTATCTTAGTGAACCAACTAGCCCCCTTAATCCGAGCAAACAAGTCAGATAACAATGGCAAGGGATACTGAAATTTAACAGTGATCTTATTAAGAAGGCGGTAATCAATACACGGTCTCAGCGAACCATCCTTCTTGGCTACAAAGAAGAACCCTGCTCCCAGTGGTGATGACGATGGGCAAATATGTCCCTTCTCCAGGGATTCCTTCACATAACTGCGCATAGCGGCGTGTTCGGGCACGGATAAATTAAATAATCGACCTTTAGGGAATTTACTACCAGGAATCAAATTGATAGCACAATCACAATCCCTATGCGGAGGTAGAGCATCGGACTTGGGCTCTTCAAATACATCCTGATAATCAGACAAGAACTCTGGGACCTCAGAAGGGGTGGATGACGAAATCGACAAAAATGGAACATCACCATGTACCCCCTGACAACCCCAGCTGGATACTGACATGGAATTCCAATCCAATACTGGATTATGGGTTTGTAGCCATGGCAACCCCAACACGACCACATCATGCAGATTATGCAACACCAGAAAGCGAATAACTTCCTGATGTGCAGGAGCCATGCACATGGTCAGCTGGGCCCAGTATTGAGGTTTATTCTTGGCCAAAGGTGTAGCATCAATTCCTCTCAATGGAATAGGACACCGCAAAGGCTCCAAGAAAAACCCACAACGTTTAGCATAATCCAAATCCATCAGATTCAGGGCAGCGCCCGAATCCACAAACGCCATGACAGAAAACGACGACAAAGAGCATATCAAGGTAATGGACAGAAGGAATTTGGACTGTACAGTACCAATGACGGCAGACCTAGCGGACCGCTTAGTGCGCTTAGGACAATCAGAAATAGCATGAGTGGAATCACCACAGTAGAAACACAGACCATTCAGACGTCTGTATTCCTGCCGTTCAACTCTAGTCATAGTCCTATCGCACTGCATAGGCTCAGGTTTAACCTCAGGCAGTACCGCCAAATGGTGCACAGATTTACGCTCGCGCAAGCGTCGACCGATCTGAATGGCCAAAGACAAAGACTCATTCAAACCAGCAGGCATAGGAAATCCCACCATGACATCCTTAAGAGCCTCAGAGAGACCCTTTCTGAACAAAGCTGCCAGCGCAGATTCATTCCACTGAGTGAGTACTGACCATTTCCTAAATTTCTGACAATATACTTCTATATCATCCTGACCCTGGCACAAAGCCAGCAAATTTTTCTCAGCCTGATCCACTGAATTAGGCTCATCGTACAGCAATCCGAGCGCCAGGAAAATCGCATCGACACTACTCAATGCAGGGTCTCCTGGCGCAAGAGAAAATGCCCAGTCTTGAGGGTCGCCGCGCAAAAAAGAAATAATAATCAAAACCTGTTGAATAGGATTACCAGAAGAATGAGGTTTCAAGGCCAGAAATAGCTTACAATTATTTTTGAAACTTAGAAACTTAGTTCTATCTCCAAAAAACAAATCAGGAATAGGAATTCTTGGTTCTAACATAGATTTCTGATCAATAGTATCTTGAATTTTTTGTACATTTATAACGAGATTATCCATTGAAGAGCACAGACCCTGAATATCCATGTCCACACCTGTGTCCAGAATCACCCAAATGTCTAGGGGAAAAAAAAAAGTGAACACAGAGCAGAAAAAAAAAAAAAATGATGTCAGAACTTTTTCTTTCCCTCTATTGAGAATCATTAGTTTGGCTCCTTGTACTGTTACATTTGCTAATGACAGGTGTTATGAAGGCAATCCAGAAACACAGTGTGCTTAGCGATCAGAGCGCACACAGTGATCTGACAAATACCCAAAAATACAAGAACGAGCTCTGAGACGTGGAAACTCTGTAGACTGCACACCTGATCCTATCCTAAACACAACTAAAAGCGGCTGTGGATTGCGCCTAACAACTACCTAGGCAACTCGGCACAGCCTAAGAAACTAGCTAGCCTGAAGATAGAAAAATAGGCCTGACTTGCCCCAGAGAAATTCCCCAAAGGAAAAGGCAGCCCCCCACATATAATGACTGTGAGTAAGATGAAAAGACAAAACGTAGGGATGAAATAGATTCAGCAAAGTGGGGCCCGATATTCTAGGACAGAGCGAGGACAGTAAAGCGAACTTTGCAGTCTACAAAAAACCCTAAAGCAAAACCACGCAAAGGGGGCAAAAAAAACCCACCGTGCCGAACTAACGGCACGGCGGTACACCCTTTGCGTCTCAGAGCTTCCAGCAAAACAAAAGACAAGCTGGACAGAAAAAAAGCAACAAAAAAGCAAAAAGCACTTAGCTATACAGAGCAGCAGGTCACAGGAACAATCAGGAGAAGCTCAGATCCAACACTGAAACATTGACAAGGAGCAAGGATAGCAGCATCAGGCGGAGTTAAGTAATGAAGCAGTTAACGAGCTCACCAGAACACCTGAGGGAGGAAGCTCAGAAGCTGCAGTACCACTTGTGACCACAGGAGTGAATTCAGCCACAGAATTCACAACAGTGCAGGATTTGATAAAAACCTTTTTTCTGTTTTATTGAGAATGTTTCTCTCATAGGCTTCTTTAATCATATGGTGATAGTCCTGAACAAAGGATTGTGTAGGATCTTCTTTTAGAATTTTGTAATATCTCATATCAGACAATATGTTCAAAGCTTCCTCAATATAGTGAGATCTATTTTGCACAACTACTCCCCCTCCTTTATCAGCTTGCCTTATTACTATATCTGTATTTTGTCTCAAATCCTCCAATGCCAAGAAACATTCTCAATAAAACAGAAAAAAGGTTTTTATCAAATCCTGCACCAACCATGGCGTTATTTTATCATCTACCAAAAGTGCATAACAACTGTGAAAAACCACCTGGTAGACCAATTATATCAGGAATAGGGTCTTTAACCTGTCATCTTTCTCATTATATTGACTTGTTTTTACAAGATCTAGTAAAGTCTCTTCCTTCATATTTGAGAGATTCCACACAATTAATCGAGGAACTGAGGGATATTGAATGGGAAGATAACTATTCCTTTATCTCATTGAATGTTAATTCATTATATTCCAACATAGATCACGAAATGGGGGTAAATGCAGTGGGTTTTTATTTAGCAGAGACAGAGATGCTCCCCGAACAAAGAGATTTTCTGTTAAAGGGTCTGAAATTCATTCTTGAACACAATGTGTTCATTTTTGAAGGCGTACTGTACTTACAGTTGCTCGGCACCGCGATGGGGACTCGGGTCGCGCCAAGTTTCGCAAACTTATTCATGGGGCGATTCGAGTCCTCATCGTCACTTTCTAAGCCTGTTTTCTATGACAAAATAAAGCTTTACAAGCGCTTCATAGATGATCTGATTATCATATGGAAGGGGACAGAGGAGGAAGCGGCACAATTAATAAAGGAGCTCAATAATAACACCTGGGGGATTACCTTTACATCACAAATTAATAAAGAAAAAATGGTATTTCTTGATTTAGAGATCAGCCATAGTGGTAAAAAAATCATCACAAAATCCCACTTCAAAAAAGTGGATTCAAATGGCTTTTTAGATTTCAATAGTGCACATTACAAGAAGTGGAAGGTTAATATACCCCACAGCCAATTTTATCGCATCAGAAAGAATTGTACAAGAGAATCTGATTATGTAGCTCAGTCTAAAATTTTAAAAAGAAAATTCAAGGAAAAAGATACCCGAAAAATTTGATAAATGGTGCATATAGGGACAACAAAATAAAAACACAGGAGGAATGTTGAAAAGGAAAAACCAGGAAGGGGGATACTTTGACTACTGGTAAGGAAAAAAGTGATGATCGCTGGAAATTGAATTTTGTGACAACATTCAATAGGGGCAATAAAATCATAAGAACTGTGCTTTCTAAATATTGGTACATCTTGAAGCGTGACCCTGTCTTGGGAAAACATCTCCCTGATAAACCAGGGATTACATATAGAAGGGGGAAAACTTTGAAAAATTTGGTGGCCCCCAGTAAATTAAAAAAACAGTTGGATCCAAAAAGAAAAAACATTTATAAAAATAAGGATCAATCTTTATGTGGAGTTCTTCAAGGCACCGGAGTTTTTAAATGTAACTCCAAAAAATGTTGTACCTGTGGGATCCTAGATCATGGGGCTAAAACTATTAAATGCAATAATACTGGTGATGTCTTTGAAATCTCACAAAGACTCACCTGTAGTAGTGATCATGTTGTATATGTCATCACATGCAGTTGTGGTTTGCAGTATGTGGAACGCACTGTACAGACACTGCATTAATGGCCACAGAAATAGAGCAAAAAATGGCTTTTTAAAACATAGTCTCTCAAGGCATCTACTACTTAAACATAATAAAATTTTTAACATAAAAGTAACTCCAGTGGAGCAGATACCCTCTGGAGTTGCAAACAGGAATGCTCTTTTAAACAGGAAAGAAACGTTTTGGATATATCGTTTGGGAACATTATTTCCAAATGGATTGAATGATATCATAGAGAGAGTTTAAAGGATATTTTATTTTTTATTTTTATTTATTTATTTATTTATTTTCTTGTGTTTTTTTTTTTTTTTCTTTGATATATTTTTTTTTGCTCTCTTTCTTGCATCAATGTTAACAAGGCTGTATCAATCAGTGGGTGTTTTCCTGAACTTGGTCCACACCCCAAATCAAGTTTCTGAGACTGGGATAAAAGGTTTGATACTATATATAAGTGTAATTGAATTTTATACTAGTAGGATTTGTACTGTGTTTTTATGATACATGAAGAAGGATATATACTGTATCCGAAACGCGTTGTATCTCTTCTATTTTAAGTTATGAAATAAAAAAATATGAAATATCATCTTTGAATGTGAGTCCTGGGAAGCGCTGCCATTCATGGGCTGGATGTGCTTTTCTTGAACTACTTATCCTGTGTGGGCCTTACTCTGGCTCTCTCACTTGGATCCACCCGAGGCAAGCTGCAAGCCCTGTATATTGAAAAGTATCTCAGAGGGAATCTGGAGGATACACGATCTAAAGCCATTTTAGTCTTTTATCAGGTGAGTGCATAAAATTGTGCACCCTTTAAAGACTATAATATTGTGTTTACGCACTTAGGGCGCCGCGATTTGTCTTTTCTTCTCTCCCAAACAGGGTTTTTTTTGTATAAAAGCTTGAACTTGGAAATGTAGCAGAAGGTACAAGAAGGCTGAGGAACTGCCGAAAATCAGCTGACTGTACTGGAACCCGGATGGCTACCCGAAGGTACAAGAGCCAATGGAACTATCAAGGACCAGCTGACGGTACTGGAACCCGGTTACTAAGCAGGAGGTATCTGTGCCAGTAAGCACTACCAAGGACTACCAGACGTTGGTGGAACTCGGATACCGAGAAGGAGGCACCTAAGCCAAAGGCTCTGCCTGGAACCAGCTGACGGAACAGGAACCCGGATGGGGAGCAGAAGGTACAAGAGCAAAATAAACTGCCGAGAACCAGCTGACGGTACTGGAACCCGGATGGGTAGCAGAAGGTACAAGAGCCAATGGAGCTACCGAGGACCAGCTGACGTTACTGGAACCCGGTTACTAAGCAGGAGGTACCCGTGCCAGAAAGCACTACCAAGGACCACCAGACATTGGTGGAACTCGGATACCGAGAAGGAGGCACCTAAGCCAAAGGCTCTGCCTGGAACCAGCTGATGGTACTGGAACCAGAGGGACCTATTCAAGATTGTCTTTCAAAAAAAACAGCTAATGGTGCTGGAACTCAGATAGGCAACAGAAGGTCCACATGAAAAAAAAAATTGCTAGGCCGCAGGCCGGCTGGAGTTACCGAAAACCCACAGTCCCACAGGGGGAGCTTGTCCTATTGGTACTACGGAACCAGCCTTGATTGCCAGTTCCCGCAGTCCACATAGGAAGCACCTAAACTGCAGGCACCATAGAGTTGGCTAACCCGACCGCAACCCGACAGGATAAAATATTGGAGGAAAAGTGACCAAGACTCTACCCGGAAACAGCTGGCATGCTGGAACCAGGCTGGGCAGGAGGGAGTACCCATGCCAGAGACACTTCTGAGCAGCAACTGGCAGTGTTGGAGCCCAGGGATTACAGGAGAAACAGAGTGTAGGCTGAGGCCTAACTGGAGCAAGTTGAAAGGGAACCTGTAACCCCCCAGGTGTTTGTAAAAGGTGGCTCTTTTAGTTATGCTCCTTGCACATGCTGGAGTCAACACTTATAAAATGTGCCCCCTCATACCGTGAAACCGTCCCAGAGGCGGGACTTTCCTTCTTAATGAGACGCAGCACAGCCATCATTCATAACCCCTTGGCACCGTGCACCGCCTCCTCAGCATTGTTTGAATCTGTCCAGGAGCCTGCGCTATAATGTTATCCCTTGGGCATGCGAAGTTAGCGCTGCCCGTCTTCTGACATCATTTGTTGTCAGAATCGCCGTGGCATGTGCTTAGGGATCAGCTGATCCCACACAGTCTGAAGAAGGCGGAAGGAGATGAGTGAGAGGTGAAGATATGCACTGCACATGCCCATGTCCTTTGACATAGATGCATAATAGTGGCAGTGGTAGGGGGTGTACGACCGATCCCTTGTTAAGGCACAACCTTATAATAAAGCCAGTCCGGGCAGAAGTGTCCCGGGAGCACAGAATCTGGGTGGTGAGGGCCGTTAGACACCTAGTGGGTCTGAAAAGGGTCCCTGGGAGGATTAGCGGTGCATCCCGCGCCTTGCTGCGATGTCCTGGGGGGAGACTTGACTTGAGTAGACCCATGAGTAAGACCCGGGAGGGTCAAAACGTCGGGTTTTTGTCTATTTCAAATGAATATGAATGTGGCAACCACTTCTTTTTTGTTTTGTTTTCTTCAATAAAATTGGCATACACCTTTTGCATCTTACCAGTCTTGAGTGTGCGGTAATCTTTTTTGAATGACATCAAATGATGTCAGAAGACAGGCAGCGCTAACTGTGCATGGCCAAGGGATAACATAACAGCGCAGGCTCTAGGACAGATTCAAACAACGCTCAGGAGGCAGTATGAGGGGGCACATTTTATAAGTGTTTTGTTCAGCGTGTGCAAGGAGCATAACAAAAAGACCAAGTTTTCTAAATGCAGCATTAGTGCTGCACAAGGTGGCTCTTAGTAAGGCCGAAAAAAGACATTTGTCCATCCAGTTCAACCTATATTCCATCATAATAAATCCCCAGATCTACGTCCTTCTACAGAACCTAATAATTGTATGAAACAATATTGTTCTGCTCCAGGAAGACATCCAGGCCTCTCTTGAACCCCTCAACTGAGATTGCCATTACCACCTCTTCAGGCAAGCAATTCCAGATTCTCACTGCCCTAACAGTAAAGAATCCTCTTCTATGTTGGTGGAAAAACCTTCTCTCTTCCAGACGCAAAGAATGCCCCCTTGTGCCCGTCACCTTCCTTGGCATAAACAGATCCTCAGCGAGATATTTGTATTGTCCCCTTATATACTTATACATGGTTATTAGATCGCCCCTCAGTCTTTTTTCTAGACTAACGTATATACTCGAGTATAAGCCGACCCGAGTATAAGCCGACCCCCCTAATTTTGCCAAAAAAAACTGGGAAAACGTATTGACTCAAGTATAAGCCTAGGGTGGAAATGCAGCATTTACCGGTGAATTTCAAAAATAAAAATAGATCATTATTGCCCCTTAGCTGTGCCATATAGTGCTCTGCACCGCTCATATTGCCCCATAGTTGTGCCATATAGTGCTCTGCACCGTTCATTATTTCCCCATAGCTGTGCCATATAGTGCTCTGCACCATTCATTATTTCCCCATAGCTGTGCCATATCGTGCTCTGCACCGTTCATTATTTCACCATAGCTGTGCCACATAGTGCTCTGCACCGTTCATTATTGTCCCATAGCTGTGCCATATAGTGCTATGCACCGTTCATTATTGCCCCATAGCTGCCATATAGTGCTCTGCACAGTTCTTTATTGCCCCATAGCTGTGCTATATAGTGCTCTGCACCGTTCATTATTTCCCCATAGCTGTGCCATATAGTGCTCTGCACCGTTCATATTGCCCCATAGCTGTGCCATATAGTGCTCTGCACCGTTCATATTTCCCCATAGCTGTGCCATATAGTGCTCTGCACCGTTCCTATTGCCCCATAGCTGTGCCATATAGTGCTCTGCACCGTTCATATTTCCCCATAGCTCTGCCATATAGTGCTCTGCACCATTCATATTTCCCCATAGTTGTGCCCCATATAGTGCTCTGCACCGTTCATATTTCCCCATAGTTGTGCCAAATATAGTGCTCTGCACCGTTCATATTTCCCCATAGCTGCCACATAGTGCTCTGCACCATTCATATTTCCCCATAGCTGTGCCATATAGTGCTCTGCACCGTTCATATTGCCCCATAGCTGTGCCATATAGTGCTCTGCACCATACATATTTACCCATAGCTCTGCCATATAGTGCTCTGCACCGTTCATTATTGCCCCATAGCTGTGCCCCATATAGTGCTCTGCACCGTTCATATTTCCCCATAGTTGTGCCCCATATAGTGCTCTGCACCGTTCATATTTCCCCATAGTTGTGCCCCATATAGTGCTCTGCACCGTTCATATTTCCCCATAGATGCTCCATATAAATCTGTGCTGCTGCTGCTGCAATAAAAAAAAAAAAATGCCATACTCACCTCTCTTGCTTGCAGCTCCCAGCGTCCGGTCCCGGCGTCTCTCCGCTCTGACTGATCAGGCAGAGGGCGCCGCACACACTATATGCATCATCGCGCCCTCTGACCTGAACAGTCAGAGCAGATAGACACCGGGAAGATGGAGCGGCGCCCGGCGGCTGGAACGTCGACAGGTAAATATGACATACTTACCTGGTCCCGGCATCCGGATCCTTGTGCCTGTCACACGGTCTTCGGTGCTGCAGCCTCTTCCTCTACCAGCGGTCCTATGGGAGGTGGAGCCGCTTATTCATTTCTCTAATGAGCGGTCCCACGTGACCGCTGAACAGTGGAAGAACTGCAGCACCGAAGACCGTGGGACAGGCGGGGAGCGCCAGGATCGCCGGGACTAGGTGAGTATGGCTCAGCGCCCTCTCCCCCTCACCCGCCGACCCTGCCACCCGCCTTGACTCGAGTATAAGCCGAGAGGGGCACTTTCAGCCCAAAAATTTGGGCTGAAAATCTCAGTTTATACTCGAGTATATATGGTAAATAATCCTAATTTCGCTAATCTATCTGGGTATTGTAGTTCTCCCATCCCCTTTATTAATTTTGTTCCCTTTAATATCTGTAGCAGTGTTAGTGTGGAGGGAGCAGGAGAAATTGCCGGATACACAGCAGGGGATCAGCTAACGTTACTGAAACCCAATAACATGGCAGCAAGTGTTGACTGTGCAGACGGCACTTCCGAGCACCAACTGACGGTGTTGGGGCCCAGGTTCAATGCGAGAAACAGAGTGGGGAAATTGCTGCACACACAGCAGGGGAGCAGCTGGTGTTACTGAACCCCAATAACAGAGGAGCAACTGTTGACTGTGCACACGGCACTTCCGAGCAACAACTGGCGGTGTTCGAGCCCAGGGAATGCAGGAGAAGCAGAGTGGAGGCATTGCCGGATACACAGCAGGGGATCAGCTGACGTTACTTAAACCCAATAACAAGGCAGCAAGTGTTGACTGTGCAGACGGCACTTCTGAGCAGCAACTGGTGGTGTTGGAGCCCAGGGTCAATCAGGGTGTAGGCCGAGGCCTAATTGGAGCAAGTTTGATATCTGATGTAATATGA
Source organism: Ranitomeya imitator (assembly GCF_032444005.1). Taxonomy (NCBI): domain Eukaryota; kingdom Metazoa; phylum Chordata; class Amphibia; order Anura; family Dendrobatidae; genus Ranitomeya; species Ranitomeya imitator. The sequence goes on from NC_091284.1 coordinate 300,072,990, forward strand.
ATGTGGAGGGAGCAGGAGACATTAACGGACACACAGCAGGGGATCAGCTGGCGTTACTGAACCCCACTAACACAGGAGCTAGGGTTTTTCTCTGTGCAGACGGAACTTCCGAGGAGCAACTGGTGGTGTTGGAGCCCAGGTTCAACGCAAGAAACAGAGTGGAGAAATTGCCGCACACAGAGCAGGGGAGCAGCTGGCGTTACTGAACCCCAATAACAGAGGAGCAACTGTTGACTGTGCAGACGGCACTTCCGAGCAGCAACTGGTGGTGTTGGAGCCCAGGGTCAATCAGGGTGTAGGCCGAGGTCTAATTTGAGCAAGTTTAATATCTGATGTAATATGAATGTGGAGGGAGCAGGAGACATTGCCGGACACACAGCAGGGGAGCTGCTGGTGTTACTGAACCCCACTAACACAGAAGCTAGTGTTTTTCTCTTTGCAGATGGCACTTCCGAGCAGCAACTGGCGGTGTTGGAGCCCAGGGAATCCAGGAGAAGCAGAGCATAGGCTGAGGCCTAATTCGAGCAAGTTTAATAACTGTTGTAGTGTGAGTGTGGACGAAGCAGGAGAAATTGCCGGATACACAGCTGGGGATCAGCTGACATTTCTGAAACCCAATAACACTGGGTCATGTGTTGACTGTGCAGACGACACTTCTGAGCAGCAACTGGCGGTGTTGGAGCCCAGGGATTGCAGTTCAGGTGGTAGAAACTTGAACACAAAAGGAGACCTGGATACTGTTGCCAACCAATTATTTAATCTGGAAGAGGAGTGGCAAATTCCTGCAAGATCCAGGCATTGTTCATTTTCAGAAAAGTAAGCCGGTCAACGTTATCGAAGGATAGTCGCATGCGGCACTAAAGATGCGTTCTGATAATACACTAGCAGCAGGGCAAGCCAGCACCTCCAATGCATACTGGCTAAGCTCTGACCATGTATCCAGCTTAGCTACAATGAATACAATGAACTGAATTTAGTTCCCCCAAAACAAGAAGGGGGAAGAGCCGTCTGGGAGTACACGGAGGGGGCAAGACATGTAGTCTGTCACCATCTGACGGAAACGTTGCCTCCTGCTGACTGGAGCTATCTGTGATGGTGTAGACATTTGTGGCGGGCACACAAAACTTTGCCACATTTGGGCCAAACTGGTCTTGCCTTGTGCTGAGGCACTGCTTCTGCTCCCACTTTGTGCAGAGCTTCCTCCACTGCCTCGACGCACTGAGCTGCTTTGTAAAGCACTAGCAGCACTGCTCTCTGTTGGACTGGAGAAGATGATGGAATGCACCAGTGCGTCTTGGTACTCTGCATTTTACGCTCCCGGTTCAATGGTGTTATGATGCTTTGTAAGTTGTCCTGGTAGCGAGGATCTTGGAGGGTGTACACCCAATAATCAGCCGTGTTGAGAATGTGGGCGATGCGGTGGTCGTTTCTCAGGCACTGCAGCATGAAATCAACCATGTGCTACAGACTGCCAACTGGCCAAGAAACGCTGTCCCGTGCTTGAGGCGTGATCTCTGTCTGCTCTGCATCACCCAACCCTCGCTCTACATACTGACTACTAGAGCATTGTGTACCTCCCTCCTCTGGACAGATGTCTTCCTCCTCCATTGACTCCTCATCCTCCTCACAAAGTGTCCCCTGCCTAGGCCTTTGTGAGGAACCACGTTGCGCAGACTGTCCAGAAGCATATGGCATTTGTGACTCCTCATCCTCCACCTCTTCAACAACCTCATCCCTTAGCGCTTGCAGTGTTTTTTTAAGCAGGCAGATAAGGGGGACAGTCATGCTGACTAGTGCATCATCTGCACTTGCCATCCGCATGGAATCATCGAAGGCATACAAAACCTGGCAGACGTCCTTCATAGTGGCCCACTCAGTGGTTGTGAAGTCTGAACGGCGCGCTGTGCGACTTTTTTGAGCCTGGTGCAGCTGATACTCCATTACTGCTAAAACCTACAAGAGAAAAACGTTAACGAAAACCCTGATGTAACTAAGTAAAAAAGCAAAAGTGCATTTAAATAATACAGAGTTTTTAGTAATCCTGTTTTTTGATCAAAAAATAGCACAAAAGCCATCCCACCTCGTCACGGTAACTCTGATCGGGACAGTCCTACACTGTCTAATATTAAAACCTTACCATGTGTCAATGTTGACCTCAGTGTGAATAAGGGCAGACATAAAGGACTGCCTGCTGCCTGCTGCTCACACAACCGCTACAACATATGTAGCATTGAATTCCACCTGGTGGGTAGGTCACATATGATGCGATGTTGTGGAAGGCGGAATCGGCGCTGCAGAGCTGCAATGCGCGATCTTGCCATGCTGGAACGCCGCAAGTGAGCGCAGTCTAGGCGGACTCTGTTCAGCAGTCCATCAAGATCCAGATAGTCCCTCAAAAATCTCTGCATTCAAGTTGAGCACATGTGCCAGACATGGGATGTGAGTGAGGTTGCCTAGGCCCAGAGCTGCCACCAGATTTCGGCCATTGTCACACACTACCATGCCTGGCTGGAGATTCACTGGCACAAACCACACATCGCTCTCCTGCTTGATGAAATTCAAGAGCTCCTGCGCTGTGTGGCTTTGATTCCCCAAAGAAATTATTTCAATACGGCCTGTTGACGTTTGGCCATGGCTGTGCTCATATCGGTCGTAACAGGTAAGCGTTCATGGGTCAAGGTTGAGGTAGACCATGACGGCTCCTGCAGCGGTGATTCAGAGGAACTGGAGTATGAGGAGGAGTCAATGTGTACAGACTGGTTTCCTGCAATCCTTGGAGTTGGCAGAACACAAAGCGCCACTCTCAAGATCTGTACCCGGCTCCACAACATTTACCCAATGGGCAGTGAAGGAAAGGTATCGTCCCTGTCCATGGTGACTGGTCCACGCATCTGTGGGGAGGTGGACCTTGCTACTGACGGCGTTCAGTAGCACATGTTTAATGTTTCCCTTCACATGCTTTTGCAGGGCAGGGACAGCTTGCCTGCTGAAATAAAAGCGGCTGGGCACGTTGTAATGTGGGACTGCCAATGCCATCAAGTAACGGAAGGTGTCAGTCTCCACCAGCCTGAATGACAGCATTTCAAGGGACAGTAGTTTTGCAATGCCAGCATTCAGAGCCTGTGCTCGGGGGTGGTTTGCCGAGAATGGCCGCCTTTTCTCCCATGCCTGTGCTACCGATGGCTGTAGACTGGCCTGTGAGTGTGAAGACAGGGAACGTGGTGCTGTGGGTGGAATTACACTGGGTCTCTGTACAACAGTGCCAGAGGTTCTTCCATGGCGATCCTGTGAGGAAGCCGAACCAGCTATGTGTGAGCTGGAGGAAAAGGCTACAACACGAGCTGAAGAGGTGGTAGGTGCCGCTGTAGGTTGGCCTAGGTCTTCAGTGTGTTTTTATAACTCCACCACGTGCTTGGTCCACACATGTTTCCACATATTTGTGGTATTGAGGTTGCTGACACTTTTCCCTCTTTTGACTTTCTGATTACACTGCTTGCATTTGACAAAGCCAATGTCATCTGTAACTGTGTCAAAAAAGGACCAGGCACTGCAAGTCTTGGGAGTGCCCATTTTGGCTTTTGGAAGAGGCATGCTCCTAATGGGTGCCGAAGTGGAGGTTACAGGCAACACAGTCTTTGCCCTCCCTCTCCCTCCTTTTTGGGCCGTTCGGGGAATCTCTTCCTCAAAGCTGCTCCCACCACCTTCCTGTACCTCACGCCATGATGGGTCAAGGACCTCATCATCTACACTACCCTCTTCCAACAACTGCTTCTCCTGGGTAGTCTCGGCAGCACAGTACGCACCAGAAAGTGACACCTGAGTCTCATCATCAGATGCGTACTGCATAGGCACTGGCCCACCCGCCTTTTCGGATTCAGAGAGACAAAGCAGTTGTGCATCACTGCATACTGCCTCTTCTTCAGTTTCTCGAATGCTGCTTGGCTGGCCCCCTCTTTCCAAGCCAAGAGATTCAGAGAACAGAAGTAGAGATGGGTCGTGTCCTGGGCTCTCTGACTGCCTGGGCAATTTGGCAGGTGGTGAAGAGACAGATGGGTGCTCTTCAGTGCTCTGTGCCTGAGAGGATGTGGCACTAATTGAAGTCGATGCGTTAGCTGCCATCCATCCGACAACGGCTTCAATTTGTTCGTCACACAGCAGTGGGGTACGGCGAGCTCCTCCAAAGCTGCGCATGAAGGACTGTTCCCTGCTAAATCTGGGGGATGATGAGTCACCGGTGCCCGCAGCAGGCACAGAATCCTCACGTCCTCTCCCTGCAGAAACTCTATGCCCACGACCACGTGCCTTACTCCCTGCCTTCTTCATCTGGGTAGACTGATAACGATAGGCAGAAAAGTACTAAGGGTTTAGTGTGCTTATTCCTGAACAGCTGCTAACAGGTATAAGAAACACTAATTTTATAAAGTGTGGACCAGGCTTTAATATGAGCTAATATGGCCTACACAACTGTAAAGTGCAGTGTTTGGTGAACTTTATTAACTTTTTGTTTTTTTCACAAAAAGACACTGGATGTGCCCAAAGATGTAAAACCGATTGTATCACAAACTTTTTGTAGCGATTACAATGCAGGAAGGTAACCTTACAATGCAATAGATGAGGCTCCAAAAAATAGGCTAATACTAATCTGGCTAGGGTTGCAGGGCACAAGGCTGCAGAAAGGCTCCTCTATGTACTCCTATATAGTGTTTTTCCGCAATCTAGCAGGATACGGATGGAAACCCACTAATAGGATAAATCTGGAAAAATGTGCAGCAGGCAGCACTAATTGAAAAAAGGACAATGGAACAGTATGAGGCCGTAACGCACGCTGAGCTGACTACAACCAGCTGTGGCTGCAGAACAGACTACAGCGTGAGCTCCACTCACAGAGACCTTGCAGACAGCTGTGAACAGCGCTACAAGGCCAAAAAAGGCTCCTCTATGTAATCCTATATAGTGTTTTTCCACAATCTAGCAGGATATGGATGGAAACCCACTAATAGGATAAATCAGAAAAAATGTGCAACAGGCAGCACTAATTGAAAAAAGGACAATGGAACAGTATGAGGCAGTGACGAACGCTGAGCTGACTACAACCAGCTGTGATGGCAGAACAGGCTACAGTGTGAGCTACACTCACACAGAGACCTTGCAGACAGCTGTGAACAGCGCTGCAAGGCCAAAAAAGCTCTATGTAATCCTATATAGTGTTTTTCCACAATCTAGCAGGATACGGATGGAAACCCACTAATAGGATAAATCAGAAAAAATGTGCAACAGGCAGCACTAATTGAAAAAAGGACAATGGAACAGTATGAGGCAGTGACGCAAGCTGAGCTGACTACAACCAGCTGTGGCGGCAGAACAGGCTACAGCGTGAGCTGCACTCACACACAGACTTTGCAGACAGCTGTGAACAGCGCTGCAAGGCAAAAGCAAGGTTCTCACACAGAAGTTGCTAAATTAGCCTGGGTGAAGCACAATGAAGCAAATCGCTATCTCAAACTATCCCTCAGTCAGAACAGCAGCGTCCTGTCCCTAACTGAATTCACAGCAGAGTGAACAAAAAATGGCGGCGTCGGCTTTTATAGTGCATCATGACATAATTTCAGCAGTCAATCACAGCCATGCCCTTACTTACATGCCTAACATGCATAACAGGATGTGCCCACACTTCTTAGGATTCCTCATTGGCTGAATTAAATCAAACTGGCTCATTGCACTATGGGAACTTCCAATTCCGGTATCCGATATAGTAAAAGTATCGGAACTCAGTATCGGAATACCGATACCGCAAATATTGGCCGATACCCGATATTTGCAGTATCGGAATGCTCAACAATACACAGCAGTCATTTAATTTTCCTGAGTGCACATTGCGGCTAGCCAATCAGAGCACAGCAAACACTCACAATGTTCTGACACAATGGCTTGTGTCATTGGCTGCTGAAATCACATGTCCCTCTGTATATCAGTAGCGGACATATTGTTTTAGTGCCATTTTGACACTGATCCTGCTGCTGCCACTGTTTGCATCCAAATTTCAGCTATTTAGTTAGGCCGTTGTATAGCAGTCAGATAGTGTAGGTAGATTGTGTCCAGTGTGGCTGTAAAATTTACCTTCCTGAATTTTTTGGGGGGGGCATTACTGAGGTTGTCAGACAAAGCCAGGAAGCACATGTCCTACCAGTGTGTTGTGTTGTGCACTGCTTCTATTGTGCTCCATGCATGAGTATAGCATTCTAAATAATATTATTTCAGTAGGTAAATGTGCAAAAGCCTGCTGTATGACACATTTTAGCTAGTTAGATAGGTGGTTGTATATCAGTCAGATATTGTAGGCAGCAAGTGTCCAGTGTGGCTGTAAAATTTACCTTAATCATTTTGATTATTTTTTTGGTCATAGGTGCACAAACAAATCCAGCAGGGCACATGTGGTGCAGTGCTTCTATTGTGATGCATGCACGAGTATAGCATTCTAATTCACATGTAGCTAGTGAAAAAAAATTAAACAGTCAGCTGAATCTCACCTTGTAATTTAGTGCTGTGAAATAAAACTGTTTGCATTCCTGAGACACATTCAAAAAATATATGATTTTTCCAGGTGCTAAATTTGAAACAGCCTGCTGTATCCCATGTAGTCATTTTGTGGTGGTGATAGTACCTGTCTGCAGACTTAAGGCACAATAAAAGAAAATTATAATATGTCAGTTGCAAAAAGTTAGACAACCCGCTGTAGCACATTTTGTCATTTGGTTTTATTGAAATAAAGCTGTACAGGCCTGATCCAGAGGCCACAAACAAATTCTTCTGTTATTATCGTCATATAGTAAGGGACCTGACTTGAAAAATATTTTTGCAGCATCTAGTGTGTTATAGAGGGCTGATACATAAGCCACAAAAAAGTCTTCTGTTATTAACGTCATACAGTAAGGGACCTGAGTTTAAAAAGTTTGTAGCATCTAGTGTGTTATAGAGGGCTGATACATAAGCCACAAAAAAATTCTTCTGTTATTAACATCATACAGTAAGGGACCTGTGTTTAAAAAGAGTTTGTAGCATCTAGTGTGTTATAGAGGGCTGATACATAAGCCACACAAATTCTTCTGTTATCAACGTCGTACAGTAAGGGACCGGAGTTTAAAAAGAGTTTGTATCGTGTAGTATGTTATAGAGGCCTGCTACAAAGGCCACAATTTTTTTTCTGTTATTAACGTCATATAGTAAGGGACCTGACTTGAAAAATATTTTTGTTATAGAGGGCCATAAAAAAATTATTCTGTTATTAACGTCATACAGTAAGGGACCCGAGTTTAAAAAGAGTTTGTGGCATCTAGTGTGTTAGAGGCCTGATCCATGGTCAAAGAAAAAAAAAATTCTACGACTAACACGATACAGCACGCCATATTGCAACTTTGAATGTACTGTTGCTGAAAATCAGCTGTTTGCAGAGGTGGTGCAGAGTTTTAAATCTTATTTTTAAGTGTTAATACTGTGCTCATACCACACTATCTGAGCAACATGACTTAGAATTAGGCTTGGTGTTCAAGGTGAACGTGGGGTAAGTATTAATGTTAGTGAAAGCACTAGTGAGGCAACGTCACGTCATATTATTATTATTATTATTATTATTAATATAGCACCATTGATTCCATGGTGCTTTACATGAGAAGGGGTTACATATAAGTTATAGATATCACTTACAGTAAACAAACTAACAATGACAGGCTGATACAGAGGGGAGAGGACCCTGCCCTTGCGGGCTTACATTCTACAGGATTATGGGGAAGGAGACAGTAGGTTGAGGGTTGCAGGAGCTCCGGTGTTGGTGAGGCGGTAGCTTCGGTAGTGATGAGGAGTCAGCGGGGTCAGTGCAGGCTGTAGGCTTACCTGAAGAGATGGGTTTTCAGGTTCCGTCTGAAGGATCCGAATGTGGTTGATAGTCAGATGTGTTGGGGCAAAGAATTCCAGAGGATGGGGGATATTCAGGAGAAGTCTTGGAGGCAGTTGGATGAGGAGAGAATAAGTGTGGAGGAGAGAAGGAGGTCTTGGGAGGACCGGAGATCACGTGAGGGAAGATATCGGGAGATTAGTTCAGAGATATATGGAGGAGACAGGTTGCGGATTGCTTTGTAGGTCAGTATTAGTAATTTGAACTGGATACCCTGAAGGAATGGGAGCCACTGAAGAGATTTGCAGAGGGGGGAAGCAGAGGAGTAGCGAGGAGAGAGATGAATTAGTCAGGCAGCAGAGTTAAGGATGGACTGGAGAGGTGCAAGGGTGTTAGCAGGGAGGCCACAGAAAAGGATGTTGCAGTAGTCAAGGCGGGAGATGATGAGGGCATGCACAATCATTTTAGTAGATTGACGGTTGAGGAAAGGACGGATTCTGGAGATATTTTTGAGCTGGAGACGACAGGAGGTGGAAAGAGCTTGGATGTGGGGTGTGAAGGACAGGGCAGAGTCGAAGGTTATTCTGAGACAGCAGACTTCCGGTATGGAGGAAAGCACGATGTCATAGATTGCGATAGATAGGTCAGGTAAGGAAGATCTATGGGATGGAGGAAAGATGATGAGTTCAGATTTGTCCACGTTGAGTTTGAGGAAGCGAGAGGAGAAGAAGGAGGATATGGCTGATAGGCACTCTGGGATTCTGGACAGCAGAGCGGTGACGTCTGGGCCAGAGAGGTAGATCTGAGTGTCATCAGCATAGAGGTGGTACTGGAATACATGGGACTTTATGAGTTGTCCCAAGCCAAGTGTATAGATTGAGAAGAGTAGGGGTCCTAGAACAGAGGCTTGGGGGACTCAAACAGAGAGAGGGTGGGATGAGGAGGTAGTGTGGGAGTGGGAGACACTGAATGTGCAGCTGGAAAGGTACGAGGAGAGCCAGGATAGGGTGAGGTCTTTGATGCCAAAGGAGGAGAGGATCTGTAGTAAGAGGCAGTGGTCAACCGTGTCGAAAGCAGAGGACAGGTCTAGAAGGAGGAGTACAGAGTATTGTCCATTAGCTAACACACATCAAACACACATCTATCCTCTCCAAGATTACAAGAATAAAACTACTGTTGGAGCCAACATGGACAGTTTATGTATTGTAAGAGCAAGGAACATTCTCTTAACTCTACATAACAGCTAAAACCTACATCAAAGAAATTGACCATTAGCTGTAACAGGTGATCACACAAGTTCCTGGGGTGTGAAGTCCTCTGTTCTTTTAATAGAATAAAGAGAATCTACATTGTAGATGGACATTGTGTCTCCAACCTCTTGGAGGATACATAACCCCTGTGGTGTTGGGAGTATAAGCTATTGTTCCTGAACTGAACATCTTATCTTTGACACACATTCCATGTGGATGTGAATTACAAGACATTGTTCTTCAGTTGGACATCTAGTCTCCGGCTTAAACGGAATGCCCTCAAGCCTTTTGACACCAGGACTTTATCTTAAATCCAAGGACGCCATCCAAAGGAAGGTGATGATTACTGCAGCCAATGATAGTGTTCACATTGCCAGAAGACGATTGGACATTTGCCACAGAAGATACCGGAAGCAAGGGTGGAGTCATGGCTTGTATGTGGGTGTGGATGTGTATTGGTTTAATATATACAGCTTTATGAAAAAGTTTGGGCACCCCTATTAATCTGAAGCTTAATGTTTTATAAAAATTGTTTTTTTGCAACAGCTATTTCAGTTTCATATATCTAATAACTGTTGGACACAGTAATGTTTCTGCCTTGAAATGAGGTTTATTGTACTAACAGAAAATGTGCAATCTGCATTCAAACAAAATTTGACAGGTGCATAAGTATGGGCACCCCACCAGAAAAGTGACATTAATATTTAGTAGATCCTCCTTTTGCAAAAATAACAGCCTCTAGTCGCTTCCAGGATACTGGAAGAAGGTATTTTTGACCATTCCTCTTTACAAAACAATTCCAGTTCAGATAAGTTTGACGGTCGCAGAGCATGGACAGCCCTCTTCAAATGATCCCACAGATGTTCAATGATATTCAGGTCTGGGGACTGGGATGGCCATTCCAGAACAGTGTAATTGTTCCTCTGCATGAATGCCTGAGTAGATTTGGAGCGGTGTTTTGGATCATTGTCTTGCTGAAAGATCCATCCCCTGTGTAACTTCCACTGATTCATGAACATTATTGTCAAGAATCTGCTGATACTGAGAGGAGTCCATGCATCCCTTAACTTTAACAAGATTCCCGGTGCCGGCATTGGCCACACAGCCCCAAAGCATGATGGAACCTCCATTAAATTTTACTTTGGGTAGCAAGTGTTTTTCTTGTAATGCTGTTTTTTGGCCGCCATGCATAACGCCTTTTTGTATGACCAAACAACTCAATCTTGGTTTCATCAGTCCACAGGACCTACTTCCAAAAAAAAATTGGCTTCTCCAAATGTGCTTTTGCATACCTCAGCCGACTCTTGTGGCGTGCTTGCAGAAACGGCTTCTTTCGCATCACTCTCCCATACAGCTTCTCCTTGTGCAAAGTGCGTTGTATAGTTGACCGATGCACAGTGACACCATCTGCAGCAAGTTGATGCTGCAGCTCTCTGGAGGTGGTCTGAGGATTGTCCTTGACTAATCTCGGCATTCTTCTTCTCTGCCTTTCTGATGTTTTTCTTGGCCTGCCACTTCTGGCCTTAACAAGAATTGTACCTGTGTTCTTCCATTTCCTTACTATGTTCCTCACAGTGGAAATTGACAGGTTAAATCTCTGAGACAGCTTTTTGTATCCTTCCCCTGAACAAATATGTTGAATAATCTTTGTTTTCAGATCATGAGACAGTTGTTTTGAGGAGCCCATGATGCCACTCCTTAGAGGAGATTCAAACAGGAGAACAACTTGCAAGTGGACACTTTAACCCCTTAGTGACCGAGCCAAATTTTTGAAATCTGACCAGTGTCACTTTATGTGGTAATAACTCTGCAACGCTTCAACAAATCCCAGTGATTTTGAGATTGTTTTTTCGTGACACATTATACTTTATGATAATGGTAAATTTTGTTCAACATTTTTTGTGTTTATTTATAAAAAATATCAAAAAATTTTAGAAAAATGTTAAAAAATTAGCAATTTTCTAAATTTGAATGATTATCCCTTTATTCCAGATAGTCATACAACAGCAAACCATTAATAAATAACATTTCCCACATGTCGGCTTTACATCAGGACCATTTGTAAAATGTTATTTTATTTTGTTAGCATTTTAGGAGGTTTAAAAATGTAGCAACAATTTTTCATTTTTTCAAAGAAATTTTCAAAATTTATTTTTTTAGGGACTTATCCATGTTTGAAGTCACTTTAGGGGTCCCATATATTGGGAAACCCACAAACGTGATACCATTTTAAAAACAGCACCCCTAAACATATTGAAAACAGCTGTCAGGTAGTTTATTAACCCTTCAGGTGCTTTACAGGAATTAATGCAAAGTGGTATGACAGAAATGAAAATGTGTATTTTTACCACCTAAATGCCTCTAACTTCTGAACAGATTACTACAGCCGTCAGACTCTAAGGCCGCTATTTGGTCATGAATTGCCATGGCAAACATCAGGACAACAAAATCATGATCTGAGGGCACCAATTGTGACAAAGAAGAAGCCCCCACACACTGTTAACCATTTATAATGATGTAGTCACTATTGACAGCAGCATCTAAGGGGTTAAACAGATTTAGATGGTGCAAATACTGATCGTGGCTGGTACAGCAAGTTGTCAGCTATAGTGTACAACCGACAGATGCTGGATTGTCATCTGTATGGGGAGGCTATTCTCTTATATCTCAGGTCAGTTAAAAGACGTATTGGCGGTCATTAAGGGGTTAAGTAGCTTTTCTCATGATTGCATACACCTAGCTATGAAGTTCAAAGCTCAATGAGGTTAGACAACCAAAAAAGTGCTTTAGTAAGTCAGAAAAAGTAGGTAGGAGTATTTAAAACAAGAAAATGATAAGGGTGCTCATACTTATGCACCTGTCAAATTTTGTTTGAATGCAGATTGCACATTTTCTGTTAGTAAAATAAACCTCATTTCAAGGCAGAAACATTACTGTGTCCAACAGTTATTGGATATATAAAACTGAAATAGCCGTTGCAAAAAAAAACAATTTTTATAAAACATTAAGCTTAAGATTAATAGGGGTGCCCAAACTTTTCATATAACTGTATGTAAGGATCAGTTATATATCTTTTCCTTCCCACATCCCAGTTTCCACTACCCTCTCCTAATACCTCTTCCCTTTAATTGTACCCTTGTCCCTTAGTTAGGCTTCCCTTATGTATGTCATTGTAAATACCTTGCTTGTAATAAACCCCCTTTTAAATATCCAGTAGTTCTTGTTAATTAGTATTAACTGGCACCCCAAAACTTAGCAGATTCTATACTACTATAATACTGCCTCCTACATTTAAGAATGTAACTACTATAATATTGCCCCTATGACCAAGAATATAGCTACTGCAATACAGTCCCCTATGTACAAGAATATAACTACTATAATACTGCCTCTATGTAGAAGAATATAACTACTATAATGCTGTGTGATTCCTATAAGTGTGTCCTAGAAGTGTGAAGATTAATTTTAGAATTAAAACCAGAAGGATGTATACAGACTGTGCCCTGCTATATTCCTCCATCGCACTCTAACCAGCATGTCTATTCTTCCTACAGGTATGTTCATCCACCCAGCTCTCCTGCTCTCCTGCTGTCTGTCTATGAAGTGCACATAGTACTTCACCCAGCTTTGCACATAGACTCCCCTCTGCTCCTAGCTTTCACATGGTATGTTCATCCACCCAGCTCTCCCGATGTCTGCCTATGAAGTGCACATAGTACATCACCCAGCTTTGCACATAGACTTCCCTCTGCTCCTAGCTTTCACATGGTATGTTCATCCACCCAGCTCTCCTGCTCTCCTGCTGTCTGTCTATGAAGTGCACATAGTACATCACCCAGCTTTGCACATAGACTTCCCTCTGCTCCTAGCTTTCACATGGTATTTTCATCCACCCAGCTCTCCTGCTGTCTGTCTATGAAGTGCACATAGTACATCACCCAGGTTTGCACATAGACTTCCCCCTGCTCCTAGCTTTCACATGGTATGACTTTCAGCTAACCCCAGCTTACCCTGTGTTATTTATGACCTTGGTTACTCAATGCTTGATTGTATGCATCTGGTCTACCCTTAATTCTCTCACAAAGATGAGCAGAGACCACTCCTCTCTGCTTCACACCTGAATACACTTCGTTATACATATATTGCATAGCACAAGTCTGCAATGACATCAGTCTGCTGTGTGATTCCTATAAGTGTGTCCTAGAAGTGTGAAGATTAATTTTGGAATTAAAACCAGAAGGATGTATACAGACTGTGCCCTGCTATCTTCCTCCATCGCACTCTAACCAGCATATCTATTCAATTAAATTAAAAACCAGAATTGAACTAGAAGGGAACTGAAGGTAATTGGCCAGTCACTGTAAACAATGTTTCTGTTTGTTTTCACTTTCACCCTTATAATCCTTCACTTTCTGCTAACTCCCTTGATCCCTACACCAAGTAAGGAACTGTTCATCTCTTCTTCAATTCTCCCCATCCACCTCACCTCCTCCTCAAAACTGTTCCTTAACATACAGTCCTCTGTCTCCAAGCATAGACAGCGCCCTCATGCCCTTTCCTGCTCCCACCTGCTAACACTTTCTCTGCTCCTTCTCACTGCTGGTGATATCTCTCCAAATCCTGGTCCTCCTCACCACATCCCCACAGTCAGTCCCCTACCTCCCAAAGCACAAATTTCCGTAACCTCTCTAACCTTATACCCATTCACCCAGACCCCCTATTCCCCAGTCCCACTAACAGGAGCTCTGTGGAACGTTCGCTCTGTCTGCAACAAGCTTTCCTACATCCATGATCTTTTTGTTACTACCAAACTTTCCTTCCTCGCCATCACCGAAACCTGGCACACCCCTTCTGACACAGCCTCTCCTGCTGCACTTTCCTATGGTGGCTTCCACCTTTCTCACACACCCCGCCCCAGCAGCAAACATGGCGGAGGAGTTGGTTTTCTCCTGTCAGATACCTGCTCCTTCACCCCAATCCCACTGCCACCCTCTGTTACCCTCCCTTCCTTTGACGTGCACTCTGTGCGCATCTACTCCCCCTCCAACCTCCAACTGGCTGTCATTTACCACCCCCCATGGCCAGCCACCACCTTCTTTGACCACTTCACCACCTGGCTACTTCATTTCCTTTACGCGGACATCCCCACTATCATCATGGGCGACTTCAACATCCCCATTGACACTTTCCTCTCAGCTGCCACTAAACTCCTATCTATCACTTCCTCCTTCGGCCTCACTCAATGGTCTTCTACAGCCACCCACAAAGATGGCCACACATTGGACCTCATCTTCACCAGCCTCTGCTCCCTGTCTAACCTCTCTAACTCACCTCTTCCTCTCTCTGACCACAACCTTCTCACATTCTCTTCCCTCTCCACTCCATGTCTACAATCCCCAACCCACAAACTTTCACACCCTCGCAGAAATCTTAAACATCTTGACCTACATTCATTCTCTGAATCCCTCCTCCCTCTCACAGATATAAGTTCCTTACACAATGCGGATGACGCTGTCACTCTATATAACACCACAATAGCTGCAGCTTTGGAATCTGCTGTCCCACTTGCACATACCAAAGCTCGCAAAATCAACAGACAGCCCTGGCACACCAGCCTGACCAAAGAACTGAGGCGAGTTTCCAGGGCTGCTGAGCGCAGATGGAAAAGATCCCACTCCAACGAGCACTTCATCGCATTCAAACAGTCCCTCACTACTTTCAAGACCACACTCGCCACAGCTAAACAAACCTACTTCTCATCTCTCATATCCTCCCTGTCTCACAACCCTAAACAGTTATTCAACACCTTCAATTCTCTCTTCCGTCCCCCAGCACCTCCTTCCTCCCCACTCAGCTGAAGACTTTGCCTCATTTTTCAAGCAGAAGATTGATAACATCAGAGACAGTTTTGGTCAACAACCCCCAGAGCCCTTCCTCCCGACTTCCCAGCCCTCCACCTCCAAAACCAACTTCTCCACCATTACAGAAGATCGATTCTCCACTCTACTCAAGATCACATCTCACCACCTGTGCACTTGACCCAATCCCATCCCATTTCATCCCAAACCTCACCACAGTCTTCATCCCAACCCTAACCCATCTCTTCAACCTATCACTAACAACTGATGTTTTCCCCTCAAGCTGTAAACATGCCTCCATCACACCTATCCTCAAAATCCCTCTCTTGACCCATCCTCTGTATCTAGCTATCGCCCTATATCACTTCTCCCCTATGCCTCCAAGCTACTGGAACACCACGTCTACCCTGAACTGTCCTCCCATCTCTCTTCTTCCTCCCTCTTCGACCGCTTACAATATGGCTTACGGTCACACCACTCCACTGAAACTGCCCTTACTAAGGTCACCAATGACCTCTTAACCACCAAGAGCAAGCGACACTACTCTATCCTCCTCCTCCTGGACCTGTCGGCTGCCTTTGACACAGTGGACCATTCCCTATTATTACAGACCTTCTCATCCCTTGGCATCACATACTTGGCCCTATCCTGGATCTCATCATACCTAACAGACCGGACATTCAGCGTTTCCCACTCACACACCACCTCCTCACCTCGCCCCCTATCTGTCGGAGTCCCACAAGGTTCAGTCCTAGGGCCCCTGCTCTTCTCCATTTACACCTTTGGCCTGGGACAGCTCATAGAATTTCATGGCTATCAGTATCATCTCTATGCTGATGACACACAGATCTACAACTCTGGACCAGATATCACCTCCCTACTAACTAGAATCCCTCAAAGTCTGTCCACTATTACATCCTTCTTCTCCGCTAGATTTCTGAAACTTAACATGGACAAAACAGAATTCATCATCTTTCCCCCATCTCACGTGACCCTTCCAATGAACCTATCCATTACAGTAAATGGCTGCCCACTCTCCCCAGTCCCACAAGCTCTCTGCATTGGGGTAAACCTTGACGCTGGTCTCTCCTTCAAACCACATATCCAAGCCCCTTCCAATTCCTGCCGACTTCAACTCAAAAATATATCACGAATCCGTTTATTCCTCAACCAAGAATCTGCAAAAACCCTAGTCCATGCCCTCATCATCTCTCGCCTTGACTACTGCAACCTCCTGCTCTGTGGCCTCCCCTCGAACACTCTTGCACCCCTCCAATTTATTCTAAACTCTGCTGTCCGACTAATCCTCCTGTCCCCCCGCTATTCCCCAGCTTCTCCCCTCTGTCAATCCCTTCACTGGCTCCCCATTGCCCAGAGACTCCAGTACAAAACCCTAACCATGACATACAAAGCCATCCACAACCTGTCTCCTCCATACATCTGTGACCTCGTCTCCCGGTACTTTCCTGCACGCAACCTCCGATCCTCACAAGATCTCCTTCACTATTCCCCTCTTATCTTCTCTTCCCACAATCGCATACAAGATTTCTCTCGCGCATCACCCCTACTCTGGAACTCTCTATCACAACATATCAGACTGTCACCTACCATCAAAACCTTCAAAAAGAGCCTGAAGACCCACCTCTTCCAACAAGCCTCTAACCTGCAGTAACCACCGATCGACCAAACCGCTGCATGACCAGCTCTACCCTCGCCTACTGTACTCGCCTTGTAGATTGTGAGCCTTCGCGGGCAGGGTCCTCTCTCCCTCCTGTACCAGTTATGACTTGTATTGTTTAAGATTATTGTACTTCTTTTTATCATGTATACCCCTCCTTACATGTAAAGCGCCATGGAATAAATGGCGCTATAACAATAAATAATAATAATAATAATAATAATAATAACTAGCTTTCGCGGTAAGTAGGTCGTTAGTGTCAGGGCTGTCTCAGTTGAGTGATGGGGGCGGAAACCAGATTGTAGATTGTCAAAGAGCAAGTTAGATGAGAGGTGGGAGGAAAGTTCAGAGTGGACGTGCTGCTCCAGTGATATTGGGCGATAGCTGGACATAGCAGTTGGATCGAGGGTTGGCTTTTTAAGGATAGGCGTGATTGTGGCATGTTTGAAAGTAGAAGGGAAGGTGCCAGAAGATAGTGATAGGTTGAAGAGGTGGGTTAGGGATGTTTTTAAGTGTGGTGGTGAGGTTGGGGAGGAGGTGGGATGGGGTTGAGCGCACAGGCGGTGAGGTGCGATTTGGAGAGGAGACAATTAAGCCCTCCTTCAGTGATGTTGGATAGGGAGGTTATGGGGTTTGGGCCTTGGTCCGGTATACAAAGGGGTTGTGGTGGTTGAACAGTGAAGACTTGCCTTGTCTGGTCGATCTTATTTTTAAAGTGTGTGGCAAAGTCCTCAGCAGAGATGAGGGAAGTTGGAGGGGGCAGTGGGGGGCGGAGGAGGGAGTTAAAGGTTTTGAATAACTGTTTGGGGTTGTAGGATAGGGAAGATACGAGGGTTGTGAAGTAGACCTGTTTAGCAGAGGTGAGAGCATTTGCAAAGACAACTGACCACTTATGTTACTGGACAAGCTACAGCATTACCTTTCTTTGGCAGCCATGTAAGCAGGTTGCGGGATGCAGTAACGGATAGGATTCAGAGCAAGGGTTAAAACTAACTTTACTTTAACAGGGGTATACTCGCAGGGAGGAGGGAAGGTATAGATAAGTGGTATTAACACTCTCGTTACACTGACAGAGAGTAAGCGCAGAGGGTATAAACAATGTTCAACAGTAATAAACTTATCAGTCCAATGGCTTCAGAATTAGGAGCCTCGGGTGTGCATGGTGGTGCCGGCACGGTCAGCACGTGAAGGAAACGATGCAGGCTTGTAAATGTCAATGGTACGGTTCTTGGCAATGGTGGAGAATCCTTGATGTCTGTTCTAGGGTCCTGAGTAGCAGGGAGGGAAGAAGTATTTTGCACTGCCGGGCTGGACAGAGGCTGGCTGAAGTCAGCGGGTGAGTAAGGGTAAGGTTCTCGGTAAGTCAACCGGTTTCTTTTAGGCGGCACGCGCGTTAGATGGTGGTATGAAACAAGTAATTACTTGAGCAGCAGGGACCAACGGGTGATGTTCTCCGATCAGTCTTTGTAGGGAGCATCCGGGACAATATAGCATGGTCCTGCGCTGTCACGGTGCTCAGAGGACGGAGCACTTAAATTCCCCTGCTGCATTCTGCATCTTCCCACCAAGTCTCTCTCCCATTTCATGCGCTCTGCCCTTTTTATCCTCACTCCACCCCATGCCGTCAAATGCAAAAGTCGGGCCACTTTTCCCCAGACAACAAAGGTGACAGTCCCAACAGTTCCGGCCCCAACGTGAAAAAGGTAACCCCAATCCGAGCTCTCTTCTTACACTCCCCCTCTCCTTTTGCTCACGATTCCACGGGTGATAGTTCTGGTAGTTTGCGTTGCCAGCCTGTTGGACCTTGGATGACTTGTTGCCAAATAAATTGGTCCTGATTGTATCTACTGGGGGGTATTCCGGCTGTGGCCCGCTCGGAGCACCTTAAGTCAGAAGGAGTAGTTGAATCAGGTTGAGTAGCTGAGTCGGGATGAATAGACGAGGGCGGGGACACGCACATTTCTACAGGAACTAAAATTTCAGGAGCCTCAGAAGCTTCAGGAATCTGTCCTACTTCTGAATCCTCAGGCGGCTCTTCGTCTTCACAATCAACAACAGGTGAAGGGGTATTTCAGGAGCACTTTCCTCTTCCTCAATTTGGTCCGGATCTTTTGACACACAAAGACGTAGCATATTTCAGTGGACTATTTGAGTGGGGGCATCTTTTTCTCCTTCAGGTTGGATTTCATAGACAAGCCCTTCCGAGCTGATTCTTCGCTTTACTCGATACAGGGTTTTTTTCGCACTGGTTTTCCAGCTTGTCGTTTGGATGCTTGTCTCGACCCAACACTCGGTCTCTGGTCTGGAGAGCTGTCTCTCACAGAGGAGCTGTCCCCGAACGTTCAAGTTCTTGGAACCTAGTCTGCACCAAGCGATGTAGCGTCTGCATCCGATGTCTATATTCTCGGACCCAGGTGGACACCCCCGTCCGTGGGTAGTCCTCCTCTGGGTCCAGTTCTAGCTCAGTGATCTCTCATCCCGGCCAGCCAAACCGTAGGAAATAGGATGTGTCTCCAGTGGTGCGGTGTACTCCGTTGTTATATTCCCATGCCAACTCGGCCACAAATTCAGGCCATCGAGCCTTCCAGTCTTCCTCTAGTGTTCTTAACATTTGGATAAGAGTTTGATTGAACTGCTCACAGGCTCCGTTTCCCTGAGGGTGGTATGGCATCGTCTGCGATTTTTGATCTGGTACAGGTGGTGCAGCTCTTCCATTACTCGCCTTAGGAAACCAGCACCTTGATCAGAGTGGATTGTCTTTAGGCAGCTGTACACTTGGATGAAATTTTTACAGATGGCATGTGCTGAGGGCTCAACAGTTTGGTCCTGAGTCGGGGTCACAACGGAAAACTTAGTAAAATGGTCCATCATCACAGGACAATGTTCGTATCCCTGGTGGGCTGGACCTATAGTAAGATAATCTATCATTAGAACTTGCAGAGACGCGGAGGTCACGATGGTTTGTGTAGGAGCTCTTTGCTCCAGAGACTTAGCTAATTCACAGATTCTGCATTGCTGACAGGCCTCTTCCACGGTGGCTTTTAAATGAGGATGGTAAACCAGCTTCTGCAACCACTAAAAGATCTTCTCTTGAGCAAAGTGATCTCCTCTTTCGTGTGCCTCCTTAGCTATCATGGGCAACTGCATTTCGGGGAGGACCACCTGCCAGGTGACTCCCAGTTCCCGCTGTAACTGGATCCTCCGGTATAAAAGCCCATTCTTCAATTGAAGTCTTTCCCACTGTCGTATGATTTGCAGGGCCCCCGGGGACAGGGCGTCCCTCTCTCTTTGGCTGGGCAATTGTTTTAAAGCCACACTCTCTCATTTGAGCAAGCTCCCCATCTTTCTGTTGTAGCCAGACTCACTCATGCCGGGACCGAATGCTTTCCCCAGTAGCTGCCTTTACCTGATCCTGCGTAGCTGCCAGTGTCCTGGCAGTATGCTGGAACTCAGGAACTTCTTGTGCCTCCAACTCTTCATCCTGATTGGGCCCAGGTCTTTCATGAGACACTCTGGATAGGGCATCAGCATGAGTATTCTCAGCTCCCCTCTTGTAGGTGATCTTATATTGGAATTTCGCCATCCGAGCCACCCAGCGGTGCTCCATTGAGACTGGCTTTATCTGGATCTCTACTCCTTCCAAAGAGGTACAAGCTTGAATGGGCAGGGTAAGCACTGTCTGTCCGGGAGAAAGTATCAATTTGGCTGCAGCTGGGACAATCACTCTCCCCAGCATCTTCCCATCACCAAAGGTTTCTTGAGCTTGAGCCATCCGGGTGAGCTGTGGGAACACTCTCCTTTGCAGAGTGTGCAGACTCCATTGCTTTAGGAACACTTCCGGAGACTCATTGATGAGAAGACTTCCGAATTTCTTTAAAATGTTCATCCCCAAAGTGACAGCATGTCTGTTATTGGCGTCTCCTACAGTTAGCACCACTTACTTTCGGCCCAGATCCTTACCACAGACGGTGATTTGCATCTATACCTCCCCTGCAACTGGGATGGGCAGGTGGTTGGCAGCTGTCAACCTTATTACTGGGCCCATTCGGGCCACATTGCTTCAGGAAAATGATGACGGAAGTACGCCTCAGGAATTTCTGTCACCTGTGAGCTGTTGTCAACCAGACATCGAACGGCCCGACCATCCATCTCAGCCCAGACAAAAGGCCACTGGTAAACAAGACTCGTGGAACGTCTGACTCTCCTTCTTGACTGTTCAGGCCCTGAGCGGCATCCCTCAGCCTCGGAGCCTTCTAGTTTAACAGACGGTGCTCCTGGGGTTGGCTTCGTCATTTTCAGCCCCATGCTATATGTCCCAGTTCACTATGTCATGATCAAGGCAGGGGTTTGTTTCATGTTATTCTCTCCCCGGTCTGGTCATGCTGGGGTTAACCTTTTTTGCCTCGTTTTGGCTTCAGGCTTCAGTGTGGCTATTTCAGTCTGCTGTGCCTGCAGGCCTATGCCAGTGATAGTTTATGCTGTCAGACTAGAGCAGCTGACCCCTTGATACCGTGTATAGTCCTCTGCCCATGCACTCTGTTCCCGTGACTTCCCTTTCCTGTCATCCCGCTTTGTCTTAGTGTTCCCTCCCTGTTCTTGGACCTCTTGGTATGTGACCTGGCTTTTCTTCTGACCTGTTTTACTGTCTCTTGTCTCAGTTATATCTGCTCCCATCTGGCTCTGACTTCTGGCTTGTGTCTGACCACGTGTATTGCTGTGACCTCTGGTACTTCTTGTCCTGATGGTTTCTGACTCGGCTTGTCTGACCACTCTTTCACCACTTTGTGGCACTTGTGCTGCTGTTCAGTGGTGCTACGCTGTGTGTGCAACCTCACCAGCATTCCCTTGGTGGAGGTTGTGCTACACTGCACAGCAGCATTACTACATTGTCACTGACCATATATTTAACCCGTTTCTGCCATCGGATGGAATAGTAAGTCCGATGGCAGAAACGGGTTAAATATATGCCCGCATCAAAGCCAGGACATGTCAGCTGTTTTGAACAGTTGACATATGCCCGCAATAGGTGCGGGCTGAATCGCGATCCACCCGTGCCTATTAACTAGCTAAATGCCACTGTCAAACACTGACAGTGGCATTTGACAGCGGCATTTAACAAGCGCTTCTGGCCATCCGGCCAGAAATACGCACACTGCTGACCCATGTCACATGATCGGGGGTCATCGGTGCATCAGCATAACAACCTGAGGTCTCCAGCAGACATCTATGGTTGTTGGTGCCAGATTGCTATGAGTGCCACCCAGTGGTCAATGCTCATAACAATGCAGTAATTTTGCTACATAGAGGTGATCTGAGCATCGCCCCTATGTAGCAGAACCGATCAGGCTATAGATTAAAGTAAAGAGTGGAAAGCCATAAAATCATAAAAGCTTTATTAATGCAATATTAAAAAATGGTTGCAAGTAAAATAGGTAAATATAGGATAGGGACAACAAATGCAAAAAAACAGCCATAAAAAGGGTACAGAGGATCAAGGTAGTACGTTATTCATGTGATGAATTCTAAAAATATCACAGTTACTCAAAGGCCAAAAAGAGGGTAAATGTTTAAATATGCATGTGGAGCAAAAAGAGGGCTTCCAAAAACCACAAAGTGATATATATCTAGGTCATTAGAGTTAGTTCAAGAAAGACATTATACCCATAATATGCATTAGCGTTAGTTCAGAGAGGACATTACAAGCGTGATATGCATCCCATTTTTCAAGAATCAAGAACCAGTTAATCCCCTATCCCCAAGAGCGGGATACTATAAGTAATATATCTGAATGCATAAATGCAATATGTGCAGCAATGTCCGCTGGGAAAATAAATGAATACAAGGCAAATTGTAAGAAGCGGAAGGGAGAAAGATCTGTTTTGTTACAATGTAGGCACTGTACCTTTTAAATGGCCACGGCACACCCGACATGCGTTTCACGTTAAGCTTTTTCCAAGGGAGTGTGTGAAATGTCTTTCTTGGGCCGGGATCACACATGCGAGAAACACGCCCGTGTCTCGCATGTGAAATCCAAGCTCTGGCGCCGGCACTGTGGAGCGGAGCGTGCGGCCGCATAGTAGGAACACATGGAGCCGCACGCTCCGCTCGCGGCCGGTTGTCAGCTGACTATCGCAGCTGACATCTGGCACTATGTGCCAGGAGCGGTCACGGCACATTAACCCCCAGAACACTGCAATCAAACATGATCGCAGTGTTCCGGCGGTATAGGGAAGCATCGCGAAGGGAGGGCGCTCCCTGCGTGCTTCCCTGAGAACCTCGGAGCAACGCGATGTGATCGCGTTGCTGCGAGGGTCTCTTACCTCCTCCTCCCTGCAGGCCCGGATCCAAAATGGCCGCAGGGCTGCCTCGAGGTCCTGCAGTGAGGCGGCTTCCAAGCGCCTGCTCAGAGCAGGTTAGGGTTAGGGCTAGGGTTAGGGCTAAGGTTAGCGTTAGGGCTAGGGTTAGGGTTGGGGCTAGGGTTAGGGCTACAGTTAGGGTTGGGGCTAAAGTTAGGGTTGGGGCTAAAGTTAGGGTTAGGGTTTGGATTACATTTACGGTTGGGAATAGGTTTGGGATTAGGGTTAGGGGTGTGTCAGGGTTAGGGGTGTGGTTAGGGTTACCGTTGAGATTAGGGTTAGGGGTGTGTTTGGATTAGGGTTTCAGTTATAATTGGGGGGTTTCCTCTGTTTAGGCACATCAGGGGCTCTCCAAATGCGACATGGCGTCCGATCTCAATTCCAGCCAATTCTGCGTTGAAAAAGTAAAACAGTGCTCCTTCCCTTCCAAGCTCTCCTGTGCTCCCAAACAGGGGTTTACCCCAACAAATGGGGTATCAGCGTACTCAGGACACATTGGACAACAACTTTTGGGGTCCAATTTCTCCTGTTACCCTTGAAAAAATACAAAACTGGTGGCTAAAATATAATTTTTTGGGAAAAAAAAGATTTTTTATTTTCACGGCTCTGCGTTAAAAACTGTAGTGAAACACTTGGGGTTCAAAGTTCTCAACACATCTAGATAAGTTCCTTGGGGGGTCTAGTTTCCAGTATGGGGTCACTTGTGGGGGGTTTCTACTGTTTAGGTACATTAGGGGCTCTGCAAACGCAATGTGACGCCAGCAGACCATTCCATCTAAGTCTGCATTCCAAATGGCACTCCTTCCCTTCCGATCTCTCCCATGCGCCCAAACGGTGGTTCCCCCCACATATGGGGTTTCAGCGTACTCAGGACAAATTGGACAACAACTTTTGGGGTCCAATTTCTCCTGTTACCCTTGGGAAAATACAAAACTGGGGGCTAAAAAATAATTTTTGTGGGAATTTTTTATTTTATTTTCACGGCTCTGCATTATAAACTGTAGTGAATCACTTGGGGGTTCAAAGCTCTCACAACACATCTATACGAGTTCCTTAGGGGGTCTACTTTCCAAAATGGTGTCACTTGTGGGGGGGTTTCAATGTTTAGGCACATTAGTGGCTCTCCAAACACAACATGGGGTCCCATCTCAATTCCTGTCAATTTTCCATTTAAAAAGCCAAATGGCATGCCTTCCCTTCCGAGCTCTCCCTTGAGCCCAAACACTGGTTTACTCCCACATATGGGGTATCAGCGTACTCAGGACAAATCGTACAACAACTTTTGGGGTCCATTTTCTTTTCTTCACCTTGGGAAAATAAAAAATTGGGGGCGAAAAGATCATTTTTGTGAAAAAATAAGATTTTTTATTTTTACGGCTCTGCATTATAAACTTTTGTGAATAACTTAATGGGTTAAAGTGCTCACCACACATCTATACGAGTTCCTTAGGGGTCTACTTTTCAAAATGGTGTCACTTGTGGGGGGTTTCAATGTTTAGGCACATCAGTGGCTCTCCAAACCTAACATGGCGTCCCATCTCAATTCCAGTCAAGTTTGCATTGAAAAGTCAAATGGCGCTGCTCTTTCCCTTCCGAGCTCTCCCTTGCACCCAAACAGTGGTTTATCCCCACATATGGGGTATCAGCGTACTCAGGACAAATTGTACAACAACTTTTGCGGTCCTTTTTCTCCTTTTACCCTTAGTAAAATAAAACAAATTGGAGCTGAAATAATTTTTTTGTGAAAAAAAAGTTAAATGTTCATTTTTATTTAAACATTCCAGAAATTCCTGTGAAACACCTGAAGGGTTAATAAACTTCTTGAATGTGGTTCTGAGCACCTTGAGTGGTGCAGTTTTTAGAATGGTGTCACACTTGGTTATTTTCTATCATATAGACCCCTAAAAATTACTTCAAATGAGATGTGGTCCCTAAAAAAAAAATGGTGTTGTCAAAACGAGAAATTGCTGGTTAAGGTTTAACCCTTATAACTCCCTAACAAAAACAAAATTTTGCTTCCAAAATTGTGCTGATGTAAAGTAGACATGTGGGAAATGTTACTTATTAAGTATTTTGTGTGACATATCTCTGATTTAATTGCATAAGAATTCAAAGTTGGAAAATTGCAAAATTTTCAAAATTTTCACCAAATTTCCGTTTTTTTCACAAATAAATGCAGGTAATATCAAAGAAATTTTACCACTAAAATAAGCCCTCACCCAACCCTAGATCATGAAAATGGAGATGCTACGGGTATCGGAAAATTGTGCAATATTTTTTTAGCAAAGTTTGGAATTTTTTTTCACCACTTAGATAAAAAATAACCTAGACATGTTTGGTGTCTATGAACTCATAATGACCTCGAGAATCATAATAGCAGGTCAGTTTTAGCATTTAGTGAACCTAACAAAAAAATTCAAACAAAAAACAAGTGTGGAATTTCACTTTTTGTGCAATTTCACCGCACTTGGAGTTTTTTTCCCGTTTTCTAGTACATGACATGGTAAAACCAATGGTGTCATTCAAAAGTACAACATGTCCCACAAAAAATAAGTCCTCACATGGCCATATTGACAGAAAAAATAAAAAAGTTATGGCTCTGAGAAGGAGAGGAGTGAAAAACGAAAACGCAAAACAGAAAAAGCTCAGGTCATTAAGGTGTTAAAGGGGATTTTGCTTTTTTTGTCTCTGCTTTGCTGTCTATGGATCCACTCCATACCTTGGCAGATCAAATGGACAGTTTGACACAAATGATGCAGAATCTGTCTGTGGAACAGGGGGCCTTGGCCTCGTCTCATAACCACCTGCAAAGGGAACTTTCTGACACAGTAAAATTTTTGCAGACTGTCTGTAAGCACTCTAACATTGTTGATGTCTCATTGCACTCTCCTGAACCTACGGTCAGGCTCCCAGATACCTTCTCCAGGGAAAAGGAGAGGTTCCGTATGTTCAAGGAGAGTTGCAAGCTATTGTTTTTTGTTGGACCCCGATCTTCTGGAAATGAGTCTGCAGGTTGGGATAATCATTTCCTTACTGCGGGAGGGACCTCAGTCATGGGCTTTCTCTTTACCTGCTTCTGCCCCGAACGTATGTCTGAACAGATTCTTTGAGGACTTAGGACTTATTTTTATGAGCCTGACCGGGTCAGAGTGGCAGAGGACACAATCATGAGTCTCTTTTAGGAGAAGATCTCTGCTGAATGGTATTGCTCCGAGTTCCATCGATGGTCCACTAAGGTGTCCTGGGATGACTGCTCTGAGAAGTCAGTTCAGGAGAGGACCGAAGGACGCTCTGGCTCTCCATCCACGACCCAACTCAAATGTGAAACCAGCCTAATAATGTCTTCAAGTTTGTCTCGGAGGACTTTCTCCTTAAAGTGGGTTCCTTGCACCAGTAACGTATTTCATGTTTTGTTCTGGACAATCTGCCTGCGGGACTGGTGTTGGGGTTTCCCTGGTTACAGTTACATAATCCTGTGATAAACTGGAAACTCAGGAAATTGTTAAATGGGGTCCTAATTATAGTAGAAGTTGCCTTTCCACTGTGTTTATGTCATCCGTCAGTCTGGAGGGTATTCCGTAGTACCTGAAGGACTTCGATGATGTGTTCTCCGTAAAGGAGGCTGAGGTTCTACCACCACACCGCCCATTCGATTGTGCTGTTGATCTTGTTCCTGGTGCCAAATTGCCCAAGACCCATCTGTACAATCTCTCCGGCCCTGAGCGGGCTGCCATGAAGCAGTATATCTCTGATAGCCTTCGTAAAGGGCTTATTCGGCAATCTGTTTCCCCCGTGGCTGTGGGGTTCTTTTGCTAAGAAAAAGGATAGTGGTTTCAGCTCGATTTTTGAGAATTGAACAAAATCACTGTAAGGAACACTTATTCCCTCCCACTTATACCTAATATGTACAATCAATTGTCAGGAGCCAGGTGGTTCTCTATTTGGACCTCAGGAGAGCATATAATCTTATCCGTATGCGGGAGGGGGATGAGTGGAAAACAGCATTCTCACCTCCGAGGGTTTGTTTGAGAATTTGGTTATGCCCTTTGGCCTGACCAGCAGTATTCCAGAATTTTATTAATCATGTTTTCTCAGATTTTATTGGGCGCTTCATGGTAGTTTATCTGGATAATATCCTTATATATTCTTCTGATAAACAAAGTCACATGGGTCACCTCCGTGAGGTTCTCCAGAGGCTCAGGGAAAATTCACTCTTTGTTAAAGTGGAGAAGTGTCCATTTTTTGCTTAAGAATTTTCTTTCCTAGGGGTCATTTTGTCTGCTGAGGGGTTCTGTATGGACTATAGAAAGGTACAGGCTATTGTGGATTGGGTGCAACCCAGAGATCTCAAGGGTCTTCAGCGTTTTCACTAATTACTATTGAAAATTCATCAAGGGGTATTCTCAGGTGGTCAAACCCCTCACTGATTTAACTCGTAAGGGGGCTGATCTTAAAATTGGTCAGCTCCAGCTTTGGCTGCATTTTCTGATTTAAAAAACTGTTTCATGTCCGCCCCCATGCTGATTCAACCTGATTTGTCTAAACCGTATATTGTGGAGGTGGATGCCTCGGAGATGGGAATGGGGGCGGTGTTGACCCAGGGGCCCACCACGTTAACTACCGTATATACTCGAGTTTAAGCTGAGATTTTCAGCCAATTTTTTTGGTCTGAAAGTCCCCCTCTCGGCTTATACTCGAGTCATACCCGGAGGTCGGCAGGGGAGAGGGAGCGGGAGCTGTCTAGTTATACTTACCTACTCCCGGCGCGGTCCCTGCAGTCCCTGCTTCTTCCAGCGCTGCATTTTCAACCTGTATTGAGCGGTAACATGGTACCCTATAATTACAGTCATCAATATGCGGCTCCACCTCCCATAGAGGTGGAGCCGCATATTCATGACTGCAATGAGCGGTAACTGTGACCGCTCAATACAGGAAGAAGATGCAGCGGTGGAAGAAGCAGGGACTGCAGGGACCGCGCCAGGAGCATGTAAGTATACGGGGAGCGCTGCGCTGCGAGATATTTACCTGCTCCTCATTCCGGTGCGGCTCCGTCTCCAGCGTCCTCTGGCTGTGATGCTCAGGTCAGAGGGCGTGGTGACGTAATCAGTGCGTGCCCTCTGCTGAGCGTCAGTGCTGGAGACAGACGCACGAGGAGCAGGTAAATATTGAAAGCGCCGGCGTCCTGAGCAAAGAGAGGTGAGTATGTGATTTTTTTTTTATTGCAGCAGCAGCATTATATATTGCACTGCTTTATATGGAGCATCTATGGGGCCATAATGAACGGTGCAGAGCATTATATATGGCACAGCTTTATATGGAGCATCTATGGGGCCATAATGAATGGTATAGAGCATTATATATGGCACAGTTTTATATGGAGCATCTATGGGGCAATAATCAACGGTATGGAGCATTATATGTGGCACAGCTTTATATGGAGCATCCATGGGGCAATAATGAACGGTATGGAGCATCTATTTTTATTTTTGAAATTCACCGGTAGCTGCTGCATTTCCTACCCTAGGCTTATACTCGAGTCAATAAGTTTTCCCAGTTTTTTGTGGCAAAATTAGGGGGGTCGGCTTATACTCGGGTCGGCTTATACTCGAGTATATACGGTAATTTGAGACCCTGTGCTTTCTTTTCAAAAAATGTTTCCTCTGCTGAAAGGAATTATGATGTTGGGTAACCGGGAGTTATTGGCCATTAAATTGGCGTTTGAAGAATGGAGGCATTTTTTGGAGGGGACTGTCCATCGAATCACTGTCATTACGGAACACAGGGACCTGTCTTACATAGAGTCCGCCAAACGTTTAACCCTGAGACAGGCGAGGTGGTCACTTTTTTTTTCCTCGATTTCAGATTTCAATCACTTTCAGGCCGGGGTCCAAGAATGTGAAGGCTGATGCCTTATCTCACAGCCTGGATCCAATATTGCCTCCTGAACCTCCTTCCTCCGTTCTTCGGCACGAAGTGCTGGTGGCTGCAGTTTCCTCGGCATTGGTACAGGAGATTTGTGAGGCCAAATCTTTTGCTCCTCCATCCATACCTAATAATAAGTTCTTTTGTGCCTGTCCAGTATCGGTTAAGGGTACTTCGGGAGTTCCATGACTCGGCTCTGAATGGGTATCCTAGAATCTCGGCCATGCATAAAGCAATCCCTAGGCTGTTTTGTTGGCCCTTGTTGGCTTCTGACATGACTGGATTTTGTGTCCTCCTGCGAAACTTGTGCCCTCGCAAAAACCTCGCATAATCGGCCAGCCGGGGAATTGGTGCCACTGCCAATTCCAAATAGACCATGGACTCATCTGTCCATGGATTTTATCACTGATCTTCCCCCTCTATTGGCAAAACCGTGATCTGGGTAGTTGTTGATCGGTTCAGTAAACAGGCAGATTTTATACCATCGACAGGTCATCCTAATGCTAAAACTCTATCAAAACTATTAATTGAGCATGTGGTCCAACTGCATGTGTGCCTGTCAGTGTGGTGTCTGATAGAGGGGTGCAATCTGTATCGAAATTCTGGAGGGCCTTTTTTGTAAAAGGCTGAGTACCAGTCTGACCTTTTTGTCGACCTATCATCCCGAGACTAATGGTTAGATTGAAAGGGCCAATCAGTCTTTGGAGCAGATATTGCATTGTCTTGCCACGTCTAGACAGGATGATTGGTGCTCTTCAGTACCCATGGCAGAATTTGCTTTCAATAATCGTGTCAATCAATCCACTGGCACTTCACTGTTCTCTTGCAACTATGGGTTTCACCCTCACTTTGGTGAGTTTTCCCGGCTGGATTCAGGGTGTCCAGGGGCGGATCTGGACTTTCAGTCGTTGGGGGAGGTCTGGAGGGAAGTACAGAGAAACATTGGGGAGGCTCAGGTCAAGTACAATTTTTTTGCGGGGTCCGGCTTTCCAGGTGAGGGATAAGGTATGATTATCCGCCAAGAATATAAGGTTGAGGATTCCTTCTCCTAAGTTGGTGCCCAAGTTTATTAGTACTTATGAAACTTTAGAGGTGGTTAACCCTTTGGCCTTTCGCCTGCCTTCGTCGTTGCGAATCTCCAATGTGTTCCATAAGGCGCTTCTAAAACATTAGTGTCTTCCTCAGGGTAGTCTCCTTTGCACCCGCCACCTGTAGTGGCAGATGGTCAGACCAAGTATGAGGTGGAACGGGTTGTCTATTCTCGCAGGCTCCGCCATTCTCTTCAGTATTTGGGCCATTAAAAAGGTTAGGGTCGTGAGGAACGGTCGTGGGTGCTGGTGCGTTTTGTCCATGCGAATCGGTTGGTCCGGGCTTTTCACGCTCATTATCCAGGTAAACCTGGGGGTCCGGTGGCCCCCCATTGAGAGATGGGTACTGTCTTGATCGATGCAGGGGTTTGTTGTGACTTTGTCACAGAGCATGAAGGGACACCAGATGGATGATGAATCCAACAGGATTTATTGAGACAGCGAGCATAGAACATAAAATATCAATAGCATCTCTTAAAGTCCACAGTGAGTCCACACCATGAAGAGAACAGTTCTGGGGGCACCAACCGGTAATCTGACACCATGGAAAAGACAGGAATAATCCTGAAATGAGTTCAATGGATCCAACAGATCAGGGACATAACACCATTCCATGTGGCAGCTTTTATCCTTCCACACATGGGCACCAGGATCTCGCCTCAGCATAAGATCCTAGCCCCTGGCCCGTCAACACACAACTGCTTGGGCCAAACCATGTGTTTATTGTTCTGTATCCTGGGATCCACACCTCCATGGGGGAGGGCTCCCACCTACTTTTGACTATGTGGCTAAAGTAAGAGGTTTCCAGAAGCTACAATCTTGTATTGGATAAAGGTACCGTTACACTAAACGATTTACCAACGATCACGACCAGCGATACGACCTGGCCGTGATCGTTGGTAAGTCGTTGTGTGGTCGCTGGGGAGCTGTCACACAGACAGCTCTCTCCATCGACCAAAGATCAGGGGAAAGACTTCGGCATCGTTGAAACGGTCTTCAACAATGCCGAAGTCCCCCTGCAGCACCCGGGTAACCAGGGTAAACCAGGGTAAACCAGTGCCGGCAGTAACAGCGGTGACGTCACCGCTGTGCTCTGCTTTACGGCCGGCACTGACAGTCAGTGCAGGGAAGCTCTCGGCCGGAGCGCGTGCATTAGCAGCGCTCTTGCCAAAAGCAGTTTTAACCCTGTGGACGCCGGGGGACGTGAAAGACATCAGAATGTAAGTATGTGGTGTTTTTTATTTTTACTTTTACAATGGTAACCAGGGTAAATATCGGGCTACTAAGCACGGCCCTGCGCTTAGTAACCCGATATTTACCCTGGTTACAAGTGAACACATCGCTGGATCGGCGTCACACACGCCGATCCAGCGATGACAGCGGGTGATCAGCGACCAAAAAAAGGTCCTGATCATTCCCCAGCGACCAATGATCTCCCAGCAGGGGCCTGATCGTTGGTCGTTGTCACACATAACGAGATCGCTAGCGGGATCGTTGTTAGGTCACAAAAAGCGTGACGTTGCAACAATATCCTTAACGATATCGTTATGTGTGAAGGTACCTTAAGACCTATGCTGAGGAGAACAAAGACAGACTCCCCTACTGGTTGTTGACTCAGGCCTGATTACATTGCAGTCCAGGGACACAGGCCGGGGGAGGGTTACGCTGTTACAACACCTTCCCCCCTCAATTTGTGTACAGACTAGTGACCTCTACAGGTAGCTTGTCAAGTACGCGGTCATGGTTGACCTAACTCATGGTTCCTCCTGCCTGGACAATCCGTCTGCATTTTGGTGTTGGCTACCTCTTCTATATTGTATTGTAAAGTTATAGGGTTGCAGAGCCAGGCTCCATCGTAGTAAACGTCTATTGTCCCCAGAGACTCTGTTCAGCCAGGTGAGGGGATTCTGATCAGTAACCACAGTGAATTCTTGCCCATACAGATATGGCTTTAGTTTCCTGAGGGCCCATACTACAGCCAGGCATTCTTTTTCAACAGTTGCATAGGCCACTTCCCGATCCAGCAGATTCCTGCTGAGATAGGCAATGGGGTGCTCCTCCCCAGCAGCATTCACCTGACTGAGTACAGCTCCCAGTCCATACGAAGAGGCATCCATCTGCACAATAAATCTCCTCTTGTAGTCTGGAGCAGCCAGAACAGGGTCGCCAACCAGAGAGATTAAAAGCCTCATCACAGGCTGGAGTCCAGGTCACCACCCAGGGCATTGTTTTTTTGGTGAGATCTGTAAGAGGCTTGGTCATAGTGCTGAAATGAGAAACAAATTTTCGATAATAACTAGCAGTGCCCAAGAAAGCCATAACCTGGTTCTTGGTTTGAAGTACAGGCCAATCTCTAACAGCCTGGATTTTGGCAGATTTAGGACTGAGCTTTCCCCATCCTACACTATGCCCTAGGTACTGGACTTCACCCATCCCCACTTGGCATTTATCTGATCGAAAGGTTAGGCCTGCTGCAAGAATCCAGTCAAGAACAACTGCTACTTGATTCAAATGTTCCTCCTACGTCTGGCTGAAGATGGCAATATCATCTAAGTAGCCACAAGCAAAGTCACCACATCCCCAGAGGATCTGGTCTACCATTCTCTGAAATTAGAGAATCCCTTACTGAGATCCAAGGTAGTGACATATCGGGCCCGAGCTAGCCGGTCTAGAAGTTCATCAATACAGGGCATTGGGTAAGGATCACTGATGGTATGGTCATTTAGTCATCGGTAGGCCACACAAAATCAAGTACTCCTATCTTTGTTGGGTACTAACACCACAGGAGAGGCCAGGGACTAAGGGAGGCCTGAATTGCCCCAAGCTGAAACATCTCCTCCAGTTCGTGCTGCATGGTGTTTCTAACTAGAGTTGAGCAACTTTTACTTTTTTAGGATCAAGTCGGGTTTCGTGAAACCCGACTGTCAAAAGTCGGGTTGGGTGAAATTGGCCGATTATTGTGAAAAGTAGGGGATTGACCGAAACACGAAACCCAATGTAAGTCAATGGGGAATCAAAGTCGGCAGTGAGTGGAGGACAGGAAACACCTACAGTGCCCATTTTAATGTGAAAAACATACATTCTTGTTACTTAAACTTGTCAATCTTAATTTGCCTTATAATAATAGTTAGTCATTGAAAATTGGGGGTCATTTGGGTAAAGTTGTGGGGGGGGTAGGGCTGGTTCAAGTTTTTCATGGGCCCAGGAAACGGGGACTACATCACGGTGGTGGAGCAGGGAGAGGTAAGTATTTCAACTTTGCAAGTGCTGTGATCCTGAGCAAGCAGGGGGGGCCCACTCATTTGCATTGGCACTGGCACAGGGCCCCTCAAAGTACGGCAGTGTGTTTGACGGCGGGGGTGCCTCCCACCGGCAGAGACACTTTTGCGTACTATGAGGGGCCCTGTGCCAGTGACTTCGCCAACGAGTATGCCCCCCACCTGATGAAGAAACCTGCACTTTCATCTGCACCTTCTTCTTTGTCCCCGTGTAAGGTGGTATAGTATGTGGGAAGGGGAACCTGACTTTCAGCAGGGTCAGATTCTGGCTGTGTAGAGTGCAAGGGGAATGTAGTAGTCTGGGTCAATGTACCAGCAGACTCATCTAGCAGTGGCTGGGCAATGGGCAGGATGAGGAGGAAACACCGATATAGGCCCAAATAAAAAAGTAGGCTAAATGCAGTTCAAAATTGGTAACAGGACTAAACAGGCGGCATTGCTTTGTTCAGTGGAGGACAACTGTAATGAGTGGCAGACAGTTCGTAGGCCTAAAATAAAAAAGTAGGCTAAATGCAGTTCAAAATTGGTAACAGGAGTAAACAGGCGGCACTGCTTTGTTCAGTGGAGGAGAACAAGAAGCAGCAGCAGACACCGTTAGTAGGCCCAGCCAAACAAGTAGGCCAAATGCAGTGTAATAGCCTAACCAGGATGAAAATTGAAGCTCAGCTTTATTCAGTGGAGGAGAAAGGCAAGGAGCGGCAGACACCGTTAGTAGGCGTAACCAAACCAGTAGGCCAAATGCAGTGTAATATCCTAACCAGGATGAAAATTGAAGCTCAGCTTTGTTCAGTGGAGGAGAAAGGCAAGCAGCGGCAGACACAGTTAGTAGGCGTAACCAAACCAGTAAGCCAAATGCAGTTTAATATCAGACACCGGATGAAAATTGAGGCTCAGCTTTATTTAGTTACATAGTTACATAGTTATTAAGGTTGAATGAAGACTATAAGTCCATCAAGTTCAACCCATAGCCTAACCTAACATGCCCTAACATGTTGATCCAGAGGAAGGCAAAAAAATTCCATGTGGCAAAGAGTAAACTCCACATTGGGGAAAAAAATTCCTTCCCGACTCCACATACGGCAATCAGACTAGTTCCCTGGATCAATGCCCTATCAAGGAATCTAGTGTATATACCCTGTAACATTATACTTTTTCAGAAAGGTATCCAGTCCCCTCTTAAATTTAAGTAATGAATCACTCATTACAACATCATACGGCAGAGAGTTCCATAGTCTCACTGCTCTTACAGTAAAGAATCTGCGTCTGTTATTATGCTTAAACCTTTTTTCCTCCAAACGCAAAGGATACCTCCTTGTCCCTGTTTCAGGTCTATGATTAAAAAGATCATCAGAAAGGTCTTTGTACTGTCCCCTCATATATTTATACATTAAAATAAGATCACCCCTTAGTTTTCGTTTTTCCAAACTAAATAGCCACAAGTGTAATAACCTATCTTGGTATTGCAGACCCCCCCAGTCCTCTAATAACCTTGGTCGCTCTTCTCTGCACCCGCTCTAGTTCAGCTATGTCTTTCTTATACACCGGAGACCAGAACTGTGCACAGTATTCTAAGTGTGGTCGAACTAGTGACTTGTATAGAGGTAAAATTATGTTCTCCTCATGAGCATCTATGCCTCTTTTAATGCATCCCATTATTTTATTTGCCTTTGTAGCAGCTGCCTGACACTGGCCACTGAATATGAGTTTGTCATCCACCAATACACGTAGGTCTTTTTCATTGACGGTTTTGCCCAGAGTTTTAGAATTAAGCACATAATTATACATCTTATTACTTCTACCCAAGTGCATGACCTTACATTTATCCCCGTTAAAGCTCATTTGCCATTTATCAGCCCAAGCTTCTAGTTTACATAAATCATCCTCTAATATAAAATTGTCCTCCTCTGTATTGATTACTCTGCAGAGTTTAGTGTCATCTGCAAATATTGAAATTTTACTCTGAATGCCCCCTACAAGGTCATTAATAAATATGTTAAAAAGAAGAGGGCCCAATACTGACCCCTGTGGTACCCCCACTGCTAACCGCTATCCAGTCAGAGTGTGCTCCATTAATAACCACCCTTAGTTTCCTATCCCTGAGCCAGCTCTCAACCCACTTGCACATATTTTCCCCTATCCCCATTATTCTCATTTTATGTATCAACCTTTTGTGTGGCACCGTATCAAAAGCTTTTGAAAAGTCCATATACACTACCTCCACTGCGTTCCCTTGGTCCAATCCGGAACTTACCTCTTCATAGAAACTGATCAAATTAGTCTGACATGAACGGTGCCTAGTAAACCCGTGCTGATACTGGGTCATGAGGTTATTCCTCTTCAGATACTCCAGTATAGCATCCCTTAGAATGCCCTCCAGGATTTTACCCACAGTAGAGGTTAAGCTTACTGGCCTATAATTTCCGAGTTCAGTTTTTGTCCCCTTTTTGAATATTGGCACCACATTTGCTATACGCCAGTCCTGTGGTACAGACCCTGTTTTTATGGAGTCTTTAAAGATTATAAATAATGGTCTATCAATGACTGTACTTAATTCCTGCAGTACTCGAGGGTGTATCCCATCCGGGCCCGGAGATTTGTCAATTTTAGTGATTTTTAGACGCCGCCGCACTTCCTGCTGGGTTAAGCAGGTGACATTTAATTGGGAATTTTTATCACTAGTCATTTTGTCTGCCATAGGATTTTCTTGTGTAAATACTGCTGAAAAAAGTCATTTAGCATATTGGCTTTTTCCTCATCCTCATCCACCATTTCACCCAGACTATTTTTAAGGGGGCCAACACTATCATTTTTTAGATTCTTACTATTCATGTAGTTAAAGAATATTTTGGGATTATTTTTACTCTCTCTGGCAATGAGTCTCTCTGTCTCAATCTTTGCTGCCTTGATTTGCTTTTTACAGAATTTATTTAATTTTTTGTATTTATTTAATGCCTCCTCACTACCTACTTCCTTTAATTCTCTAAATGCTTTCTTTTTGTCACTTATTGCGCCCGTTACAGCTCTATTTAGCCATATTGGTTTCCTCCTATTTCTAGTATGTTTATTCCCATATGGTATATAGTGTGCAAAGGTCCTATCCAGGATGCTAATAAACGTCTCCCATTTTCTTTGTGTATTTTTGTGTCTCAGGATATCGTCCCATTTAATTGCACCAAGATCCTCTCTCATCCGTTGGAAATTTGCCCTCTTGAAGTTTAGTGTCCTTGTAAGCCCTCTACTACAAATCTTATTAAAGGATACATGAAAACTTATTATTTTGTGATCGCTATTTCCCAAGTGACCCCCAACCCTTACATTTGCTATGCGGTTTGGCCTGTTGGTTAATATTAGGTCTAGCAATGCCCCCCTTCTTGTTTGGTCCTGAACCAGTTGTGAAAGGTAATTGTCTCTCATAGTTGTCAAAAACCGATTACCTTTGTTGGAACTGCAGGTTTCTGTTCAACCAATCTATTTCAGGGTAGTTGAAGTCCCCCATAATAATGACTTCTCCTTGAGTCGCAGCTTCATCTATTTGCTTTACGAGGATATTCTCCATTGCTTCCATTATTTTTGAAGATTTATAACAAACCCCTATCAGTAATTTATTATTTTTCCCCCTCCCCTTATCTCCACCCACAGGGATTCTACATTTTCATTAAATTCACCTATATTATCACGCAGGATGGGTTTTAAGGACGATTTTACATACAGACACACCCCTCCCCCTCGCTTATCTGTACGGTCATTTCTGAACAGGCTATAGCCCTGCAAGTTAACAGCCCAGTCATGGCTCTCATCCAGCCACGTTTCAGATATCCCCACCATGTCATAATTATGCTCCAACAACATTAGTTCTAATTCGTCCATTTTGTTGGCGAGGCTTCTGGCATTAGTATACATGCACTTGATGTTCCTCTCTGTACCTCTATTCTTTCTTAAATTATTAACTGTTCTAACCCCACCCCCCATGCCACCACCACCCCCAACTTCCTTATTTGTGCCCAGGTCTCTATCTGCACTATCTTCCCCTCCTATAAAATGAATACCCTCCCCCCCAATTCCTAGTTTAAACACTCCTCCAACCTTCTAGCCATTTTCTCCCCCAACACAGCTGCACCCTCCCCATTGAGGTGCAGCCCATCCCTAGTGTAGAGCCTGTAGCCAACTGAGAAGTCGGCCCAGTTCTGCAGGAACCCAAACCCCTCCTTCCTACACCAATTCTTGAGCCACTTATTAACCTCCCTAATCTCCCGTTGCCTCTCTGGCGTGGCACGTGGTACAGGCAGTATTTCGGAAAATACCACGTTGGAGGTCTTTGCTTTCAGCTTGCGGCCTAATTCCCTGAAATCATCTTTAAGGACCTTCCACCTACCTCTAACTTTGTCATTTGTGCCAATGTGCACCATGACCGCTGGGTCCTCGCCAGCCCCTCCCAGTAATCTGTCCACCCGATCAGCGATGTGTCGGACTTGAGCGCCAGGTAGGCAGCACACCGTTCGACGATCCTTGTCTTTGTGACAGATTGCCCTATCTGTTCCCCTAATAATTGAGTCGCCCACTACCAGCACCTGTCTGGCCTGCCCTGCTCTCCTATTTCCCTCCTTACTGGAGCAGTCAGTGGTGGAGAACACCAAGCAGTGGCACACACCATTTGTAGGCCCAACTAAAGAAGTAGGCCAAATGCAGTTTAATATCTGTAAAACAGGATGATACCACGCTAAAGGGAAATGTCTGTGCTGAGGAATCTATATACCAATAGGTGGAGTATACAAAAGTTGCCCCTATTAATAAACTCCCCGCTGAGTCCCTGCTACATGTGATGCGAAAAAGTGAAAGGATAAGTGCACTGTGATAAATACTGTGCTGAGCACAACGTGGTACCAGAGGTGTTGGCACTAGCCAATACGAGTCTGACTCACCGAGGTCTGATGATAGACGTAGTGCCAGAGGTACCAAGGATCCGAGCGCCTGGAAAGTGAGTCCAGCACATGAGACGCTGCTCCTGAGGAACAGGTACCGGGCGAGGAAGCCAGCGCCAGGTGGCAGCAGCCAAACAGGAAGGCGGTGAGTCGGCGTGGAAACCATGAATGCCCCGGTCGGTGGCGTCCCTGGAGACAGTGAAGCAAAACAGAAAAAAAAAATGGCCGACGGGAGCGCTCACTATGTGACGTCACAAAAAGTGTGGAGCAACACTGGCACCAAGCAGACAACCAACGTTTTTCGAAGGAACACAGTCCTTCATCAGGGTTACCATCTGCTTGGGAAACCCCACTTTTATAACCACTAGTGTCCCACCCCCCACTCCTAGCCCCGCCCATAGGGCTGATACTAAAATTTAGTGTGCCTAACCGCTGTTATTGTGTAGCCTGATGTGAGAGAGGTGGAGCTCAGGGCTAATGCACCTGTACACTGAGGGGAGAAAACCATGTGTTCCTGACACAGGTTCGAACCCAGTGAGAGAGGACTTGAAACGTTAAAATATATATGTGTGTGTGTGTGAATTTCAATTAATATAATTAATAATTAAAAAATTGCATGATGCTTTATTAATTCAATAAACATAGCAGTAAATAGTTTTAGACACATAATAAAATGGAATAAAATCAAGGGTACCCGCAATATGTATGCGGCAGCAATAATGAATGGAGGTTAAAAAGGGGGTGTGATTTCCTATATAAAAAACAATATCTACCTATTGCTCCAAGATTTGAATTCAGGAAGGCCCATTCCTTGGACAACTTGGTTGCTCCAACCCTTAAAGGGACACTGTCACCTGAATTTGGAGGGAGCAATCTTCAGCCATGGAGGCGGGGTTTTCGGGTGTTTGATTCACCCTTTCCTTACCCGCTGGCTGCGTGCTGGCTGCAATATTGGATTGAAGTTCATTCTTTGTCCTCCGTAGTACATGCCTGCACAAGGCAAGATTGCCTTGAGCAAGCGTGTACTATGGAGGACAGAGAATGAACTTCAATCCAATATTGCAGCCAGCGGGTAAGGAAAGGGTGAATCAAAAACCCCAAAACCCCGTCTCCATGGCTGAAGATTGTTCCCTCCAAATTCAGGTGACAGTGTCCCTTTAAGAGCCGAAAGGCAAATGTCGATATACCTAGGAACATTGCTCCTGGATTTACCCCGTGTGGTACTTGTTATTGTTGTAAAAACACAATCCACAACAAACTAAAACAAGTTACGTTTACTGATTCTGATGCTACGAACAATTAGTATTAAAAGCAGTATTACCTGCTACACTACAAGGGTCATCTATCTAATTGAATGCCCTTGCAAAAAATTGTGCGTAGGCCGCACTAAAAGACGGCTCATGGTACACATCAAAGAGCACCTGATAAACATTAAGAAAGGGCATTTAGGCCATCCCCTCTCACGCCATTTCTCTGAGAAGCATAACAAATGTATTAAAGGTGTCCGCTTTATGGGTATCCAAAAAATTCAGCAGAATGTCAGAGGGGGCAACTTTATAGAGACGATGTCAAGAGCGGAATCCAAGTGGATTTTTTCTCTGGATTGTATGGCCCCAAAGGGCCTGAATTTTGGGCTAGAACTCTATGCATTTTAGGGTGTGATGATCCAACGACCTGTTGGGGCCCCCCTTATTGACCCTATGTGTACCCAGTCAGTTTCCCCATTTAGTAAGACATTATGATACATATGGGGTTGGTACAGAGTAACTCCTATGTTGTAGCAAGTTCTAGTGTTTTATAGTTTTTATACATATCTTTTATTGTTTTTTATATAGGAAATAACATCCCCTTTTTTAACCCCCATTCATTATTGCTGCCGCATACATATTGCGGGTACCATTGATTTTATTCCATTTTATTATGTGTCTAAAACTATTTACTGCTATTTTTATTGAATTAATAAAGCATCATGCAATTTTTTAATTATATTAAAAGAAAGTCACACACACATATATATATTTTAATGTTTCAAGTCCTCTCCCACTGGGATCAAACCTGTGTCAGGCACGCATGGTTTTCTCCCCTCAGTGTACAGGTGCATTAGCCCTGAGCGCCACCTCTCTCACATCAGGCTACACAATAACAGCGGTGAGGCACACTAAATTTCAGTATCAGCCCTATGGGCGGGGCTAGGAGTGGGGGGTGGGACACTAGTGGCTATAAAAGTGGGGTTTCCCAAGCAGATGGTAACCCTGATGAAGAAGGACTGCGTTCCTTCGAAACGCGTCGGTTGTCTGCTTGGTCCCAGTGTTGCTCGTCACTTTTTGTGACGTCACATAGTGAGCGCTCCCGTCGGCCATTTTTTTTTTTTCTGTTTTGCTTCACTGTCTCCAGGGACGCCACCGGCCGGGGTGTTCCTGGTTTCCACGCCGACTCACCGCCTTCCTGTTTGGCTGCTGCCACCTGGCGCTGGCTTCCTCGCCCGGTACCTGTTCCTCAGGAGCAGCGTCTCATATGCTGGACTCACTTTCCAGGCGCTCGGATCCTTGGTACCTTGCATCATAGAAAAATTAGTTGGCGTACCACAATGATATCAAATAAATAAATATATATTGGGGGTGCAAAACAATGGCTAATACGCAGAGCAGATAATAAACAAGAAAAGAAAAGCCACTATAATGTATGCACACCACCAAAAGTTATAATAAGTCAAACAAGCTTTATTGGTAACATATAAAAACAATTGAAAACATACACACAAAACTCCCTCCATATACGTGTGCCCAACACTGCCCAATACACAATACTTCCATATAGTAGTGGAAAACATTCATCAAATATGGCAGATAATCAAATAGCATACACATTATAAATAATTACTGGCAAAGCCGCCCTGTCCTGATCAGCAAAAGATATATCTGTCGATAGCAAAACCCTGTCAGGCTGCAGCTTACCCACAGCAAATAGTCCTCCTAGCATGTAATGCTTCCTTTAGGAAGGCAAAGTTTGAACAGCTTAGAGATGCCCTTAATCTGGTAGACTGGGACAATATCCTCAGAAATGAGAATACAGATAATAAATGGGAAATGTTTAAGAACATCCTAAATAGGCAGTGTAAGCGGTTTATACCTTGTGGGAATAAAAGGACTAGAAATAGGAAAAACCCAATGTGGCTAAACAAAGAAGTAAGGCAGGCAATTAACAGTAAAAAGAAAGCATTTGCACTACTAAAGCAGGATGGCACCACTGAAGCTCTAAAAAACTATAGGGAGAAAAATACTTTATCTAAAAAACTAATTAAAGCTGCCAAAAAGGAAACAGAGAAGCACATTGCTAAGGAGAGTAAAACTAATCCCAAACTGTTCTTCAACTATATCAATAGTAAAAGAATAAAAACTGAAAATGTAGGCCCCTTAAAAAATAGTGAGGAAAGAATGGTTGTAGATGACGAGGAAAAAGCTAACATATTAAACACCTTCTTCTCCACGGTATTCACGGTGGAAAATGAAATGCTAGGTGAAATCCCAAGAAACAATGAAAACCCTATATTAAGAGTCACCAATCTAACCCAAGAAGAGGTGCGAAACCGGCTAAATAAGATTAAAATAGATAAATCTCCAGGTCCGGATGGCATACACCCACGAGTACTAAGAGAACTAAGTAATGTAATAGATAAACCATTATTTCTTATTTTTAGTGACTCTATAGCGACAGGGTCTGTTCCGCAGGACTGGCGCATAGCAAATGTGGTGCCAATATTCAAAAAGGGCTCTAAAAGTGAACCTGGAAATTATAGGCCAGTAAGTCTAACCTCTATTGTTGGTAAAATATTTGAAGGGTTTCTGAGGGATGTTATTCTGGATTATCTCAATGAGAATAACTGTTTAACTCCATATCAGCATGGGTTTATGAGAAATCGCTCCTGTCAAACCAATCTAATCAGTTTTTATGAAGAGGTAAGCTATAGACTGGACCACGGTGAGTCATTGGACGTGGTATATCTCGATTTTTCCAAAGCGTTTGATACTGTGCCGCACAAGAGGTTGGTACA
This sequence comes from Ranitomeya imitator, assembly GCF_032444005.1. Classification (NCBI taxonomy): domain Eukaryota; kingdom Metazoa; phylum Chordata; class Amphibia; order Anura; family Dendrobatidae; genus Ranitomeya; species Ranitomeya imitator. The sequence goes on from NC_091284.1 coordinate 300,115,278, forward strand.
CAAAATGAGAATGCTTGGTCTGGGGGAAAATGTGTGTAAATGGGTTAGTAACTGGCTTAGTGATAGAAAGCAGAGGGTGGTTATAAATGGTATAGTCTCTAACTGGGTCGCTGTGACCAGTGGGGTACCGCAGGGGTCAGTATTGGGACCTGTTCTCTTCAACATATTCATTAATGATCTGGTAGAAGGTTTACACAGTAAAATATCGATATTTGCAGATGATACAAAACTATGTAAAGCAGTTAATACAAGAGAAGATAGTATTCTGCTACAGATGGATCTGGATAAGTTGGAAACTTGGGCTGAAAGGTGGCAGATGAGGTTTAACAATGATAAATGTAAGGTTATACACATGGGAAGAGGGAATCAATATCACCATTACACACTGAACGGGAAACCACTGGGTAAATCTGACAGGGAGAAGGACTTGGGGATCCTAGTTAATGATAAACTTACCTGGAGCAGCCAGTGCCAGGCAGCAGCTGCCAAGGCAAACAGGATCATGGGGTGCATTAAAAGAGGTCTGGATACACATGATGAGAGCATTATACTGCCTCTGTACAAATCCCTAGTTAGACCGCACATGGAGTACTGTGTCCAGTTTTGGGCACCGGTGCTCAGGAAGGATATAATGGAACTAGAGAGAGTACAAAGGAGGGCAACAAAATTAATAAAGGGGATGGGAGAACTACAATACCCAGATAGATTAGCGAAATTAGGATTATTTAGTCTAGAAAAAAGACGACTGAGGGGCGATCTAATAACCATGTATAAGTATATAAGGGGACAATACAAATATCTCGCTGAGGATCTGTTTATACCAAGGAAGGTGACGGGCACAAGGGGGCATTCTTTGCGTCTGGAGGAGAGAAGGTTTTTCCACCAACATAGAAGAGGATTCTTTACTGTTAGGGCAGTGAGAATCTGGAATTGCTTGCCTGAGGAGGTGGTGATGGCGAACTCAGTCGAGGGGTTCAAGAGAGGCCTGGATGTCTTCCTGGAGCAGAACAATATTGTATCATACAATTATTAGGTTCTGTAGAAGGACGTAGATCTGGGGATTTATTATGATGGAATATAGGCTGAACTGGATGGACAAATGTCTTTTTTCGGCCTTACTAACTATGTTACTATGTTACTATGAGTAGGGCACAAGCAAATACGGCCAAATAATTACCCCAATTAGAAAGAAGGAGCACGGCTGTCACCTGTCCTGAGCAAAAGAGGGGAACATGCTGCAGCAGCTAGAAGGTGATCCAGACAGAATGCTCACAAAAATATTGAGACAATATAGCAAGAACTGGGCAGCCAGCAAGTGAAGGGCAACGGAGGGAGGGCCCAACGCGTATCGCTGTTCAAGACAGCTTTGTCAGGGGAAGTGCTTGGTACCTCTGGCACTACGTCTATCATCAGACCTCGGTGAGTCAGACTCGTATTGGTTAGTGCCAACACCTCTGGTACCACGTTGTGCTCAGCATAGTATTTATCACAGTGCACTTATCCTTCCACTTTTTCCCATCACATGTAGCAGGGAGTTTATTAATAGGGGAAACTTTTGTATACTCCACCTGTTGGTAATAGATTCCTCAGCACAGACATTTCCCTTTAGCGTGGTATCATCCTGTTTTACTAATATTGTTTACTTACATTGACAGCCCTGGCATCTGGCTGTTTTGATACCAGCAGCAAAGGGTATCTTTTCTATTGGTAGAGCTGATGTTTTCCATTGTTATATGCAGTTTAATATCTGACACCGGATGAAAATTGAGGCTCAGCTTTATTCAGTGGAGGACAACTGTAATGGGAGGCAGACACAGTTAGTAGGCCTAAATAAGTAAGTAGGCAAAATGCAGTTCAAAATTGGTAAGTTCAGTACACAGGTGGCATAGCTTTGTTCAGCGGAGGACAACTGTAATAAGTGGCTCAGACAGACAGAGTAGGCCTAAAATAAAAAAAGGTGGCTAATTGCAGTTCAAAATTTGTAAGAGGAGTACACAGGCGGCATAGCGTGGTTCAGCAAAGGAGTACAAGTGTAATTAGTGGCTTTGACACACAGAGTAGGCCTAAAATAAAAAAGAAGGCTATATTCAGTTCACAATTGGTAAGAGGAGTACACAGGCGGCATAGCTTTGTTCAGCGGATGACAGTTGTAATGTGTGGCGCAGACAGACAGACAGAGGCCTAACATAAAAAAAGGTGGCTACATGCAGTTCTAAACTGCTAGCAGGACTAACCAGGCGGCCTAGCTTGTTTCAGCGGGGGACAGTTGTAATGTGTGGCGCAGACAGACAGACAGAGGCCTAAAATAAAAAAAGGTGGCTAAATGCAGTTCAAAACTGATAGCAGGACTAACCAGGCGGCCTAGCTTGTTTCAGCGTTGGACAGTTGTAATGTGTGGCACAGACAGACAGACAGACAGAGGCCTACTATAAAAAAGGTGGCTAAATGCAGTTCAAAACTGCTAGCAGGAATAACCAGGCGGCCTAGCTTGTTTCAGCGGGGGACAGTTGTAATGTGTGGCGCAGACAGACAGACAGAGGTCTAAAATAAAAAAAGGTGGCTAAATGCAGTTCAAAACTGATAGCAGGACTAACCAGGCGGCCTATCTTTTTTCAGCGGGGGACAGTTGTAATGTGTGGCGCAGACAGACAGAGGCCTAAAATAAAAAAGGTGGCTAAATGCAGTTCAAAACTGCTAGTAGGACTAACCAGGCTGCCTAGCTTTTTTCAGCGGGGGACAGTTGTAATGTATGGCGCAAACAGATAGACAGACAGAGGCCTAAAATAAAAAAAGGTGGCTAAATGCAGTTCAAAACTGCTAGCAGGAATAACCAGGCGGCCTAGCTTTTTTCAACGGGGGACAGTTGTAATGTGTGGCGCAGACAGACAGACAGACAGAGGTCTAACATAAAAAAAGGTGGCTAAATGCAGTTCAAAACTGCTAGGAGGACTATCCCAGCGGCCTACCTGGGCTCAGCGTGGGAGGACAACTGTTATGAGAGCTGTTGGGTCTGCGGTCATTGCGAAATCACTCCACAACCTGGTGATAAATCCCCTGTCCAACGCCACTTTGGCTTTGCGCACCTCTAACACCTCTGCCATGTTGCCCCCTACAGCTCGTGTGAGATCCATCACCGCCGCTGTGTGCTGAGAATGCCTGAACCAAACGGTCTACAAGAGTTGCTTGTTTGGTAGCCAATAGGGTTGAGCGAAACGGATCGGTCATTTTCATAAGTCGCCGACTTTTGGCAAAGTCGGGTTTCATGAAACCTGACCCGATCCCTGTGTGGGGTCGGCCACACGGTCAGCGACCTTCGCGCCAAAGTCGTGTTTCATATGACACGTTCAGCGCCATTTCTCAGCCAATGAAGGAGGACGCAGAGTGTGGGCAGCGTGATGACATAGTTCTCGGTCCCCACCATCTTAGAGAAGGGCATGGCAATGATTGGCTTGCTTTCTGCGGCGTCACAGGTGCTATAAAGGGGCATGCACGCCGACCGCCATCTTACTGCTGCTGATCTGAGCATAGGGAGAGGTTGCTGCCGCTTCGTCAGAAGCAGGGATAGCGTTAGGCAGGGAATATAAACCCCAAAACCGCTTGTGTTGTAGCGATTTCCACTGTCCAACACCACCTTTTCCTTGCAGGGACAGTGGAGGCTAGATTTCTGTGCATCAGCTCTGTAGCTTATAAGGCTGCATTGCTGTTTGTACGCCGCTGTGCAAACCAACTGCTTTTTTCAAAGCGCAAATCCTGTTGCTCCTTCCTTTCTGCACGGCTATCTTGTTTGTTTGTCCACACTTTTGTGTGCAGCAGTCCTTTTTATTGCTGCCTGCCATACTTTTCTGAGATTACTGTAGGGAGATAGTAATTGTAGTACAGACCCTTTTTTATACATATCTTCAAGCCACTTTCTGCCCCTAAAACTGTGGGCCAGATTTATTCACTAGTCTCCCATAAAAAAAGGGGAGATTTATATTGGCAAATCTGTGCCAGTCCAGTCTGTGGTATCTGTCAGTCATTCTCTGCCACAGAAACTATACTGTAAAACAGTGGGCCTGATTTATTCACTAGTCTCCCATATAAAAAAGGGAGATTAATATTGGCTAATCTGTGCATCTGTGCCAGTCCAGTCTGTAGTATCTGTCAGTCATTTTCTGCCACAGAAAATATACTGTAATACAGTGGGCCAGATTTATTCACTAGTCTCCCATATAAAAAAGGGGGGAGATTAATATTGGCAAATCTGTGCATCTGTGCCAGTCCAGTCTGCGGTATCTGTCAGTCATTCTCTGCCACAGAAACTATACTGTAAAACAGTGGGCCAGATTTATTCACTAGTCTCCCATAAAAAAAGAAGGGGAGATTAGCATTGGCAAATCTGTGCATCTGTGCCAGTCCAGTCTGTGGTATCTGTCAGTCATTCTCTGCCACAGAAACTATACTGTAAAACAGTGGGCCAGATTTATTCACTAGTCTCCCATAAAAAAAGGGGAGATTAATATTGGCTAATCTGTGCATCTGTGCCAGTCCAGTCTGTCATCTGTCAGTCATTTTCTGCCACAGAAACTATACTGTAAAACAGTGGGCCAGATGTATTCACTAGTCTCCCATAAAAAAGAAGGGGAGATTAATATTGGCAAATCTGTGCATCTGTGCCAGTCCAGTCTATGGTATCTGTCAGTCATTCTCTGCCACAGAAACTATACTGTAAAACAGTGGGCCTGATTTATTCACTAGTCTCCCAGATAAAAAAGGGGAGATTAATATTGGCAAATCTGTGCATCTGTGCCAGTCCAGTCTGTGGTATCTGTCAGTCATTTTCTGCCACAGAAAATATACTGTAATACAGTGGGCCCGATTTATTCACTAGTCTCCCATATAAAAAAGGGGGGAGATTAATATTGGCAAATCTGTGCATCTGTGCCAGTCCAGTCTGTGGTATCTGTCAGTCATTCTCTGCCACAGAAACTATACTGTAAAACAGTGGGCCTGATTAATTCACTAGTCTCCCATAAAAAAAAGAAGGGGAGCTTAATATTGGCAAATCTGTGCATCTGTGCCAGTCCAGTCTGTGATATCTGTCAGTCATTTTCTGCCACAGAAAATATACTGTAATACAGTGGGCCAGATTTATTCACTAGTTTTCCATATAAAAAAAAAGGGGGAGAATTTTATTTCCAGTGTGTGCATCTGCGTCAGTCCTGTTAGTGGCATATCTGTTAGCCACTGTCTGCCACTGAAGCTGTGTACTGAAATACAGTGGGCCTGATTTTCCCTGCAGTCTCACACACCTATGAAGGGAGATTTAAATTCACAACAAGTTTGCGTACACCTTCTAACTGGTTTTACAGTACCAAATACCGTTTGTTAGTTTGGCTACATATTTCCAAGAATGAGGAAGTCTGGTGGAAGAGGTTGTGGCTGTGGGCATTCATTGCCAGCTGGTAATGATGGTAGTGGTGGTGGAGCATCAGGTGGTCGTGGGAAAAGCAATATAGCACCTAAGTCTCGAGTTGTTCAGCCACCGTCATCGTCTGGCTACACAAGGCCTCGAACGCTTCCTTTTCTGGGAGTAGGAAAACCGCTTTTAAAGCCGGAGCAGCAGGAATAAGTTTTGGCTTTCCTTGCTGACTCTGCCTCTAGCTCTTTTGCCTCCTCTTCGGAAAGTGCAAAATGTAAAAGCAGCGCGTCGTCAGTGGATGTTCCCAGTCAGGGACAAGTCGCTTCCTTGTGTTCTTCACCCAGAACAACAGAGAAGGATGCGTCAGGCGACACAACGGGTTACTCCATGGAGCTCTTCACACATACCGTGCCTGGGTTAGAAAGGGAAATTGTTAACAGGCCATGCCCATTACAAGATGAATCGGACATGGAGTGCACAGATGCACAACCACAGCCAGATTATTATGCTGTTCCTTTGACTCAGATCACAACATTGCCCTCGCAGTGTACTGATCCAGAATCTGACCCTGATGAGACTATGGAGTCCCATCACGAACGCTATAGCACCGGCTTACACGGTGACACAGAGGAAGGTGCACAGGACATAGAAGAGGAGGTCATAGATTACCCAGTTGTTGACACCGATTGGCAGCCATTGGGGGAACAGGGTGCAGCCGGCAGTAGCTCTGAAGCGGAGGAGGAGGAGCCGCAGCAGGCATCAACATCGCAACAGGTTCCGTTTGACAGGCCTGTATCTGGCCAAAAACGTGTGGCAAAACCAAAAACAGTTGTAGGACAGCGTGGCCATCCGGTTAAAGTAGCTCAGTGTGCAATGCCTGAAAAGGTATCCGATAGTAGGAAGAGTGCAGTCTGGCACTTTTTTAAACAAGATCCAAATGATCAGTGCAAAGTCATCTGTAGGAAATGCTCAAGGACCTTCAGCAGAGGTCAGAATGTTACAAATCTAAATACAAGTTGCATGCGTAGACATTTAAACACCATGCACTTGCAAGCCTGGACTAACTACCAAACGTCCCTTAACGTTGTTGCACTCTCTCACAATGAAGCTAGTCAGCAACGCTACATCCCTTCCCTCACTGTAAGCCCACCGTTTACCACACCACCTGCAGTAAATGTGGAGGTTTCATCGCAAGGCTAAAGCAGTCAGGGAATCACCAGGTTCATGGAAGGAAACACTGTATGTAGGCCAACAGCATGAATACCATCACCAACCCTCTCTCAGTCTGCCATGTCCACCGGCACCCCCGCTAGTTCCACCATATGCAGCTCTACAGTCCAGCTCACCCTACAAGAGACTCTCGTTAGGAAAAGGAAGTACTCATCCTCGCATCCGCGTACACAGGGTTTGAACGCCCACATTGCTAGACTAATCTCGTTAAAGATGATGCCCTACCAGTTAGTTGAAAGCGAAGCTTTCAAAGCCCTGATGGACTATGCTGTACCATGCTATAAGCTACCCAGTCGACACTTCTTTTCGAGAAAAGCCATCCCAGCCCTCCACCAGCATGTAAAAGACCGCATTGTCCATGCACTCAGGCAATCTGTGAGTAGAAATGTGCACCTGACAACAGATGCATGGACCTGTAGGCATGGCCAGGGGCATTACGTGTCCATCACGGCACACTGGGTTAATGTGGTGGATGCAGGGTCCACAGGGGACAGCAATATTGGGACAGTTCTGCCCAGCCCACGGTCTAGGAAACAGTTGGCTGTAGGAGTTCGCCCCCCCTCCTCCTCCTCCTCGTCCTCCAGCAGAAGCGAGAGCTCATCCACAGACCGCAGTCGCACGACCACTCCATCCGCAGCTGCCACTGTTGCACAAAAGGTGTCCCATTATGGAGAAGCTAGTGGCAAGCGTCAGCAGGCTGTATTGGCAATGAAGTGTTTGGGCGACAACAGACACACCGCGGAAGTTCTGTCCGAGTTCTTGCAGCAAGAAACTCAGTCATGGCTAGGCAGTCTACATCTTGAGGCAGGCAAGGTAGTGAGTGATAACGGAAGGAATTTTATGGCTGCCAAAGCCCTTTCACAACTGAAACACATTCCTTGCCTCGCTCTCACCCTAAACCTGGTGGTGCAGTGCTTCCTGAAAAGTTATCCGGGGTTACCCGACCTGCTCCTGAAGGTGCGCAGACTTTGCTTGCACATCCGCCATTCGCCCGTACACTCCAGCTGTATGCAGAACCATCAGCGATCTTTGAACCTTCCCCAGCATCGCCTAATCATCGACGTTGCAACAAGGTGGAACTCCACACTGCACATGCTTCAGAGACTGCGAACAGAGGCGTGCTGTTATGTATTTGTGGGAGGATACACATACACGGGCAGGCAGTTGGATGGCAGACATGGAGTTGTCAGGTGTGCAGTGGTCGAAGCTACAAGACCTGTGTCAAGTCCTTCAGTGTTTTGAGGAATGCACACGGCTGGTTAGAGCAGACAATGCAATAATAAGCATGAGCATCCCCCTAATGCGTCTGCTGATGCAAAGTTTGACGCACATAAAGGAGCAGGCATCTGCAGCCGAGGACGAGGGAAGCCTTGGTGACAGTCAGCCATTGTCTGGTCAGGGAAGTCTACTGGACGAGGTGGCGGGCGAAGAGGAGGAGGACGAGGAGGATGATGGGGATGAGTATTTTTGGGATGAGAAAGCTTCTCAGGGGGCAATAGAAACTGGTGGCGTTGCAAGGCCAGGTTCAGGGTTTTTGAGGGAGACAACTGACTTTGATTTGCCCGAAAGTGCTCCTCAACCCAGCACAAGCAGTGAATTGACAACTGGAACATTGGCCCACATGGCGGATTATGCCTTGCGTATCCTAAAAAGGGACCCCCGCATTATCAAAATGATGACCGATGACGATTACTGGATCCACGCTATAAGGGATATCATGCCACATGAGAACCTTGAACAAATATTGGCAACCAAACAAGCAACTCTTGTTGACCGTTTGATTCAGGCATTCCAAGCACACAGCTCCGGTGATGGTCCTCACACGAGCTGCAGGGGGCAACAGGGCAGAGGTGTTAGAGGTGCACAAATCAGAAGTGGCGTTGGACAGAGGGGTTTTCTGACCAGGTTGTGGAGTGATTTCGCAATGACCGCAGACAAGACATGTACTGCAGCATCAATTCAAAGTGACAGGAGACAACATTTGTCCAGTATGGTTACTAACTATTTTTCCTCCCCTATCGATGTTCTCCCTCACCCGTCATTCTCATTTGATTGCTGGGCATCCAAAATAGACACCTGGCCTGAATTGTCCGAACATGCATTGCAGGAGCTCGCTTGCCCGGCAGCTAGTGTGCTATCAGAAAGAATATTCAGTGCTGCTGGTTCAATACTGACCGAAAAAAGGACTCGTCTGGCTACCCAAAATGTTGATGATCTAACCTTCATTAAAATGAACCACTCATGGATTTCTAATTATTTTGCCCCACCTTTCCCGGCTGACACCTTGCTTTCCTGTAAAAAGGTCTTGCTTTTGGACTGGTCTTACTGACCGTTCCAATCTCTTAATTTGCAGCTGCTGTATGTCCAGCATACGACATGTTTACACCTCCCTAAATGGGCTGACTCTCCCCATGGGGCCGTGGTCTCGCCACTTGGCGCAAGCACCCATGAGAGTGCCGTTTGTCTGAAGAGGTGGGTGTGCCCACTTTTGGTCGACGGCACTAGCACTGGGTCCCTGTCAGGAATCCACTGACCGCTGCCACCAATTTGTCACGATTCACACCGTGACCATCACCCCTACAACACGGGTCGGGGTGACTTTAGGCCAACAGATGGCTATCACATGTGTAGGGGGCTTATCTTAGTTATCCCTCCACTGCTAACAATGCGATGAAAAAACACACACAAGGCTATTGACCTCTTAGGTTACAGCAGGGGCTTATTCTAGGTATCCCACTGCTCTTCAATATACCACGAACTGCAGGGATTTATGTATATCCCGCTTACAGTTCCACTTAATACTTGCAGCTCTCTGGCACCCCCCTTACTCTCAGGTCACATTAGGTACTTCACCCTGGGTAATTAGTCGCCAGACAGGATGCCTGCTATGTACTGGCTATTGGGCACGCTGCAGCGACGAGATAAACTACTCCCACTCAGGCAGGAACAATAATTATCAACGTCGCAGTCACTACAACGATTCACAACTACCCAGTACAAACGTATGCTGCCACCAGCTTCGATTAAACGGGTCCGAAGCTAACCCAACACAGTAGCGTATTTCCCTTCAGAAGACTTCGGGCACGGTTTTTAGAGCATGGAGAATGAACTAATATTAAATATTATATCCCATAAAAATTAGGCAGTGCTTTATCAAAAATATTTTATAAGGATGTTACAAATGAGACAATTGCAAATATGTACAAGGGTAATTATAAAATAAACAGGGATTAAATGAGAAAAGATAACACTCACATGTTCTCAGTTCATTGCATGGCAGGCAACCATACGTCCCAGCTCATTGGACGTGCGCAGGGCTTTCCAGAAGAAGAAGCAAGCAAGCAAGGAAGCAAGAAGACTGAGCTGGGGATCGTGGCAGACAGTTATAGCTTCAGCCTGTGACATCCCAGAAAGGGGTTGGATCACCTCGTCCCTCCTACCTCTTCAGTTAACTCATTTTATCGTAATCTATATCTAATTTCAGTAACTCTGCTACAAAACATGTCATAGTCATAACAAACCCATCATTCATCTCGGATTAACGTGAGCATTCTAATGAGATCAAATATGTCCTATCTGGGATACATATTTACAGAGAAATCCCTACTTCTTTACCAGTATGAGTTAGAAGCCCGTGTTTACCAGATGGAGTTAGAAGCCACCGAGGGAGAATAAGAATATATATTTTTGTGTTCTTAACGTAAACATTGTGCATAATATCTTACAAAAACCAAACAAAGAACTTTCATGGATCCTAGAAGTTTCTAGTTCACTTATATCTGGACAAGAGCTTACACGGCAGGAAATGCCGGTCGTAAATACCTTGGGTCTCCTAAAACCCCCACACTCTCTGAGAAGGAAAGCTAATCTCTGAAGTAATGGGTAGGGGGGGTTTTGAGCCCAGGGTCTGCTATGTGTTTTTGGAACCATGGTCAGAAGTGCCAAAAATCCCTCAGCTATGGTGCTAACAGGCAGAGAAACTACTACTTATTTTATACAGTTTCCTCACACCTCCCCCTTTTGGCGTGCGCTACGGAGGCAGGACCTGATGGTTCTCCTCCATGCGCACCTCAGCAGGTTCACCCTGGTGGGCCAACCCATCACCATTGCCATGCCCTGGCTCCATGGTGCCTCCGCCTACCCGGTTTCCCAGGTAGTGAGCCTCACTCATGCCCATCTGGCACTTTCCTGGCTTGATAGTCAGTCCTGCTTGGTGAATTCGCCTGAGCACCTCCTCCCAGGAGGAACTGAAGATGGCAATGTCACCAAAGTACACCACGGCGTACTTCTCCAGTCCCTGAAGCAGGAGGTTGACCATCCGCTGGAAAGTGGCAGGGGCATTCCTCATGCCGAAGGGCATGACCGTGGACTCGTACAGTCCAAAGGGTGTGATAAAGGCAGACTTCTCCTGCGCCTCGGGGCTCAGGGGAATCTGCCAGTATCCTCGACTCAGATCCATTATCGTCAGGTATTTCGCACCAGCTAACTTCTCAAGCAGCTCCATGATGAGCGGCAATGGGGGCGCGTCAGAGGCTGTGATGGCGTTGAGTGTTGTGAATTCTGTTGTCGAACTCTCTCCTGTGGTCGTGAATGGTACTTTGGCGAGTTCTGTCCATGGACTCCCTCTGGCGGCTGTGAGTGGAGCTGCTGCTTCTGAGGTTCCTTACACAGGTGACGTGGTTTATCCTTTGGTTGGCTTCTCTATTTAACTCCACTCAGATCGTTACTCCATGCCAGCTGTCAATGTTCCTGCATTGGTTCAGTTCGCTCTTGGATCTTTCTGGTGACCTGTCTATTCCAGCAGAAGCTAAGTTCCTGCTAGTTATTATTTGTTCATTGTTTCTTTGTCCAGCTGGATATCATGATTTTGCCTTGCTAGCTGGAAGCTCTGGGATGCAGAGTGCATCTCCGCACCGTTAGTCGGTGCGGAGGTCTTTTTGCACACTCTGTGTGGTCTTTTGTAGTTTTTTGTGCTGACCGCAAAGATACCTTTCCTATCCTTTGTCTGTTTAGTAAGTCTGGCCTCCCTTTGCTGAAACCTGTTTCATTTCTGCGTTTGTGACTTTCATCTTTACTCACAGTCAATATATGTGGGGGGCTGCCTTTTCCTTTGGGGAATTTCTCTGAGGCAAGGTAGGCTTTATTTTCTATCTGTAGGGCTAGCTAGCTCTTAGGCTGTGAAGAGGCGTCTAGGGAGTGTCAGGAACGCTCCACGGCTATTTCTAGTTGTTGTGATAGGATTTGGGGTTGCTGTCAGCAGAGCTCCCACATCCCAGGGCTTGTCCTGTGTGAGTTTAACTATCAGGTCGTGCCGGGTGCTCCTAACCACCAGGTCCATAACAGTACAGCTGGCCCAAAGTATTAATGCATCTCAATAGAGGGATAAGAGAAGTTCTGAGACCATTTTTTTTTCTTTGCACTGTGTTTTGTCTTTCTTTTCCCCTAAACCTTTGGGTGGTTCAGGACACAGGTGTAGATATGGACATTCAAGGTCTGTCCTCTTGTGTGGATCATCTCACTGCAAGGGTACAAAACATTCAAGATTTTGTGGTTCAGAATCCGATGTTAGAGCCTAGAATTCCTATTCCTGATTTATTTTCTGGGGATAGATCTAAGTTCCTGAATTTCAAAAATAATTGTAAACTGTTTCTAGCATTCAAACCCCGCTCCTCTGGTGACTCCGTTCAACAAGTAAAAATCATTATTTCTTTGTTGCGTGGTGACCCTCAAGACTGGGCATTTTCCCTTGCGCCAGGAGATCCTGCATTGCGTGATGTTGATGCGTTTTTTCTGGTGCTTGGATTGCTTTATGATGAACCAAATTCAGTGGATCAGGCAGAGAAAATCTTGCTGGCTTTGTGTCAGGGTCAGGATGAAGCGGAGGTGTACTGTCAGAAGTTTAGAAAGTGGTCTGTGCTTACTCAGTGGAATGAGTGTGCCCTGGCGGCAATTTTCAGAAAGGGTCTTTCTGAAGCCCTTAAGGATGTCATGGTGGGATTTCCCACGCCTGCTGGTCTGAATGAGTCTATGTCCTTGGCCATTCAGATCGATCGGCTCTTGCGTGAGCGCAAAGCTGTGCACCATTTGGCGGTATTCTCTGAGCATAGGCCTGAGCCTATGCAGTGTGATAGGACTTTGACCAGAGCTGAACGGCAAGAACACAGACGTCGGAATCGGCTGTGTTTTTACTGTGGTGAATCCACTCATGCTATCTCCGATTGTCCTAAGCGCACTAAGCGGTTCGCTAGGTCTGCCACCATTGGTACGGTACAGTCTAAATTTCTTTTGTCCGTTACTCTGATTTGCTCTCTGTTGTCCTATTCTGTTAAGGCATTTGTGGATTCAGGTGCTGCCCTGAATTTGATGGACTTGGAGTTTGCCAGGCGCTGTGGTTTTTCCTTGGAGCCCTTGCAGTATCCTATTCCATTGAGAGGAATTGATGCTACGCCTTTGGCCAAGAATAAGCCTCAGTACTGGACTCAATTGACCATGTGCATGGCTCCTGCACATCAGGAGGATATTCGCTTTTTGGTGTTGCATAATCTGCATGATGTTTTCGTTTTGGGGTTGCCATGGCTACAGGTCCATAATCCAGTGTTGGATTGGAAATCTATGTCTGTGTCCGGCTGGGGTTGTCAGGGGGTACATGGTGATGTTCCATTGTTGTCAATTTCGCCTTCCACTCCTTCTGAAGTCCCTGAGTTTTTATCAGATTACCGGGATGTATTTGAAGAGCCCAAATCCGGTGCCCTACCTCCTCATAGGGATTGCGATTGTGCTATTAATTTGATTCCTGGTAGTAAGTTTCCTAAGGGCCGACTGTTTAATTTATCTGTGCCAGAGCACGCCGCTATGCGGAGTTATATAAAGGAATCCTTGGAGAAGGGTCATATTCGCCCGCCGTCGTCACCATTGGGAGCAGGGTTCTTTTTTGTGGCCAAGAAGGATGGCTCTTTGAGACCTTGTATTGATTACCGCCTTCTTAATATGATCACAGTCAAATTTCAGTATCCTTTGCCGCTGCTGTCTGATTTGTTTGCTCGGATTAAGGGGGCTAGTTGGTTCACCAAGATAGATCTTCGAGGGGCGTATAATCTAGTGCGAATTAAACAGGGTGATGAATGGAAAACAGCATTTAATATGCCCGAGGGCCAATTTGAGTACCTGGTTATGCCATTCGGGCTTTCTAATGCTCCATCTGTGTTTCAGTCCCTTATGCATGACATCTTCCGAGAGTACCTGGATAGATTCATGATTGTATATTTGGATGATATTTTGGTCTTTTCGGATGATTGGGAGTCTCATGTGAAGCAGGTCAGAATGGTGTTCCAGGTCCTTCGTGGGAATTCCTTGTTTGTGAAGGGGTCAAAGTGTCTCTTTGGAGTTCAGAAGGTTTCATTTTTGGGTTTCATTTTTTTCCCCTTCTACTATCGAGATGGACCCTGTTAAAGTTCAGGCCATTTATGATTGGACTCAGCCGACATCTGTGAAGAGCCTGCAGAAGTTCCTGGGCTTTGCTAATTTTTACCGTCGCTTCATCGCTTATTTTTCTAGTATTGCTAAACCGTTGACTGATTTGACCAAGAAAGGTGCTGATGTGGTCAATTGGTCCTCTGCGGCTGTAGAGGCTTTTCAGGAGTTGAAGCGTCGTTTTTCTTCTGCCCCTGTGTTGTGCCAGCCAGATGTTTCGCTCCCGTTTCAGGTCGAGGTTGATGCTTCTGAGATTGGAGCAAGGGCTGTTTTGTCGCAAAGAAGTTCTGATGGCTCGGTGATGAAACCATGTGCCTTCTTTTCTAGAAAATTCTCGCCTGCTGAGCGCAATTATGATGTTGGCAATCGAGAGTTGTTGGCCATGAAGTGGGCATTCGAGGAGTGGCGACATTGGCTTGAAGGAGCTAAACATCGCGTGGTGGTCTTGACGGATCACAAAAATTTGACTTATCTCGAGTCTGCCAAACGGTTGAATCCTAGACAGGCTCGATGGTCGCTCTTTTTCTCCCGTTTTGATTTTGTGGTTTCATACCTTCCGGGATCTAAGAATGTGAAGGCTGATGCCCTGTCAAGGAGTTTTGTGCCTGACTCTCCGGGTGTTCCGGAGCCGGCGGATATTCTTAAAGAGGGGGTAATTTTGTCTGCCATCTCCCCTGATTTGCGGCGCGTGCTGCAGAAGTTTCAGGCTGATAGACCTGACCGTTGTCCAACGGAGAAACTGTTTGTCCCTGATAGATGGACTAGTAGAGTTATCTCTGAGGTTCATTGTTCGGTGTTGGCTGGTCATCCTGGAATCTTTGGTACCAGAGATTTGGTGGCTAGATCCTTTTGGTGGCCTTCTTTGTCACGAGACGTGCGTTCTTTTGTGCAGTCCTGTGGGACTTGTGCTCGGGCTAAGCCCTGCTGTTCTCGTGCCAGTGGGTTGTTTTTGCCCTTGCCGGTCCCGAAGAGGCCCTGGACGCATATTTCCATGGATTTTATTTCTGATCTCCCTGTTTCTCAAAGGATGTCGGTCATTTGGGTGGTTTGTGATCGCTTCTCTTAGATGGTCCATTTGGTACCCTTGTCTAAATTGCCTTCCTCCTCTGATTTGGTGCCATTGTTTTTCCAGCATGTGGTTCGTTTGCATGGCATTCTGGAGAACATCGTCTCGGACAGAGGTTCCCAATTTGTTTCGAGGTTTTGGCGGTCCTTTTGTGCTAAGATGGGCATTGATTTGTCTTTTTCTTCGGCTTTCCATCCTCAGACTAATGGCCAAACCGAACGAACTAATCAGACTTTGGAAACATATCTGAGATGCTTTGTTTCTGCTGATCAGGATGATTGGGTGTCCTTCTTGCCTTTGGCTGAGTTCGCCCTTAATATTCGGGCCAGCTCGGCTACTTTGGTTTCTCCTTTTTTCTGTAATTCTGGTTTCCATCCTCGTTTCTCTTCAGGGCAGGTTGAGCCTTCGGACTGTCCTGGTGTGGATACTGTGGTGGACAGGTTGTAGCAGATTTGGACTCATGTGGTGGACAATTTGACATTGTCCCAGGAGAAGGCTCAACGTTTCGCTAACCGCCGGCGCTGTGTTGGTCCCCGACTTTGTGTTGGGGATTTGGTTTGGTTGTCATCTCGTTATTTTCCTATGAAGGTTTCCTCTCCTAAGTTTAAGCCTCATTTCATTGGGCCTTATAAGATTTCTGAAGTTCTTAATCCTGTGTCATTTCGTTAGGACCTTCCAGCTTCTTTTGCCATCCATAATGTGTTCCATAGGTCGTTGTTGCGGAGATACGTGGCGCCTATGGTTCCCTCCGTTGATCCTCCTGCCCCAGTGTTGATCGAGGGGGAGTTGGAGTATGTGGTGGAGAAGATTTTGGATTCTCGTGTTTCGATACAGAAACTGCAGTACCTGGTCAAGTGGAAGGGTTATGGTCAGGAAGATAATTCCTGGGTTTTTGCCTCTGATGTTCATGCTGCCGATCTGGTTCGTGCCTTTCATTTGGCTCATCCTGATCGGCCTGGGGGCTCTGGTGAGGGTTCGGTGACCCCTCCTCAAGGGGGGGGGGGGGTACTGTTGTGAATTCTAATGTCGAACTCCCTCCTGTGGTCGTGAATGGTACTTCAGCGAGTTCTGTCCATGGACTCCCTCTGGTGGCTGTGAGTGGAGCTGCTGCTTCTGAGGTTCCTTACACAGGTGACGTGGTTTATCCTTTGGTTGGCTTCTCTATTTAACTCCACTCAGATCGTTACTCCATGCCAGCTGTCAATGTTCCTGCATTGGTTCAGTTCGCTCTTGGATCTTTCTGGTGACCTGTCTATTCCAGCAGAAGCTAAGTTCCTGCTAGTTATTATTTGTTCATTGTTTCTTTGTCCAGCTGGATATCATGATTTTGCCTTGCTAGCTGGAAGCTCTGGGATGCAGAGTGGCATCTCCGCACCGTTAGTCCGTGCAGAGGTCTTTTTGCACACTCTGCGTGGTCTTTTGTAGTTTTTTGTGCTGACCGCAAAGATACCTTTTCTATCCTCTGTCTGTTTAGTAAGTCTGGCCTCCCTTTGCTGAAACCTGTTTCATTTCTGCGTTTGTGACTTTCATCTTTACTCACAGTCAATATATGTGGGGGGCTGCCTTTTCCTTTGGGGAATTTCTCTGAGGCAAGGTAGGCTTTATTTTCTATCTCTAGGGCTAGCTAGCTCTTAGGCTGTGAAGAGGCGTCTAGGGAGTGTCAGGAACGCTCCTTGGCTATTTCTAGTTGTTGTGATAGGATTAGGGGTTGCGGTCAGCAGAGCTCCCACATCCCAGGGCTTGTCCTGTGTGAGTTTAACTATCAGGTCGTGCCGGGTGCTCCTAACCACCAGGTCAATAACAGTACAGCTGGCCCAAAGTATTAATGCATCTCAATAGAGGGATAAGAGAAGTTCTGAGACCATTTTTTTTAATTTGCACTGTGTTTTGTCTTTCTTTTCCCCTAAACCTTTGGGTGGTTCAGGACACAGGTGTAGATATGGACATTCAAGGTCTGTCCTCTTGTGTGGATCATCTCACTGCAAGGGTACAAAATATTCAAGATTTTGTGGTTCAGAATCTGATGTTAGAGCCTAGAATTCCTATTCCTGATTTATTTTCTGGGGATAGATCTAAGTTCCTGAATTTCAAAAATAATTGTAAACTGTTTCTAGCTTTGAAACCCCGCTCCTCTGTTGATCCCCTTCAACAAGTAAAAATCATTATTTCTTTGTTGCGTGGTGACCCTCAAGACTGGGCATTTTCCCTTGCGCCAGGAGATCCTGCATTGCGTGATGTTGATGCGTTTTTTCTGGCACTTGGATTGCTTTATGATGAACCAAATTCAGTGGATCAGGCAGAGAAAATCTTGCTGGCTTTGTGTCAGGGTCAGGATGAAGCGGAGGTGTACTGTCAGAAGTTTAGAAAGTGGTCTGTGCTTACTCAGTGGAATGAGTGTGCCCTGGCTACAATTTTCAGAAAGGGTCTTTCTGAAGCCCTTAAGGATGTCATGGTGGGATTTCCCACGCCTGCTGGTCTGAATGAGTCTATGTCCTTGGCCATTCAGATCGATCGGCGCTTGTGTGAGCGCAAAGCTGTGCACCATTTGGCGGTATTCTCTGAGCATAGGCCTGAGCCTATGCAGTGTGATAGGACTTTGACCACAGCTGAACGGCAAGAACACAGACGTCGGAATGGGCTGTGTTTTTACTGTGGTGAATCCACTCATGCTATCTCCGATTGTCCTAAGCGCAATAAGCGGTTCGCTAGGTCTGCCACCATTGGTACTGTACAGTCTAAATTTCTATTGTCCGTTACTCTGATTTGCTCTTAGTCATCCTATTCTGTTATGGCATTTGTGGATTCAGGCGCTGCCCTGAATTTGATGGACTTGGAGTATGCTTGGCGCTGTGTTTTTTTCTTGGAGCCCTTGCAGTATCCTATTCCATTGAGAGGAATTGATGCTACGCCTTAGGCCAAGAATAAGTCTCAGTAGTGGACCCAATTGACCATGTGCATGGCTCCTGCTCATCAGGAGGATATCCGCTTTTTGGTGTTGCATAATCTGCATGATGTGGTCGTTTTGGGGTTGCCATGGCTACAGGTTCAAAATCCAGTATTGGACTGGAAATCTATGTCTGTGTCCAGCTGGGGTTGCCAGGGGGTACATGGTGATGTTCCATTTGTGTCAATTTCGTCCTCCACTCCTTCTGAAGTTCCGGAGTTTTTGTCGGATTATCGGGATGTATTGATGAGCCCAAAGCCAGTGCCCTACCTCCTCATAGGGATTGCAATTGTGCAATTAATTTGAATCCTGGTAGTAAGTTTCCTAAGTAACTTCCTAAGTAAGTTTCAATTTATCTGTGCCAGAACACGCCGCTATGCGGAGTTATATAAAGGAATCCTTAGAGAAAGGCCATATTCGCCCGTCGTCATCACCGTTAGGAGCAGGGTTCTTTTTTGTGGCTAAGAAGGATGGTCCTTTGAGACCTTGTATTGATTACGGCCTTCTTAATAAAATTACAGTCAAATTTCAGTATCCTTTGCCGTTGCTGTCTGATTTGTTTGCTCGTATTAAAGGGGCTAGTTGGTTCACCAAGATAGATCTTCGAGGGGCGTATAATCTTGTGCGTATTAAACGGGGCGATAAATGGAAAACAGCATTTAATACGCCCGAGGGCCATTTTGAGTACCTGGTTATGCCATTCGGGCTTTCCAATGCTCCATCAGTATTTCAGTCCTTTATGCATGACATCTTCCGAGAGTACCTGGATAAATTCCTGATTGTGTATTTGGATGATATTTTGGTCTTTTCGGATGATTGGGAGTCTCATGTGAAGCAGGTCAGAATGGTGTTCCAGGTCCTTCGTGCGAATTCCTTGTTTGTGAAGGGGTCAAAGTGTCTCTTTGGAGTTCAGAAGGTTTCATTTTTGGGGTTCATTTTTTCCCCTTCTACTATAGAGATGGACTCTGTTAAAGTCCAGGCCATTTACGATTGGACTCAGCCGACATCTGTGAAGAGCCTGCAAAAGTTCCTGGGCTTTGCTAATTTTTATCGTCGCTTCATCGCTAATTTTTCTAGTGTTGCTAAACCGTTGACTGATTTGACCAAGAAGGGTGCTGATGTGGTCAATTGGTCTTCTGCGGCTGTGGAAGCTTTTCAGGAATTGAAGCGTCGTTTTTCTTCTGCCCCTGTGTTGTGCCAGCCAGATGTTTCGCTCCCGTTTTAGGATGAGGTTGATGCTTCTGAGATTGGAGCAGGGGCTGTTTTGTCGCAAAGAAGTTCTGATGGCTCGGTGATGAAGCCATGTGCTTTCTTTTCTGGAAAGTTTTCGCCTGCTGAGCGCAATTATGATGTTGGTAATCGAGAGTTGTTGGCCATGAAGTTGGCATTCGAGGAGTGGTGTCATTGGCTTGAAGGAGCCAAGCATCACGTGGTAGTCTTGACAGATCACAAGAATTTGACTTATCTTGAGTCTGCCAAACGGTTCAATCCGAGACAGGCTCGATGGTCGTTATTTTTCTCCCGTTTTTTTTTTTTGTGGTTTCGTACCTTCCAGGATCTAAGAATGTGAAGGCTGATGCCCTGTCAAGGAGTTTTGTGCCTGACTCTCCGCGTGTTCCTGAGCCGGCGGGTATTCTCAAAGAGAGGGTACTTTTGTCTGCCATCTCCCCTGATTTGCGGCGGGTGCTGCAAAAATTTCAGGCTGATAGACCTGACCGTTGCCCAGCGGAGAAACTGTTTGTCCCTGATAAATGGACTAGTAGAGTTATCTCTGAGGTTCATTGTTCGGTGTTGGCTGGGCATCCTGGAATCTTTGGTACCAGAGATTTGGTGGGTAGATCCTTTTGGTGGCCGTCTTTGTCACGGGATGTGCATTCTTTTGTGCAGTCCTGTGGGACTTGTGCTCGGGCTAAGTCCTGCTGTTCTCGTGCCAGTGGGTTGCTTTTGCCCTTGCCGGTCCCGAAGAGGCCCTGGACGCATATTTCTATGGATTTTATTTCGGATCTCCCCGTCTCTCAAAAGATGTCAGTCATTTGGGTGGTTTGTGATCGCTTTTCTAAGATGGTCCATTTGGTACCCTTGTCTAAATTGCCTTCCTCCTCTGATTTGGTGCCATTGTTTTTCCAGCATGTGGTTCGCTTACATGGTATCCCGGAGAACATCGTTTTGGACAGAGGTTCCAAGTTTGTTTTGAGGTTTTGGCGATCCTTTTGTGCTAGGATGGGCATTGATTTGTCTTTTTCCTCGGCTTTCCATCCTCAGACAAATGGACAAACCGAACTAACTAATCAGACTTTGGAAACATATCTGAGATGCTTTGTTTCTGCTGATCAGGGTGATTGGGTGTCCTTTTTGCAGTTGGCTGAGTTCGCCCTTAATAATCGGGCCAGCTCGGCTACTTTGGTTTCGCCGTTTTTCTGCAATTCTGGTTTCCATCCTCGTTTCTCTTCAGGGCAGGTTGAGTCTTCGGACTGTCCTGGTGTAGATACTGTGGTGGATAGGTTGCAGCAGATTTGGACTCATGTGGTGGACAAATTGACATTGTCCCAGGAGAAGGCTCAACGTTTCGCTAACCGCCGGCGCTGTGTTGGTCCCCGACTTTGTGTTGGGGATTTGGTTTGGTTGTCGTCTCGTTATGTTCCTATGAAGGTTTCCTCTCCTAAGTTTAAGCCTCGGTTCATTGGTCCGTATAAGATTTCTGAGTTTATCAATCCTTTTTGGTCCTTTTTGTGCGCATTTTGCTTGAATACGAAATGAAATAAATTTACATTTCTAATAAATTTCACCGTGTTTGGAATAACAGTGTGCCGGATTTTTTTTTGAGACTATTAAGATATTTTTCCTGAGCACCTGTATATAACAGTCTGAGCCACTCCTTATCTGCTCTGGTACTATTGGTCTAGTTCGCTCCTGGATCGTTCTGTTACCTGTTTACTCCAGCAGAAGCTAAGTTCCTCTTTGCTATTTTCCTGTTTGCTATTTTTTCTGTCCAGCTTCCTATTGTGAATATTGCCTTGCTTGCTGGAAGCTCTGGGACGCAGTGTGGCGCCTCCGCACCGTGAGTCGGTGCGGAAGGTTTTTTTTTTCCCTGCACACTCTGTGTGGCTTTTTGTAGGTTTTTGTGCTGACCGCAAAGTGACCTTTCCCATCCTCTGTCTGTTCAGTAAGTCGGGCCTCTCTTTGCTAAATCTATTTCATCTCTGTGTTTGTGATTTCATCTTAACTCACAGTCAATATATGTGGGGGGCTGCTTTTTCCTTTGGGGAATTTCTCTGAGGCAAGGTAGGCTTTATTTTCCTTCCTTAGAGCTAGCTAGTTCTGAGGCTGTGACGAGTTGTATAGGGAGCGTTAGGAGCAATCCACGGCTATTTCTAGTGTGTGTGATAGGATTAGGGATTGCGGTCAGCAGAGTTTCCACTTCCCAGAGCTTGTCCTGTGTTTTTGTAGCTATCAGGTCTTTCCGGGTGCTCTTAATCATCAGGTCCATTATTGTCCTAACCACCAGGTCATAACAGAGGGGGTAATTTTGTCTGCCATCGCCCCTGATTTGCGGCGCGTGCTGTAGAAGTTTCAGGCTGATAGACCTGACCGTTGTCCAATGAAGAAACTGTTTGTCCCTGATAGATGGACTAGTAGAGTTATCTCTGAGGTTCATTGTTCGGTGTTGGCTGGTCATCCTGGAATCTTTGGTACCAGAGATTTGGTGGCTAGATCCTTTTGGTGGCCTTCTTTGTCACGGGATGTGCATTCTTTTGTGCAGTCCTGTGGGACTTGTGCTCGGGCTAAGCCCTGCTGTTCTCGTGCCAGTGGGTTGCTTTTGCCCTTGCCGGTCCCGAAGAGGCCCTGGACGCATATTTCCATTGATTTTACTTCTGATCTCCCTGTTTCTCAAAGGATGTCGGTCATTTGGGTGGTTTGTGATCGCTTCTCTAAGATGGTCCATTTGGTACCCTTGTCTAAATTGCCTTCCTCCTCTGATTTGGTGCCAATGTTTTTCCAGCATGTGGTTCGTTTGCATGGCATTCCGGAGAACATCGTCTCGGACAGAGGCTCCCAGTTTGTTTCGAGGTTTTGGCGGTCCTTTTGTGCTAAGATGGGCATTGATTTGTCTTTTTCTTCGGCTTTCCATCCTCAGACTAATGGCCAAACCGAACGAACTAATCAGACTTTGGAAACATATCTGAGATGCTTTGTTTCTGCTGATCAGGATGATTGGGTGTCCTTCTTGCCTTTGGCTGAGTTCGCCCTTAATAATCGGGCCAGCTCGGCTACTTTGGTTTCTCCTTTTTTCTGTAATTCTGGTTTCTATCCTCGTTTCTCTTCAGGGCAGGTTGAGCCTTCGGACTGTCCTGGTGTGGATACCGTGGTGGACAGGTTGCAGCAGATTTGGACTCATGTGGTGGACAATTTGACATTGTCCCAGGAGAAGGCCCAACGTTTCGCTAACCGCCGGCGCTGTGTTGGTCCCCGACTTCATGTTGGGGATTTGGTTTGGTTGTCATCTCGTCATGTTCCTATGAAGGTTTCCTCTCCTAAGTTTAAGCCTCATTTCATTGGGCCTTATAAGATTTCTGAAGTTCTTAATCCTGTGTCATTTCGTTTGGACCTTCCAGCTTCTTTTGCCATCCATAATGTGTTCCATAGGTCGTTGTTGCGGAGATACGTGGCGCCTATGGTACGAGGGGGTATGGTCGAGGGGGAGTTGGAGTATGTGGTTGAGAAGATTTTGGATTCTCATGTTTCGAGACGGAAACTCCAGTACCTGGTCAAGTGGAAGGGTTATGGTCAGGAAGATAATTCCTGGGTTTTTGCCTCTGATGTTCATGCTGCCGATCTGGTTCGTGCCTTTCATTGGCTCTTCCTGATCGGCCTGGGGGCTCTGGTGAGGGTTCGGTGACCCCTCCTCTGTTGTCGAACTCCCTCCTGTGGTCGTGAATGGTACTTCGGCGAGTTCTGTCCACGGACTCCCTCTGGTGGCTGTGAGTGGAGCTGCTGCTTCTGAGGTTCCTTACACAGGTAACATAGTAACATAGTTAGTAAGGCCGAAAAAAGACATTTGTCCATCCAGTTCAGCCTATATTCCATCATAATAAATCCCCAGATCTACGTCCTTCTACAGAACCTAATAATTGTATGATACAATATTGTTCTGCTCCAGGAAGACATCCAGGCCTCTCTTGAACCCCTCGACTGAGTTCGCCATCACCACCTCCTCAGGCAAGCAATTCCAGATTCTCACTGCCCTAACAGTAAAGAATCCTCTTCTATGTTGGTGGAAAAACCTTCTCTCCTCCAGACGCAAAGAATGCCCCCTTGTGCCCGTCACCTTCCTTGGTATAAACAGATCCTCAGCGAGATATTTGTATTGTCCCCTTATATACTTATACATGGTTATTAGATCGCCCCTCAGTCGTCTTTTTTCTAGACTAAATAATCCTAATTTCGCTAATCTATCTGGGTATTGTAGTTCTCCCATCCCCTTTATTAATTTTGTTGCCCTCCTTTGTACTCTCTCTAGTTCCATTATATCCTTCCTGAGCACCGGTGCCCAAAACTGGACACAGTACTCCATGTGCGGTCTAACTAGGGATTTGTACAGAGGCAGTATAATGCTCTCATCATGTGTATCCAGACCTCTTTTAATGCACCCCATGATCCTGTTTGCCTTGGCAGCTGCTGCCTGGCACTGGCTGCTCCAGGTAAGTTTATCATTAACTAGGATCCCCAAGTCCTTCTCCCTGTCAGATTTACCCAGTGGTTTCCCATTCAGTGTGTAATGGTGATATTGATTCCCTCTTCCCATGTGTATAACCTTACATTTATCATTGTTAAACCTCATCTCAGGTGACGTGGTTTATCCTTTGGTTGGCTGCTCTACTTAACTCCACTCAGATCGTTACTCCATGCCAGCTGTCAATGTTCCTGCATTGGTTCAGTTCGCTCTTGGATCTTTCTGGTGACCTGTCTATTCCAGCAGAAGCTAAGTTCCTGCTAGTTATTATTTGTTCATTGTTTCTTTGTCCAGCTGGATATCATGATTTTGCCTTGCTAGCTGGAAGCTCTGGGATGCAGAGTGGCATCTCCGCACCGTTAGTCCGTGCGGAGGTCTTTTTGCACACTCTGCGTGGTCTTTTGTAGTTTTTTGTGCTGACCGCAAAGATACCTTTCCTATCGTCTGTCTGTTTAGTAAGTCTGGCCTCCCTTTGCTGAAACCTGTTTCATTTCTGCGTTTGTGACTTTCATCTTTACTCACAGTCAATATATGTGGGGGGCTGCCTTTTCCTTTGGGGAATTTCTCTGAGGCAAGGTAGGCTTTATTTTCTATCTCTAGGGCTAGCTAGCTCTTAGGCTGTGAAGAGGCGTCTAGGGAGTGTCAGGAACGCTCCACGGCTATTTCTAGTTGTTGTGATAGGATTAGGGGTTGCGGTCAGCAGAGCTCCCACATTCCAGGGCTTGTTGTTGTGAATTCTGTTGTCGAACTCCCTCCTGTGGTCGTGAATGGTACTTCTGCGAGTTCTGTCCATGGACTCCCTCTGGTGGCTGTGAGTGAAGCTGCTGCTTCTGAGGTTCCTTACATAGGTGACGTGGTTTATCCTTTGGTTGGCTGCTCTATTTAACTCCACTCAGATCGTTACTCCATGCCAGCTGTCAATGTTCCTGCATTGGTTCAGTTCGCTCATGGATCTTTCTGGTGACCTGTGGTGACCTGTCTTCTCCAGCAGAAGCTAAGTTCCTGATAGTTATTATTTGTTCATTGTTTCCTTGTCCAGCTGGTTATCATGATTTTGTCTTGCTAGCTGGAAGCTCTGGGATGCAGAGTGACATCTCCGCACCGTTAGTCGGTGCGGAGGTCTTTTTGCACACTCTGTGTGGTCTTTTGTAGTTTTTTGTGCTGACCGCAAAGATACCTTTCCTATCATCTGTCTGTTTAGTAAGTCTGGCCTCCCTTTGCTGAAACCTGTTTCATTTCTGCGTTTATGACTTTCATCTTTACTCACAGTCAATATATGTGGGGGGCTGCCTTTTTCTTTGGGGAATTTCTCTGAGGCAAGGTAGGCTTTATTTTCTATCTCTAGGGCTAGCTAGCTCTTAGGCTGTGAAGAGGCGTCTAGGGAGAGTCAGGAACGCTCCACGGCTATTTCTAGTTGTTGTGATAGGATTAGGGCCTGCAGTCAGCAGAGCTCCCACATCCCAGAGCTTGTCCTGTGTGAGTTTAACTATCAGGTCGTGCCGGGTGCTCCTAACCACCAGGTCATAACAGCTTGTCCTGTGTGAGTTTAACTATCAGGTCGTGCCGGGTGCTCCTAACCACCAGGTCCATAACAGTTGAGCCCCCTGTAGTCCACGCAGAACCGGGTGGTCCGGTCCTTCTTTGGCACGAGAACTACAGGTGATGCCCACGCACTCTTTGACCGTCGAATCACTCCCAGCTGTAACATCTCATCGATCTCTTGGCGCATAATCTGCTGCACCTGGTCAGAGATTCGATAGGGTGTTCGCCGTAGTGGGGCGTGATTCCCGGTGTCCACCTCGTGGACTGCTAACTGAGTCCTCCCAGGTCGGTTGGAGAACACGACCCAGAAGGGTTCCAGTGTGGTTTGCAACTGCAACCGCTGGGGTTCAGTTAACGAGGCGCTTACCTCCACGTCCTCGATGGACCCATTGGCCTTGGCTTGGGCCAGCATGTCCAGGAGGGTGTCTACCTCCCCGTCTTCGGGCAAGCTGCAGACCGGTAGGACGATAGGTTCACGTTCGTGATGAGCCTTCATCATGTTGACGTGAAAGGCCTTTCGCCTACCCCGAGCATGGTCAAGCGTGACCACGTAAGTGACCGAGTTGAGCTGTTGGTGGACGACGTACGGGCCCTCCCAGGCTGCCTGAAGCTTATCCGTTGGTACGGGGACCAGCACCCACACCATTTGACCCACGTGGTAGGTCCGCTCCCGGGCGTTCTGGTCATACCAGTGCTTCTGGTCAGCCTGAGCCTGCATCATGTTGTCATGCACCAACTGCGTCAAGGTCTGCATCTTGTCACGGAAGTGCATGACATACTCCACTATGGACACTTCAGAAGAGTTCGGCTTCTCTTCCCAGGATTCTCTTACCAACCCAAGGGGTCCCCGGACTCGCCTGCCGTACAGGAGCTCGAAGGGGGAGAACCCCGTAGAGGCCTGCGGAACCTCTCGGTAAGCGAACAGCAGGTGCGGGAGGTACCGCTCCCAGTCGCGCCCTTGAGTCTCAACCAGCATGCGTAGCATCTGTTTGAGGGTACCATTGAAGCGTTCACACAAGCCATTGGTCTGTGGGTGATACGCACTCGATACCAGGTGCTTCACCTGCATTCTCTTACAGAGAGGCTCCATTAGGCGAGACATAAATTGGGTCCCTTGATCAGTAAGCATTTCCCTGGGAAATCCTACACGTGAAAAGATAGCCAACAGGGCATCTGCCACCTTATCTGCCCTAGTGGACGACAGAGCTACTGCCTCTGGGTAACGGGTAGCCGGTCGTAAATACCTTGGCTCTCCTAAAACCCCCACACTCTCTGAGAAGGAAAGCTAAACTCTGAAGTAATGGGAAGGGGGGGTTTTGAGCCCAGGGTCTGCCATGTGTTTTTGGAACCATTGTCAGAAGTGCCAAAAATCCCTCAGCTTTGGTACTAACAGGCAGAGAAACTACTACTTATTTTATACAGTTTCCTCACAGTCCCTCATAGTACAATGAAGTGTCTCTGGCAGTGGTGGCGCGCACCCAACGTCAGACACACCGTTGTAGCATGAGGGGTCCTGGGCTCCCAGCTCAAACTGTGCTCTACCACTTGCAAAATTATCTCTCACTGCTCCACCACTGTTTAGTCTATGCGGTGAAATCCTTCAATGCCTGGCACTGACAATAACAAATTGTTGGCATGTATGATGCTAGTTAATATTCAGTGGCCCTGTCCTACATTTACACCAGTAAATACTTTGCGCCAAATAACAATGTCTGAAAGTCAGCAGAGGAGCCCACCCCTGTACCTAAGTATGCCACCTTTTTTTATGTTTTTTTGCAAGACATTAACATATAGGTATTATTTTGGAGTACTAACTGTGTCAGACACTCCTTCCAATTATCCTCCGCTGACCACACCAATGCTGCCTGTGTACCCCTGCAAGATAATTGAAACTGCATTGAGCCTGTTTTTTTTTTATTTTAGGCCTACTAAGTCTGTCTGCGGTCCCTCCTTCCAATTGTCCTCCACTGACCACACCAATACTGACCGTGTACCCATGTAACCTTTTTAAAACCTGCATAGAGCCAACTTTGTGGTGTAAGGCCTACTAGCTGTGTCTGTCTGCGCCAGTCAATACAGCTGTCCTCTTAAAAAAATGAGCTGCAATTGTCAGGTTTTCAGCCTATCGGAATTTTAAAACTGCTGTGGGGCTACTAGTTTGGTTGGGGCCTACTAACAGTGTCTGCCGCTCGAAGGTGTTCTCCTGGTTGCCTTTCCTGAGCTTCGATCTTCAGGCTATCGTTAAATAGTAGTTAAATGGAACAAATGCATTGCTGCTAGGGTTGAGCGAAACAGGTCGGCCAGATTCAGAAGTCGCCGACTTTTGGCAAAGTCGGGTTTCATGAAACCCGACCCGACCCCTGTGTGGGGTCGGCCATGAGGTCGGCGATCTACTGAACTGGAATCGGAATTCCGATACCGATTCCCGATATGTTTAAGATATCGGGAATCGGTATCGGAATTCAGATTTAAATGTAAAATAAAGAATAAAAATAAAAAATATTGCTATACTCACCTTCGGACGCGCCCTGGTTGTAACCGGGAGCCTTCCTTCCTAAGAATGAGCGGCTGAAGGACCTTTCGATGACGTCGCGGCTTGTGATTGGTTGCGTGAGTGGTCACATGGGCGTCACGCGACCAATCACAAGCCGCGACATCATCGAAAGGTCCTTCAAGCGCTGATTCTTAGGAAAGAAGGCTGCGGGTTAGAACCAGGGCACGTCCGAGGGTGAGTATTGTTGTGAATTCTGTTGTCGAACTCCCTCCTGTGGTCGTGAATGGTACTTCGGCGAGTTCTGTCTATGGGCTCCCTCTGGTGGCTATGAGTGAAGCTGCTGCTTCTGAGGTTCCTTACACAGGTGACGTGGTTTATCCTTTGGTTGGCTGCTCTATTTAACTCTTCTCAGATCGTTACTCCATGCCAGCTGTCAATGTTTTTGCATTAGTTCAGTTCGCTCCTGGATCTCTCTGGTGACCTGCCTTCTCCTGCAGAAGCTAAGTTTCTTATAGTCTTTATTTGTTCACTGTTTTCTTGTCCAGCTGGTTTTCATGATTTTGTCTTGCTAGCTGGAAGCTCTGGGATGCAGAGTGGCCCCTCCGCACCGTGAGTCGGTGCGGAGGTCTTTTTTGCACACTCTACGTGGTCTTTTGTAGGTTTTTGTGCTGATCGCAAAGTTACCTTTCCTATCCTCTGTCTATTTAGTAAGTCTGGCCTCCCTTTGCTGAAACCTGTTTCATTTCTGCGTTTGTGACTTTCATCTTTACTCACAGTCAATATATGTGGGGGGCTTCCTTTACCTTTGGGGAATTTCTCTGAGGCAAGGTCGACTGAGGGGCGATCTAATAACCATGTATAAGTATATAAGGGGACAATACAAATATCTCGCTGAGGATCTGTTTATACCAAGGAAGGTGACGGGCACAAGGGGGCATTCTTTGCGTCTGGAGGAGAGAAGGTTTTTCCACCAACATAGAAGAGGATTCTTTACTGTTAGGGCAGTGAGAATCTGGAATTGCTTGCCTGAGGAGGTGGTGATGGCGAACTCAGTCGAGGGGTTCAAGAGAGGCCTGGATGTCTTCCTGGAGCAGAACAATATTGTATCATACAATTATTAGGTTCTGTAGAAGGACGTAGATCTGGGGATTTATTATGATGGAATATAGGCTGAACTGGATGGACAAATGTCTTTTTTTCGGCCTTACTAACTATGTTACTATGTTACTATGTTAAGGTAGGCTTTATTTTCTATCTCTAGGGCTAGATAGCTCTTAGGCTGTGACGAGGCGCCTAGGTCTGGTCAGGAGCGCTCCACGGCTATTTCTAGTGTGTGTGATAGGATTAGGGCTTGCGGTCAGCAGAGCTCCCACATCCCAGAGCTCGTCCTGTATGAGGTTTAACTATCAGGTCATTCCGGGTGCTCCTAACCACCAGGTCATATTCAGGTCAGATTCAGAAGTCGCCGACTTTTGGCAAAGTCGGGTTTCATGAAACCCGACCCGACCCCTGTGTGGGGTCGGCCATGAGGTCGGCGATCTACTGAACTGGAATCGGAATTCCGATACCGATTCCCGATATGTTTAAGATATCGGGAATCGGTATCGGAATTCAGATTTAAATGTAAAATAAAGAATAAAAATAAAAAATATTGCTATACTCACCTTCGGACGCGCCCTGGTTGTAACCGGGAGCCTTCCTTCCTAAGAATGAGCGGCTGAAGGACCTTTCGATGACGTCGCGGCTTGTGATTGGTTGCGTGAGTGGTCACATGGGCGTCACGCGACCAATCACAAGCCGTGACGTCATCGAAAGGTCCTTCAAGCGCTGATTCTTAGGAAAGAAGGCTGCGGGTTAGAACCAGGGCACGTCCGAGGGTGAGTATTGTTGTGAATTCTGTTGTCGAACTCCCTCCTGTGGTCGTGAATGGTACTTCGGCGAGTTCTGTCTATGGGCTCCCTCTGGTGGCTATGAGTGAAGCTGCTGCTTCTGAGGTTCCTTACACAGGTGACGTGGTTTATCCTTTGGTTGGCTGCTCTATTTAACTCTTCTCAGATCGTTACTCCATGCCAGCTGTCAATGTTTTTGCATTAGTTCAGTTAGCTCCTGGATCACTCTGGTGACCTGCCTTCTCCTGCAGAAGCTAAGTTTCTTATAGTCTTTATTTGTTCACTGTTTTCTTGTCCAGCTGGTTTTCATGATTTTGTCTTGCTAGCTGGAAGCTCTGGGATGCAGAGTGGCCCCTCCGCACCGTGAGTCGGTGCGGAGGTCTTTTTTGCACACTCTACGTGGTCTTTTGTAGGTTTTTGTGCTGATCGCAAAGTTACCTTTCCTATCCTCTGTCTATTTAGTAAGTCTGGCCTCCCTTTGCTGAAACCTGTTTCATTTCTGCGTTTGTGACTTTCATCTTTACTCACAGTCAATATATGTGGGGGGCTTCCTTTACCTTTGGGGAATTTCTCTGAGGCAAGGTAGGCTTTATTTTCTATCTCTAGGGCTAGATAGCTCTTAGGCTGTGACGAGGCGCCTAGGTCTGGTCAGGAGCGCTCCACGGCTATTTCTAGTGTGTGTGATAGGATTAGGGCTTGCGGTCAGCAGAGCTCCCACATCCCAGAGCTCGTCCTGTATGAGGTTTAACTATCAGGTCATTCCGGGTGCTCCTAACCACCAGGTCATAACAGTACAGCTGGCCCAAAGTATTAATGCATCTCAATAGAGGGATAAGAGAACGCCTGAGACCATTTTTTTTTCTTTGCACTGTGTTTTGTCTTTCTTTTCCCCTAGAACTTTGGGTGGTTCAGGACACAGGTTTAGATATGGACATTCAAGGTCTGTCCTCTTGTGTGGATCATCTCACTGCAAGGGTACAAAACATTCAAGATTTTGTGGTTCAGAATCCTATGTTAGAGCCTAGAATTCCTATTCCTGACTTATTTTCTGGGGATAGATCTAGGTTCATGAATTTCAAAAATAATTGTAAACTGTTTCTAGCTTTGAATCCCCGCTCCTCTGGTGACCCCGTTCAACAGGTAAAAATCATTATTTCTTTGTTACGTGGTGACCCTCAAGACTGGGCATTTTCCCTTGCGCCAGGAGATCCTACATTGCGTGATGTTGATGTGTTTTTTCTGGCGCTTGGATTGCTTTATGATGAACCAAATTCAGTGGATCAGGCAGAGAAAATCTTGCTGGCTTTGTGTCAGGGTCAGGATGAAGCGGAGGTGTACTGTCAGAAGTTTAGAAAGTGGTCTGTGCTTACTCAGTGGAATGAATGTGCCCTGGCGGCAATTTTCAGAAAGGGTCTTTCTGAAGCCCTTAAGAAAGGGATTTCCCACGCCTGCTGGTCTGAATGAGTCTATGTCTTTGGCCATTCAGATTGATCGGCGCATGCGTGAGTGCAAAGCTGTGCACCATCTGGCGGTATTCTCTGAGCATAAGCCTGAGCCTATGCAGTGTGATAGGACTTTGACCAGAGCTGAACGGCAAGAACACAGACGTCGGAATGGGCTGTGTTTTTACTGTGGTGAATCCACTCATGCTATCTCCGATTGTCCTAAGCACACTAAGCGGTTCGCTAGGTCTGCCACCATTGGTACGGTACAGTCTAAATTTCTTTTGTCCGTTACTCTGATTTGCTCTCTGTCGTCCTATTCTGTAATGGCATTTGTGGATTCAGGCGCTGCCCTGAATTTGATGGACTTGGAGTTTGCCAGGCGCTGTGGTTTTTTCTTGGAGCCCTTGCAGTATCCTATTCCATTGAGAGGAATTGATGCTACGCCTTTGGCCAAGAATAAGCCTCAGTACTGGACTCAATTGACCATGTGCATGGCTCCTGCACATAAGGAGGATATTCGCTTTTTGGTGTTGCATAATCTGCATGATGTGGTCGTTTTGGGGTTGCCATGGCTACAGGTCCATAATCCAGTGTTGGATTGGAAATCTATGTCTGTGTCCAGTTGCGGTTGTCAGGGGCTACATGGTGATGTTCCATTGCTGTCAATTTCGCCTTCCACTCCTTCTGAAGTCCCTGAGTTTTTATCAGATTACAGGGATGTATTTGAAGAGCCCAAATCTGGTGCCCTACCTCCTCATAGGGATTGCGACTGTGCTATTAATTTGATTCCTGGTAGTAAGTTTCCTAAGGGCCGTCTGTTTAATTTATCTGTGCCAGAGCACGCTGCTATGCGGAGTTATATAAAGGAATCCTTGGAGAAGGGTCATATTCGCCCGCCGTCGTCACCATTGGGAGCAGGGTTCTTTTTTGTGGCCACGAAGGATGGTTCTTTGAGACCTTGTATTGATTACCGCCTTCTTAATAAGATCACAGTCAAATTTCAGTATCCTTTGCCGCTGCTGTCTGATTTATTTGCTCGGATTAAGGGGGCTAGTTGGTTCACCAAGATAGATCTTCGTGGTGCGTATAATCTTGTGCGAATTAAACAGGGTGATGAATGGAAAACGGCATTTAATACGCCCGAGGGCCATTTTGAGTACCTGGTTATGCCATTCGGGCTTTCTAATGCTCCATCTGTGTTTCAGTCCTTTATGCATGACATCTTCCGAGAGTACCTGGATAGATTCATGATTGTATATTTGGATGACATTTTGGTCTTTTCGGATGATTGGGAGTCTCATGTGAAGCAGGTCAGAATGGTGTTCCAGGTCCTTCGTGCGAATTCCTTGTTTGTGAAAGGGTCAAAATGTCTCTTTGGAGTTCAGAAGGTTTCATTTTTGGGTTTCATTTTTTCCCCTTCTACTATCGAGATGGACCCTGTTAAAGTTCAGGCCATTTACGATTGGACTCAGCCGACATCTGTGAAGAGCTTACAGAAGTTCCTGGGCTTTGCTATTTTTTATCGTCGCTTCATCGCTAATTTTTCCAGTATTGATAAACCGTTGACTGATTTGACCAAGAAAGGTGCTGATGTGGTCAATTGGTCCTCTGCGGCTGTAGAGGCTTTTCAGGAGTTGAAGCGTAGTTTTGCTTCTACCCCTGTGTTGTGCCAGCCAGATGTTTCGCTCCCTTTTCAGGTTGAGGTTGATGCTTCTGAAATTGGAGCAGGGGCTGTTTTGTCGCAAAGAAGTTCTGATGGCTCGGTGATGAAACCATGTGCCTTCTTTTCTAGAAAATTCTCGCCTGCTGAGCGCAATTATGATGTGGGCAATAGGGAGTTGTTGGCCATGAAGTGGGCATTCGAGGAGTGGCGATATTGGCTTGAAGGAGCTAAACATCGCGTGGTGGTCTTGACGGATCACAAGA
The DNA here is from genome assembly GCF_032444005.1 of Ranitomeya imitator. Classification (NCBI taxonomy): domain Eukaryota; kingdom Metazoa; phylum Chordata; class Amphibia; order Anura; family Dendrobatidae; genus Ranitomeya; species Ranitomeya imitator. The sequence continues at coordinate 300,148,416 of NC_091284.1, forward strand.
ATTTGACTTATCTCAAGTCTGCCAAACGGTTGAATCCTAGACAGGCTCGATGGTCGCTCTTTTTCTCCCGTTTTGATTTTGTGGTTTCATACCTTCCGGGATCTAAGAATGTGAAGGCTGACGCCCGGTCAAGGAGTTTTGTGCCTGACTCTCTGGGTGTTCCGGAGCCGGCGGGTATTCTTAAAGAAGGGGTAATTTTGTCTGCCATTTCCCCTGATTTGCGGCGTGTGCTGCAAAAGTTTCAGGCTGATAGACCTGACCGTTGTCCTACGGAGAAACTGTTTGTCCCTGATAGATGGACTAGTAGAGTTATCTCTGAGATTCATTGTTCAGTGTTGGCTGGTCATCCTGGAATCTTTGGTACCAGAGATTTGGTGGCTAGATCCTTTTGGTGGCCTTCTTTGTCACGGGATGTGCGTTCTTTTGTGCAGTCCTGTGGGACTTGTGCTCGGGCTAAACCCTGCTGTTCTCGTGCCAGTGGGTTGCTTTTGCCCTTGCCGATCCCGAAGAGGCCCTGGACGCATATTTCCATGGATTTTATTTCTGATCTCCCTGTTTCTCAAAAGATGTCGGTCTTTTGGGTGGTTTGTGATCGCTTCTCTAAGATGGTCCATTTGGTACCCTTGTCTAAATTGCCTTCCTCCTCTGATTTGGTGCCATTGTTTTTCCAGCATGTGGTTCGTTTGCATGGCATTCCAGAGAACATCGTCTTGGACAGAGTTTCACAGTTTGTTTTGAGGTTTTGGCGGTCCTTTTGCGCTAAGATGGGCATTGATTTGTCTTTTTCTTCGGCTTTCCATCCTCAGACTAATGGCTAAACCGAACGAACTAATCAGACTTTGGAGACATGTCTGAGATGCTTTGTTTCTGCTGATCAGGATGATTGGGTGTCCTTCTTGCCTTTGGCTGAGTTCGCCCTTAATAATCGGGCCAGCTCGGCTACTTTAGTTTCTCCTTTTTTCTGTAATTCTGGTTTCCATCCTCGTTTCTCTTCAGGGCAGGTTGAGCCTTCGGACTGTCCTGGTGTGGATGCGGTGGTGGACAGGTTGCAGCAGATTTGGACTCATCTGGTGGACAATTTGACATTGTCCAAGGAGAAGGCTCAACGTTTCGCTAACTGCCGGTGTTGTGTTGGTCCCCGACTTCGTGTTGGGGATTTGGTTTGGTTGTCATCTCGTCACGTTCCTATGAAGGTTTCCTCTCCTAAGTTTAAGCCTCGTTTCATTGGGCCATATAAGATTTCTGAAGTTCTTAATCCTGTGTCATTTCGTTTGGACCTTCCAGCTTCTTTTGCCATCCATAATGTGTTCCATAGGTCGTTGTTGCAGAGATACGCGGCGCCTATGGTTCCCTCCGTTGATCCTCCTGCCCCGGTGTTGGTCGAGGGGGAGTTGGAGTATGTGGTGGAGAAGATTTTGGATTCTCGCGTTTCGAGACGGAAACTCCAGTACCTGGTCAAGTGGAAGGGTTATGGTCAGGAAGATAATTCCTGGGTTTTTGCCTCTAACGTTCATGCTGCCAGTCTTGTTTGTGCCTTTCATTTGGCTCATCCTGATCGGCCTGGGGGCTCTGGTGAGGGTTCGGTGACCCCTCCTCAAGGGGAGGGGGGTACTGTAGTGAATTCTGTTGTCAAACTGTTATGAAAGGTAATTCAGTACCACATTGGACATAGAGGTCAGCGCACATACAGTGACCTGGCAATAACCCAAAAAACAAGAGACGTGGGAACTCTGTTGACCGCAATCCCTAATCCTCTCCAACCACACTAAAGGCAGTCGTGGATTGCGCCTAACGCTCCCTATGCAACTCGGCACGGCCTGAGAAACTAGCCAGCCTGAAGATAGAAAATAAGCCTACCTTGCCTCAGAGAAATATCCCCAAAGGAAAAGGCAGCCCCCCACATATAATGACTGTGAGTTAAGATGAAAAGACAAACGTAGAGATGAAATAGATTTAGCAAAGCGAGGCCCAACTTTCTGAACAGAGCGAGGATAGGAAAGGTAACTTTGCGGTCAACACAAAACCCTACAAAAACCACGCAAAGGGGGCAAAAAGACCCTCCGTACCGAACTAACGGCACGGAGGTACACCCTCTGCGTCCCAGAGCTTCCAGCAAGCAGGAAAAAACAAATAGACAAGCTGGACAGAAAAAAACAGCAAACAAATAGCAAAGAATAACTCAGCTATGCAGAGCAGCAGGCCACAGGAACGATCCAGGAGGAGACAGGTCCAATACCAGAACATTGACTGGAGGCCAGGATCAAAGCACTAGGTGGAGTTAAATAGAGCAGCACCTAACGACTTCACCATATCACCTGAGGAAGGAAACTCAGAAGCCGCAGTACCACTTTCCTCCACCAACGGAAGCTCACAGAGAGAATCAGCCGAAGTACCACTTGTGACCACAAGAGGGAGCTCTGCCACAGAATTCACAACAGTACCCCCCCCTTGAGGAGGGGTCACCGAACCCTCACCAGAGCTCCCAGGATGACCAGGATGAGCCATATGAAAGGCACGAACAAGATCGGGAGCATGGACATCAGAGGCAAAGACCCAGGAATTATCTTCCTGAGCATAACCCTTCCACTTAACCAGATACTGGAGTTTCCGTCTAGAAACACGAGAATCCAAAATCTTCTCCACAATATACTCCAACTCCCCCTCCACCAAAACCGGGGCAGGAGGATCAACAGATGGAACCACGGGTGCCACGTATCTCCGCAACAATGACCTATGGAATACGTTATGTATGGCAAAAGAATCTGGAAGGGTCAGACGAAAAGACACAGGATTAAGAACCTCAGAAATCCTATACGGACCAATAAAACGAGGTTTAAACTTAGGAGAGGAAACCTTCATAGGAATATGACGAGAAGATAACCAAACCAAGTCCCCAACCCGAAGTCGGGGACCCACACAGCGTCTGCGATTAGCGAAACGTTGAGCCTTCTCCTGGGACAAGGTCAAATTGTCCACTACATGAGTCCAAATCTGCTGCAACCTGTCCACCACAGTATCCACACCAGGACAGTCCGAAGACTCAACCTGCCCTGAAGAGAAACGAGGATGGAACCCAGAGTTGCAGAAAAATGGCGAAACCAAGGTAGCCGAGCTGGCCCGATTATTAAGGGCGAACTCAGCCAAAGGCAAGAAGGACACCCAATCATCCTGATCAGCAGAAACAAAGCATCTCAGATATGTTTCCAAGGTCTGATTGGTTCGTTCGGTCTGGCCATTAGCCTGAGGATGGAAAGCCGAGGAAAAAGACAAGTCAATGCCCATCCTACCACAAAAGGCTCGCCAAAACCTCTAAACAAACTGGGAACCTCTGTCAGAAACGATATTCTCTGGAATGCCATGTAAACGAACCACATGCTGGAAAAACAATGGCACCAAATCAGAGGAGGAAGGCAATTTAGACAAGGGTACCAAATGGACCATCTTAGAGAAGCGATCACAGACCACCCAAATGACTGACATCTTTTGAGAGACGGGAAGATGTGAAATAAAATCCATAGAGATATGTGTCCAAGGTCTCTTCGGGACCGGCAAGGGCAAAAGCAACCCACTGGCACGAGAACAGCAGGGCTTAGCCCGAGCACAAATCCCACAGGACTGCACAAAAGTACGCACATCCCGCGACAGAGATGGCCACCAAAAGGATCTAGCCACTAACTCTCTGGTACCAAAGATTCCAGGATGACCAGCCAACACCGAACAATGAACCTCAGAGATAACTCTATTCGTCCACCTATCAGGGACAAACAGTTTCTCCGCTGGGCAACGATCAGGTTTATCAGCCTGAAATTTTTTCAGCACCCGCCGCAAATCAGGGGAGATGGCAGACACAATTACTCACTCTTTGAGGATACCCGCCGGCTCAGATACACCCGGAGAGTCGGGCACAAAACTCCTAGACAGAGCATCCGCCTTCACATTTTTAGAGCCCGGAAGATATGAAATCACAAAGTCAAAACGGGCAAAAAACAACGACCAACGAGCTTGTCTAGGATTCAACCGCTTGGCGGACTCGAGATAAGTCAAGTTCTTATGATCAGTCAAGACCACCACGTGATGCTTAGCTCCTTCAAGCCAATGACGCCACTCCTCGAATGCCCACTTCATGGCCAGCAACTCTCGATTGCCCACATCATAATTTCGCTCAGCAGGCGAAAACTTCCTGGAGAAGAAGGTGCATGGTTTCATCACCGAGCAATCAGAACTTCTCTGCGACAAAACAGCCCCTGCTCCAATCTCAGAAGCATCAACCTCGACCTGGAACGGAAGCGAAACATCTGGTTGACACAACACAGGGGCAGAAGAAAAACGACGCTTCAACTCTTGAAAAGCTTCCACAGCAGCAGAAGACCAATTGACCACATCAGCACCTTTCTTGGTCAAATCGGTCAATGGTTTAGCAATACTAGAAAAATTGCCGATGAAGCGACGATAAAAATTAGCAAAGCCCAGGAACTTTTGCAGACTTTTCAGAGATGTCGACTGAGTCCAATTATGGATGGCTTGGACCTTAACAGGGTCCATCTCAATAGTAGAAGGGGAAAAGATGAACCCCAAAAATGAAACCTTCTGGACACCAAAGAGACACTTTGATCCCTTCACAAACAAAGAATTAGCACACAGGACCTGAAACACCGTTCTGACCTGCTTCACATGAGACTCCCAATCATCCGAGAAGATCAAAATGTCATCTAAGTACACAATCAGGAATTTATCCAGGTACTCTCGGAAGATGTCATGCATAAAGGACTGAAACACTGATGGAGCATTGGCAAGTCCGAATGGCATTACTAGATACTCAAAATGGCCCTCGGGCGTATTAAATGCAGTTTTCCACTCATCGCCTCGCTTAATACGCACAAGATTATACGCACCACGAAGATCTATCTTGGTGAACAAACTAGCCCCCTTAATGCAAGCAAACAAATCAGATAATAATGGCAAAGGGTACTGAAATTTAACCGTGATCTTATATACAAGGTCTCAGTGAACCATCCTTCTTGGCTACAAAAAAGAACCCTGCTCCTAATGGCGACGATGACGGACGAATATGCCACTTCTCCAAAGACTCCTTCACATAACTCCGCATAGCGGCGTGCTCAGGCACAGATAAATTAAACAGGCGACCTTTTGGGAATTTACTACCAGGAATCAAATCGATAGCACAATCACAATCCCTATGCGGAGGTAGAGTATCGGACTTGGGCTCATCAAATAAATCCCGGTAATCAGACAAGAACTCAGGAACCTCAGAAGGGGTAGATGACGAAATAGTCAGAAATGGGACATCACCATGTACCCCCTGACAACCCCAGCTGGACACAGACATGGATTTCCAATCTAATACTGGATTATGGACTTGTAGCCATGGCAACCCCAACACGACCACATCATGCAGATTATGCAACACCAGAAAGCGAATAACCTCCTGATGTGCAGGAGCCATGCACATGGTCAGCTGGGTCCAGTACTGAGGCTTATTCTTGGCCAAAGGCGTAGCATCAATTCCTCTCAATGGAATAGGACACTGCAAGGGCTCCAAGAAAAACCCACAACGCCTAGCATACTCCAAGTCCATCAAATTCAGAGCAGCGCCTGAGTCCACAAATGCCATGACAGAATACGATGACAAAGAGCAGATCAAGGTAACGGACAGAAGAAATTTTGACTGTACCGTACCAATGGTGGCAGACCTAGCGAACCGCTTAGTGCGCTTAGGACAAACAGAGATAGCATGAGTGGAATCACCACAGTAGAAACAGAGCCCATTCAGACGTCTGTGTTCTTGCCGTTCAACTCTGGTCAAAGTCCTATCGCACTGCATAGGCTCAGGTTTAAGCTCAGGTAATACCGCCAAATGGTGCACAGATTTACGCTCGCGCAAGCGTCGACCGATCTGAATGGCCAAAGACATAGACTCATTCAGACCAGCAGGCATAGGAAATCCCACCATGACATCCTTAAGGAATTCAGAGAGACCTCTTCTGAAAATAGCCGCGAGCGCACCTTCATTCCACTGAGTGAGTACAGACCACTTTCTAAATTTCTGACAATATACCTCTATCTCATCCTGACCCTGACACAGAGCCAGCAAATTCTTCTCTGCCTGATCCACTGAATTAGGCTCACCATACAGCAATCCGAGCGCCAGGAAAAACGCATCAATATTACTTAATGCAGAATCCCCTGGCGCAAGGGAAAATGCCCAGTCCTGAGGATCGCCACGCAAAAAAGAAATAACAATTCTCACTTGTTGAACTGGATCACCAGAGGAGCGAGGTTTCAAGGCCAGAAACAGTTTGCAATTATTTTTGAAATTCACAAACTTGGCTCTATCACCATAAAACAAATCAGGAATAGGAATTCTTGGTTCTAACATAGGCTTCTGAACCACCAAATCTTGAATCTTTTGTACATTTATAACGAGATTATCCAATGAAGAGCACAGACCCTGAATATCCATGTCCACACCTGTGTCCTGAACTACCCAAATGTCTAGGGGAAAAAAAAGGCAAAACACAGTGCAAAGAAAAAAAAATGGTCTCAGAACTTCTTTTTTCCTTCTATTGAGAATCATTAGTACTTAGGGCCTCCAGTACTGTTATGAAAGGTAATTCAGTACCACAATGGACATAGAGGTCAGCGCACATACAGTGACCTGGCAATAACCCAAAAAACAAGAACGAGCTCTGAGACGTGGGAACTCTGTTGACCGCAATCCCTAATCCTCTCCAACCACACTAAAGGCAGCCGTCGATTGTGCCTAACGCTCCCTATGCAACTCGGCACGGCCTGAGAAACTAGCTAGCCTGAAGATAGAAAATAAGCCTACCTTGCCTCAGAGAAATATCCCCAAAGGAAAAGGCAGCCCCCCACATATAATGACTGTGAGTTAAGATGAAAAGACAAACGTAGAGATGAAATAGATTTAGCAAAGCGAGGCCCAACTTTCTGAACAGAGCGAGGATAGGAAAGGTAACTTTGCGGTCAACACAAAACCCTACAAAAACCACGCAAAGGGGGCAAAAAGACCCTCCGTACCGAACTAACGGCACGGAGGTACACCCTCTGCGTCCCAGAGCTTCCAGCAAGCAGGAAAAAACAAATAGACAAGCTGGACAGAAAAAAACAGCAAACAAATAGCAAAGAATAACTCAGCTATGCAGAGCAGCAGGCCACAGGAACGATCCAGGAGGAGACAGGTCCAATACTAGAACATTGACTGGAGGCCAGGATCAAAGCACTAGGTGGAGTTAAATAGAGCAGCACCTAACGACTTCACCATATCACCTGAGGAAGGAAACTCAGAAGCCGCAGTACCACTTTCCTCCACCAACGGAAGCTCACAGAGAGAATCAGCCGAAGTACCACTTGTGACCACAAGAGGGAGCTCTGCCACAGAATTCACAACACAAACTCCCTCCTGTGGTCGTGAATGGTACTTCGGCGAGTTCTGTCTATGGGCTCCCTCTGGTGGCTATGAGTGAAGCTGCTGCTTCTGAGGTTCCTTACACAGGTGACGTGGTTTATCCTTTGGTTGGCTGCTCTATTTAACTCTTCTCAGATCGTTACTCCATGCCAGCTGTCAATGTTTTTGCATTAGTTCAGTTCGCTCCTGGATCTCTCTGGTGACCTGCCTTCTCCTGCAGAAGCTAAGTTCCTTATAGTCTTTATTTGTTCACTGTTTTCTTGTCCAGCTGGTTTTCATGATTTTGTCTTGCTAGCTGGAAGCTCTGGGATGCAGAGTGGCCCCTCCGCACTGTGAGTCGGTGTGGAGGTCTTTTTTGCACACTCTGCGTGGTCTTTTGTAGGTTTTTGTGCTGATCGCAAAGTTACCTTTCCTATCCTCTGTCTATTTAGTAAGTCTGGCCTCCCTTTGCTGAAACCTGTTTCATTTCTGCGTTTGTGACTTTCATCTTTACTCACAGTCAATATATGTGGGGGGCTCCCTTTACCTTTGGGGAATTTCTCTGAGGCAAGGTAGGCTTTATTTTCTATCTCTAGGGCAAGATAGCTCTTAGGCTGTGACGAGGCGCCTAGGTCTGGTCAGGAGCGCTCCACGGCTATTTCTAGTGTGTGTGATAGGATTAGGGCTTGCGGTCAGCAGAGCTCCCACATCCCAGAGCTCGTCCTGTATGAGGTTTAACTATCAGGTCATTCCGGGTGCTCCTAACCACCAGGTCATAACAGAGTATATACCTATTAGGAATATACTCACACTCGGACGCGCCCTGGTTCTAACCCGCAGCCTTCCTTCCTAAGAATCAGCGCTTGAAGGACCTTTCGATCACGTCGCGGCTTGTGATTGGTCGCGTGACGCCCATGTGACCGCTCATGCGACCAATCACAAGCCGCGACGTCATCGAAAGGTCCTTCAGCCTCTCATTCTTAGGAAGGAAGGCTCCCGGTTACAACCAGGGCGCGTCCGAGGGTGAGTATAGCAATATTTTTTTTTTTATTCTTTATTTTACACATTAATATGGATCGCAGGGCCTGAAGGAGAGTTTCCTCTCCTTCAGACACTGGGAACCATTAGAAACCCAATGCACTGCATTGGGTTTCGTGTTTCGGCCGACCCCGACTTTTCTATAGGATCGGCCGATTTCACTCGACCCGACTTTTGAAAAAGTCGGGTTTCGTGAAATCCGACCCGATCCTATAAAAACAAAAGTCGCTCAACCCTAATTGCTGCTACTAGTTTGGTTGGGGCCTACTAACAGTGTCTGCCGCTCCAAGGTGTTCTCCAGGTTGCCTTTCCTGAGCTTCGATCTTCAGGCTCTCGTTAAATAGTTGTTAAATGGAACAAATGCATTTGCTGCTACTAGTTTGGTTGGGGCCTACTAACAGTGTCTGCCGCTCCAAGGTGTTCTCCAGGTTGCCTTTCCTGAGCTTCGATCTTCAGGCTCTCGTTAAATAGTTGTTAAATGGAACAAATGCATTGCTGCTACTAGTTTGGTTGGGGCCTACTAACAGTGTCTGCCGCTCCAAGGTGTTGTCCTGGTTGCCTTTCCTGAGCTTCGATCTTCAGGCTCTTGTTAAATAGTTGTTAAATGGAACAAATGCATTGCTGCTACTAGTTTGGTTGGGGCCTACTGCATTAGGCCTACAAGACAGTAGAGTTCGGTAGAGACGGTGTGTTCCACTCCAAGGTGTTCCCCAGGTTTCCTCTCCATAGCTTCAATCTTAAAGCTCTCGTTTAGTAGTTGTTGAAAACAACACTGCATTAGGCCTACAAGTTGGGTCTGGGTTGTAGAGACGGTGTCTTCCGCTCCAAGGTGTTCTCCAGGTTGCCTTTCCTGAGCTTCGATCTTCAGGCTCTCGTTAAATAGTTTTTAAATGGAACAACTGCAGTGGGGCTACTAGTTTGGTTGGGGCCTACTAACAGTGTCTGCCGCTCCAAGGTGTTCTCCAGGTTGTCTTTCCTGAGCTTCTATCTTCAGGCTCTCGTTAAATTGTTTTTAATATAACACTGCATTTGGCCTACTAGTTTTGTTGGCCCTACTAACGGTGTCTGCCGCTCCTTGTTGTTCTCCACTGAACAAAGCAGTGCCACCTGTTTACTACTGTTACCAATTTTGAACTGCATTTAGCCTACTTACTGATTTGGGCCTACTCACTGTGTCAGCCTGTCATTACAGTTGTCCTCTACTGAACAAAGCAATGCCACCTGGTTAGTCCTGTTACCAATTTTGAACTGCATTTAGCCAACTTTATTATTTGGGCCTATATCTGTGTTTCCTCCTCATCCTGCCCATTGCCCAGCCAATGCTAGATGAGTCTGCTGGTACACTGACCCAGACCGCTACATTCACCTTGCACGCTACACAGCCAGAAAGTGACCCTGCTGAAAGTCAGGTTCCCCTTCCCACATACTATACCACCTTACACGGGGACAAAGAGTAAGGAGCAGATGAAAGTGCAGGTTCCTTCATCAGGTGGGGGGGGATACTCGTTGGCGACGTCACTAGCACAGGGCCCCTCATAGTACGCAAAAGTGTCGCTGCCGGTGGGAGGTGCCCCCGCCGTGCAAACACACCGCCGTACTTTGAGGGGCCCTGTGCCAGTGCCAATGCGAACGAGTGGGCCCCCCTGCTTGCTCAGGATCAGAGCACTTGCAAAGTTGAAATACTTACCTCTCACTGCTCCACTGCCGTGACGTGGTCCACGTTTCCTGGGCCCACTAAATACTTGAACCAGCCCTACCCCCACAACTTTTGCCAAATGACGCCCAATTTCCAATGCCTAACTATTATTATCAGGTAAATTAAGATTGGCAAGCTTCAGTAACAAGAATGGATGTTTTTGCCATTAAAATGGGCACTGTAGGTGTTTTCCTGGCCTCCACTCACTGCCGACTATGCTTCCCCATTGACGTGCATTGGGTTTCTTGTTTCGGTCGATCCCCGACTTTTCGTCATAATCGGCCGATTTCACTCGACTCGACTTTTGAGATACTCGGGTTTTGCGAAACCCGACTCGACCCTAAAAATGTAAAAGTCGCTCAACCCTGGTAGCCAATATTTGCTCAAGGTTCTCATGTGGCATGGTATTTTGTAATTTTCCTTTGTATCGTGGATCCAGGAGGCAGGCCAACCAGTAATTGTCATCGGTCATCATTTTGATAATGTGGGGGTCCCGTTTTAGGATACGCAAGGCATACTCTGCCATGTGGGCCAAAGTTCCAGGTGTCAATTCACTGCTTGTGCTGGGTTGAGGAGCACTTTCTTGAAAATCTATATCACTTGTGGCCCGCAAAAACCCTGTACCTGACCTTGCAATGCCAACAGTTTCTATTGCCCCCTGAGAAGCATCCTCCTCCTATAAATATTCAGCCCCATCATCCTCCTCCTCCTCCTCCTCCTCCTCCTCTTCATCTGCCACCTCATCCCGGAGACTTCCATGAGCAGACAATGGCTGACTGTCATCAAGGCTTCCCTCCTCCTCCGTCGCAAACGCCTGCTCCTTGATGTGCGTCAAACTTTGCATCAGCAGACGCTTTAGTGGGATGCTCACGCTTATGATGGCGTCGTCTGCACTGATCAGCCATGTGCATTCCTCAAAACACTGAAGGACTTGACAGAGGTCTTGGAGCTTCGACCACTGCACACCAGACAACTCCATGTCTGCCATTCAACTGCCTGTTTGTGTATGTGTATCCTCCCACAAATACATGACAGCACGCCTCTGTTCGCACAGAGCATGACAGCATGCCTCTGAAGCATGTGCAGTGTGGAGTTCCATCTTGTTGCAACGTCAATTATTAGGCGGTGCTGGGGAAGATTCAGCGATCGCTGATGGTTCTGCATATGGCTGGAGTGTACGGGCGACCGGTGGATGTGCGAGCAAAGTCTGTGCACCTTCAGGAGCAGGGCTGGTAAATGAGGGTAATTTTTGAGGAAGCACTGCACCACCAGGTTCAATGTGTGAGCCAGGCAAGGTATGTGTTTCAGTTCTGAAAGGGCTATGGCAGCCATAAAATTCCTTCCGTTATATCTGACTACCTTGCCTTCCTCAAGATGTACACTGCCCAGCCATGACTGAGTTTCTTGCTGCAAGTACTCGGCCAGTACTTCCGCGGTGTCTGTTGTCGCCCAAAAACTTCATTTGCAGCACAGCCTGCTGACGCTTACCACAAGCTGTTCGATAATGGGACACCTCAGGTGCAACACTGGCAGCAGCGGATGGAGTGGTCGTGCGACTGCGCTCTGTGGACGAGCTTTTGCTTCTGGAGGAGGAGGAGGGGGGGTGAATGCCTACAGCCAACTGTTTCCAAGACCATGGGCTAAGCAGAACTGTGCCACTATGGCTGTATCCTTTGGACCCTGCATCCACCACATTAATCCAGTGTGCCGTAATGGACACGTAACATCCCTGGCCATGCCTACTGGTCCATGCATCTGTTGTGAGGTGCGACTTTCTACTGACCGATTGCCTCAGTGCATGGACAATGCGTTCTTTGACATGTTGGTGGAGTGCTGGGATGGCTTTTCTGACAAAAAAGTGTCGACTGGGTAGGTCATGGCGTGGTACTGCGTAGGCCATCAGGGCATTGAAAGCTTTGCTTTCAACCAACCGGTAGGGCATAATCTCTAATGAGATTAGTCGAGCAATGAAGCCGTTCAAACCCTGTGTTCGCAGATGAGAGGAAGAGTACTTTCTTTTCCTATCGAGAGTCTCTTTTAGACTGAGCTGGACTGGAGAGCTGCATATGGTGGAATTAGCGGGGGTGGTGGTGGACATGGCAGATTAAGAGAGGCTTGGCGATGGTATTCTTGATGTGGGCCTACCTACAGTGTTTCCAACCAAGAACCTTGCGATTCCCTGACTGCTTTGGCCTTGCGACAATACCTCCACATTTGCTACTGGTGGTGTCATAACCGGTGGTCTTCCAGTGAGGGAAGCAATGTTGCATTGCTGACTAGCTTAAATATGAGCAGGTGCACCAACGGTACGGGACATTTGGTAGTTAGTCCATGCTTCCAAGTGCCTGCTGTTTAAATGTCTACGCATGCACGTTGTATTTAAAATTTGAACAGTCTTCCCTCTGCTAAAGGTCTTGGAGCATTTCTTACATATGTGTTATGATACGGTGGTCTAGGAGCAACATGGAATGAGCTCTGAAGGAAGTGGTAACTGTACTGACCGCAGTCCCTAAGCTCAACACAACACTAGAAGTAGCCGTGGAATGCTCCTAACTCTCCCTAGGCATCTCGTCACAGCCTAAGAGCTAACTACCCCTAAAGAAAGAAGCAGGAAAACTATCTTGCCTCAGAGAAAATCCCCAAAGGATAGATTATCCCCCCCACAAAAAATGACTGTGAGTGGAGAGGAAAAAGATATACACAGAATGAAACCAGGATGAGCACAGGAGGCCAGTCTAGCTAAATAGATAGGACAGGATGGAATACTGTGCAGTCAGTATAAAACACTACAAAAATCCACGCAGAGTTTACAAAAAATCTCCACACCTGACTAAAGGTGTGGAGGGCAAATCTGCCTCCCAGAGCTTCCAGCAAGACAGAATTAATTCACACTGATAAGCTGGACAAACATAGAAAGCACAGAATGGATAAGTCCACAAACTATGGACAGAAAAGAGCAAGCAAAAACTTAGCTTAGCTGAACTGGTCAGGATAACAGGGAACTCCAAAGAGATGTGAATCCAACCAGGAACCATTTACAAGTGGCCCTGGCTGAAGAAAGAGCCAGACCTAAATAGCCGAGCAGAAGAGACGATAAGTGGAGGCAGCTGATGACAGCTAACTCCAAGGAGCAGCCATACCACTAGAAACCACAAGAGGGAGCCCAAGAGCAGAACTCACAAAAGTGCCACTTACAACCACCGGAGGGAGCCCAAGAGCGGAATTCACAACACATATGACTTTGGACTGATCATTTGGATCTTGGTGAAAAAATTGCCACACTGCACTCGTCCTACTATGGAATACCTTTTCAGGCTTTGCACGCTGTGCACCTGTCCCTGGATGGCCACGCTGTCCTACACCTGTTGTGGTTTTTGACACACATTTTTGGCCTGATACGGGCATGCCAGATGATAGCTTTTGCGATGTAGATGGCTGCTGCAGATCATCCTCCTCCACTTCTGAGCTACTGGCAGCGGCACCCTCTTCCTCCAATGGCTGCCAATCTGGGTCAACAACTGGGTCATCTATCACCTCCTCTTCAATGTCATTTGCACTGTTCTCTGTGTCACCGTGTAAGGTGCTATAGCGTTCGGGACTGGGCACCATAATCTCATCAGGGTCAGATTCTGGCTCAGTACACTGCGAGGGCAATGTAGTGATCTGAGTCAATGGAACAGCATAATAATCTAGCTGTGGCTGTGCATCTGTGCACTCCATGTCCGATTCATCTTGTAATGGGCTTTTAACAATTTCCCTCTCTAACTCAGGCACGGTATGTGTAAAGAGCTCCATGGAGTAAAGTGTAGTGTTGCCTGCCGCATCCTTCACTTTTGTTTTGGGTGAAGGACAAAAGGAAGCTACTTTTTCCGGACCAGGAGCAGCCACTGATGACTCGCTGCTTTTAGATTTCGAACCTTCTGAAGAGGATGCGAAAGAGCTAGAGGCTGAGTCAGCAAGGAAAGCCAAAACTTGATCCTGCTGCTCCGGCTTTAAAAGCTGTTTTCTTACTCCCAGATAAGGGAGCCTACGAGGTCTTGTGTAGCCATATGATGACGCTGGCTCAACACCTCGAGCATTTGGTGCTATCTTGCTTTTCCAGTACCACCAGATGCTCCACTACCACCACCACCATCAGTACCAGCTGGCAACGACCGCCCACGGCCTCTTCCACCAGACTTCCTCATTTTTGTGGAAATGTTACTAAAATAACAACTGTTATATGGTACTGTTAAACAAGGTAGAAGGTGTATATTAACTTTTGGAGAATTTATATCTCCCTTTTTTTGGCGGGAAGACTGCAGCAAAAAACAGGCCCTGTGTATTACACTACACAATGTCAGTGGCAGAACGTGGCTGCCATATATACGACCAACAGAACTGACGTATAGAAACTTGTGGGCAATTTAAATCTCCCTTTTTTGGGGGGGAGAATGCAGCAAAAAACAGGCCCAGTGTATTACACTACACAATGTAAGTGGCAGAACGTGGCTGGCAGATATACGACCAACAGAACTGACGTATAGAAACATTTTGGCAATTTAAAACTCCCTTTTTTGGTGGGGAGAATGCAGCCCAAAAACAGGCCTTGTGTATTACACTACACAATATAAGTGGCACAACGTGGCTGGCAGATATACGACAAACAGAACTGACGTATAGAAACTTATTGGCAACTTAAAACTCCCTTCTTTGGGGGGGAGAATGCAGCAAAAAAACAGGCCCTGTGTATTACACTACACAATGTCAGTGGCAGAACGTGGCTGGCAGATATATCAAAAAATACAAGGGCTGTAGTACAATTTCAATCTCCCTACAATGATCAAAGGACAAGTATGGCAGCAATAAAAAGGACTGCTGCACACAAAAGAGTTTGGACAAAGAAACAAGAGAACTGCGCAGAAAGGAGTGATATAGAAGGGTTAATAGTTTGCCTTTAAGGGCCTTTTGCCTTTAAGTGTTAGAATTACTAGAATCTGTTGACTCAGTAGTCTGACTGTCTCCTCTTCAAGGAGACTGTACTTCTTATCATGTATGTTCTCAAGAGTCAGTACAACATATTCTGGGTTATGGTAAATAAAGTATGACCCTGGGTGATGGTGGGGGCTACATGAGTTACATTGAAATACATTATGTGTAAATGGTATAAAATATTGCTTCTTGCTCTATTACTTCAGATAAAAGTGACTTGCTCACAGGATATGTGTGAGGTGTCTTTTTGTCTCCAAGCGCGCTTGTAAAATGACGGGCGTAACTCCACAATTTGGTCTCACTGGTGATCTGTCAGCTGACATTTGGGTCAGAACGAAAAACAGCTACCCCAACGTGGGTCCGTGTATCCAGCCTATTCGGAATCCATATGGGGGAGCTTCTGGGAGATTGGACATGCAAAACACCAGCTGCAGCAAGGTGAGAAATGTTATTCTTACAAACCTGTTTTGCACCTGCAATCTCTCATCTGGATCTCTCCGTACCTCTGGGTAAAAGGCTGCGAACATGGTTCACAGAATCCACATCACCAGTGAGTTTTGTGTTTTGTCTGTTTATGTCCGTATGAGAGTTGAATAATAGAGTTATAAGATGATAATTGTTATCTGTATCATTTGTCATTATCCTAATTGGTTGTGTATTTGCGTAGTGTGTAATACAGAGCTGGGATAGACTCTGTGCAGTGTTGTTATTTTGGTCATTTTGGATTGGCAGTACATTATATGAAGCTGTATTTTGTATAAGGCCGTGGTTTTTGTTGTTAGGCCTTAAAGTGCTTTCAGAGTGTCAGTGGACACTGCTGCAGTTTTTGTTATATAGAGTTGTGTTAATTCCAAAGTGCAAAATAGGCAGGCTGTGTGAACCTTGTATGTATGTATGTCTATGAGAAACTCTGAATGAGATGACAGGTGAGTAAATGAGTATAAGGAATAAACATAAATCCTTGATTGATTAGGGGTTCCATTAGGTGTGGTCCTCTGTATGTGACAGAAGACATTATTCAGCGCAGTTTGAGCTGAATTAGGTGGAGTGATTGAGATAAGGGATTTTCTTCTTGTAAAAATCAACTGAAAGTGAAAGAAAAAGAAACAACAATCCCTGAATGAGCATGTATGTATGAGTGATCACATAAGTATCATTACTTATCCAACTGTTGTTAATTGTCCACGATGAATGAGTTGTGGATATTTTTAATGTACATTTAATTTACATCTGAGATTCAGTGAAACCCGTGTTATGTGTGGTTTGACATTGGATAGGTTTCTATATGTGTTTTGGCTGGACGCGGTCAGAATCAGCTTATTCAAGTTATGCAGTGATCTGCCTGTACAGAGAAACTGTTTTTAATTCCGAGAGAATGAATGTTTTGTAGAGGTTAAGTCTGAAAACTGCTGCATTCTGTTTCTGTGTGTGTAAGACTCACCAAGTTCTTATCAGCGCAAAATAGCTGATGGGAGGGGTAAGCTGAGCCCCTGCGCGACTTGCTTGACATTTCTCCCTTTTGTGCTGTGGGCCAGAGGAAGGGGGGCCACATAGCTGCATTCTAAAGTTTCTCTGTCTTTGGTTTAGTACACGCTGAGAGATTTGTGTTTAAAGCAATAAGTACTGTAGGTATTGAAGAAAAAGGGAATGTTGTGCAATTGAAGTTGGAAATTGAAAGTGAAAAAGGTAGAATTGTGCCTAGTATAGAGGAAAATTTGTAAGTGATTGAAAAGATTCTCCTGCTTCAAGTTGAGTGATTGATATAGCGAATTGAGGATGAACAGAGGAGGTAGCCAACTGCACGGCTGATGTAGTGTACGGAGTAACCTGCTACAGTCAGTCTACGGCATTAGGTGGTGTAACCTTGCCGTCCATGGAGCTGTGCTAGCCAGCTGATTTACCGAGTGGTAGGTAGTGAACCTGCTTGGTAAAATCCTTTAAGTCCACCGAGTGGTAGGTAGTGCACCTGCTCGGTGCCACCGAGTGGTAGGTAGGGAACCTGCTCGGTGTTGTTGAGCGGATTAGTTGAAGCCATGGGCAACTTATTCTGTGTGCAGTCAGGGCCCCCAATGGGATCCAAAAACCGCTATACAGATTGGAAAAAGGAAGCAGTGAAAGATGTGAGACCAATATTGAAACAGGCAAAAATGCCAGTGAGTGGATGGATGTTTGGATGTTCAAAAAGGCACAGACAAATGAGGAAAATAGCATGTGAATAAATGGCATCTGAGAGAGTGCAGCAGGATGGAAGATAAGCGTTGTGATACCGCAGTTATTCCATGGCAGTTAGTCAGGGCAGGAGTCAGGTAACCCACACTCTGCTCTCCCCTCGATCCATGTGCTTTATTCCTATCCTCCTATGTTCCCTTGCAATCCACATTCACCGCCCAATCCCCCCTCCATCACGTCTTATATACATCAGCTCCTCTCTCCTTCCCTCTCCCATGTACAGCTCCCATGCACTTCTCACCTTCCTGAAAAACCTCAGTCCATCTTACCCAAACAGACTGCATAAAAAAAGTTCATACAATCCCAAAAGCTACTTGCTTTTTATCTTCCTACTCCTGCTGATATCAGGAGACATCTCCCCAAACCCCGGTCCACCATCCACCAACCTCAACCCCTACCCTACCTCACATCGAAACCTTAATAATCTTACTAATATTATTTGCACTCCTTCATCCCCTCCTTCTTTTAATTGTGCCCTTTGGAATCCACGGTCTGTTTGCAACAAGCTTCCTTTCCTACTCAATTACTTTATGAAAAACTCTCTGAATCTGCTGGCCCTCACGGAAACCTGGATTCAGGATTCTGACACTGTCTCTCCTGCTGCCATTACCCATGGTGGCTTACAATTCTCCCATTCCCCGAGACCAACAAACAGACCTGGTGGTGGAGTTGGCATACTCCTGTCCCCACAATGCACTTTCCAGATCATCCCCTCAGTTCCATCACTCTCATTCCCTTCTTTTGAGGTCCACACAATCAGGCTCTTTCGTCCCTTCTCCCTCAGAGTAGCGGTCATATACCGGCCCCCAGGCTCACCCACCCGCTTCCTGGACCATTTCTCTGCCTGGCTGCCGCACTTCATGTCCTCAGAACTACCAACCCTTATCCTGGGAGACTTCAACATCCCCATTAACAGCCCCACTTCCACATCTGCATCCCAGCTTCTGTCACTAACCACTTCTCTCGGCCTCTCACAGCTCTCAACCTCTGAAACACACAAAGACGGTAACACCCTGGACCTGGTTTTTGCCCGGCTCTGCTCAATCTCCTACCTAGATAACTCACCGCTTCCCCTCTCTGATCACAACATTCTCTCCTTCACACTCACATATCCTCGCTCACCCCAGCACCCTCCTACACACCATTCAGTCAGAAATCTACAAGCCATTAACCCTCTTACACTTTCAGACTCCCTACGCTCATCATTGTCCCCAATCTCTTCCTTTTCCTGTCCTGATCTGGCTGTACATCACTACAATGACACTCTTAGAAGCACCCTTGACCAAGTAGCTCCCCTCACCCTCAGAACCTCCAAACACAGAATAAAACAGCCCTGGCTTACATCGCAAACCCGAATTCTCCAGCGATGCTCTAGGTGTGCTGAACGCTTATGGAGGAAAACACGCACACCAGAAGACTTCATACACTTCACATTTATGTTAAGGACCTATAACTTTGCCCTTCACTTCGCTAAACAGACCTACTTTACCACTCTGATCTCCTCACTATCCAACAACCCCAAGAAACTTTTTGACACCTTTCACTCCCTCCTCAGGCCAAAAGCATAAGCCCCTATCACAGATATTTGTGCTGGTGACCTGGCCTCCCACTTTATAGAGAAAATAGACAATATCCGTCAGGAAATCCGCTCCCAACAACTAAGTTCAGTGACTCCCATCCCTCCCCTCATTGCCCCTGGCTCACTCTCCACATTCGATCCCATCACAGAAGAAGAAGTCTCCAAGCTCCTCTCCTCTTCTCGTCCGACTACATGCACTACCGACCCCATTCCCTCACATCTCCTCCAGTCTCTCTCTCCAGTTGTCACAAGTCACCTAAGTACAATCTTTAATCTCTCCCTCTCCTCTGGCATTTTCCCCTCCTCCTTCAAACACTCTATCATTACTCCATTACTAAAGAAACCCATCCTCGATCCATCCTGCACAAACAACTACAGACCGGTCTCCAATCTCCCCTTCATCTCTAAACTCTTGGAGCTCCTGATATACTCCCGCCTTACCCATTACCTCTCCACTCACTCCCTCCTAGACACTTCACAGTCCGGTTTCCGCCCCCTACATTCGACAGAAACTGCACTCATCAAAGTGACCAATGACCTTCTGACAGCAAAACGTAATGGTGACCACTCTCTGCTCATTCTTCTCGACCTTTCTGCAGCTTTTAACACTGTTGACCACCCTCTCCTTCTCTCTAGGCTCCAGTCACTAGGCATTAAGGACACTGCTCTCTCCTGGTTCTCCTCCTACCTTTCTGACCGCTCGTTCAGTGTTCTGTTCTCTGGCTCCACTTCATCTCCTCTTCCTCTCACTGTTGGGGTACCTCAGGGCTCAGTCCTTGGCCCCCTTCTGTTCTCTCTCTACACGGCCCCAATTGGACAGACCATCAGCAGATTTGGCTTTCAGTACCATCTTTATGCCGATGACACACAACTATATACGTCATCCCCTGACCTTACCCCCGCTGTACTACAGAACGCCACTGACTGTCTGTCCGCAGTCTCCAACATCATGTCCGCTCTCTATCTGAAACTCAACCTCTCCAAAACTGAACTTTTTCTGCTCCCACCATCTACTAACCTCCCTAAATCTGACATTTCCCTCTCCGTGGGTGGCACCATAATAACACCCCGGCAGCAGGCGCGCTGTCTGGGTGTTATGTTTGACTCCGATCTCTCCTTCACCTCCCATATACAATCTCTTGCCCGCTCGTGCCGCTTACACCTAAAGAACATCTCTAGAATCCGCCCTTTTCTCACCATAGAGACAGCTAAAACCCTCACTGTCACCCTGATCCACTCCCGCCTGGACTACTGTAACGCTCTATTAATTGGCCTCCCCCTCACTCGACTTTCCCCTCTCCAGTCCATCCTTAATGCAGCAGCCAGGGTCGTCCATCTGGCTAATCGTTACTCGGACGCGTCCGCTCTTCGCCAGTCGTTACACTGGCTACCCATTCATTACAGGATACAATTCAAAGTACTTGTTCTCACCCACAAAGCTCTCCACAGTGCGGCACCCCCTTACATCTCCTCCCTCATTTCTGTCTATCAGCCTAACAGACCACTGCGCTCTGCAAATGACTTTCGATTAACCTCTGCACTAATCCGTACCTCCCACTCCCGACTCCAAGACTTCTCCCGTGCTGCACCAATCCTCTGGAATGCTCTACCACAAGATATTAGGACCATCCATAATTTGCATAGTTTTAGGCGCTCGCTCAAAACACATTTGTTCAGAGCGGCCTATCACGTTCACTAATCAAAGTTATGTTATGTTTGTGTGTGTGTAGCCCATTCACTATCCCCATCTATTCCCCAACCCCTGAAGATGGCTGGACCATAATTGTAAATACATCATTGTAAATACACACCTGTACTTTGCATCTCCCCCTCCTCATTGTAGATTGTAAGCTCTCACGAGCAGGGTCGTCTTATTTTGCTTTAATTATTGTATTGTTAACGTTGTTACTTATGACTTTTGTGTTTGAAACTGCTAAACTGTAAAGCGCTGCGGAATATGTTGGCGCTATATAAATAAAGATTATTATTATGGAAGTAAGGTGTATTATGAATGTTTTGATGCTCAAAAGTCCGACTATGACCGACACATTACTGCAACGGTCATACCTTTGTATAACCAGAGACCAAGACAAGACAGATGGACTTGTAAACATTGCGGTCAGACAAACCCAGACTGGAGAAATACTTGTATGATCTGTGATGTAACCCAACCTAAGTGAATTACACTGAATCCTCTCCAGACAAGATCACATGTAGTGACATAAGAAGCTGACACAGGATTGTGGTTAGTGGGGACATTAACTTTTGGGAGTAAGCTAACAGTAATCCTTTTGGGAAGGAGCTGTAGACCAGCATGTCATGTCACCCCCAACCGGTCATCTAGTCACCCCCACCACCAGAGAACCAACCACATCAGGTAGTGTAAGACAGATACAGGAGTATTATCCCTGGAAGCCCTCTGACTAGCTAGCTATGCTAAAATAATTGGCTGACCCTGAGAACAAACCTTTCCCATTTTACAGACAAAGACAATATGATGGACGTATAAGTGCACCTGAGCAGACCTAGAGAGTTGGTGAGCACAAAAGCAGGTGACGTACTAGGATGCAATTTAAGACTTTTACAGATGTGACTAAAGGAGAGAGAGTAGAGATGTACTCTGGACGGTTACAGCTGAAATGGGCAGACATGGGGTACAGTCCAGTAAACCCACTCGATGTTAAAATATTGGTAAATACATTCATTGACGGTATGACAAAAGGCTTATGAGATGCAGTACAGACAGCCAGACCTAAATGGAGAAATGTAGATCCAAAGACCTCCTAAAGGTTGCTAAAGGAGTTGAAGAAACTAGGACAATAAGACGACGTGTCATGTATGCTGGAAAACGAGGAAAACAGTAGAGACGTAGTAAGGGACCTAAGGACTTAGAAACAGTGAAGTGCTGGAATTGTGGAGAAAATGGACACTCAGACCAATCTTCCACCTCCTTCACCTTCAGACTAGGAAACTGACAACCCAGTGACAAATTTGTGCCCTGTTATTGTCCCCTCCGGACCTGGTCCTGCCTTGAGGACCACCATACCAATGCTGGGAGGGAAATAGACAGAATTCTTGACCGACACTGGGCCAGCCGGGACTAGTACACAAAGACTTGATACTGCCAGACATGATTACTGACAAGACTGTGGAATATGTGAGGGTAGGGGGACAAGCGACTGAAGCCCCCTATGACTAAACAAGAAAAGACTAGAGTCACGAGATAGCCAAGAGGTGCTTACAAACTTATTGTTAATGACTATACCCCTATGAATTTGCTTGGAGCAGAGTTGAGTGCTGTCTAGGCCACTATACAGTGCTCTCCTGAGGGTATTAGAGTCACAAGTCCCCTTTTCATATAAACACTTGGGGCAGAGGGACGCCAGGGTCTTCCACGTGCACATTATACCACAGGTAAATCATGCCCTATTGTAGTTACACTTAATTCCATTCATTTGCCAGTTTTAGTAGTTTCCTTACACAAAGATGGTATAGTTACTTTGTATTTCTAGGTTGTCTTCATATGATATATAGTTTTTTAGCCATTCATTATATTGGCTCAAACCATAGTCACTGTTTATTTGTTTTTTCCACTTCCTATACCTTATCGCAAGCAACTGGCATTGATATTTGGCATTTTTCAAATCCCTTCTTTTTGTATTCGGAACTGTTAGTTATGGATTTATATAGGGCTGCTACTTTCTTAGAATAAGCTTGTGCTTTGCTGTGGCCTATGGCATTGTGCTCCCCCGTTTTATGACTCAGTATCTTTCGTAATTATATATATATTTATATATATAATTTTCTTTTGGTAACATTTTGTGAATCAAATTAAGTTTTTTTTTAAGGGGTACTCTACCCAATCAAATACGGGTATAAATATTTGGACATTAATGTGTGACTTATATAAACACTTGTGTAATATTGCAGAAATGGTGTATATGGCAAGAGTAGTGAAAGTATCACCTGACACCAGAATGTCTGAGGACAGGGAAAAGAGTCAGGTACCAGACACCATTTGGGCAAGGGGAAAATCTGATATGGGTCGGCTGCCCATTCCCCCTGTCATGATAAATCAAGAGAAGTAATCACTCCTCTTTGGTTAAGGCAATACCCCTTAAGTCTAGTCAAATCAATGGCCCTGAGCAGGGATATTAAAGAGTATGTTAAGGCAGGGGTTCTAGTGCAAAGATATTCCCCCTGCAACACCCCTTTGTATCCCATTAAGAAAAAAGGACCCAAGGGTTCCCCTGACACTTACAGAATAGTTCATGACTAACGAGCTATTAAGGATGTTACAGTGAGTGTGACCTCAACTGTCCCTAATACACACACCATATGGTCACAGATCCCCGCCACGTCAAAATGTTTCACAGTTATTGATTTGGAAAATGCATTCTTCTCTGTACCACTGCACTTTGACTGTCAGTATCTTTTGTCACGAAGGTAAACAATACTGTTGGACGGTCCTCCCACAGAGGGGGAAAGAACTCCCCAACCATCTATTCAACAGCGATGGTAGGGATTCTTGAGTAGTGGCAACCACCTCATCCACAGATTGTACTATTACAGTACGTGGATGACCTCTTGCTCTGCTGCCCGGACCAGATGTCCGGAAGCTACAGTTTCCTTGCTGTGTTTTTTTTTTTTGGCAGAAAAAGGGTTGCAGAGTCTCACGTGACAAATTACAGTATTGCAAACAAAAGGTGACATTTTTAGGACATTGTATTGCTGAAGGTACAAGACACCTGACTGAAGACAGAAAACAGGCAATACAAATCTCGCTTTACCCAGGTCACACCAGCATCTACGCACCTTTCTAGGTTTGGTGACCTACTGTAGGCCTTGGATAAGGTCTGCTTCACAAATGATGCACCCACTCTATGACTGCCATCAGAACCCTACAATCTCACTCAAGAAGCAATTGACTCCTTCCACTCTCTCAAGCTGCTCATTGTGTCAGACATTCCAAACTATGATCAGCCATTTTTCTTATTTTTCACAGAGCAGGGTGGACATGCTACCGCAGTACTGACACTACAACATGGAAAGAAACAGAGACCGATAGCTTACTACTTAGCACAATTAGAACCCGTGATTAGAGGGTCTTGTACATGTGTACGTGCTGTAAGAGCTGCTGTATTACTGAAAGGCATGTGAAATCACACTGACTTTTTCTTTTTGACAATTTGTTCCCCACGTGACATTAATGCCATACCCGTAAAAGTTCAACCAAAACACCTGTCTATGGATAGACAGATCAGACTTGAATGTGCTCTAATACTAATCCCTGAATATGTCACCCTCAAAAGACATAATGTTCTGAATCCAGCCACTCATCTGCCTGTGGATTCAGAAAAGGGGGAATTGGTGACAGCATTAGCAGGTGGGAAAGAGAACATGACATGACGTTGACATGACACATGACGCACGAACATGACTGTATAGGAACTGATGAGTCAGGAGACAGTGGGTTTTACATATGTTCGTGGGAAGAAAAAACCTGTTCCTAATGCATATTTTGAGGTTTTTTATTTTTGTAGATGGCTCCAGATACCACCAGAATGGGCGACTCTACATTGGATATGCAGTAGTATCCTCACATGAGGTAATCCGAGCTGAACCACTCGCTCCTCACATGTCGGTGCAGGAGGCAGAGTTGAAGGCACTCACTGAAGCGTGTAGAGCTGCTGCAGATAAAGTCGCTAACAGTTACACAGATTCGAATTGTGCATGGGGAATATCCCATGATTATTGCCTTATCTGAAGAAGCAGAACGTTTCTTACATCAGCCGGTAAGCCCATTAAAAATGCAGAGCTGGTGAAACAATTAGTGGAGGCATTGACGTTATCAGTCCAGGTTGGCATCGTCAAGGTAAAAGCACACACGGACGGTGACTCTGTGGAGGAAAAGGGCAACAGAAGGACAGACAAGGCTGCTAAAGTAGCAGCAAGGCGGCCTAGGGAGCAGTGGATGGTGGCGGGGAGTCAGCGTATTCCAGCCACACTGAGCCTAGATGTCCTGAAATCCCTCCAGCTGCCCAAACAGAGAAGGAACACTGGGAGAATGGGAGCTGAGCTGAACTCAGAAAGAGTATGGGAGAATCAGGATAAATCATATATACCAAGATCCCTGCTGCCAATCATGGCGCAAGCAACACAAGATGCCTTCTGGATCGCTCCTGGTTTCAGTTACGCAGCCGCAAAGCTCGTACGGTCATGCCTCATCTGTGCACAGCACAACCCAGGAAAAAAACAGTAAAAATCCCTAAGAAAGCGACACCCAGGCCTCTCTACCCGTTTCAGAGACTGCAGACTGGCTACATACAGCTACCCAAGGTAGGAGTGTGTGAAAAATATCCTAGTATGTGTAGATCTCTTCTCTGGTTGGCTGGAAGCCTATCTGGTAAAATGTGCAAATACTAAAGCGACTGCAGACAAACTCATGAAAAAAACTGATCTGCAGGTATGGTGTCCTAGAAACCATAGACAGCGATAGGGACACACACTTCTCGGGAGAAATAATGAGGGAAGTCATGCAGGTCCTGGGAGTACAGCAAGCATATCATGCACCATATAGACCGCAAAGTAGTGGGAAAGTGATGAGACTAAATGGGACACTTAAACTGGAAAATCAAAGGCCATGGCAGACAAAGGAAAGAGCGGGGTAGAGTGTTTGTCTCTTGCACTCTTTTCAGTCACACACACTCCAAATAGAAAGACAGGCTTGTGTCCTTTTGAAGTCCTGTTTAGTAGTTTGCCAGAGGCTGGTCTGTACTTCCCACAGGTGCTACAAAAGCAACACGGTGCTATGACAGCCCATGTCCAGGCCTTACAGAAAAGACTTAATGTGGTGCATAAACATGTGTTTTCATCCATTCCAGATCCTAATGCCAGTGCAGACGTATATCAGCTGAATTCAGGTGATTGGTGGTCATACACAGACGTACATCAGCTGAATCCAGGTGATTGGTGGTCATACACAGACACGTGAGAAGGAGCCTAGATCCACGGTTTGACGGCCCGTTTTAAAGTCCAGCTGACCACATTCACCTCAGGGAAACTTGAGGGAAAGCCCACCTGGATCCTTGCCAGTCACTGCAAAAAGATCTTTTCACCAGCAGAATGACTGTTGTCCTAATCACCTTGCTGGCTGTGGTAGGATGTTTGCGTCTTACAGAGACACTGGATAAACAAACTTATTCAACATCTTGCTTTTCTTATAAAAGACGCGGAAGGACAAAAACTGCTGGACTGTTGGATCTGTGCACACAACCCAGTATCTGCAAGGACTATGCTGTACTTAGCCTTACCCCAGGACCCAAGGAAGGTATTAACACCACACTGCATGCACAAGTGAGACTTGGACTCAGATTTTCGTGGTTCCTTAAGGCTCTTAATGAGACTAATACAATATAGAAACTCCTTTTTAAATCCAGCCAATTGGCTTAGCGGCCTAGCGGATGGATTATTTTTGGTATTTTACAGACTTGTATGCAAATTTTGTTGCTTTGCCTATTGTTTTATGTAGCCATAAAAGCGCTAATATATGTATTACCTAAGCTTGGAATAATGTATGTGTAGAAAAAAAAACCCTTAGGCTGAACCTTCTGTAGTATATCATAGGCCCCATATGGCCACTGTTGACTGGAGAGGTGAGTGTCCACACTGAGGGTGGATGGGTGAAGCAGGTAGGAAGTCCCCTTGTGGGTATTAGACCCATGAGACAGTAGCTCCTTTGTGGACATCATCTGACCCCGTAGCAGAGGTTTTACCATTTACAAAAGGGGGAAATTGATATAGAAGGGTTAATAGTTTGCCTTTAAGTGCCTTTTGCCTTTAAGTGTTAGAATTACTAGAATCTGTTGACTCAGTAGTCTGACGGTCTCCTCTTCAAGGAGACTGTACTTCTTATCATGTATGTTCTCAAGAGTCAGTACAACATATTCTGGGTTATGGTAAATAAAGTATGACCCTGGGTGATGGTGGGGGCTACATGAGTTACATTGAAATGCATTATGTGTAAATGGTATAAAATATTGCTTCTTGCTCTATTACTTCAGATAAAAGTGACTTGCTCACAGGATATGTGTGAGGTGTCTTTTTGTCTCCAAGCGCGCTTGTAAAATGACGGTCGTAAGTCCACAATTTGGTCTCACTGGTGATCTGTCAGCTGACATTTGGGTCAGAACGAAAAACAGCTACGACAGGAGCAACAGGATTTTTGCTTTTAAAAAAGCAGTTGGTTTGCACCTCGGCGTACAAAAAGCAATGCAGCTATCAGGGAGCCTTAGAATGCTGCCTAATAAGCTACAGAGCTGATGCACACAAAAAAATAAACTCCACTGTCCCTGCAAAGAAAAGGTGGTGTTGGACAGTGGAAATCGCTACAGCACAAACAGTTTCGGGGTTAAATCTTCCCTCCCTAACTAACTATATCCCTTCTTCTGATGAAGCTGCAGCAACCTCTCCCTATGCTAAGATCGGCAGAAGTAAAATGGCGGTCGGCGTGCATGCCCCTTTATAGCCCCTCTGACGCCGCAGAAAGCAAGCCAATCACTGTAATGCCCTTCTCTAAGATGGTGGGGACCGAGACCTATGTCATCACGCTGCCCACACTCTGCGTGCTCCTTCATAGGCTGAGAAATGGCACTTAAAGCGTCATACAAAACGCGACTTTGGCGCGCAGATTGCCGACCTCATGGCCGATCCCACAGTGGGAGCGGGTCGGGTTTCACGAAACCCGACTTTGCCAAAAGTCGGCGATTTTTTAAATTGTCTGATCCGTTTCGCTCAACCCTATTTCTAACTGATTCTGGTACTCGGAAAGGAGCCTGCTGCATGGGACGGATGCCCGGAATGTCTTCATGATGTTGCGATACTGTGGTTTGACCTGGTCGGTATGAGAAAGCAGCCTGTCTCTGATGGAGCCCTCCCAGCATTTGGTATCTCTGTAAGGGATCCAGGTGATCTTTCAGAGGATCCTGTTCCACAGTAGATTGGGTCCTCGCTGTTGCCACAAGATCAGGTAGTGAGTCCTCTGAAGCAAGCTGACAGCTTGCTATCACTGGTAGTGACCGGTCATGGTACTTCTTAATCATAATCACATGAACAGTTTTTTGTCTTAAACCCTGGTCATCTCAAGCAAGGAGGTAATTGGTGTCTTTAAGTTTTCTGAGAACCCGGAAAAGACCCTCCCATGTTGTCTGCAGTTTATTTTGCTGATGGGGAACAATCATTAAGACTTGTCCTTCTTCGAACTCCCAATAGCGTGCTTTGCGGTCGTACCACATCTTCTGTCTGGTTTGAGCCATCCGTACATGATCCTGAGCAAAACTAGCAAGTTGAGCCAGGGTCTCCCGAAGCTTAACCCCTTCATGACCCAGCCTATTTTGACCTCAATGACCTGGCTGTTTTTTGCAATTCTGACCAGTGTCCCTTTATGAGGTAATAACTCAGGAACGCTTCAACGGATCCTAGCGGTTCTGAGAATGTTTTTTCATGACATATTGGGCTTCATGTTAGTGGTAAACTTAGGTCGATAACTTTTGCATTTATTTGTGAAAAAAATGGAAATTTGGCGAAAATTTTGAAAATTTCGCAATTTTCAAATTTTGAATTTTTATTCTGTTAAACGAGAGAGTTATGTGACACAAAATAGTTAATAAATAACATTACCCACATGTCTACTTTACATCAGCACAATTTTGGAAACAACATATTTTTTGCTAGGAAGATATAAGGGTTAAAATTTGACCAGCGATTTCTCATTTTTACAACAAAATTTACAAAACCATATTTTTTAGGCACCACCTTACATTTGAAGTCAGTTTGAGGGGTCTATATGGCTGAAAATACCCATAATTGACAACATTCTAAAAACTGCACCCCTCAAGTTGCTCAAAACCACATTCAAAAAGTTTATTAACCCTTCAGGTGCTTCACAGCAGCAGAAGCAACATGGAAGGAAAAAGTGAACATTTAACTTTTTAGTCACAAAAATGATTTTTAACAACAATTTTTTTTATTTTCCCAAGGGTAAAAACAGAAACTGGACCCCAAAAGTTATTGTGCAATTTGTCCTGAGTACGCCGATACCCCATATGTGAGGGGGGAACCACTGTTTGGGCGCACGACAGGGCTCGGAAGGGAAGGAGCGCCATTTGACTTTTTCAATGAAAAATTGGCTAGAATCTTTAGCGGACACCATGTCGCGTTTGGAGAGCCACTGTGTGCCTAAACATTGGAGTTCCCCACAAGTGACCCCATTTTGGAAACTAGACCCCCAACGAGCTTATCTAGATGCATAGTGAGCACTTTGAACGCCCAGGTGCTTCACAAATTGATCCGTAAAAATGAAAAAGTACTTTTTTTCACAAATAAATTATTTAGCCTCATTTTTTTCATTTTCACATGGGCAACAAGATAAAATGGATCCCAAAATTTATTG
Source organism: Ranitomeya imitator (assembly GCF_032444005.1). Taxonomy (NCBI): domain Eukaryota; kingdom Metazoa; phylum Chordata; class Amphibia; order Anura; family Dendrobatidae; genus Ranitomeya; species Ranitomeya imitator. The sequence goes on from NC_091284.1 coordinate 300,177,805, forward strand.
GGCAATTTCTCCTGAGTACACTGATACCTCACATGTGGGGGTAATTCAATGTTTGGGCACACGGCAGGGCTCGGAAGGGAAGGAGCGCCATTTGACTTTTTAAATAAAAAATTAGCTCCAATCGTTAGCGGACACCATGTCGCGTTTGGAGAGCCCTTGTGTGCCTAAACATTGGAGCTCACCCACATGTGACCCCATTTTGGAAACTAGACCTCCCATGGAACTAATCTAGATGTGCGGTGACCACTTTAAACCCCCAAGTGCCTTCACAGAAGTTTATAATGCAGAGTCAGGAAAATTAAAAAAATCATTTTTCTTTCCTCAAAAATTATTTTTTAGCCTGCAATTTTTTATTTTCACAAGGGTAACAGGAGAAATTGGACCCCAATAGTTGTTGTCCAGTTTGTCCTGAGTACGCTGATACCCCATATGTGGGGCGGAACCACTGTTTGGGCACACGTCGGGGCTCGGAAGGGAAGTAGTGACGTTTTGGAATGCAGACGTTGATGGAATGGTCTGCAGGCGTCACGTTGCATTTGCAGAGCCCCTGTGGTGCCTAAACAGTAGAAACCCCCCACAGTTGACCCCATTTTGGAAACTAGACCCGCCAAGGAACTTATCTAGATATGTGGTGAGCACTTTGAACCCCCAAGTGCTTCACAGAAGTTTACAACGCAGAGCCGTGAAAATAAAAAATCATTTTTCCTTCCTCAAAAATTATGTTTTAGTAAACAATTTTTACATTCACAAGGGTAACAGGAGAAGTGGACCCCAATATTTGTTGCCCAGTTGGTCCTGGGTACGCTGATACCCCATATGTGGGGGTAAATTACTGTTTGGGCGCACGTCAGGGCTCAGAAGGGAGGGAGCACCATTTGACTTTTTGAACGCAAGATTGGCTGGAATCAATGGTGGCACCATGTTGCGTTTGGAGACCCCTGATGTGCCTAAACAGTGGAAACCCCTCAATTCTAACTCCAACACTAACCCCAACACACCCCTAACCCTAATCCCAACTCTAGCCATAGCCCTAATCACAACCTTAACCCCATCACACCCCTAACCACAACCCTAACCCCAACACACCCGTAATCCTAATCCCAAACCAATCCTAACCCTAATTCCAACCCTAACCACAAGCCTAATCTTAACCCTATTTCCAACCCTAACCCTAATTCCAACCCTAACTCTAATTCCAACCCTAACCCTAAGGCTATGTGCCCACGTTGCGGATTCGTGTGAGATTTTTCCGCACCATTTTTGAAAAATCCGCAGGTAAAAGGCACTGAGTTTTACCTGCAGATTTACCGCGGATTTCCAGTGTTTTTTGTGCGGATTTCACCTGTGGATTCCTATTGAGGAACAGGGGTAAAACGCTAAGGAATCCGCACAAAGAATTGACATGCTGCGGAAAATACAACACAGCATTTCCGCGCTGTATTTTCTGCACCATGGGCACAGAGGATTTGGTTTTCCATAGGTTTACAAGGTACTGTAAACCGGATGGAAAACTGCTACGAATCCGCAGTGGCCAATCCGCTGCGGATCCGCGGCCAATCCGCAGCGGATCCGCAGTTAAATCCACACCGTGTGCACATAGCCTAATTCTAACCCTAACCCTAGTTCTAACCCTAACCCTAGCCATAACCCTAACCCTTTTTTTCTTTATTTTATTATTGTCCCTACCTATGGGGGTGATAAAGGGGGGGGCTTCATTTACTATGTTTTTCATTTTGATCACTGTGACAGGTTTTATCACAGTGATCAAAATGTACCTGTAACGAATCTGCCGGCCGGCAGATTCGGTGGGCGCATTGCTCATGCGCCTGCCATTTTGGAAGATGGCGGCGCCCATGGAGAAGATGGACGAACACCGGGAGGCTCGGTAAGTATGAGGGGGAGACATCGGAGCACGGGGGGGGGGGTCGGAGCACAGTGGAGTGTGATCAGAGCACGGGGGGAACAGACAGGAGGACGGGGGAGCAGACAGGACAATGGAGGGGAGCGGAGCACAGGATGGAGGACTGGGGAGGAGATCGGTGGCGGTGGGGGGGGGGGGCAGATCAGGGTTTCCAGCCATGGCCGATGTTATTGCAGCATCGGCCACGGCTGAATTGTAATATTTCACCAGTTTTCGTATGTGAAATATAACAAATCGCTCTGATTGGCTGTTTCACTTTCAACAGCCAATCAGAGCAATCGTAGCTATAGGGGGGGGGGTGAAGCCACCCCCTTTGGGCTGAAGTACCACTCCCCCTGTCCCTGCAGATTGGGCGAAATTGGAGTTAACCCTTTCACCCGATCTGCATGGACGCGATCCCTCCATGATGCCACATAGGCGTCACAGGTCGGATTGGCACCGACTTTCATGATGCCTACGTGGTGTCAAAGGTCGGGAAGGGGTTAAGCACATATGGTACAACAGGGGTTCCTGTATCTTCAACTTGCCCCTCCCAATATTACTTTAGGAGGTCTAAGGCCATGTTCACATATTGCGGATTTTACCGCAGATCCGCAGCGTTTTTGATGATGCGGATCTGCAGCAGTTTCCCATGCGGCTTACAGTACCATGTAAACCTATGGAAAAACCAATCCACTGTACATATGCTGCGGAAAAAAACACGCGGAAACGCAGTGTTTTTTTTCCACAGAATGTCAATTCTTTGTACGGATCTGCAGCGTTTCTGCACCCATTGACCTGCATTGAGTCGGGCACATCTGCTGCAAAACCACAGATGTAAAAAAGATCTGCGGTTTAGCTGCAGATGAAACGCTGCAGATAGGGAAGAGGGAAGTGTGTGGGCGGAGACTGTGCGTATCTGTGTGTGCGGGCGTGCCGCCTGTGGGTCTGCCGAGGGGTCTGTGCGGGGCAGTTGAGGGTCTGTACGGGGCTGCCAGGGGTATGCACGGGGCTGTCGGGAGTCTGCGGGGGGGCTGTTGGGGGTCTGTGCGTGGCTTTAGGGGGTCTGTGCGGGGCTGTTGGGGGTCTGTGCGGGCTGTCGAGGGCCTATGCGGGGCTGTCAGGAGTCTGCGGGGCTGACGGAGGCCTGTGCAGGCTGTCGGGGGTCTGCGGGGCTGTCGGGGGGGTTGGGTGTGTGTGTGCGTGCAGGCATCGTCCGATGGGACTACAAGTCCCATCGAGCTATGCCTGCTACAGTGACAGTGATTGACATATTAGTTAATGATGGGACAGTAGTAATCCTATCATCCGGCTAATGTGTTGAATGTAAAAAAAAGTACACACGTACAGTACATACAACATACAGTACATACAACATACAACAGAACATACAACATATGACATACAGTACATACAACAGAATATACAACATACAATAGTACATACAACAGTACATACAACATATAACATACAACAGTACGTACAACATATGACATACAGTACATACAACATGCAACAGTACATACAACATATAACATACAACAGTACATACAACATATGACATACAGTGCATTCGTGCACTATTATTCATGTACATTTATTCAAAGTACTTTTTATAAGTGCTGGCAGTTATAACATGGCAGAATATAACAAGCATCTATTTTCTCTTCATACAGGTAAACCTATCATTCATTTTCTGAACTGAAATACCCTGCATGTCTATTGCTCCAGTCCCTGACAGCAAGCAGCCTGAATGGTATCTGAGTCATTCTATCTTCGGCATTGAATCCTGCATATATCTATATTTGTTAGCCATCTTAGTCTGCAATTGCTTTTGTTTATAGATACTTAACTGACTTTTGCTTGTCCTCATGCAGAGAGATCACATACATGTTTCAAAGCGGTTTATGATCCATGTAGACCTGGACATTTGTTTATCTGTTCACTACATTTATTGTGTCCTGCTGTCTCAACTGAGTTAGATTGATTGCTAACGAGCTTTACAAATAAAAAAAAAGTGAGATCTAAGAGCTAGCCTTCCATAAATGTAGACATACTTTGGGGATGCATTCGTGCACTATTATTTGTGTACATTTATTCAAAGTACTTTTTCTAAGTGCTGGCAGTTAAAACATGGCAGAATATAACAAGCATCTCTTTTCTCTTCATACAGGTAAACCTATCATTCATTCTCTGACCTGAAATACCCTGTAATGTCTATTGCTCCAGTCCCTGACAGCAAGCAGCCTGAATGGTATCTGAGTCATTCTATCTTCAGCATTGAATCCTGCATGTATCTATATTTGTTAGCCATCTTAGTATGCAATTGTTTTTGTGTATAGATACTTAACTCACTTTTGCTTGTCCTCATGCAGACATACATGTTTCAAAGCGGTTTATGATCCATGTAGACCTGAACCTGTCTGCTGTGTGAATCCTAGAAGTGTGTCCCTAAAAGTGTGGATTACAGTAGAATTAAAACCTGAAAGATGTATACAGACTGTGCCCTGCTACCTGCCACCATCGCACTCTAACAAGCATCTCTATTCTTCCAACAGGTATGCTCATCCACCCAGCTCTCCTGCTGTCTGTCTATGAAGTGCACATAGTACATCACCCAGCTTTGCACACAGACTTCCCTCTGCTCCTAGCTTTCACATGGTATGCCTTTCAGCTAACCCCAGGTTACCCTGTGATATTTATGACCTTGTTTACTCAGGCTTGATTGTATGCATCTGGTCCACTCTTCATTCTCTGACCAAGATGAGCAGAGACCACTCCTCTCTGCTTCACACCTGAATGCACTTAGTTTTCCATATATTGCATAGCAAAAGTCTGCAATGACTTTAGTCTGCTGTGTGATTCCTATAAGAGTGTCCTAAAAGTGTGGATTACAGTAGAATTAAAACCTGAAATATGTATACAGACTGTGCCCTGCTACCTGCCACCATCGCACTCTAACAAGCATCTCTATTCTTCCAACAGGTATGTTCATCCACCCAGCTCTCCTGCTGTCTGTCTATGAAGTGCACATAGTACATCACCCAGCTTTGCGCACAGACTTCCCTCTGCTCCTAGCTTTCACATGGTATGCCTTTCAGCTAACCCCAGGTTACCCTGTGATATTTATGACCTTGTTTACTCAGGCTTGATTGTATGCATCTGGTCCACTCTTCATTCTCTGACCAAGATGAGCAGAGACCACTCCTCTCTGCTTCACACCTGAATGCACTTAGTTTTCCATATATTGCATAGCAAAAGTCTGCAATGACTTTAGTCTGCTATGTGATTCCTATAAGAGTGTCATAAAAGTGTGGATTACGGTAGAATTAAAACCTGAATTGAACCTGAAGGGAACTGACGGTAACTGGCCAGTCACTGTAAACAATGTTTCTTCTTGTTTTCACTTTTACCCCTATCATCCTTCACTTTCTGCTACCTCCCCCAATCCCCACACCAAGTAAGGAACTGTTCATCTCTTCTTCAATCCTCCCCATCCATCTCACCTCCTCCTTAGAACTGTTCCTTAACATACAATCCTCTGTCTCAAAGCACAGGCAGCCCCCTCATGCCCTCTCCTGCTCCCACCTGCTAACACTTTCTCTGCTCCTTCTCACTGCTGGTGATATCTCTCCAAATCCTGGTCCTCCTCACCACATTCCCACAGTCATTTCTACCTCCCATCCATGCTCTATCACAGCCTCCCGTAACCTCTCTAACCTTATACCCATTCGCCCAGCCCCCACTTCCCCAGTCCCACTAACAGGAGCTCTGTGGAATGCTCGCACTGTCTGCAACAAGCTTTCCTACATCCATGATCTTTTTGTTACTACCAAACTTTCCTTCCTGCCATCACTGAAACCTGGCTCACCCCTTCTGACACAGCCTCCCCTGCTGCACTCTCTTACGGTGGCTTCCACCTTTCTCACACACCCCGCCCCAGCAGCAAGCATGGCGGAGGAGTTGGTTTTCTCCTGTCAGATACCTGCTCCTTCACCCCAATCCCACTGCCACCCTCTGTTACCCTCCCTTCCTTTGATGTGCACTCTGTGCGCATCTACTCCCCCTCCAACCTCCAACTGGCTGTCATTTACCGCCCCCCAGGGCCAGCCACCACCTTCTTTGACCACTTCACCACCTGGCTACTTCATTTCCTTTCTGCAGACATCCCCACTATCATCATGGGCGACTTCAACATCCCCATTAACACTTCCCTCTCAGCTGCCACTAAACTTCTATCTCTCACTTCCTCCTTCGGCCTCACTCAATGGTCTTCTGCATCCACTCACCCACTCATCTTCACCCGCCTCTGCTCCCTATCTAACCTCTCTAACTCACCTCTTCCACTCTCTGACCACAACCTTCTCACATTCTCATCTCTCTCCACTCCATGTCTACAATCCCCACCCCACAAACTTTCACACCCTCGCAAAAATCTTAAACATCTTGACCTACATTCATTCTCTGAATCCCTCCTCCCTCTCACAGATATAAGTTCCATACACAATACGGATGATGCTGCCGCTCTATATAACACCACAATACCTGTAGCTTTGGAATCTGCTGCCCCACTTACACATACCAAAACTCGCAAAATCAACAGACAGGCCTGGCACACCAGCCTGACCAAAGAACTCAGGCGAGTTTCCAAGGCTGCTGAGCTCAGATGGAAAAGATCCTACTCCAACGAGCACTTCATCGCATTCAAACAGTCCCTCACTACTTTCAAGACCACACTCGCCACAGCTAAACAAACCTACTTCTCATCTCTCATATCCTCCCTGTCTCACAACCCTAAACAGTTATTCAACACCTTCAATTCTGTCCTCCATCCCCCAGCACCTCCTCCCTCCCCATTTATCTCCGCTGAAGACTTTGCCTCATTTTTCAAGCAGAAGATTGATAACATCAGAGATAGTTTTGGTCAAAAACCCCCAGAGCCCTTCCTCCCGACTTCCCAGCCCTCCACCTCCAAAACCAACTTCTCCACCATTACAGAAGATCAACTCTCCACTCTACTCTCAAGATCGCATCTCACCATCCTATATCACTTCTCCCTTATGCATCAAAACTACTGGAACAACCTACCTTGAACTGTTCTCCCATCTCTCTTCTTGCTCCCTCTTTGACCACTTACAATCTGGCTTCCAGTCACACCATTCCACTGAAACTGCCCTAACTAAGGTCACCAATGACCTCTTAACCGCCAAGAGCAAACGACACTACTCTGTCCTCCTCCTCGACCTGTCGGCTGCTTTTGACACAGTGGACCATTCCCTATTATTACAGACCCTCTCATCCCTTGGCATCACAGACTTGGCCCTATCCTGGATCTCATCATACCTAACAGACTGGACATTCAGCGTTTCCCACTCACACACCACCTCCTCACCTCGCCCCCTATCTGTTGGAGTCCCACAAGGTTCAGTCCTAGGGCCCCTGCTCTTCTCTATTTACACCTTTGGCCTGGGACAGCTCATAGAATCTCATGGCTTTCAGTATCATCTCTATGCTGATGACACACAGATCTACATCTCTGGACCAGATATCACCTCCCTACTAACCAGAATCCCTCAATGTCTGTCCACAATTTCATCCTTCTTCTCCGCTAGATTTCTGAAACTTAACATGGACAAAACAGAATTCATCATCTTTCCTCCATCTCACGCGACCCCCCAACGAACCTATCCATTACAGTAAATGGCTGCCCACTCTCCCCAGTCCCACAAGCTCGCTGCCTCGGGGTAATCCTTGACGCTGATCTCTACTTCAAACCACACATCCAAGCCCTTTCCACTTCCTGCCAACTTCAACTCAAAAATATTTCACGAATCCGTTCATTCCTCAACCAAGAATCTGCAAAAACCCTAGTACATGCCCTCATCATCTCTCACCTTGACTACTGCAATCTCCTGCTCTCTGGCCTCCCCTCTAACACTCTCGCACCCCTCCAATCTATCCTAAACTCCGCTGCCTGACTAATCCACCTGTCCCCCCGCAAATATCGATATTTGCAGATGATACAAAACTATGTAAAGCAGTTAATACAAGAGAAGATAGTATTCTGCTACAGATGGATCTGGATAAGTTGGAAACTTGGGCTGAAAGGTGGCAGATGAGGTTTAACAATGATAAATGTAAGGTTATACACATGGGAAGAGGGAATCAATATCACCATTACACACTGAACGGGAAACCACTGGGTAAATCTGACAGGGAGAAGGACTTGGGGATCCTAGTTAATGATAAACTTACCTGGAGCAGCCAGTGCCAGGCAGCAGCTGCCAAGGCAAACAGGATCATGGGGTGCATTAAAAGAGGTCTGGATACACATGATGAGAGCATTATACTGCCTCTGTACAAATCCCTAGTTAGACCGCACATGGAGTACTGTGTCCAGTTTTGGGCACCGGTGCTCAGAAAGGATATAATGGAACTAGAGAGAGTACAAAGGAGGGCAACAAAATTAATAAAGGGGATGGGAGAACTACAATACCCAGATAGATTAGCGAAATTAGGATTATTTAGTCTAGAAAAAAGACGACTGAGGGGCGATCTAATAACCATGTATAAGTATATAAGGGGACAATACAAATATCTCGCTGAGGATCTGTTTATACCAAGGAAGGTGACGGGCACAAGGGGGCATTCTTTGCGTCTGGAGGAGAGAAGGTTTTTCCACCAACATAGAAGAGGATTCTTTACTGTTAGGGCAGTGAGAATCTGGAATTGCTTGCCTGAGGAGGTGGTGATGGCGAACTCAGTCGAGGGGTTCAAGAGAGGCCTGGATGTCTTCCTGGAGCAGAACAATATTGTATCATACAATTATTAGGTTCTGTAGAAGGACGTAGATCTGGGTATTTATTATAATGGAATATAGGCTGAACTGGATGGACAAATGTCTTTTTTCGGCCTTACTAACTATGTTACTATGTTACTATTCCCTGGCCTCTCCCCTCTGTCAATCCCTTCACTGGCTCCCCATTGCCCAGAGACTCCAGTACAAAACCCTAACCATGACGTACAAAGTCATCCACAACCTGTCTCCTCCATACATCTGTGACCTCGTCTCCCGGTACTTACCTACACGCAACCTCCGATCCTCACAAGATCTCCTTCTCTACTCCCCTCTTATCTCCTCTTCCCACAATCGTATACAAGATTTCTCTCTCGTATCACCCCTACTCTGGAACCCTCTACCACAACACATCAGACTCTCTCCTACCATCGAAACCTTCAAAAAGAACCTGAAGACTAGTGTTGAGCATTCCGATACCGCAAGTATCGGGTATCGGCCGATATTTGCGGTATCGGAATTCCGATACCGAATTCCGATACTTCCCGCGTATCGGATACCGGAATCGGAAGTTCCCAGAATTCAAACAGAACGCAGCAGCCAATGAGGAATGATTGGAAGTGTGGGCACTTCCTGTTTAGCATGGTGGGCATGTAAGTACTGGCAAGGCTGTGATTGGCTGCTGAAATGATGTCACTCTGCACTATAAAAAACGCTGCCGCCATTTTGCGCTCACTCTGCTGTGATTTCAGTTAGGGACAGGACGCTGTGTTCTAACTGAGGGCCAGTTGAGCTAGCTAATTGCTTTATTTTCCTTTCCAAAGGCTAATTTAGCAAAACGCTGTTTGTTCTTCACTGTTCACCTTGCTCTTGCCTTGCAGCGCTGTTTTAACAGCGTTCTGCAAGGTCTCTGTGTGTGTGTGTGTGTGCAGCTCACTCTGTAGTCTGTGTGCAGCCATATACCCGGTTGTATTCAGCTCAGGGGGGGTTCACACTGCCTCACACAGTTGTCCTTTTTTGCTCATAGTGCAGCCTGCTGCACATTTTTTCTCAAATTCCCTATTAGTGTTTTTCCACCCGTCTCCAGCTAAATTGTGGAAAAACACTACATAGGATAACCTAGAGGGGGGTTTTGGGGCCTTGCAGCGCCGTTTACGGCTGTCTGCACGGTCTCCGTGTGAGCCCAGCTCGCCCTGTAGTCTGTGTGCAGCCATAGCCGGTTGGATTCAGCTCAGGGTTCGTTACTGGCTCATACCTTGAGAAAAATTTTCCTTTTTTTCAAATAGTGCAGCCTGTTTAAAAATTTTAAAAAAAATTCCCTATTAGTGTTTTTCCACCCGTCTCCAGCTAAATTGTGGAAAAACACTACATTGGATAACCTAGAGGGGGGTTTTTGGGCCTTGCAGCGCCGTTTACGGCTGTCTGCACGGTCTCCGTGTGAGCCCAGCTCGCCCTGGAGTCTGTGTGCAGCCATAGCCGGTTGGATTCAGCTCAGGGTTCGTTACTGGCTCATACCTTGAGAAAAATTTTCCTTTTTTTCAAATAGTGCAGCCTGTTTAAAAATTTTAAAAAAAATTCCCTATTAGTGTTTTTCCACCCGTCTCCAGCTAAATTGTGGAAAAACACTACATAGGATAACCTAGAGGGGGGTTTTTGGGCCTTGCAGCGCCGTTTACGGCTGTCTGCACGGTCTCCGTGTGAGCCCAGCTCGCCCTGTAGTCTGTGTGCAGCCATAGCCGGTTGGATTCAGCTCAGGGTTCGTTACTGGCTCATACCTTGAGAAAAATTTTCCTTTTTTTCAAATAGTGCAGCCTGTTTAAAATTTTTAAAAAAAAATTCCTATTAGTGTTTTTCCACCCGTCTCCAGCTAAATAGTGGAAAAACACTACATAGGATAACCTAGAGGGGGTTTATTGGGCCTTGCAGCGCCGTTTACGGCTGTCTGCACGGTCTCTGTGTGAGCGCAGCTCGCCCTGTAGTCTGTGTGCAGCTATAGCCGGTTGGATTCAGCTCAGGGTGCGTTACTGCCTCATACCTTGAAAAACAATTTACTTTTTTTCAAATAGTGCAGCCTGTTTAAAATTTTAAAAAAAAAATTCCTATTAGTGTCTTTCCACCCGTCTCCAGCTAAATAGTGGAAAAACACTACATAGGATAACCTAGAGGAGGGTTTTTTGGCCTTGCAGCGCCGTTTACGGCTGTCTGCACGGTCTCCGTGTGATTTAAACTAGCTCTGTAGCCCGATCTGCACAAAAAAAAAAGGAAAGTTCACCAAACACAACTTAACCCTTGTCAGGCTGCATAATTTTACAACCTTAACAGGCTGCATAGGTACAATTGTACCTTCACATATACCTCCACTGTGGGAAGACTTTACTTGGTTTCAGAAACTAAAGTTCATTCAGCTACAAATGTTATGCTGATATCTATTGTTCAGTGTTGTTACTGGTCACTTATGTTGCTGTCAATTAAGTTAATTCAAACTGGGAGTGGCTTCTACTTGTCTTCCTGCCTCCCTCCTCTCATTAGCCATTTTGCTGTTCATCTCATTGCTGTGAGCACACATTTCTAGGCTTGTGAAGTCTTCAATTTCTTGGAAACGAAGGTAGGAAAGTCTCACAGCATCTAACAGCCAGTTATACCTTTATTCTCATTATGTGGGGACAGAACAGTCAAATTGTCTTTCAGCCTGGACTTGGCTTACATATATTTTGTATGAAACTTATCACTATAGGTATAATTTTTATACGAAAAATGGATAATAATTAGTATCTACATATTGTTTTACGATGTTTTATTTATATTCAGCACAAAATACGAAGCCACAATTCATCTAGCAAGTCATCATGAGTGATAGTAATGCTGGATCTAGTTTCCGCCATAATCCAAGAAAACGTGTTTGCAGGTTAGTATAATTTTGTGAAAAGCCAATAATGTAGTATTTCGGAAAATTATTTATTTTACATTTTTTCATATTTACAGATTTACGTCTGACGAAATAATGCGAATGCTAGAAGAATCTGATTCTGAGCATGAGGATGAACCATATGTTCCATCTGATGATGAAAACTATGTACCACAAGTGGATGTTACTGAAGAAGATTCAGACATTGAACAAGAAATGGTCATAGTCTCATAGAGCATGAAAATGAATACGAATCAGACGAAAGTGTTGAGGATGATTCTGTGCCTCAAAGTGCAGGCGACATTTGGACTGCTAAGGATGAAACTCAATGGTGCAGTAATCCACTGCCAAATGCACAAACAAAATCTCGTAATGTCCTACAACAAAGAGGTGGCCCTGCAGCAATCAGCAACCTATATACAGCAAAAGAGCTATTCAAGTCCATCATGACTCCCGAGATGTGTGACATCATATTACGGGAAACGAATCGAAAGGCCAAGAGAGTTTGTGATGCTTACAACAACGAACTGGTACAACGTTTTCCTGATTCTTCCAAACGGCCACCACAAAAAACATTCAAGCAATTTACTGAAACTGAACTTCATGCATTTTTGGGCATACTGATTGCTGCTGGTGTGCACAGAGCCAACAAAGAGAATCTGGAGGAAATGTGGAATGTTGCTGCTCTGCCTCTTATACGTGCAGCCATGTCTCGTGACCGCTTCAAGATGATACTCAGATTTATCAGGTTTGACAACGAAAATACACGTGCAGAACGTGTGCAAACAGATAAAGCTGCACCAATACGGGACATCTGGACAATGCTGAACAGTAATCTGGAGAGAGCCTACAAGCCATATCATTGTATCACCGTCGACGAGCAATTATTTCCATTTAGAGGTCATACTAAATTTACCCAGTATATACCTTCAAAACCAGCTAAATATGGCATAAAGATTTTCTGGGCTTGTGACTCATCAAATGCCTACCCTTTACAAGGTCAGCTCTACACTGGGAAACCAACTGATGGTCCTCGACAAGTAAACATTGGAGAACGAACAGTATTGGACCTAGTGAGCTCGTATAAAGGCTCTGGAAGAAATGTCACCACCGATAACTTCTTTACAACCATGGAACTAGCTAAGGTATTGAACTCCTGGAACATGACACTAGTTGGTACAGTGAGAAAAAACAAAAGGTTCCTACCTAACAACATGCAGCCTGCCAAAGAAAGGCCTGTATACTCGACAAATTTTGCCTACAATCATGATGCAACAGTCTGTTCATATGTACCAAAGAAGAACAAATCAGTCGTGCTTCTATCATCTATGCACATGACGGGAGAAGTTGAAGAGACACTAGCAGCCAAGCCAGAGATAATAAAATACTACAACATAACAAAAGGTGGCGTTGATGTTATGGATAAAATGTTGGGAGAGTACACTGTGAAACGACGAACATCACGTTGGACTTTGGCATTTTTCTACAATATGATTGATGTCAGTGGGTTAGCATCCTACATCATCTACAGAGAACACAATCCAAGCTTCAGGGCAAAGGATCAACGAAGAAAGTTCCTGAAAGATCTCGCAAATCAGCTGTGTATGATTGCAATTGAAGATCGTAGTACAAACAAAATGATAATGAGAAACCATTTTCTTCGAGGTGCAGTAGAAATGGTGCTTGGACGATGCATTGTGGTAGCATCGCAGCCAGCAGCTGGCCCCAAAATACCTCATGGTAGTCGTGGACCCTCCCCTGTTGTTGGTAGTTGCTATGTCTGCAGAGACCTGAGGCGAAAACAACGCAAGACTAGAAAGTCTTGTGTGGTTTGTGTGAAACCCATTTGCGATGAACACTCTGTAGCAAAGCCAACATGCATTACTTGCAAAGAAAATCAATAAAAAAAAGTTTCTTACATTTTCTTTTATAATGTAAATGAACAGTTTTTTACTTGTTTATAATAGTTAAATAGCATTATCATTAAAAAAAAATTTATGCTTTTTCCCTTGCATTATCTTCATTCAAAATATATGAGGTACATTTGTACCTATGCAGCTTGTTATGGATGCAAAAAGATCTCGACCCCTTATCTCGGAAGCGGGTGGAGATATTTTATTGAAATTTGGCCAATATATTCTGGACCAAAAATGTAGAGCTGTCACGAAATTTCAGCCCTCTACGTCTTTTCAAAAAAAAGTTATTGCAATTTTAAAACGGAATAGTTACAATTGTACCTATTCAGCCGGATAAGGGTTAACACTTGTGTAGGCCACATTTGAAAAATAATAAAGTTTAGTCCACACTTTACAACATTAGTGTTTCTTACACCTGTTAGGAGGAGCATTTCAGGAATAAGCACACTAAGGCCTTAGTACTTTTCTGCTTATCTTTATCTGTCAACCAAGATGAAGAGGGCAGGGAGTAAGGCACGTGGGCGTGGGCGCGGAGCAGGGAGAGGAGCAGGGAGAGGACGTGGTGATTCTGTGCCTGCTGCGGGCGCCGGTGACTCGTCGTCACTCAGTTTCAGCAGGGAACAGTCCTTCATGCGCAGCTTTGTCGGAGAGCGCCGTGCACCGCTGCTGCGTGAAGACCAAATTGAAGCCGTTGTCGGGTGGATGGCAGCTAACGCCTCGGCATCGACTTCAGTTAGTGCCACATCCTCTCAGGCACAGAGCACTGGAGAGCAGCCATCTGTCTCTTCACCACCTGCCAAATTGGCCAGGCAGTCAGAGAGCCCAGGACAGGAGCCGTCTCTACTTCTGTTCTCTGAATCTCTTGGCTTGGAAACAGGGGGCCAGCCAAGCAGCATTGGAGAAATGGAAGAAGAGGCAGTGTGCAGTGATGCCCAACAGCTTTTTCTCTCTGACTCTGAAGAGGCAGGTGGGCCAGTGCCTCCGGTGACCACAGCGCAGTACGCATCTGATGATGAAACTCAGGTGCCGCTTTCTGATGCGTACTGTGCTGCCGAGACTACCCAGGAGGAGCAGTTGGTGGCAGAGGGTAGTGGAGATGATGAGGTCCTTGACCCATCATGACGTGAGGAACAGGAAGGTGGTGGGAGCAGCTCTGAGGAAGAGCTTCCCCTTATGGGCCAAAGAGGGAGAGGGAGGGGGAAGACTGCGGAGCCTGTAGCCTCCACTTTGGCACCCATTAGGAGCCTGTCTCTTTCCAAAGCCAAAAAGGGCGCTCCCAAGACTTGCAGTGCCTGGTCCTTTTTTGACACAGTTGCAGATGACATTTGTTTTGTCAAATGCAAGCTGTGTCATCAGAAAGTAAAAAGAGGGAAAAATGTCAGCAACCTCAATACCACAAATATGTGGAAACATGTGCGGACCAGGCACGCGGTGGAGTTACAGAAACAGACTGAAGATGTAGGCCAACCATCAGCGGCAGCTACCACCTCTTCAGCTCGTGTTGCCTCTTCCTCCAGCTCACGCACAGCTGGTTTGGCTTCCTCCCAGGATCACCATGGAAGAACCTCTGGCACTGTTGTCCAGAGACCTTGTGTAATTCCACCCACAGCACCACCTTCCCAGTCATCCTCACACTCC
This sequence comes from Ranitomeya imitator, assembly GCF_032444005.1. Classification (NCBI taxonomy): domain Eukaryota; kingdom Metazoa; phylum Chordata; class Amphibia; order Anura; family Dendrobatidae; genus Ranitomeya; species Ranitomeya imitator. The sequence continues at coordinate 300,192,960 of NC_091284.1, forward strand.
CAGTCTACTCTACAGCCATCGGTAGTACAGGCATGGGAGAAAAGGCGAGCATTCTCGGCCAACCACCCCCGAGCACAGGCTCTGAATGCAGGCATTGCCAAACTGTTGTCCCTGGAAATGCTCTCGTTCAGGCTGGTGGAGACTGACAGCTTCCGTGACTTGATGGCATTGGCAGTCCCACAGTACAAGGTGCCCAGCCGCTTTTACTTCAGCAGGCAGGCTGTCCCTGCCCTGCACAGGCATGTTGAGGCAAACATTAAAACATGTGCTACTGAACGCCGTCAGTAGCAAGGTCCACCTCACCACTGATGCGTGGACCAGTCAGCATGGACAGGGGCGATATGTTTCCCTCACTGCCCATTGGGTTAATGTTGTTGAGCCAGGTACAGATCGTGCGAGTGGCGCAGGACGTGTCCTGCCCACTCCAAGGATTGCAGGAATCCAGTCTGTACGCATCGACTCCTCCTCTTACACCAGTTCCTCAGATTCCTCTCTGCAGGATCCGTCACAGTCCACCTCCACATGGACCCGTGAAAGTTTACCTATGACCGACATGAGCACAGCCGTGGCCAAACGTCAGCAGGCCGTCTTGAAACTAGTTTCATTGGGGCTTCGAAGCCACACAGCGCAGGAGCTCTGGAATGCCATCAAGCAGGAGAGCGATGTGTGGTTACTGCCAGCGAATCTCCAGCCAGGCATGGTAGTGTGTGACAATGGCCGAAATCTGGTGGCAGCTTTGGCCCTTGGCAACCTCACTCACATCCCATGTCTGGCTCAATTTGGTTGTGCAGAGTTTTCTGAGGGACTATCCGGATCTTGATGCCCTGCTGCACAAGGTCCGCCTAGAGTGTGCTCACTTGCGGCGTTCCAGCTTGGCCAGATCCCGCATTGCTGCTCTGCAGCGCCGATTCCGCCTTCTGGAACACCGCATCATATGTGACCTACCTACCCGGTGGAATTCCACGTTACATATGTTGGAGCTGTTGTGTGAGCAGCAGCAAGCAGTTATGGAGTACCAGCTGCATCAGGCGCAAAGAAGTCGCAGTCAGCGCCGATCAGACTTCACAACCACAGAGTGGGCCACTATGAAGGACGTCTGCCAGGTTTTGCGTCCTTTTGATTATTCCACGCGGATGGCAAGTGCAGATGATGCACTAGTCAGCATGACTGTCCCCCTTATCTGCCTGCTTCAGCAAACTTTGCAAGGGTTAAGGGATGATGTTGTGGAAGAGGTGGAGGATGAGGAGTCACCTTTTCCATCAGCTTCTGGAGAGTCAGCGCCACGTGGTTCCTCACAAAGGTGTACGCAGGGGCCAATTTGTGAGGAGGATGAGGAGGAGTCAATGGAGGAGGAAGAGCTCCGTCCAGAGGAGGGAGCGACACAATTGTCCAGTGGTCAGTGTGTACAGCGAGGGTGGGGTGATGACGAGCGGGCAGAGATCATGTCTCAAGCAGGGGACAGCGTTTCTGGGCCAGTTGGCACTCTGCAGCACATGGTGGATTTCATGCTGCAGTGCCTGAGAAACGACCGCCGCATCGACCACATTCTCAACATGCCTGATTATTGGGTGTTCACCCTCCTCGATCCTCGCTACCGGGACATCGTCCAAAACCTCATCCCTGCGTTGACCCGGGAGCGTAAATTGCGGGAGTACCACGACACACTGGTGAATTCCATCATCTTCTCCTGTCCAACTGAGAGGAGTGCTGCTAGTGCTTTACAAAGCAGCTCAGTGCGTCGAGGCAGTGGGGGAGGCTCTGCCCAAAGAGGGAGCAGAAGCAGTGCCTCTGCCCAAGGCAAACCCAGTATGGCACAACTCTGGCACACTTTTGTGTGCCCGCCCCAAATGTCTACACCATCACCGGCGGCTCCAGTCAGCAGGAGGCAACGGTTCCGTCAGATGGTGACAGACTACATGGCTTGCCCTCTTACTGTACTCCCAGACGGCTCTTCCCCGTTCAAGTTTTGGGTCTCTAAGCTGGATACATGGCCAGAGCTAAGCCAGTATGCATTGGAGGTGCTGGCTTGCCCTGCGGCTAGTGTCTTATCGGAACGTGTCTTTAGTGCCGCAGGTGGTGTACTAACAGACCGTCGCATGCGACTATCCTCCGATAACGTTGACCGGCTTACTTTCCTGAAAATGAACCAGGCCTGGATCTCGCAGGAATTTGCCACTCCTCTGCCTGATTAAGTAATTGGGTGTCATCCAGGTCTCCTGCTGTGTTCATCTTTCTACCACCTGAACTGCTATTCCTGGGCTCCAACACCGCCAGTTGCGGCTCAGAAGTGCAGGCTGCACAGTAAAAACATACGACCCAGTGTTATTGGGTTTCAGTAACGTCAGCTGATCCCCAGCTGTGTAGCCGGCAATGTGTCCTGCGACCGCCACGCTGGCACAACAACCTAAATGTAAGGGAACCTGTCCCCCCCCCCCATCGTTTGTTACTGAAAGAGCCATCTTGTGCAGCAGTAATGCTGCACAAGGAAAAGGTAGCTCTTTTTTTTTAGCTCCTTGCACACGCAGAACTTAACACTTATAAAATGTGTTCACTGATACTGTTATACTGTCCCGGAGCTGGGACTTTCCTTCGTAATGTGACGCAGCACAGCCGTCATTCCTACCCCCTTGGTGCCATGCGCTGCCTCCTCAGCGTTGTTTTAAGCTGTCACGGAGCCTGCGCTGTTCTGTTATCCCTTGGGCATGCCCTATTTGCGCTGCCTGTCTTCTGACATAATTTGGTATCAGGCTGGCTGCGCCTGTGCGGCCGCGCTGCCCGAGATCCCGCCTCGCAGTGTCTTCTGATTGAGTCACACTGCGGGCCTGGGATCCATTGGCATGCGCAGTGCATATCTTCCCCTTGGGCTCTCGCTCATTTCCCTCCGTCTTCTTTAGACTGTGCGCCGTCAGCTGATCCCTAATAGCATGCCACGGCCGTGACACCGCACAGTCTGAAGAAGAGGGAAGGAGGAGAGTGAGAGTCGAGGATATGCACTGTGCATGCCCATGGTTCCAAGGCCCGCAGTGGGATTACGTTAGACGAGACTGCGAGGTGGGATCTGGAGCAGCGTGGACGCACAGGCACTGACAGCCTGACACCAAATTATGTCAGAAGACAGGCAGCGCTAATTGGGCATGGCCAAGGGCTAACAGAACAGCGCAGGCTCCGTGACAGCTTAAAACAACGCTGAGGAGGCAGCGCACGGCACCAAGGGGATAGGAATGACAGCTGTGCTGTGTCCCATTACGAAGGAAATTTGCACCTCCGGGACAGTTTAACGGTATAAGGGGACACATTTTTAGTGTTTACTTCGGTGTTTGCAAGGAGCATAATTAAAAGAACCACCTTTTCCTTTTGCATCCTTAGTGCTGCACAAGATGGCTCTTTCAGCTACAAACGTCTTGGGGGGGGGGTTAAAGGTTCCCTTTCAACTTGCTCCAATCAGGCTTCGGCCTACACTCTGTTCCTCTGCTCCTCCTGCTGTCCCTGGGCTCTAACACCGCCAGTTGGTGCCTGGAAGTGCTGTGTGCACAGTCAACAGTCGCTCCTCTGTTATTGGGGTTCAGTAACGTCAGCTGATCCCCAGCTGTGTGTGCAGCAATACCTCCAATCTGCTCCTCCTGCTGTCCCTGGGCTCTAACACCGCCAGTTGGTGCCTGGAAGTGCTGTGTGCACAGTCAACAGTCGCTCCTCTGTTATTGGGGTTCAGTAACGTCAGCTGATCCCCAGCTGTGTGTGCGGCAATACCTCCAATCTGCTCCTCCTGCTGTCCCTGGGCTCTAACACCGCCAGTTGGTGCCTGGAAGTGCTGTATGCACAGTCAACAGTCGCTCCTCTGTTATTGGGGTTCAGTAACGTCAGCTGATCCCCAGCTGTGTGTGCGGCAATACCTCCAATCTGCTCCTCCTGCTGTCCCTGGGCTCTAACACCGCCAGTTGGTGCCTGGAAGTGCTGTGTGCACAGTCAACAGTCGCTCCTCTGTTATTGGGGTTCAGTAACGTCAGCTGATCCCCAGCTGTGTATCCGGCAACGTGTCATGCGACCGCCACGCTGGCACAACTAAAATGTAAGGGGACCTGTCCCCCCCCTAGGCGTTTGTTACTGAAAGAGCCACCATGTGCAGCACTAATACTGCACAAGGGAAAGGTCGCTCTTGAAATTATGCTCCTTGCAAACGCTGAACTACACACTCATGTAATGTGTCCCCTCACACCGTCCAACCGTCCCGGAGGTGGGACTTTCCTTTGTAATGTGACGCAGCACAGCCGTCATTGCTACCCCCTTGGCACCGTGCGCTGCCTCCTTAGCGTTGTTTGATTCCGTCATGGACCCTGCGCTGTTATGTTATCCCTTGGCCATGCACAGTTTGCGCTGCCCGTCCTCTGACATCATTTGCTGTCGTCCTGGCTGCGCCTGTGCGTCCACGCTGCCCGAAATCACACCTCGCAGTGTCGTCCAATGTGATCCCACAGTGGGCCTGGTATCCATGGCCATGCGCAGTGCATATACTAGCCTCTCACTCCCCTTCTTCACGCTTCTTCAGACTAGGCGGCGTCAGCTGATCCCTAATAGCATGCCACGGCCGTGACGCCGCACAGTCTGAAGAAGCAGGAAGGAGGTGAGTGAGAGGCGATGATATGCACTGCGCATACCCATGGATCCCTGGCCCGCAGTGGGACTACATTAGATTACACTGCAAGGTTGGATCTCGGGCAGCTTGGACGCACAGGCACTGCCAGCCTGACACCTACATGATGTCAGAAGACGGGCACCGCTAACTGTGCATGGCCAAGGGATAACATTACAGCGCGGGCTCCGTGACAGAACCAAACAACGTTGAGGAGGTGGCGCACGGCACCAAGGGGGTTGGAATGACGGCTGTGCTGTGTCACATTACAAAGGAAAGTCCCACTTCCGGGATGGTTTGACGGTGTGAGGGGACACATTATATGAGTGTGTACTTCAGCGTTTGCAAGGAGCATAATTTTCGGAGCCACCATTTTCCATGTGCAGTATTACTGCTACAGGAACACATGGGCTACTTGCACAGTGAACAAGTCTGTATGATCATGTTCACACACCACCAAGAAACCTGAAGACACAAAAGAGAATAGTAAAACCAAAAACACTCAGTTTGAAAAAATGTTGCAGTAATCCGCAAGTGCTAGTAAAAGATGTAAAAAACAGGATATTTGGTTGATACGTTTTTTGCAAAAAATGTATACTAAGCTGCTCTACCAATCTTCACGGTATACCCTTATCAGAGCAGTCCTAACTAATGTATGCAATCCCTATCTGATGTATTTAAAAACCTGATCATCTGTATATAACCTGTGTGAACAGGGTTCAGAGAGGAAAAATCCATGTGTGCATACAGGGTAGAACAGCTTTTGTGCAGATAGCCCAAGAGGAGTGGTGGAACTCCCCAGTCTTGTAGACACAAGAGAACAATTATGGAAACAGGAACACATGGGCTACTTGCACAGTGAACAAGTCTGTATGATCATGTTCACACACCACCAAGAAACCTGAAGACACAAAAGAGAATAGTAAAACCAAAAACACTCAGTTTGAAAAAATGTTGCAGTAATCCGCAAGTGCTAGTAAAAGATGTAAAAAACAGGGTATTTGGTTGATACGTTTTTTGCAAAAAATGTATACTAAGCTGCTCTACCAATCTTCACGGTATACCCTTATCAGAGCAGTCCTAACTAATGTATGCAATCCCTATCTGATGTATTTAAAAACCTGATCATCTGTATATAACCTGTGTGAACAGGGTTCAGAGAGGAAAAATCCATGTGTGCATACAGGGTAGAACAGCTTTTGTGCAGATAGCCCAAGAGGAGTGGTGGAACTCCCCAGTCTTGTAGACACAAGAGAACAATTATGGAAACAGGAACACATGGGCTACTTGCACAGTGAACAAGTCTGTATGATCATGTTCACACACCACCAAGAAACCTGAAGACACAAAAGAGAATAGTAAAACCAAAAACACTCAGTTTGAAAAAATGTTGCAGTAATCCGCAAGTGCTAGTAAAAGATGTAAAAAACAGGGTATTTGGTTGATACGTTTTTTGCAAAAAATGTATACTAAGCTGCTCTACCAATCTTCACGGTATACCCTTATCAGAGCAGTCCTAACTAATGTATGCAATCCCTATCTGATGTATTTAAAAACCTGATCATCTGTATATAACCTGTGTGAACAGGGTTCAGAGAGGAAAAATCCATGTGTGCATACAGGGTAGAACAGCTTTTGTGCAGATAGCCCAAGAGGAGTGGTGGAACTCCCCAGTCTTGTAGACACAAGAGAACAATTATGGAAACAGGAACACATGGGCTACTTGCACAGTGAACAAGTCTGTATGATCATGTTCACACACCACCAAGAAACCTGAAGACACAAAAGAGAATAGTAAAACCAAAAACACTCAGTTTGAAAAAATGTTGCAGTAATCCGCAAGTGCTAGTAAAAGATGTAAAAAACAGGGTATTTGGTTGATACGTTTTTTGCAAAAAATGTATACTAAGCTGCTCTACCAATCTTCACGGTATACCCTTATCAGAGCAGTCCTAACTAATGTATGCAATCCCTATCTGATGTATTTAAAAACCTGATCATCTGTATATAACCTGTGTGAACAGGGTTCAGAGAGGAAAAATCCATGTGTGCATACAGGGTAGAACAGCTTTTGTGCAGATAGCCCAAGAGGAGTGGTGGAACTCCCCAGTCTTGTAGACACAAGAGAACAATTATGGAAACAGGAACACATGGGCTACTTGCACAGTGAACAAGTCTGTATGATCATGTTCACACACCACCAAGAAACCTGAAGACACAAAAGAGAATAGTAAAACCAAAAACACTCAGTTTGAAAAAATGTTGCAGTAATCCGCAAGTGCTAGTAAAAGATGTAAAAAACAGGGTATTTGGTTGATACGTTTTTTGCAAAAAATGTATACTAAGCTGCTCTACCAATCTTCACGGTATACCCTTATCAGAGCAGTCCTAACTAATGTATACAATCCCTATCTGATGTATTTAAAAACCTGATCATCTGTATATAACCTGTGTGAACAGGGTTCAGAGAGGAAAAATCCATGTGTGCATACAGGGTAGAACAGCTTTTGTGCAGATAGCCCAAGAGGAGTGGTGGAACTCCCCAGTCTTGTAGACACAAGAGAACAATTATGGAAACAGGAACACATGGGCTACTTGCACAGTGAACAAGTCTGTATGATCATGTTCACACACCACCAAGAAACCTGAAGACACAAAAGAGAATAGTAAATCCAAAAACACTCAGTTTGAAAAAATGTTGCAGTAATCCGCAAGTGCTAGTAAAAGATGTAAAAAACAGGGTATTTGGTTGATACGTTTTTTGCAAAAAATGTATACTAAGCTGCTCTACCAATCTTCACGGTATACCCTTATCAGAGCAGTCCTAACTAATGTATGCAATCCCTATCTGATGTATTTAAAAACCTGATCATCTGTATATAACCTGTGTGAACAGGGTTCAGAGAGGAAAAATCCATGTGTGCATACAGGGTAGAACAGCTTTTGTGCAGATAGCCCAAGAGGAGTGGTGGAACTCCCCAGTCTTGTAGACACAAGAGAACAATTATGGAAACAGGAACACATGGGCTACTTGCACAGTGAACAAGTCTGTATGATCATGTTCACACACCACCAAGAAACCTAAAGACACAAAAGAGAATAGTAAAACCAAAAACACTCAGTTTGAAAAAATGTTGCAGTAATCCGCAAGTGCTAGTAAAAGATGTAAAAAACAGGGTATTTGGTTGATACGTTTTTTGCAAAAAATGTATACTAAGCTGCGCTACCAATCTTCACGGTATACCCTTATCAGAGCAGTCCTAACTAATGTATGCAATCCCTATCTGATGTATTTAAAAACCTGATCATCTGTATATAACCTGTGTGAACAGGGTTCAGAGAGGAAAAATCCATGTGTGCATACAGGGTAGAACAGCTACCTGGCTCTTTCAGCAACAAATGCCTGGAAAGGCGGGGGGGGGGGGGGGTTAAAGGTTCCCTTTCAACTTGCTCCACTGCAGGCTTCGGCCTACACTCTGCTCCTCTTTGATTCTCTGGATTTCAACACTGTCAGTTGCCACCTGGAAGTGTTGTCTACACAGAAAAAACACTAGGTGATGTGTCAGTGGGGTTCAGCACCGCCAGCTGTTCCCCTGCTGTGTAGTCGGCAACGTGTCCAGCACAAGCCACGCTGGCACAACAGAACAAAAGCTGCCACCAGTGCAGGCTTCGGCCTACACTCTGCTCCTCTCCTCCTCCTGCTGACCCTGGGCTCAAACACCGCTAGTTTTTGCCCGGAAGTGCTAGCTGCACAGAGAAAAACACCAGCCAATGTGTTAGTGGGGTTCAGCACCGCCAGCTGTTCCCCTGCTGTGTAGCCAGCAACGTGACCTGCAAACGCCACGCAGGCACATGAACTGAAATTAAAGGGAACCTGGCCCCACCCCCCCAGGTGTTTCTATGTATAACAGCCACCTAGTACAGCAGTACTGCTGCATTTGTACAAGGTGGCTGTTTTTTTATCCTTGCCCACGTAGAATTAAACACGTAAAATATGTGTCTCATTACAGACCATTACAATGTCCCTGAGGTGAGACTTTCCTTTTTAATGACACGCACCACCCCCCTTGGTAGCGCTGCCCGTCTTCTGACATCATTGGTTGGCTGCCTGTGCCTGTGCGTCCGCCCTGCCCGACACAACCCCCCTCGTTTCATATATTTTGGCTGCGATGGTGTGATTGATGGGCATGTGCAGTGCATATGTTCGCCTGTCTTAACTCATCTCCTTCCGCCTTCTTCAGACTGTGCGGCCTCCTGGCCGTGGTAGGCGATAAGGGATCAGCTGAGGCCGCCCAGTCTGAAGCAGGTGTAAGGACATGTGTGAGCGGCAAACATATTTACTGCACAAGGCCACGAATCCCAGCCACGCAGTGTGATTTTTTGAAAACACACTGTGGGCCTGGGATTCATATCCATTGCTAACCGCAACGGCCAACATGAAATGAGGTGAGAAGACAGGCAGCGCTCACAGCGCATGGTCAAGGGATCACAATAGCGCAGACTCCTGTACAGCTAATACAACGCTCAGGAATCTGCGCCCACCACCTAGGTGTAAATTTTGACACCTGTGCTGCGTCTCCTTAAAAAGACAAGTCACGCCTCCACTACTGTTTGACAGTATAATGGGCTAAATAGTGTATGTGTTTTATTCAGCGTGTGCAAGGAGCAAACTAAATAGAGCAACCTTTTACTTGTGCAGCATTAATGCTGCACAAGGTGTGGCTCTTGTACCTTGCAACACCTGAGGGGGGGTTAAAGGTTACCTTTGAAATTGGTTCAACTAGGCTTCGGCCTACACTCTGCTCCTCTCCTCCTCCTGCTGACCCTGGGCTCTAACACCGCTAGTTTTTGCCCGGAAATGCGAGCTTCACAGAGAAAAACAACAGCCAATGTGTTAGTGGGGTTCAGCACCGCCAGCTGTTCCCCTGCTGTGTAGCCGGCATCGTGTCCAGCACAAGCCACGCTGGCACAACCGACCAAAAGCTGCCACCAGTGCAGGCTTCGGCCTACACTTTGCTCCTCTCCTCCTCCTGCTGACCCTGGGCTCTAACACCGCCAGTTTTTGCCCGGACATGCGAGCTGCACAGAGAAAAACACCAGTCAATGTGTTAGTGGGGTTCAGCAACGTCAGCTGTTCCCCTGCTGTGTAGCCGGCATCGTGTCCAGCACAAGCCACGCTGGCACAACCGACCAAAAGCTGCCACCAGTGCAGGCTTCGGCCTACACTCTGCTCCCCCTGCTTACCCTTTGCTCCAACACCGCTAGTTGGGGCTGTAGGAAGACAATGTTTGATAGGCAAAGCATCCGGGTTCCAGCACCGCCAGCTGGTTCTCGGCAGTGTTTTTGTCACAGGTACTCCCTCGTGCCAAACCTGGTTTCAGCACCGTCAGCTGTTTCCGGTTTGTGTCAAACTCGCTGAGACGCCTATGCTTGCCCCGTCGTGGTGCGGTCGGGTTAGCCAACTCCAGGGTGCCTCCAGTTTAGGAGCTTCCTATGTGGGCTGCGTGAACTGGTAATCAAGGCTGGTTCTGTAGTGCCAGTAGGCCCAGCTCCCCCTGTAGGACTGTTGGGGTTTGGTAACTGCGGCTGCCTCGCGGCCTAGCTGTTCTCTCCTCTCCTGTGGACCTTCGGGTCCACCACCTGGTTCCAGCACCGTCAGCTGGTTCCGGGCCGAGCCTTTGGCTTAGGTGCCTCCTCCTGGGTATCCGAGTTCCGCCAACGTCAGGCGGTCCTTGGTAGTGCTTTTAAGCGCGGGCACCTACAGCTTAGTAACCGGGTTCCAGCACCGCCAGCTGGTCCTCGGTCGTGCCATTGGCTCTTGCACACTGGGGCAACGCATCTGGGTTCCAGCAACGCCAGCTGGTTCTCGGCAGTGTTTTTGACACAGGTACTCCCTCGTGCCAAGCCTGGTTTCAGCACCGTCAGCTGTTTCCGGGTTGTGTCAAGCTCACTGAGACGCCTATACTTGCCCCGTCGTGGTGCTGTCGGGTTAGCCAACTCCAGGGTGCCTCCAGTTTAGGAGCTTCCTATGTGGGCTGCGTGAACTGGTAGTCAAGGCTGGTTCTGTAGTGCCAGTAGGCCCAACTCACCCTGTAGGACTGTTGGGGTTCGGTAACTGCGGCTGCCTCGCGGCCTAGCTGTTCTCTCCTCTCCTGTGGGCCTTCAGGTCCACCACCTGGCTCCAGCACCGTCAGCTGGTTCTCGGCAGTGTCTTTTGCTCTTGTACCTTCTGCTCCCCATCCTGGTTCCAGTACCGTCAGCTGGTTCCGGGCAGAGCCTTTGGCTTAGGTGCCTCCTTCTGGGTATCCAAGTTCCACCAACGTCAGGTGGTCCTTGGTAGTGCTTTCAGGCACGGGTACCTCCTGCTTAGTAACCGGGTTCCAGTAACGTCAGCTGGTCCTCGGTAGTTCCATTGGCTCTTGGACCTTCGGCTACCCATCCGGGTTCAAGTACCGTCAGCTGGTTCTCGGCAGTGTCTTTTGCTCTTGTACCTTCTGCTCCCCATCCTGGTTCCAGTACCGTCAGCTGGTTCCGGGCAGAGCCTTTGGCTTAGGTGCCTCCTTCTGGGTATCCGAGTTCCACCAACGTCAGGCGGTCCTTGGTAGTGCTTTTTAGCACGGGTACCTCCTGCTTAGTAACCGGGTTCCAGTAACGTCAGCTGGTCCTCGGTAGTTCCATAGGCTCTTGAACCTTCGGGTAGCCATCCGAGTTCCAGTTCCATCAGCTGGTTCTTGGCATTTTCTCAGCCTTCTTGTACCTTCTGCTACATTTCCAAGTTGAAGACCCTAATGTCGACGACCCGGAAGACCACCCCGATGACGACGACGACGACGACCCGGAAGACCACCCCGATGACGACGACGACGACGGCGGAGACGACGACGGCGGAGACGACGACGGCGGAGATGACGACCCTGGAGACGACGACCCTGGAGACGACGACATGGAAGACCGAGAAGCAGAAGAACAAGAGGCTGCAGAACAAAGAGCAGAAGAACATTAAGCATAAGACTTAATATCAGAGCAAAAGATATTATCTAAATTATATGCAGAAGAAGACTAAGCAGTGTATGGGGGTGAGTCCGTTCCTCCTCGTGGTGCCCCTGGATAAAGCCTGATGCTGCAGGCCAAACTGAACGCGGACAAATGTAACTTTTGTGACTGGCAGAACGGAAGGTGTAATCTTCCAACTTTTATAGATAACAACTACGGGAATGCCTGTCACAAATGAGAATATGATGAAGAAGTAGAATAGGAAGAATAATAACAGTGGAATAAAAAGAATATGTAGAATAGGAAGAATAATAATAGTTGAATAAAATGAATATGAAGAATGTAATCAAAAAAAAAAAAAGGTAAAGGATGAAGAAGAAGATGAATAAGGTGAAGAAGAAGTTGATGTCAAAGATGCTGATGATGATGAAGATGAAAGTGTGGGAAAAGAAAAAAAAAAAAAGAAAAAAAAGAAGGGGAAGGGCGTGGAATAGTGAAACATCAATATCTGACAAAATAAAAAAAAAAATTTACATAGTCAATATCTTTGTCACTCCGAACGTCTTAAAAAAACAAAAAACAAACATGCTATTCTATTTGATTGGGATAAACCTCTATGACTTTAATGTCTCCGCCACCTCCCCAAATACATCCTGCATTATTCTTAGTTGTTTTCCTTCATGTAGAATGAACCTACAAGGCAAGAAAGGGTTTATTTTAATTCCGATATTTTGGTCCCATTGACTTGCATTGGGATCGGGTATCGGTATCGGCGATATCCGATATTTTTTGAATATCGGCCGATCCTATCCGATACCGATACTTTCCGATATCGGAAGGTATCGCTCAACACTACTGAAGACCCAACTCTTCCGACAAGCCTACAACCTGCAGTAACCACCGATCAACCAAACCGCTGCATGTCCAGCTCTATCCTCACCTACTGTATTCTCACCCATCCCTTGTAGATTGTGAGCCTTCGCGGGCAGGGTCCTCACTCCTCCTGTACCAGTTATGACTTGTATTGTTTAAGATTATTGTACTTGTTTTTATTATGTATACCCCTCCTCACATGTAAAGTGCCATGGAATAAATGGCACTATAACAATAAATAATAATAATAATTTGTTTATCTGTTCACTACATTTATTGTGTCCTGCTGTCTCAACTGAGTTAGATTGATTGCTAACGAGCGTTACACAAAAAAAAAGTGAGATCTAAAAGCTAGCCTTCTATAAATGTAGACATACTTTGGGGATGCATTCGTGCAGGGGTGCATTCATGCACTATTATTCGTGTACATTTATTCAAAGTACTTTTTCTAAGTGCTGGCAGTTATAACATGGCAGAATATAACAAGCATCTCTTTTCTCTTCATACAGGTAAACCTATCATTAATTATCTGACCTGAAATACCCTGCATGTCTTTTGCTCCAGTCCCTGACAGCAAGCAGCCTGAATGGTATCTGAGTGATTCTTTGTCCCCATGTAAGGTGGTATAGTTTGCGGGAAGGGGAACCTGACTTTCAGCAGGGTCAGATTCTGGCTGTGTAGAGTGCAAGGGGAATGTAGTGGTCTGGGTCAATGTACGAGCAGACTCATCTAGCAGTGGCTGGGTAATGGGCAGGATGAGGAGGAAACACAGATATAGGCCCAAATAATAAAGTAGGCTAAATGCAGTTCAAAATTGGTAACAGGACTAAACAGGCGGCATAGCTTTGTTCAGTGGCGAAAAACTGTAATGAGTGGCAGACAGAGTTAGTAGGCCCAAGTAATAAAGTGGGCCAAATGAAGTTCAAAATTGGTAACAGGAGTAAACAGGCGGCACAGCTTTGTTCAGTGGAGGAGAACTACAAGCAGCGGCAGACACCGTTAGTACGCCCAACCAAACCAGTAGCCCAAATGCAGTGTAATATGTGATGTAGGCCGAAAGCCTGAAGATTGAAGCTCAGCTTTATAAAGTGGAGGAGAACACCAAGCAGCCGCAGACACCATTAGTACGCCCAACCAAACCAGTAGCCCAAATTCAGTGTAATATGTGATGTAGGCCGAAAGCTTGAAGATTGAAGCTTTCGCTTTGTAAAGTGGAGGAGAACACCAAGTAGCGGCAGACAACGTTAGTACACCCAACCAAACCAGTATAATTCAGTGTAATATGTGATGTAGGCCAAAAGCCTGAAAATTGAAGCTCAGCTTTGTAAAGTGGAGGAGAACACCAAGCAGCGGGAGACAACGTTAGTACGCCCAACCAAACCAGTAGCCCAAATTGAGTATAATATGTGATGTAGGCCGAAAGCCTTACAATTGAAGCTCAACTTTGTAAAGTGAAGGAGAACACCAAGCAGCCGCAGACACCATTAGTACGCCCAACCAAACCAGTAGCCCAAATTCAGCGTAATATGTGATGGAGGCCGAAAGTCTGAAGATTGAAGCTCAGCTTTGTAAATTGGAGGAGAACACCAAGCAGCGGCAGACAACGTTGGTACGCCCAACGAAACCAGTAGCCCAAATTCAGTGCTATATGTGATGTAGGTCGAAAGCCTGAAAATTGAAGCTCAGCTTTGTAAAGTGGAGGAGAACACCAAGCAGCCGCAGACACCTTTAGTACGCCCAACCAAACCAGTAGCCCAAATTCAGTGTAATATCTGATGTAGGTCGAAAGCCTGAAAATTGAAGCTCAGCTTTGTAAAGTGGAGGAGAACACCAAGCAGCCGCAGACACCTTTAGTACGTCCAAACAAACCAGTAGCCCAAATTCAGTGTAATATGTGATGGAGGCCGAAAGTCTGAAGATTGAAGCTCAGCTTTGTAAAGTGGAGGAGATCACCAAGCAGCCGCAGACACCTTTAGTACGCCCAACCAAACCAGTAGCCCAAATTCAGTGTAATATCTGATGTAGGTCGAAAGCCTGAAAATTGAAGCTCAGCTTTGTAAAGTGGAGGAGAACACCAAGCAGCCGCAGACACCTTTAGTACGCCCAAACAAACCAGTAGCCCAAATTCAGTGTAATATGTGATGTAGGCCGAAAGCCTGAAAATTGAAGCTGTGCTTTGTAAAGTGGAGGAGAACACCAAGCAGCCGCAGACAACGTTAGTACGCCCAACCAAACCAGTAGCCCAAATTCAGTGTAATATGTGATGTAGGCCGAAAGCCTGAAAATTGAAACTCAGCTTTGTAAAGTGGAGGAGAACACCAAGCAGCCACAGACACCATTAGTACGCCCAACCAAACCAGTAGCCCAAATTCAGTGTAATATGTGATGTAGGCCAAAAGCCTGAAGATTAGTGTTGAGCGATACCTTCCCATATTTGAAAGTATCGGTATCGTATTGTATCGGCCGATATCCCAAAAATATCGGATATCGCCGATACCGATACCCGATACCAATACAAGACAATGGGACACAAATATCAGAATGTATCCTGGAATGGTTCCCAGGGTCTGAAGGAGAGGAAACTCTCCTTCAGGCCCTGGGATCCATATTTATGTAAAAAATAAAGAATAAAAATAATAAATCTGGCTATACTCACCCCTCCGGGGGACCCTGGACCTTAGCGGTGTAACCGGCAGCCTCCGTTACTAAGAATGCAGGGTGAAGGACCTTCGATGACGTCGCGGCTTGTGATTGGTCACGTGACCGCTCATGTGACCGCTCACGCGACCAATCACAAGCTGCGACATCATCGCAGGTCCTTCACTCGCTCATTCTTAGGAAGGGAGGTTGCCGGATGCAGCGGTTACAACCAGGGCGCATCCGAGGGTGAGTATATCAATATTTTTTATTTTTATTCTTTATTTTACACATGAATATTCATCCCGATACCGATTCCTGATATCGCAAAAATATCGGAACTCGGTATCGGAATTCCGATACCGCAAATATCGGCCGATACCCGATACTTGCGGTATCGGAATGCTCAACACTACTGAAGATTGAAGCTCAGCTTTGTAAAGTGGAGGAGAACACCAAGCAGCGGCAGACACCGCTTGTAGGCCCACCCAAACAAGTAGGCCAAATGCAGTTTAATATTTGGTATAGGCTTAAAGCCTGTAAATTTACGATCACCTTTATTCTGTGGAGAACACCAAGCTGCGGCACACACCATTTGTAGGCCCAACCAAAGAAGTAGGCCAAATGCAGTTAAATATCTGACATCGGATGAAAATTGAGGCTCAGCTTTGTTCAGTGGAGGACAACAGTAATGGGAGGCAGACACAGTTAGTAGGCCTTAATAAGTAAGTAGGAAAAATGCAGTTCAAAATAGGTAAGTGGAGTACACAGGCGGCATAGCTTTGTTCAGCGGAGAACAACTGTAATAAGTGGCTCAGAGAGACAGAGTAAGCCCACAATTAAAAAAGGTGGCTAATTGCATTTCAGAGTTGGTACGAGGAGTACACAGGCAGCATAGCGTGGTTAAGCGGAGGAGGACAAGTGTAATTAGTGGCTTTGACACACTGAGTAGGCCTAAAATAAAAAATAAGGCTATATTCTGTTCACAATTGCTAAGAGGACTACAGAGGCGGCATTGCTGTGTTCAGCGGTAGAGGACAACTGTTGTGAGTCTGACACAGTTACTAGGACAAAATAAGTAAGTACTGTAGGCTAAATGCTGTTCTAAATTGGTCAGAGGAGTACACAGGCGGCATAGCTTGGTTCAGCGGAGGAGGACAACTGTAATAAGTGGCTCAGACAGACAGAGTAGGCCTAAAATAAAAAAAGTAGGCTAATGTCTGTTCAAAATTAGTTTGAGTAGTACACAGGCGGCATAGCTTTGTAAAGCGGAGGACAGTTGTAATGTGTGGCACGAACAGACAGACAGACAGAGGCCTAAAATGAAAAAAGTAGGCTAATGTCTGTTCAAAATTAGTTTGAGTAGTACACAGGCAGCATAGCTTTGTAAAGCGGAGGACAGTTGTAATGTGTGGCGCTGACAGACAGACAGAGGCCTAAAATAAAAAAGTAGGCTAATGTCTCTTCAAAATTAGTTTGAGTAGTACACAGGCGGCATAGCTTTGTAAAGCGGAGGACAGTTGTAATGTGTGGCACGGACAGACAGACAGAGGCCTAAAATTAAAAAAGGTGGCTTCATGCAGTTCGAAACTGCTACCAGGACTAACCAGGCAGCCTAGCTTGTTTCAGGAGGGGAGACTTGTAATGTGTGGCGCAGACAGACAGACAGACAGAGGCCTAAAATAAGAAAAGGTGGCAAAATGCAGTTCAAAACTGAAACCAGGACTAACCAGGAGGCATAGCTTGTTTCAGGGGGGGAGAGTTGTAATGTGTGGCGCAGACAGACAGACATACAGACAGACAGAGGCCTAAAATAAAAAAAAAGGTGGCAAAATGCAGTTCTAAACTGCAACTAGGACTAACCAGGCGGCCTAGCTTGTTTCAGGAAGGGAGAGTTGTAACGTGTGGCGCAGACAGACAGACAGACAGAGGCCTAAAATAAAAAAAGGTGGCAAAATGCAGTTCTAAACTGCAACCAGGATTAACCAGGCGGCCTAGCTTGTTTCAGGGGGGAGAGTTGCAATGTGTGGCGCAGACAGACAGACAAAGGCCTAAAATAAAAAAAGATGGCAAAATGCAGTTCAAAACTGCTAGCAGGACTAACCAGGCGGCCTAGCTTGTTTCGGGGGGGAGAGTTGTAATGTGTGGCACGGACAGACAGACAGACAGAGGCCTAAAATAAAAAAAGGTGGCTAAATGCAGTTAACAATTGGTAACAGGATTACTCAGGTGGCATAGCTTTGTTCAGCGGAGGACACCTGTTTGAAGTGGCTGAAACAGTTAGTAGGCCAAAATACTAAAGTTGGCTAAATGTCAGCCAATGAATTGGTCATGAATAAACTGGTGGCATAGCGAGGTACAGGGGTGGGCTCCTCTGCAGAGTTGCAGACAGTGGTAGTTGGCGCAAAGCATTAAAGGGTCAAAAAGGAACTAAGGGCCCCTGTATATTTAACTATCATCTATCATTGCAACAAATTTGTAATGGCAGAGCCATTTAAGGATTTAAGAGCACAGACTACACAGTGGTGGGGCAGGTAAGTGTTGCAAGTGGTAGAGCGCAGTTCGAGCTGGGGGGGAACACTCTCTTGTGGGCGGCGGTACTGGCACAGGGCCCCTCATATTACGACAGTGTGTCTGACGTTGGTTGTGCACCACCACCGTCAGAGACACTTCATTGTACTATGTGGGACCCTGTGCCAGTGCCGTTGCGCAAGAGTGGGCACACACCTGTCCAGGCAACCGACACTCGCATGGGTGTTTACGCCAAGTTGTGACCATGGACCTGTGGGGGGAGTCAGCCCATTTAGGGAGGTATAAAAATGGCCTATGGTGGACATTCGGCACCTGCAAATGGCGGAATTGGAGCAGTCAGTAAAAGGAGGCCAAATACAAGCAATTTTTCAGGCAAGCTACGTGTCTGCAGGTGAAGGTGGGGCAAAATAATTAGAAATCCATGATTGGTTCATTTTAATGAAGGTTAGATCATCAACATTTTGGGGAGCCAGACATGTCCTTTTTTCGGTCAGTATTGAACCAGCAGCACTGAATACTCTTTCTGAGAGCACACTAGCAGCTGGGCAAGCAAGCTCCTGTAATGCATATTCTGTCAATTCGGGCCAGGTGTCTAGTTTAGATGCCCAGTAATCAAAGGGGAATGACCTGTGAGGGAGAACATCGATAATGGCGGAAAAATAGTTGGTAATCATACTGGACAAATGCTGTCTCCTGTCACTTTGCATCAATGCAGCAGTACCTGTCGTGTCTGCGGTCATTGCGAAATCACTCCACAACCTGGTCATAAGTCCCCTCTGTCCAACGCCACTTCAGCTTTGTGCACCTCTAACACCTCTGCCATGTTGCCCCCTACAGCTCGTGTGAGAACCATCAGCGCCGCTGTGTGCTGGGAATGCCAGAACCAAACGGTCTACAAGAGTTGCTTGTTTGGTAGCCAATATTTGCTCAAGGTTCTCATGTGGCATGATACTTTGTAATTTGCCTTTGTATCGTGGATCCAGGAGGCATGCTAACCAGTAATCGTCATCGGTCATCATTTTGATAATGTGGGGGTCCCGTTTTAGGATACGCAAGGCATACTCTGCCATGTGGGCCAAAGTTCCAGGTGTCAATTCACTGCTTGTGCTGGGTTGAGGAGCACTTTCTTGAAAATCTACATCACTTGTGGCCCGCAAAAACTCTGTACCTGAACTTGCAATGCCACCAGTTTCTATTGCCCCCTGTGAAGCATCCTCCTCCCATAAATATTCAGCCCCATCATCCTCCTCCTCCTCTTCGTCCGCCACCTCATCCGGGAAAGTTCCCTGAGCAGACAATGGCTGACTGTCATCAAGGCCTCCCTCCTCAGCCGCTCTGCTTTCCGGCCGCTGCGCTCACAGTCAGTGCAGGAAGCATTGCGCCGGGGACAGACAGCAGTAGGTAAGTATGTAGTGTTTGTTTTTTTAACTTTTACGATGGTAACCAGGGTAAACATCGGGTTACTAAGCGCGGCCCTGCGCTTAGTAACCCGATGTTTACCCTGGTACCCGGCATCGTTGGTCGCTGGAGAGCTGTCTGTGTGACAGCTCTCCAGCGATCAAACAGCGACGCTGCAGTGATCGACATCGTTGTCCGTATCGCTGCAGCGTCGCTGAGTGTGAAAGTACCTTAAAAGTCAAAGCACATGGAAAATTGAACACAGTAGAGGCATGGGGTAACAACATGGCGGATATAGCAGCCAAAGAAGCAGCCAAAGGAAGGCAAAATGGAGAAGTGGGACAGGTCGTAGAGCCGGACGGCTACTACATTATGACTGAAGACAAGAAACCTTACCAGATGACATCCTGAGATCTGCTCAAAAAGCTGCAAGAGCATGCCCTAAAAAAGGACAAGAAGGAATGCTGGATGCGGAATGGAGCAACACATGAAGAAGGAAGGGTATACGCAATGGACTACAAACCCTGTTTATCCCAAAGCATGTATCCAATGGTGGTCCAGTGGGCACAGGCGCCCACACACAGATCAAAGACACAGATGAATGATCTGATTGGTGCTTACTGGTTCGCTCCAGGGATCTCCACCCTAACAGCCAAGTTCACTAGCAGCTGTCTGACCTGTGGTAAATGCAACCCTGGAAGAATGGAGAAAGTTCCCAAACATCATCTTGCCAGCCCGCTGTACCCCTTCCAGAGGATCCAGATCCAGATAGACCACATCCAGATGCCGTCAAGTGGAGGTTTTGAATATGCCCTTGTGGTCTTGGACGTGTTCTCAGGATGGCCAGAAGTTTTTCCAAGTGAGGAACCAGTCAGCAAAGACTACTGCAAAGAGACTACCCTCAGAGATGAGATACGCAGATATGGGGTCCCAGAAGTGATAGGCAGTGACCAGGGACCCGCATGCACAGCAAATCTCACACGGGAGATCTGGTCAGCAGTAGGGTCAGATTTAGGCCTACACACTTCTTACGATCCCCAGAGTAGCGAGAAAATGGATAGACTGAATGGGACCCTTAAGAACAGGATGTTGAAAGTTGCCCAAGAGACACGCAAACCATGGCATGAGACACACCCAATCACACTACTTAGTGTAAGGCACACTCCCAGAGGTCTAGAAAAGCTGTCACCATGTGAAATTTTGTTTGGGTCTAGTCCCAGTTTAGGGGTATTCTTTCCCTCAGCAGCTGACTATGCAACATGATACTTTGTCTGCTTATGTAATTGAACTCACCAAGAAACTTGCTAACATCCATTCTCGAGTTTTTCTTCATTGCCAGATCCAGATTCAGTGTCAGAATTGTAAAAATGAGCCCGGTAATTAACGTGCAAATCAACCTTGGGGGTTAAGGGGTTAAGAAATGAAGGTCAGTCAGTCCGAAAAATTGGGAAAACTTTGAAAGGGTCTCCAATTGCAGTGGCAAAAACCATCAAGCGCTACAAAGAAACTGGCTCACATGAGGACCGGCCCAGGAAAGGAAGACCAAGAGTCACCTCTGCTGCTGAGGATAAGTTTATCCGAGTCACCAGCCTCAGAAATTGCAGGTTAACAGCAGCTCAGATTAGAGACCAGGTCAATGCCACACAGAGTTCTAGCAGCAGACACATCTATACAACAACTTTTAAGAGGAGACTTTGTGCAGCAAGCCTTTATGGTAAAATAGCTGCTAGGAAACCACTGCTAAGGACAGGCAACAAGCAGAAGAGACTTATTTGGGCTAAAGAACACAAGAAATGGACATTAGACCAGTGGAAATCTGTGCTTTGGTCTGATGAGCCCAAATTTGAGATCTTTAGTTCCACCTACCGTGTCTTTGTGCGACGCAGAAAAGGTGAACGGATGTAGTGTATATGGACTTTTCAAAAGCTTTTGATACGGTGCCACACAAAAGGTTGATACATAAAATGAGAATAATGGGGATAGGGGAAAATATGTGCAAGTGAGTTGAGAGCTGGCTCAGGGATAGGAAAGTATTGGGCCCTCTTCTTTTTAACATATTTATTAATGACCTTGTAGGGGGCATTCAGAGTAGAATTTCAATATTTGCAGATGACACTAAACTCTGCAGGGTAATTAATACAGAGGAGGACAATTTTATATTACAGGATGATTTATGTAAACTAGAAGCTTGGGCTGATAAATGGCAAATGAGCTTTAATGGGGATAAATGTAAGGTCATGCACTTGGGTAGAAGTAATAAGATGTATAATTATGTGCTTAATTCTAAAACTCTGGGCAAAACCGTCAATGAAAAAGACCTGGGTGTATGGGTGGATGACAAACTTAAATTCAGTGGCCAGTGTCAGGCAGCTGCTACAAAGGCAAATAAAATAATGGGATGCATTAAAAGAGGCATAGATGCTCATGAGGAGAATATAATTTTACCTCTATACAAGTCACTAGTTCGACCACACTTAGAATACTGTGCACAGTTCTGGTCTCCGGTGTATAAGAAAGACATAGCTGAACTGAAGCGGGTGCAGAGAAGAGCGACCAAGGTTATTAGAGGACTGGGGGGTCTGCAATACCAAGATAGGTTATTACACTTGGGGCTATTTAGTTTGGAAAAACGAAGATAATGTATAAATATATGAGGGGACAGTACAAAGACCTTTCTGATGATCTTTTTAATCATAGACCTGAAACAGGGACAAGGGGGCATCCTCTGCGGTTGGAGGAAAAAAGGTTTAAGCATAATAACAGACGCGGATTCTTTACTGTAAGAGCAGTGAGACTATGGAACTCTCTGCCGTATGATGTTGTAATGAGTGATTCATTACTTAAATTTAAGAGGGGACTGGATACCTTTCTGGAAAAGTATAATGTTACAGGGTATATACACTAGATTCCTTGATAGGGCGTTGATCCAGGGAACTAGTCTGATTGCCGTATGTGGAGTCGGGAAGGAATTTTTTTCCCCAATGTGGAGCTTACTCTTTGCACATGGGTTTTTTTTGCCTTCCTCTGGATCAACATGTTAGGGCATGTTAGGTTAGGCTATGGGTTGAACTAGATGGACATATAGTCTTCCTTCAACCTTAATAACTATGTATCTATGTAACTCTACATGCCTGGTTCCCACTGTGAAGCATGGAGGAGGAGGTGTGATGGTGCTTTGCTGGTGACACTGTTGGGGATTTATTCAAAATTGAAGGCATACTGAACCAGCATGGCTACCACAGCATCTTGCAGCAGCATGCTATTCCACCCGGTTTGCGTTTAGTTGGACCATCATTTATTTTTCAACAGGACAATGACCCCAAACACACCTCCAGGCTGTGTAAGGGCTATTTGACCAAGAAGGAGAGTGATGGGTGCTAAGCCAGTTGACCTGGCCTCCACAGTCACCCGACCTGAACCCAATCGAGATGGTTTGGGGTGAGCTGGACCGCAAAGTGAAGGCAAAAGGGCCAACAAGTGCTAAGCATCTCTGGGAACTCTTTCAAAATTGTTGGAAGACCATTCCCGGTGACTACCTCTTGAAGCTCATCAAGAGAATGCCAAGAGTGTGCAAAGCAGTCATCATAGCAAAAGGTGGCTACTAGTGATGGGCGAGCACTAAAATGATCGGGTGCTCATTGCTCGGGTCGAGCAAATTGGAATACTGGGGTACTCGGCCAGAATATAAGCCTAATGTAAGTCTATGGAAGATCCGAGTATTTTCACCGCGAACCCGCCCGGGGGTCCTTTTAAGGCCTAAAAATGTCTGAAAATGAAATGAAAACACTGCTCAAATGACACAGGGACATCATGGGGATCGCCCCTGGAAGCATTCCTGACTCCTAGTTCACAGCTTTAATAATTTTTTTTTCCGAGATTCATGCCATTTTTCCTGGTGCCACAAAAAACACATGAAAACGAAACCAAAACGGGTTTTGCTTGGAAATATGTCAAGGTACATCCTTTGCAGGTTAATGACTTGCTTGTAAGGCTAAATATTTATCCCACTTAGGTTTAGTTCAGACGCTGCGCTTTTGAAGCGTTTTTCAACTTTAACGTTGCTTTCAACCACTACAAATGCATTCACTGGGAAATGTCATTGTAACATTTAACACCCCTAGCTGGCCATGTGGTGTGTGACATATAAGCAGACCCATCTTGTTTCATGTACGAAGTATCGACTCTTCAAGTCACAGAGCCTATTTTTACTGGTGCATCAGGTGGCATTAATCTTCTTAAAGCGCCATTTTGAAACAGCGGGGCTCCTAAGCTGTTGTAGCCTATGCTGTGAGTGGATGGGCTGCCAAGAATTATGACGCACCACAATACCCCTTTCATAAGATGTCCAGGAGGGCCTCCTGAAAACATGTTGCATTGAATGCAAGGCCTACCCTGCTGTCAATTCATATGCCCCCCTTACGCCTTGGAATCCACATACTGGATGGTCCCATGCTAATCCACTTCACAATATGCATTTTGTGCTCCATACTCCTTTGTTTTATACATTGGCAGGAAGGCCAGCCCTGCTGCATAGACAGTCATATGCACCCCATTAGGCCTTGGAACCCACATACTGGATGGGTCCAGGAAAATCCACTTCACAATATGCATTTTGTGCTCCATACTCCTTTGTTTTTTACATTGGCAGGAAGGCCAGCTCTGCTGCATAGTCAGTCATATGCACCCCATTAGGCCTTGGAACCCACATACTGGATGGGCCCATTAAAATCCATTTCACAATATGCATTTTGTGCTCCATACTCCTTTGTTTTAAACATTGGCAGCAAGGCCAGCCCTGCTGCATAGTCAGTCATATGCACCCCATTAGGTCTTGGAACCCACATACTGGATGGGCCCGGGAAAATCCACTTCACAATACAAATTTGTGCTCAATACTCCTTTGTTTTATACATTGGCAGGAAGGCGAGCCCTGCTGCATAGTCAGTCATATGCACCCCATTAGGCCTTGGAACCCACATACTGGATGGGCCCAGGAAAATCCATGTCAGAATATGCATTTTGTGCTCCATACTCCTTTGTTTTATACATTGGCAGGAAGGCGAGCCGTGCTACATAGTCATATGCACCCCATTAGGCCTTGGAACCCACATACTGGATGGGCCCAAGAAAATCCACTTCACAATATACATTTTGTGCTCCATACTCCTTTGTTTTATACATTGGCAGGAAGGCAAGCCCTGCTGAATAGTCCATCATATGCACCCCATTAGGCCTTGGAACACACATACTGGATGGGCCCAGGAAAATTCACTGATATTTTTTAATGGTATGATGGTTCTCTCTTTGCACAATTATTTACAGGAGAATTTGGCAATTTTATTTGACATGTTTTTAACACTAAGGTTCAGATACGGCTTTAAAAAAGGCTAATACTTGCAATACAAGGCAGTTTTATTGCAAACTACAAAATACAAGGAATAGTATGATTGAATGGTGTGAGTGCGTACACTTTTGTATGTGTTAACATACACAGGTTAATAAGTACATATAAGGATTAAGTAAATATAGTGTATACAGTATACTTAGATCATCACTAAGAGGCTTTTAACCCCTTCAAGACCCAGCCTATTTTGACCTTAAAGACCTTGCCGTTTTTTGCAATTCTGACCAGTGTCCCTTTATGAGGTAATAACTCAGGAACGCTTCAACGGATCCTAGCGGTTCTGAGATTGTTTTTTCGTGACATATTGGGCTTCATGTTAGTGGTAAATTTAGGTCAATAAATTCTGCATTTATTTGTGATAAACACGGAAATTTGGCGAAAATTTTGAAAATTTCGCAATTTTCACATTTTGAATTTTTATTCTGGTAAACCAGAGAGATATGTGACACAAAATAGTTAATAAATAACATTTCCCACATGTTTACTTTACATCAGCACAATTTTGGAAACAAAATTTTTTTTTGTTAGGAAGTTATAAGGGTTAAAATTCGACCAGCGATTTGTCATTTTTACAACGAAATTTACAAAACCATTTTTTTTAGGGACCACCTCACATTTGAAGTCAGTTTGAGGGGTCTATATGGCTGAAAATACCCAAAAGTGACACCATTCTAAAAACTGCACCCCTCAAGGTACTCAAAACCACATTCAAGAAGTTTATTAACCCTTCAGGTGCTTCACAGCAGCAGAAGCAACATGGAAGGAAAAAATGAACATTTAACTTTTTAGTCACAAAAATTATCTTTTAGCAACAATTTTTTTATTTTCCCAATGGTAAAAGGAGAAACTGAACCACGAAAGTTGTTGTCCAATTTGTCCTGAGTACGCTGATACCTCATATGTGGGGGTAAACCACTGTTTTGGCGCACGGCAGGGCTTGGAAGGGAAGGAGCGCCATTTGACTTTTTGAATCAAAAATTGGCTCCACTCTTTAGCGGACACCATGTCACGTTTGGAGAGCCCCCGTGTGCCTAAAAATTGGAGCTCCCCCACAAGTGACCCCATTTTGGAAACTAGACGCCCCAAGGAACTTATCTAGATGCATAGTGAGCACTTTGAACCCCCAGGTGCTTCACAAATTGATCCGTAAAAATGAAAAAGTACTTTTTTTTCACAAAAAAATTCTTTTAGCCTCAATTTTTTCATTTTCACATGGGCAACAGGATAAAATGGATCCTAAAATGTGTTGGGCAATTTCTCCTGAGTACACCAATACCTCACATGTGGAGGTAAACCACTGTTTGGGCACATGGTAAGGCTCGGAAGAAAAGGAGCGCCATTTGACTTTTTGAATGAAAAATTATTTCCATCGTTAGCGGACACCATGTCGCGTTTGGATAGCTCCTGTGTGCCTAAACATTGGCGCTCCCCCACAAGTGACCCCATTTTGGAAACTAGACCCCCCAAGGAACTAATTTAGATGCCTAGTGAGCACTTTAAACCCTCAGGTGCTTCACAAATTGATCTGTAAAAATGAAAAAGTACTTTTTTTTCACAAAAAAATTCTTTTCGCCTCAATTTTTTCATTTTCACATGGGCAGTAGGATAAAATGGATCATACAATTTGTTGGGCAATTTCTCCCGAGTACGCCGATACCTCATATGTGGGGGTAAACCACTGTTTGGGCACTCGGCAGGGCTCGGAAGAGAAGGCGCGCCATTTGACTTTTTGAATGGAAAATTAGCTCCAATTGTTAGCGGACACCATGTCGCGTTTGGAGAGCCCCTGTGTGCCTAAACATTGGAGCTCCCGCACAAGTGACCCAATTTTGGAAACTAGACCCCCCAAGGAACTTATCTAGATGCATATTGAGCACTTTAAACCCCCAGGTGCTTCACAGAAGTTTATAACGCAGAGCCATGAAAATAAAAAATAATTTTTCTTTCCTCAAAAATGATTTTTTAGCCTGGAATTTCCTATTTTGCCAAGGATAATAGGAGAAATTGGACCCCAAATATTGTTGTCCAGTTTGTCCTGAGTACGCTGATACCCCATATGTGGGGGTAAACCACTGTTTGGGCGCACGGCAGGGCTCGGAAGGGATGGCACGCCATTTGGCTTTTTAAATGGAAAATTAGCTCCAATCATTAGCGGACACCATGTCACGTTTGGAGAGCCCCTGTGTGCCTAAACATTGGAGATCCCCCAGAAATGACACCATTTTAGAAACTAGACCCCCAAAGGAACTAATCTAGATGTGTGGTGAGGACTTTGAACCCCCAAGTGCTTCAAAGAAGTTTATAACGCAGAGCCATGAAAAAAAAAAAAAAAATTATTTTCTCAAAAATGATCTTTTAGCCTGCAATTTTTTATTTTCCCAAGGGTAACAGGAGAAATTTGACCCCAAAAGTTGTTGTCCAGTTTCTCCTGAGTACGCTGATACCCCATATGTGGGGGTAAATCACTGTTTGGGCACATGCCGGGGCTCGGAAGTGAAGTAGTGACGTTTTGAAATGCAGACTTTGATGGAATGCTCTGTGGGCGTCACGTTGCGTTTGCAGAGCCCCTGATGTGGCTTAACAGTAGAAACCCCCCACAAGTGACCCCATTTTGGAAACTAGACCCCCAAAGGAACTTATCTAGATGTGTGGTGAGCACTTTGAACCCCCAAGTGCTTCATAGAAGTTTATAATGCAGAGCCGTGAAAATAATAAATACGTTTTCTTTCCTCAAAAATAATTATTTAGCCCAGAGTTTTTTAATTTTCCCAAGGGTAACAGGAGAAATTTGACCCCAATATTTGTTGACCAGTTTCTCCTGAGTACGGTGATACCCCATATGTGGGGGTAAACTACTGTTTGGGCACATGCCGGGGCTTGGAATTGAAGTAGTGACGTTTTGAAATGCAGACTTTGATGGAATGCTCTGCGGGCGTCACGTTGCGTTTGCAGAGCCCCTGATGTGCCTAAACAGTAGAAACCCCCCACAAGTGACCCCATTTTGGAAACTAGACCCTGAAAGGAACTTATCTAGATGTGTGGTGAGCACTTTGAACCCCCAAGTGCTTCATAGAAGTTTATAATGCAGAGCCGTGAAAATAATAAATACGTTTTCTTTCCTCAAAAATAATTATTTAGCCCAGAATTTTTTATTTTCCCAAGGGTTACAGGAGAAATTGGACCCCAAAAGTTGTTGTCCAGTTTCTCCTGAGTACGCTGATACCCCATATGTGGGGGTAAACCACTGTTTGGGCACACGTCGGGGCTCAGAAGGGAAGTAGTGACTTTTGAAATGCAGACTTTGATGGAATGGTCTGCGGGTGTCACGTTGCGTTTGCAGAGCCCCTGGTGTGCCTAAACAGTAGAAACCCCCCACAAGTGACCCCATTTTAGAAACTAGACCCCCCAAGGAACTTATCTAGATATGTGGTGAGCACTTTGAACCCCCAAGTGCTTCACAGACGTTTACAACACAGAGCCGTGAAAATAAAAAATCATTTTTCTTTCCTCAAAAATTATGTTTTAGCAAGCATTTTTTTAGATTCACAAGGGTAACAGGAGAAATTGGACCCCAGTAATTGTTGCGCAGTTTGTCCTGAGTATGCTGGTACCCCATATGTGGGGGTAAACCACTGTTTGGGCACACGTCAGGGCTCGGAAGTGAGGGAGCACCATTTGACTTTTTGAATACGAGATTGGCTGGAATCAATGGTGGCGCCATGTTGCGTTTGGAGACCCCTGATGTGCCTAAACAGTGGTAACCCCTCAATTCTAACTCCAACACTAACCCCAACACACCCCTAACCCTAATCCCAACTGTAGCCATAATCCTAATCACAACCCTAACCCCAACACACCCCTAACCACAACACTAATTCCAACCCTAACCCTAAGGCTATGTGCCCACGTTGCGGATTCGTGTGAGATATTTCCGCACCATTTTTGAAAAATCTGCGGGTAAAAGGCACTGTGTTTTACCTGCGGATTTTCCGCGGATTTCCAGTGTTTTTTGTGCGGATTTCACCTGCGGATTCCTATTGAGGAACAGGTGTAAAACGCTGCGGAATCCGCACAAAGAATTCACATGCTGCGGAAAATACAACGCAGCGTTCCCGCGCGGTATTTTCCGCATCACGGGCACAGCGGATTTGGTTTTTCATATGTTTACATGGTACTGTAAACCTGATGGAACACTGCTGCGAATCCGCAGCCAAATCCGCACCGTGTGCACATAGCCTAATTCTAAAGGTATGTGCACACGCTGCGGAAAACGCTGCGGATCCGCAGCAGTTTCCCATGAGTGTACAGTTCAATGTAAACCTATGGGAAACAAAAATCGCTGTACACATGCTGCGGAAAAACTGCACGGAAACGCAGCGGTTTACATTCCGCAGCATGTCACTTCTTTGTGCGGATTCCGCAGCGGTTTTACAACTGCTCCAATAGAAAATCGCAATTGTAAAACCGCAGTGAAATGCGCAGAAAAAAACGCGGTAAATCCGCCATAAATCCGCAGCGGTTTAGCACTGCGGATTTATCAAATCCGCAGCGGAAAAATCCGCAGAGGACCAGAATACGTGTGCACATTCCTAACCCTAACCCTAGCCCTAACCCTAGCCCTAACCCTACCCCTAACCCTACCCCTACCCCTAACCCTAACCCTACCCCTAACCCTACCCCTACCCCTAACCCTAACCCTACCCCTAACCCTACCCCTAACCCTAACCCTACCCCTAACCCTAACCCTATTCTAACATTAGTGGAAAAAAAAAAATTTCTTTATTTTTTTATTGTCCCTACCTATGGGGGTGACAAAGGGGGGGGGGGGTCATTTATTATTTTTTTTATTTTGATCACTGAGATAGATTATATCTCAGTGATCAAAATGCACTTTGGAACGAATCTGCCGGCCGGCAGATTCGGCGGGCGCACTGCACATGCGCCCGCCATTTTGGAAGATGGCGGCGCCCGGGAGAAGACGGACGGGACCACGGCTGGATCGGTAAGTATGATAGGGTGGGGGGGGACCACGGGGGGGGGGATCGGAGCACGGGGGGGGGAATCGGAGCGCGGGAGGGGGAATCGGAGCGCGGGAGGGGTGGAACGGAGCACGGGGGGGCTGGAACGGAGCACGGGGGGGTGGAACGGAGCACGGGGGGGGTGGATCGGAGTGCAGGGGGGGTGATTGGAGCACGGGGGGAGCGGACACGAGCACGGGGGGGAGCGGAGCACAGGGCGGAGGGGAGCCGGAGCAGTGTACCGGCCAGATCGGGGGGGTGGGGGGGCGATCGGAGGGGTGGGGTGGGGGCACACTAGTATTTCCAGCCATGGCCGATGATATTTCAGCATCGGCCATGGCTGGATTGTAATATTTCACCCGTTATAATGGGTGAAATATTACAAATCGCTCTGATTGGCAGTTTCACTTTCAACAGCCAATCAGAGCGATCGTAGCCACGAGGGGGTGAAGCCACCCCCCCTGGGCTAAACTACCACTCCCCCTGTCCCTGCAGATCGGGTGAAATGGGAGTTAACCCTTTCACCCGATCTGCAGGGACGCGATCTTTCCATGACGCCGCATAGGCGTCATGGGTCGGATTGGCACCGACTTTCATGACGCCTACGTGGCGTCAAAGGTCGGGAAGGGGTTAAACATCATCTGTCTGGAATATCAGAGAAGCAACACCAAGACAGAGAACCCCTGGGAGATTACCTACACTGCACGGGCATCCCCAATGATGCAGGTATCAGCACACTGTATATGTACAGGTACCCCAGTTTTGGCATCTGTCTTAGTCATGTTTCTCTGGTCTTATATAGTGAATAACACTATGTAGTAACTCTAGTTTCACCCACACCTTCAAGTGGCCACTTTTCAAGGTTGGATGAAACTGAGATATTATGGAGTCATCAGACGAGGGGCCTAAACCCCTAGAAAATAAAAGCCACAAGGATTTAGATCAAACCACCACCGACGTAGTTTCAGTTAACCTTAAGGTACCGTCACATTTAGCGACGCTGCAGCGATCTAGACAACGATCCCGATCGCTGCAGCATCGCTGTGTGGTCGCTGGAGAGCTGTCACACAGACAGCTCTCCAGCGACCAACTATGCGAAGTCTCCTGGTAACCAGGGTAAACATCGAGTTACTAAGCGCATGGCCGCGCTTAGTAACCCGATGTTTACCCTGGCAACCAGCGTAAACGTAAAAAAAAAAACACTACATACTTACATTCTGGTGTCTGTCCCCCGGCGCTGTGCTTCTCTGCACTGACAGTGAGCGCCAGCCAGAAAGCACAGCGGTGATGTCACCGCTGTGCTCTGCTTTCCGGCCGGCGCTTACACAGTGCAGAGAAGCACAGCGCCGGGGGACAGACACCGGAATGTAAGTATGTAGTGTTTTTTTTTTTTTTACGTTTACGCTGGTAACCAGGGTAAACATCGGGTTACTAAGCGCGGCCCTGCGCTTAGGCTGGTTTCACACTTGCGTTTTTGAACACATGCGTTTTAAAAAAAAAACGCATGGTGCAAAAACGCATGTAAACGCGTGTAAACGCTGCGTTTTTTTGAGCATTTTACAAAAAAAAAAAAAATACAAAAAAAAGGTAATCAGACACAACCAATGGGAATAGAGAGGGCGTATATGATTGTCTCTCAATATATATACCCTAGGGGTACAGAAATTTTCACAGCTTGCTACTGTTTCCGGTGTCATGATGGATCTTTCAATGGAGAGCTTTTATTTCAAACTGGAGTTCAGCTTCAAGATTTTCCTTGCCTGTGTTTTTGCTTGGGAGCAAGACCGAAACCGCCAAAGATGGAGAAGGAGACAGCGTCGGCGTTTTTGGAGGCACCCCATCATTGAAGTGCGTGAGAGCCGTGGAGCATATCACGCACTCTATGCGGAGCTGAATGCCAACCCGGAGAAACTCCAGGATTACACGAGAATGTCTCAAGAATCTTTCCGGGATTTACTGTCTCGTGTCGAAGGATCCATACAGCGACAGGACACACGGCTCCGTAGAGCGATTCCACCCGAGGAACGTCTGTTAGTGACATTACGGTACGTTCCAAACCTAAACCAATGACCGTCAAATTTTTTGTTATGACATGTATTTTATGTTGTTTTTTTCTTTTTCTTATTTTTAAACACACCATTAAAAGAGCCGATTTTAAATGTTTTTTTTTTGTTTCTTTTTCTTCTAGATTTCTTGCAACAGGAGAGAGTTTATCTTCCCTCCACTTCCAATACCGCTTTGGAATCTCAACCCTGTCCGGAATTGTTGTGGGCACTTGTCGTGCGTTATGGAATGTACTCCGTGAGGAGTTTATACCAGTACCCACCGTGGAGATTTGGCGTGAAATTTCTGAAAAATTTTTTAACGTGTGTGATTTCCCCAACTGTATAGGGGCGGTGGATCCGCATTATAAAACCTGCCAGAACCGGATCTGAGTTTTTTAACTACAAAAAATATTTTTCGGAAGTTCTCATGGCAATAGTGGATGCAGAGTGTCGCTTCATCGCCGTGGACATTGGAGCTTTTGGCCGTGGCAATGATTCCCAGACTTTTAAGAGCTCGGATATGGGCCATCGTGTGTATGGCAACAATTTTAATTTTCCCACTCCACAGCCTCTCCCCAACACTCAAGGCCCACCGCTGCCATTTGTTATGATTGGGGATGAGGCCTTCCAGATGTGTGAAAATCTCCTGAAGCCATATTCTAGTAGGGACTTGGACCACACTAGAAGAATATTCAACTACAGACTGACCAGGGCCAGAAGAACCGTAGAGTGCACCTTTGGCATTCTGGTTGCTAAAGGGCGCATTCTTGCAACAGCCATCAATCTAAAAGTGAAAACAGTGGACGAGGTGGTCAAAGCCTTACCTCATTGCTAAGGAGCGACCCCACATTGAACTTGATGAACCAGTTTCACACCCATTGCCTGATTTTCAGCATCACCCGATGCGGTCAACTGCAGCCGTTGGTCTTATGCGGGACCAATTTGCGGCCTATTTTGTGTCCGATATTGGACGGGTGTCATGGCAGGACAATGTTGTGTAAATGTCCTGTTGTATGTTTATCTTTACCAATTATTAAATACTGATATAAGTTTTTAAAATTAATAAACTTGAGTGTTGGTTGTGTTGACCATGTCTCCTATCTTTTTCCTCTCTAAACAAACGTTGACCAAAGATGGGCAGTAGATATGTATATCATATTTTGTAATCCAAAACCAGGAGTGGGTGATAGATGATGAGGAAATATTTTTTTTTTTATTATCATAATTGACCTCTTATATTGTTGCACTCCCTATTTTGGTTTACAAATAATGATATAAAACACAGGCCGCATACTTATAATAATGGAAAAAAATGTTGATTTATTGGTAATCTTCTTGACATCATTGCGTCAAGACTGTCACGCTCTCTATACCCATCGAGTCAAGTGTAAGAAATAATGAATTCATGATAAACATATACATGCTCATGAATTCACAATTTCTTACACCTGGCCAGGTGAGCATAGATATGTAGCGTGTGACAACCATTGTCCCATCAGTTTGACAACCATTGTCACATAATGTGCTATATAAATAAGAGAATATGGTGAATATACAAGGCAGTAATCAACTAAATAGGTCAGGTGTCTATTTTGACATCTGACCGGTTCAGTTGAGTACAGAACTTGATTTCCACCATTTTCTCTTTGTACAGTGACACTACACTAGGTACAAAAATAAGAGTATGGAAATAACTAATATTTTTTTGGCCAACTCATATCTGTATACTGAAGAAACACATATAGATGTAGTCTTGTATTTTATACTACTGGAGATATGTTTTGGCCAAAAGAATAAGTGTGTGGCGAAGTTTATTGGTGTGTATTGAGAGCGGTGAAAGACACAATAAACCAAGCATAATTGTTGCAAATAAACTTTTTTTTATTGAGTTAACAACCAAATTTATTTTTTTGTACCGCGACGGGTTGTACCGCGACGGCTTGGGGTAGAGTGACTTAACCGGGGGGTGTTGAGAACTGAAGCCTGGCTCACCGTGGAGGAGGCAGAGGTGG
Organism: Ranitomeya imitator; assembly: GCF_032444005.1. Classification (NCBI taxonomy): domain Eukaryota; kingdom Metazoa; phylum Chordata; class Amphibia; order Anura; family Dendrobatidae; genus Ranitomeya; species Ranitomeya imitator. The sequence goes on from NC_091284.1 coordinate 300,226,499, forward strand.
CAGGAGAAGGGGCAATAAAACTGGAAGGGTCTGGAAGTTCGGGGATGGGGCTTAAAACATGAGGGGCTTGAGACACACTGGAAGGGTGAGACACAACAGACAATACAGACACATCAGTAGGTGATGGGGGAAGAATACTCAGAGTTTTTTGTTTTTTATGTGTTTTGTGGGTTTTCCTTTGGGTTATCCTTGTAGGGGGATGTCTTCTTTGGCTAATTGGATGTTGAGTGTTGGCGGGAGACACGTCAGGATCCGGCTCCACAATAACACAGTCCGTCTCCATTGTGGAGCGCTCGGCAACGTCAGAGTCCAACTGCATCGTAGTGGGGGGGAGAAGATAAAGCCCTGCCAGGGTCCTGGTGCCTCGTTGGGGGGGGAACATAAAACCATCCCAGGGTCCTGGTGCATCGTTGGGGGGGACATAAAACCCTCCCAGGGTCCTGGTGCATCGTTGGGGGGGAACATAAGCCCATACCAGGGTCCTGGTGCATCGTTGGGGGGGGACCTAAACCCCTCCCAGGGTCCTGCTGCATTGCTGGTGGGGGGAACATAAATCCCTGGCAGGGTCCTGCTGCATCGGGGTGGGTCCTGCCCGGAAAGCCATGGCTTGGTCCTGCTGCATCGTGGGGGGACCGGTGCGATACGCCATGCCTGGGTCCTGCTGCATGGGGGGGCCGTCCTATACGCCTGGCCTGGGTCCTGCTGCATCGGGGGGTGTCCTGCCCGGAAAGCAATGCCTCGGTCCTGCTGCATCGGGGGGGGGGGGAGGGGCGGTCCGATATGCCATGCCTGGGTCCTGCTACATCGGGAGGGGGCCGGGCCGATAAGCCACGCCAGGGTCCTGCGTCATCGTGGTGTCAGCGGAGGAGGTCCAAGCCGGAGCAGCAGTTGTCACGGTGGTGGCGGTGGGATGTCCAACAGCACTCGTCATCGTGTTGGCGCTGTAGTGGAGTACACCTGTGGAGGGAATAGAGGTGGCCGTGCAGTGGTATGCAGCAGAGAAGGAATGGTGGTTAATCGTGACAGTGACAGCACAGTTGGATATGCCGCCACATTACGACTCTGACTCTGCTGCATAGCCTGCACAAAAGCAACATTGCAGGCCTGCATCACACTCAGCTGGAGATCAGGGCTAAGGTGTTCCGACATGCCCTGTTGTATCTGATTAAAAAAATGATGAGCTGGCTTCTGGAGGTCGGCTTTAACTTGATCAATGCTTTTGGCGACATCCTGGATGTGGCAATCTAAGAGGTTATGGGACACATCCATTCTGTCACCTAAAGCCTTGATTGCTTCGTGTAAAACCGAGCTCAAGTGCAAAAACTCGGGCATGAGGGACCTATCTGTCGCTCTGTCGCTGCCGGGATGAACCCGCAAAAATGGGTGCAGTGAAAGAGGACTGCGAAAGGGGAAGACCTGATGGGCCAGCCCCCTGGTCTCCAGTGAGTGTGGAAGACCCACCTGCTGCTGCGCTGCTGGATGGCTGGGACGGGTCCGTGGCTGCCGGCTGAAGGACCGCTCCAGAACCTGTTGCGACAGTCGTGCAGTGTGTGCTGTGAAAAAAGAAAACAGAAAATTAATACCAAAATATAACAAGATGGTACATCCTGTGGAATTAAAAATTACAGATTATGTCAATGCAATACAACCGGAAGGATGTGAGAAATACTTACGTTCTCATGAGAAGGACTGGTCTTAAAAAGGCCAGCACACGTTGGTATTTGTACAGCCGGTGCCTTGCTCCGGAACCACTTGCTGCACGATTCTCTGCACGAAGGTCCTTGTTGAAGCGGTCCTTCATGGAACGCCAACGTGTTCTTATTTTGTCCACTGTGAAATAACAAAAACATATAATGGTCAGAAAAAGTACTTTTGGCCGTGCTCTCTTGACTGTGTGTGATGACAGAAACTCCGAAAAGTTTCTTTCATCACACACAGTCAAGAGAGCCCGGCCAAGGTCTCTACTGCTTCACACTGCAGTGCAATACCTACCAAATGCATTACGGAAACGTGGCGGGGCATTCTCCCAGCCATCCCACAACGCTTGGGCCACCTCACTCCACAACCGACGGAGCGTACTATTGACTGCGTGCTGTGGATCCCGGCTGTCCCACAACGGGACTCGCTCCTGGACCAGGGTGATCAGGAGGTCATTATCGATCCGGTCGTCGTCCCGTTGTGAAACCTAAAAGTAAAAGAAAATCATATAAGTTTGCTCAATCACATTGGGGAAAAAAAAACAGAAGATGAGAAAGGGCAGGAATATGAAAGTCAACTTTCAGAAAAGGATCATACAAGAAAAATTAAAAGAAAATCAAGGGTACAGAAAGGAAGATTCAAGAATATTACAATGAGGACAGTCTGCCTTGTATACATACCCGCTGCCGTCTTCCCACCGGACCTTGACTCCGCTGCTCCGTCCCTCTCTGTCCCTCAGTTTAAGTGCTCTATAAAAAAAAAAATCAAATTGTCTCATGTGTCGATGTGACAGTCAATACTTACCAAGCTGAAGGACAAAAAACTAACCTCACTGACATGATCCACTTCTGACTGACGTGGCTCAAACTCCTCATCAGATGAAGACTCCGCAGAAGACATTCTGATGCATGTTGAAATAAAAAAAAAGAAGAAATTAGGACATGTAGATCCAGAAAATTAAAAATAAATGCATTGGCTAGGATATACTCACATTGCTCTGGGTCTTGTCCACCAATGCGTCTGAGCAGGGTCTTGTCTTCTTTGGAGTCTGATGAGAAGTGACCAGAAACTTCCCCCAACCTTCCTTTTATAACCCTACTGCTATGGGGGAGGCTTATCAGTGTCTAGACAACCTTATCTACAGTCTATTCAACCTTTGTTAAAAAAAACGCATGCGTCAAAAAACGCATGCAAACGCATGTACAAAAAAACGCATGCGTCCCCATTGACGCCAATGTATTTTTGGTCCAAAAAAAACCGCATGAAAACGCATGCGTTTTTTTGTGTCCAAAAAACGCCTCTCAAAAATACTACAAGTTGCATTTTTGAAAATGAATGCATGCAGTAAAAAAACGCATGCGATTGAAAACGCGACCAAACGCGTACACAAAAAACGCTTGCGTTTTCAATGTTAAATATAGGAAAAAAACGCATGCGTTTTTTTGTGTGCAAAAAACGCTGCAGACAAAAACGCAAGTGTGAAACCACCCTTAGTAACCCGATGTTTACCCTGGTTACCAGTGAAGATATCGCCGATTCAGCGATGTCTGCGGGAGTCCAGCGACGAAATAAAGTTCTGGACTTTCTGCGCCGACCAACGATGGCACAGCAGGATCCTGATCGCTGCTGCGTGTTAAACTCAACGATATCGCTAGCCAGGACGCTGCAACGTCACGGATCACTAGCGATATCGTTCAGTGTGACGGTAACTTTAATGTTTTACAATGACAAACAGCAAACATAGAGAGGCTGTTTGTGAAGTGAATAAACAAACATTTATCAAGATTGTGTCACTATGAGCATTGTCTGTCACATCTCTAAATGTTTTACAAGAAATGCAGCTATGTGATTGTCTGAATGTATTCGGTATACAGTATTTCAATCTTGTTTACAAATCGCCATTTGCATATTCTCCATTTGTAGATTTGAGGCAGACAAAGTTAAAGGGCCACTGTCACCCCCCTTCAGCCGTTATAAACTAAAAGGGCCACCTTGTGCAGCAGTAATGCTGTATTCTAACAAGGTGGCTCTTTTAGTTTTGTGTTCATGTATTACTAAAATAAAGCGCTTTGAAACTTTTCAAAAATCCCTATCTTTGTCCACGGAGGCGGGTCTGAAGCCTCCTCTGTGAAACGCCCAACTGCCATCACTCATCTCTTCTGGGGCGATAGTCGCCGCCCCCTGCGCGCTGTTCTTCTTAAATCTGGCGCCTGCGCTGTGCGTGCCTGCCTGGGGCAGGCGCATTGAGAATTGGTAGTCATAGCTCAGATGCCGGGTTCCTGACAGCGCCTGTGCGGGCTCTGCGGCCACCCTGTTACTGAATCCCCTCCCCGCACTGTGTTATGCATTATGCACAGTGCGGGGTTGGGATTCATGGGCATCCGCACTGCGCTTGTCAGACGCTCCCCCAGGTTCCCCGCCTTCCAGCGTCAGTCTGTACAGGAATCTGCCCAGGAATCCCAGCCCCACATTGTGTATAATGCATAACACAGTGCGGGGCGGGGATTCAGTAACAGGGTGGCCGCACTGCCCACACAGGCGCAGTCAGGAACCCGGCATCTGAGCTATGACTGCCAATTCTCAATGCGCCTGCCCCTGGCAGGCACGCACAGCGCAGGCGCCGGGTTTAAGAAGAACAGCGCGCAGGGGGCGGCGACCATCGCCCCAGAAGGGATGAGTGACGGCAGTTGGGCGCTTCACAGAGGAGGCTTCAGACCTGCCTCCGTGGACAAAGACAGGTATTTTTGAAAAGTTTCAAAGCGCTTTAATTTAGTAATACATGAACACAAAACTAAAAGAGCCACCTTGTTAGAATGCAGCATTACTGCTGCACAAGGTGGCTCTTTTAGTTTATAATGGCTGGAGGGGGTGACAGTGGCCCTTTAAGGCTTGCAAGGAGAGAAACTAATATAGTGGATAAAGCTATATTTTTAATGAACTACTGAGGAAAAGTAACAGCATTGCTTTATCACATTTATATGAAGTGTATTGTGTCCAATGTGAGCAACGAGGCAACACAAAAAGGAGTTTTTCAAGTGAGCTCTTTAAGGTACACAAATGTTATGAAGTGTTTGCAAGCAAGGATGTGGTTTCACCAATGGCGGGGTACCTTTTGTAAAAATAGACTAGTGCCATCACAGCCCCCCTTGACCAAAGCACGTTCACCCTGGTGATCTAGTGGCAGTTAAACAAGAGACATTGCAGGAGACAGAGTTAAGAAGTAGGCCCAATGGAATGCCATACCCAATTCCCCAATGCGGGGTCCTTTTTGAACTGATTAAAATTGTGCCGTCTCAGCCCCCTAGCCCTAAATGCACAGTACAGACCACGTTCACCCTTGTGATCTAGTGGCAGGTACAGGACAGATTGCAGGAAACCGAATTAAGAAGTAGGCCCAAAGAAATGTCATGCCCAATTCCCCAATGTAAAATCCTTTTTTAAAATAGAAGAGTGGCCTGACAGCCCCCTTGGCCAAAATGCACCGTACAGAGCATGTTCACCCTGGTGAACTAGTGGCAGGTATGGACAGATTTCAGGAGACTGAGTTAAGAAGTAGGCCCAAAGAAATGTCATCCCCAATTTGCCAATGTGGGGTCCTGTTCTAACAAAATAAAATAGTGCCTTCACAGCCCCCGTGCCCAAAAATCACCGGCCTATAACAGTACTGAGCACGTGCATCCTGGTCATCTAGTGGCAGTTAAAGGAAACATTGCAGGAGACAAACTTAAGAAGTAGGCCCGATGTAATGTAATGCCCAATTCCCCAATGTGGGGTCCTGTTTTTACAAAATAAAATAGTGCCTTCACAGCCCCCGTGCCCAGAAATAATAGTACTGACTGAGTACATGCACCCTGGTCATCTAGTGGCAGTTAAAAGACACATTGCAGGAGACAGACTGAAGAAGTAGGCCCAATGTAATGTAATTCCCCATTCCCCAATGTGGGGTCCTGTTTTTACAAAATGAAATAGTACCTTCACAGCCCCCTTGCCCAAAAATCACCGGCCTATAACAGTACAGAGCACGTTCACTCTGGTCATCTAGTGGCAGCTAAAGGACACATTGCAGGAGACAGACTGAATAAGTAGGCCCAATGTAACGTAATGCCCAATTCCCCAATGTGGGGTCCTGTTTATACAAAATGAAATAGTGCCTTCACAGCCCCCGTGCCCAAAAATCACCGGCCTATAACAGTACAGAGAGCGTTCACTCTGGTCATCTAGTCGCAGTTAAAGGACACATTGCAGGAGACAGACTGAAGAAGTACATTTCAAAAATCTGACCGGCATTAAAACAGTAGTAACTGCAGTAATGCAGTTCAAATTTCGTATTTCAAGTTCGCATGTGTGCTGCCTTATTTACTTAACTATACACGAGTTGGCGACTCTAGGTTCAGCACCTGTTCACACTGAGTCTATGTTTGGATGTGCCGGTCAGGTTTTTGAAATGTATTCTTTAGCCTTCTGATCGTGCACTCCGCCTCCTAGCCACAGGTGTTTTAATTACAGCAGGTCCAATACCCCTCCACAGAGAGAGAGAATTTTAGTCTAGGAAGAGGTTTCACATGTACCCATTCAGATGGAGACATTTATTCTCAGCGAGGTAAGGCAAATGTAAGACCTGGTATAAGAGAGGTGCCGTAAAGGGGCTACCAGGTACACATAAAATTGGCCATTTTTATGCGCTAAACGCTCTCATTTTTCATATTTCTAGTGCAGTAATGCAGTTCAAATTTCGTATTTCAAGTTCGCATGTTCTAGCGCTGTTCTCATTGTAGCATGGGTCTAGAAGTGTCACCAACCAGTAATGAGTGTCACCTAAAATTTTGATAATCCGAGGATCACGTGAAATGCAGCACAACATAAAGTTAGCCATGCGTGCCAGACTGCTAACAGGCAAGACTTCCGTGTCCTCACCAACAGGACGACTGACCATGCTGTCCTCCTCCTCATCATCCTCATCCTCCTCCTCTCTGTCCTCAGGCCATCCCCACTGAACAGAAGCTAATACAGATGTGTTTGTAGTACCGTCTATAGTGCATGAAAGTAGCTCCTGTTCTTTCTCCTCCTCCTCATCCTCCTCATTGTCTACCAATTCAACTTGAGAAGACATGAGGCTGGGCTGAGTGTAATCCCCCTGTATGTTTCCTTGCTCCATGTCCTCGTGCTCTGCCTGCAATGCATCCTCTTTGATTGTGAGCACAGCATTTTTTAGAATGCTGAGAAGCGGGATGGTGATGCTAATTATGGTGTCATCGCCGCTCACCATCTTGGTGCAGTCCTCAAAGTTTTGGAGTATGTTTGTCATCCATGTCCACTCCTGAGGTCTTGTGTGGAGTCTGACCTGAAATTCGACGGCCTTGTTGAAGTTGGTAGTCAACAACGGCCCTCTTCTGCTCACAAATCCTTTCCAACATATGCAGCATAGAGTTCCACCACGTGGGGACATCACACAACAGTCGGTGAGCTGGAAGCTGAAAACGCTGCTGAAGCACGGCAAGGGCGGCTGAAGCTGTAGCTGACTTTCTAAAATGGGCAGACAGACGGTGTACTTTCACTAGCAGATCCGACAGCTCTGGGTAGCTATTCAGAAAACGTTGAACCACGAGGTTAAGCACATGGGCCAAGCAAGGTACGTGTGTGAGCTCACCTTGAGTCAGAGCCGCCACCAGGTTGCAGCCATTGTCACACACGACCATGCCTGGCTGTAGGTTCAGCAGTGTCATCCGAACATCTGACTGCTCTTTCAGGTCTGTCCACAACTCTTCTGCATTGTGCGGATTGTCACCTATGCAGATTAGCTTCAGCACAGCCTATTGCCGCTTGGCTGAGGCAGTGTTGCATTGCTTCCAGCTTCTGACTGATGTGTTGATTTCAGAGATGGAGGATGAAGAGGAGGAGGAGGATGAGGTGCAGGAGCTGTAGACTGTGGGGGGGCAACCCTGATTGATGTAGGGCCAGCAATCCTCGGCGTGGGGAGGAAGTGTTCCATCCGAAGGTCCAACTGGGTCCCGGCTTCCATTATGTTAACTCAGTGTGCCGTCATTAAGATGTACCGTCCCTGCCCACAAGCACTTGTCCACGTGTCCGTGGTTAGGTGGACTTTTCTGGTAACAGCATTGTTGAGGGCACGGGTAATGTTGTGGGATACATGCTGGTGTAATGCCGGTACGGCACACCGGGAGAAATAGTGGCGACTGGGGACCAAGTACCTTGGGACGGCCGCTGCCATCAGATTGCGGAAAGCTTCCGTCTCAACAAGCCTAAAAGGCAGCATTTCTAGCGCAAGCAGAAGAGAAATACTAGAACTGAGGTCTGTGGCCTATGGGGCGCTGGCTGGGTATTTCCGCTTGCGTTCCAAAGACTGGGTTATAGACAACTGAACACTGTTCTGGGACAAGGACATGGACATGCTTGCTGATGGTGTTGCTTGACTGTGGATAACAACAGGTGCGGGGCTAGAGGCATCTTCACATGCACGGTGTACTGGGGATTGGCTTCTACTTAAAACAGTGGAAGAAGCAGTGGTGTGACCAGCAGGCAGTGGTTCTGGAGCCTGGGGTTCGGACCACAAAGTCGGGTGCTTTGCTTGCATGTGCCTGTTCATGCTGGTGGTGGTCAGGCTGGTTGTTTTGCTACCTTTGCTGATGCAGGCGTGGCAGGTGCTGGAAATGGCCTGTTTGGGGTTATTGGCATAGTCTTTAAAAAATAGCCAGACTTGGGAATATCTCACAGGTGGAATGGCAACTTCACTCATGTTGGTGTTATGGGGAACGGATGCACGCCTTCTGTCTGTGGACACCACACTGCTTCTTCCTGCCTGTTGGGGGGATATGCCTCCTTCCCCATTTGTGCTCACTATGCATGTCCTCCTGCCAGGTTGGGTCAGTGTTATGATCTGATGGTTTAGGAGCAACATGGGACGAGCTCTGAAGGAGGTGGTACCTGTACTGACCACAGTTCCTAAGCTCAACACAACACTAGAAGTAGCCGTGGGATGTTCCTGTCACTCCCTAGACACCTCGTCACAGCCTGAGAACTAACTACCCCTAAAGATAGAAACAGGAAAGCTATCTTGCCTCAGAGAAAATCCCCAAAGGATAGATAGCCCCCCACATGTAATGACTGTGAGTGGAGAGGGAAAAGACATACATAGAATGAAACCAGGATGTAGCACAGGAGGCCAGTCTAGCTAGATAGAAAGGACAGGACAGGATACTGTGCGGTCAGTATAAAAAACTACAAAAAGTCCACAGAGAGTTTACAAAAATCTCCACACCTGACTAAAGGTGTGGAGGGTAAATCTGCTTCAAAGAGCTTCCAGCTAACAGAATTAATCCATACTGACAAGCTGGACAAAACATAGAATGCACAGAACAATTTAGTCCACAACATGTGGACCGAAAAGAGCAAAGCAACGACTTATCTTTGCTGAACTGGTCAGGATATCAGGGAAATCCAAGCAGAGATGTGAATCCAACCAGGAACCATTGACAAGTGGCACTGGCTGAAGGGAAGAGCCAGGCATAAAAGCCGAGCAGAAAGACAATTAGTGGAAGCAGCTGCAGACTGCTAAATCCAAGGAGCAGCCATTCCACTTAAAATCACCGGAGGGAGCCCAAAAACGGAATTCACAACAGTATCCCCCCTTGAGGAGGGGTCACCGAACCCTCACCAGAGCCCCCAGGCTGATCAGGACGCGCCAAATGAAAAGCACGAACCAAATCGGCACGAACCAAAAACCATGGACATCGGAGGCAACAACCCAAGAATTATCCTCCTGGCCATAACCCTTCCACTTGACAAGATACTGAAGCCTCCGCCTCAAAAAACGAGAATCCAAAATTTTCTCAAACTCATATTCCAACTCTCCCTCAACCAACATCGGAGCAGGAGGATCAACCGAGGGAACAACGGGCACCACATATCTCCGCAACAAAGATCTATGGAAAACATTATGAATGGCAAAAGAGGCTGGAAGAGCCAAACGAAAAGACACCGGATTGATAATTTCAGAAATCTTATAAGGACCAATAAACCGAGGCTTAAACTTAGGGGAAGAAACCTTCATAGGAACATGACGAGAAGACAACCAAACCAAATCCCCCACACGAAGCCAGGGACCAACACACCGACGGCGGTTAGCAAAACGTTGAGCCTTTTCCTGAGACAACGTCAAATTGTCTACCACATGAGTCCAAATCTGCTGCAGCCTGTCCACCACAGAATCCACACCAGGACAATCAGAAGGCTCAACCTGCCCCGAAGAAAAACGAGGATGAAAACCAAAATTACAAAAGAAAGGTGAAACCAAAGTAGCCGAACTAGCCCTATTATTAAGGGCAAACTCGGCCAACAGCAAGAAAGCCACCCAATCATCCTGATCAGCAGACACAAAGCATCTCAAATAACTTTCCCAGGTCTGATTAGTTCGCTCAGTTTGGCCATTTGTCTGAGGATGAAACGCCGAAGAAAAAGACAAATCAATGCCCATCCTAGCACAAAAGGCCCGCCAAAACCTAGAGACAAACTGAGAACCTCTGTCAGACACAATATTCTCCGGAATGCCATGCAAACGAACCACATGCTGAAAAAACAATGGAACCAAATCTGAGGAGGAAGGCAACTTAGGCAAAGGTACCAGATGGACCATTTTAGAGAAGCGGTCACAAACCACCCAGATAACAGACATCTTCTGGGAAACAGGAAGATCCGAAATAAAATCCATGGAAATATGCGTCCTGGGCCTCTCAGGGACCGGCAAAGGCAAAAGCAACCCACTAGCGTGGGAACAGCAAGGCTTGGCCCGGGCGCAAGTCCCACAGGACTGCACAAAAGCACGCACATCCCGCGACAAGGAAGGCCACCAAAAGGACCTAGCAACCAAATCTCTGGTACCAAAAATCCCAGGATGACCAGCCAACACTGAACAATGAACCTCAGAAATTACTCTACTTGTCCATCTATCAGGAACAAACAGCTTCCCCACTGGACAGCAGTCAGGTTTATCAGCCTGAAATTCCTGAAGCACCCGCCGCAAATCAGGGGAGATGGCAGAAAGAATCACCCCTTCCTTAAGAATGCCAACCTGCTCAAGGACTCCAGGAGAATCAGGCAAAAAACTCCTAGAGAGGGCATCAGCCTTAACATTCTTAGATCCCGGAAGATACGAGACCACAAAATCAAAACAGGAGAAAAACAGGGACCATCTAGCCTGTCTAGGGTTCAGCCACTTGGCTGACTCGAGGTAAATCAGATTCTTATGATCAGTCAAGACCACAACGCGGTGCTTGGCTCCCTCAAGCCAATGTCGCCACTCCTCAAATGCCCACTTCATAGCCAACAACTCACGATTGCCGGTGTCATAATTGCGCTCCACAGGCGAAAACTTTCTGGAAAAAAAAGCACATGGTTTCATCAAAGAACCATCAGAATTCCTCTGAGACAAAACGGCCCCTGCCCCAATCTCAGAAGCGTCAACCTCAACCTGAAAAGGAAGAGAAACATCCGGCTCACGCAACACAGGGGCAGAAGTAAATCGGCGTTTAAGCTCCCGAAAGGCCTCAACAGCCGCAGAGGACCAATTCGCCACCTCAGCGCCTTTCTTCGTCAAATCAGTAAGGGGCTTAACCACACTGGAAAAGTTGGCAATAAAACGGCGATAGAAATTAGCAAAGCCCAAAAATTTCTGAAAGCTCTTCACAGATGTGGGCTGAATCCAGTCATGAATGGCTTGGACCTTAACAGGATCCATTTCCATAGAAGAGGGAGAAAAAATAAAACCCAAAAAAGAGACCTTCTGAACTCCGAATAGGCACTTAGACCCCTTCACAAATAAAGCATTATCACGAAGGGTCTGGAATACCATCCTGATCTGCTTCACATGAGACTCCCAATCATCGGGAAAAATCAAAATATCATCCAAATATACAACCATGAATTTATCAAGATAATTGCGGAAAATATCATGCATGAAAGATCGGAACACAGATGGAGCATTAGAGAGCCCGAATGGCATCACAAGGTATTCAAAATGGCCTTCGGGCATATTAAATGCAGTTTTCCATTCGTCACCCTGTCTAATATGAACAAGATTATATGCCCCTCGAAGGTCAATTTTAGTAAACCAACTAGCCCCCTTAATCCGAGCAAACAAATCAGAAAGCAAAGGCAAGGGGTATTGGAATTTGACCGTGATCTTATTAAGAAGACGATAATCAATACAGGGTCTCAAGGAGCCATCCTTCTTAGCAACAAAAAAGAAACCCGCTCCCAATGGTGACGAAGACGGCCGAATATGCCCCTTCTCCAAAGACTCCTTAACATAACTCCGCATGGCGGCATGCTCTGGCACAGACAGATTGAAAAGTCGGCCCTTAGGCAACTTGCAGCCAGGAATCAAGTCAATAGCACAATTACAGTCCCTGTGCGGTGGAAGGGAACTGGACTTGGGCTCATCAAATACATCATGGCAATCTGACAAAACTCAGGGACCTCAGAAGAGGGGGAAGAGGAAATTGACATTGAAGGAACGTCACTATGTACCCCTTGACAACCCCAACTAGTCACAGACATAGTTTTCCAATCTCCCCCCCCCCAAAAAAAGGAAGATTTAAATTGGCACTAAATGGATCTACGTCAGTTCTGTTAGTTTATCGTATATATTCCTGCCACGTTCTGCCACTTACATTGTGTAGTGTAATACACTGGGCCTGAGTTTTGTTGCAGTCTCCCTCACCAAAAAAGGGAGATTTTAATAGGCACTAAGTGGATCTACGTCAGTTCTGTTTGTCGTGTATCTTCCAGCCACTTTCTGCCACTTACATTGTGTAGTGTAATACACTGGGCCTTAGTTTTGTTGCAGTCTCCCCCCCCCCCCACAAAAAAGGAGACTTAAATTGGCACTAAGTGGATCTACATCAGTTCTGTTAGTTTGTCGTATATCTTCCAGCCACGTTCTACCACATATATTGTGTAGTGTAATACACTGGGTTTGAGTTTTTTTGCAGTCTCCCCCCCAAAAAAAAGGGGTATTTTAACCCCTTAGTGACCGAGCCAAATTTTTGAAATCTGACCAGTGTCACTTTATGTGGTAATAACTCTGCAACGCTTCAACAAATCCCAGTGATTTTGAGATTGTTTTTTTCGTGACACATTATACTTTATGATAATGGTAAATTTAGTTCAACATTTTTTGTGTTTATTTATAAAAAATATCAAAACTTTTAGAAAAATGTTAAAAAATTAGCAATTTTCTAAATTTGAATGATTATCCCTTTAATCCAGATAGTCATACAACAGCAAACCATTAATAAATAACATTTCCCACATGTCTGCTTTACATCAGCACCATTTGTAAAATGTTATTTTATTTTGTTAGCATTTTAGGAGGTTTAAAAATGTAGCAGCAATTTTTCATTTTTTCCAAGAAATTTAGCACATTTATTTTTTTAGGGACTTATCCATGTTTGAAGTGACTTTAGGGGTCCCATATATTGGGAAACCCCCAAACGTGATGCCATTTTAAAAACAGCACCCCTAAACATATTGAAAACTGCTGTCAGGTAGTTTATTAACCCTTCAGGTGCTTTACAGGAATTAATGCAAAGTGGCATGACAGAAATAAAAATGTGTATTTTTACCACCTAAATGTTGCTAACTTCTAAACAGATTACTATAGCCGTCAGACTCTAAGGCCGCTATTTGGTCATGAATTGCCATGGCAAACATCAGGACAACAAAATCATGATCTGAGGGCACCAATTGTGACAAAGAAGAAGTCCCCACACTCTGTTAACCATTTATAATGATGTAGTCACTATTGACAGCAGCATCTAAGGGGTTAAACAGATTTAGAAGGTGCAAATACTGATCGTGGCTGATACAGCAAGTTGTCAGCTATAGTGTACAACCAACAGATGCTGGATTGTCACCTGTATGGGGAGGCTATTCTCTTATATCTCAGGTCAGTTAAAAGACGTATTGGCGGTCATTAAGGGGTTAATTGGCACTAAGTGGATCTACGTCATTTCTGTTTGTCGTATCTCTTCCAGCCACGTTCTGCCACTTACATTGTGTATTGTAATACACTGGGCCTGAGATTTGTTGCAGTCTCCTCCCCCCCAAAAAAAGGGAGATTTTAATAGGTACTCAGTGGATCTGCATCATTTCTGTTTGTCGTACATCTTCCAGCCACTTTCTGCCACTTACATTGTGTAGTGTAATACGCTGGCCCTGAGTTTAGTTGCAGTCTCCCCCCCAAAAAAAGGGAGATTTAAATTGGCACTAAATGGATCTACGTCAGTTCTGTTAGTTTATCATATATCTTCCAGCCACTTTCTGCCACTTACATTGTGTAGTGTAATACACTGGGCCTGAGTTTTGTTACAGTCTCCCCCCCCAAAAAAAGGGAGATTTAAACTGGCACAGAGTGGATCTACATCAGTTCTGTTTGTCATATATCTTCCAGCCACGTTCTGCCACTTACATTGTGTAGTGTAATATACTGGGCCTGAGTTTTGTTGCAGCCTCCCCCCCAAAAAAGGGAGATTTTAATTGGCACTAAGGCTGGTTTCACATTGGCGTTTTTTGGGGTGCGTTTTTGCGGTAAAAAAAGCAAAAAAAACGCATGGTGAAAAAACGCATGTAAACGCGTGTAAACGCTGCGTTTTTTTGACGCATGCATTTTTGCATGTGGTGAAAAAAACGCGGCGTTTTTACGCGTTTACATGCGTTTTTACATGCGTTTGCGTTTTTTAAATGCATGCTGAGAAATGTGTGACAGCTGCCAATCATCAAAATAAAGTAAAAAACCCACTATAAACAGAAACAGTTAGGGTTAGGGGTAGGGGTAGGGATCATAACCCTAACCCTAACCCTAAGGGATCCTAACCCTACCCCTAACCCTACCCCTAACCCTAAGGGATCCTAACCCTAACCCTACCCCTAACCCTAACCCTACCCCTAACCCTAACCATAAAGGGATTAGGGTTAGGGTTAGGGTTAGGATCCCTTAGGGTTAGGGGTAGGGTTAGGGGTAGGGTTAGGGGTAGTGTTAGGGTTAGGATCCCTTAGGGTTAGGGGTAGGGTTAGGGTTAGGGTTAGGATCCCTTAGGGTTAGGGGTAGGGTTAGGGGTAGGGTTAGGGGTAGGGTTAGGTTCCCTTTATCACCTTTATGTTGGGGGGTGGCATATCAGTGTGTTTTCTGGTTTTCTAATAAAAAAAGCATGCGTTTTTTACCGCAAAAAACGCATGCACCAAAAAACGCATGCGTCCCCATTGACTCCAATGTATTTTTTGACCCAAAAAAAACGCATGAAAACGCATGCGTTTTTTTTTGGTCCAAAAAACGCTTCTAAAAATACTACAAGTAGCATTTCAGAAAATGAACGCATGCAGTAAAAAAACGCATGCGTTAAAAAACGCGACCAAACGCGTACACAAAAAAACGCATGCGTTTTCAATGTTAAAGATAGGAAAAAAAAACGCATGCGTTTTTTGAAAAAAAATGCTGCAGACAAAAACGCAAGTGTGAAACCACCCTAAGTGGATCTATGTCAGTTCTGTTTGTCGTATATCTTCCAGCCACGTTCGGCCACTTACATTGTGTAGTGTAATATACTGGACCTCAGTTTTGGTGCAGTCTCCCCCCACCCCCCCCCCCCGACAAAAAAAGGGAGATTTTAATTGGCACTAAGTGGATCTGCGTCAGTTCTCTTTGTCGTATATCTTTCAGCCAAGTTCTACCACTTGCATTGTGTAGGGTAAAACACTGGGCCTCAGTTTTGGTGCAGTCTCCCCCCCACAAAAAAAGGGAGATTTTAATTGGCACTAAGTAACATAGTAACATAGTTAGTAAGGCCGAAAAAAGACATTTGTCCATCCAGTTCAGCCTATATTCCATCATAATAAATCCCCAGATCTACGTCCTTCTACAGAACCTAATAATTGTATGATACAATATTGTTCTGCTCCAGGAAGACATCCAGGCCTCTTTTGAACCCCTCGACTGAGTTCGCCATCACCACCTCCTCAGGCAAGCAATTCCAGATTCTCACTGCCCTAACAGTAAAGAATCCTCTTCTATGTTGGTGGAAAAACCTTCTCTCCTCCAGACGCAAAGAATGCCCCCTTGTGCCCGTCACCTTCCTTGGTATAAACAGATCCTCAGCAAGATATTTGTATTGTCCCCTTATATACTTATACATGGTTATTAGATCGCCCCTCAGTTGTCTTTTTTCTAGACTAAATAATCCTAATTTCGCTAATCTATCTGGGTATTGTAGTTCTCCCATCCCCTTTATTAATTTTGTTGCCCTCCTTTGTACTCTCTCTAGTTCCATTATATCCTTCCTGAGCACCGGTGCCCAAAACTGGACACAGTACTCCATGTGCGGTCTAACTAGGGATTTGTACAGAGGCAGTATAATGCTCTCATCATGTGTATCCAGACCTCTTTTAATGCACCCCATGATCCTGTTTGCCTTGGCAGCTGCTGCCTGGCACTGGCTGCTCCAGGTAAGTTTATCATTAACTAGGATCCCCAAGTCCTTCTCCCTGTCAGATTTACCCAGTGGTCTCCCATTCAGTGTGTAATGGTGATATTGATTCCTTCTTCCCATGTGTATAACCTTACATTTATCATTGTTAAACCTCATCTGCCACCTTTCAGCCCAAGTTTCCAACTTATCCAGATCCATCTGTAGCAGAATACTATCTTCTCTTGTATTAACTGCTTTACATAGTTTTGTATCATCTGCAAATATTGATATTTTACTGTGTAAACCTTCTACCAGATCATTAATGAATATGTTGAAGAGAACAGGTCCCAATACTGACCCCTGCGGTACCCCACTGGTCACAGCGACCCAGTTAGAGACTATACCATTTATAACCACCCTCTGCTTTCTATCACTAAGCCAGTTACTAACCCATTTACACACATTTTCCCCCAGACCAAGCATTCTCATTTTGTGTACCAACCTCTTGTGCGGCACGGTATCAAACGCTTTGGAAAAATCGAGATATACCACGTCCAATGAGTCACCGTGGTCCAGCCTATAGCTTACCTCTTCATAAAAACTGATTAGATTGGTTTGACAGGAGCGATTTCTCATAAACCCATGCTGATATGGAGTTAAACAGTTATTCTCATTGAGATAATCCAGAATAACATCCCTCAGAAACCCTTCAAATATTTTACCAACAATAGAGGTTAGACTTACTGGCCTATAATTTCCAGGTTCACTTTTAGAGCCCTTTTTGAATATTGGCACCACATTTGCTATGCGCCAGTCCTGTGGAACAGACCCTGTCGCTATAGAGTCCCTAAAAATAAGAAATAATGGTTTATCTATTACATTACTTAGTTCTCTTAGTACTCGTGGGTGTATGCCATCCGGACCCGGATATTTATCTATTTTAATCTTATTTAGCCGGTTTCGCACCTCTTCTTGGGTTACATTGGTGACCCTTAATATAGGGTTTTCATTGTTTCGTTCGATTTCACCTAGCATTTCATTTTCCACCGTGAATACCGTGGAGAAGAAGGTGTTTAATATGTTAGCTTTTTCCTCGTCATCTACAACCATTCTTTCCTCACTATTTTTTAAGGGGCCTACATTTTCAGTTTTTATTCTTTTACTATTGATATAGTTGAAGAACAGTTTGGGATTAGTTTTACTCTCCTTAGCAATGTGCTTCTCTGTTTCCTTTTTGGCAGCTTTAATTAGTTTTTTAGATAAAGTATTTTTCTCCCTATAGTTTTTTAGAGCTTCAATGGTGCCATCCTGCTTTAGTAGTGCAAATGCTTTCTTTTTACTGTTAATTGCCTGTCTTACTTCTTTGTTTAGCCACATTGGGTTTTTCCTATTTCTAGTCCTTTTATTCCCACAAGGTATAAACCGCTTACACTGCCTATTTAGGATGTTCTTAAAAATGTTCCATTTATTATCTGTATTCTTATTTCTGAGGATATTGTCCCAGTCTACCAGATTAAGGGCATCTCTAAGCTGGCACTAAGTGAATCTATGTTTGTTCTGTTTCTCGTATATCTTCCAGCCACGTTCTGCCACTTACATTGTGTAGTGTAATAAATTGGGCCTGAGTTTTGGTGCAGTCTCCCCCCCCAAAATGGGAGATTTTAATTGGCACTAAGTGGATCTACGTCTGTTCTGTTTGTCGCATATCTTCCAGCCACGTTCTGCCACTTGCATTGTGTAGTGTAATACACTGGACCTCAGTTTTGATGCAGTATCCCACCCCACCTAAAAAGGGAAATTTAAATTGGCACAAAGTGGATCTACGTCAGTTCTGTTTGTCGTATATCTTCCAGCCACGTTCTCCCACTTACATTGTGTAGTGTAATAAACTGGGCCTGAGTTTTGGTGCAGTCTCCCCCCCAAAAAAGGGAGATTTTAATTGGCACTAAGTGGATCTACGTCTGTTCTGTTTTTCGTATATCTTCCAGCCACGTTCTGCCACTTACTTTGTGTAGTGTAATACACTGGGCCTGAGTTTTGTTGCAGTCTCCCCCCCAAAAAAAGGGAGATTTTAATAGGCACTAAGTGGATCTATGTCAGTTCTGTTTGTCGTGTATCTTCCAGCCATGTTCCGCCACTTACATTGTCTAGTGTAATACACTGGGCCTGAGTTTTGTTGCAGTCTCCTCCCCCAAAAAAGGGAAATTTTAATTGGCACTAAGTGGATCTGCGTCAGTTCTGTTTGTCATATATCTTCCAGCCACGTTCTGCCACTTACATTGTGTAGTGTAATACACTGGGCCTGAGTTTTGGTGCAGTCTCCACCCCCTCCCCCCAAAAAAAAGGGAGATTTTAATTGGCACTAAGTGGATCTACGTCTGTTCTGTTTGTCATATATCTTCCAGCCACGTTCTGCCACTTACATTGTGTAGTGTAATACACTGCGCCTGAGATTTGTTGCAATCCCCCCCCCCCCCCAAACAGGGAGATTTAAATTGGCACTAAGTGGATGTACGTCAGTTCTGTGAGTTTATCGTATATCTTCCAGCTACGTTCTGCCACTTACATTGTGTAGTGTAATACACTGGGCCTGAGTTTTGTTGCAGTCTCCCCCCCCCCAAAAAAAAGGGAGATTTTACTTGGCACTAAGTGGATCTACGTCTGTTCTGTTTGTCATATATCTTCCAGCCACGTTCTGCCACTTACATTGTGTAGTTTAATACACTGGGCCTCAGTTTTGGTGCAGTCTCCCCCCAAAAAAAGGGAGATTGTAATTGGCACTAAGTGGATCTACGTCAGTTCTGTTTGTCGTATCTCTTCCAGCCACGTTCTGTCACTTACATTGTGTAGTGTAATACACTGGGCCTGAGTTTTGGTGCAGTCTCCCCCCCACAAAAAAAGGGAGATTTTAATTGGCACTAAGTGGATCTACGTCAGTTCTGTTTGTCGTATATCTTCCAGCCACGTTCTCCCACTTACATTGTGTAGTGTAATAAACTGGGCCTGAGTTTTGGTGCAGTCTCCCCCCCAAAAAGGGATATTTTAATTGGCACTAAGTGGATCTACGTCTGTTCTGTTTGTCGCATATCTTCCAGCCACGTTCTGCCACTTGCATTGTGTAGTGTAATACACTGGACTTCAGTTTTGGTGCAGTATCCCACCCCCCCCAAAAAAGGGAAATTTAAATTGGCACTAAGTGAATCTACGTCAGTTCTGTTTGGCGTATATCTTCCAGCCACATTCTGCCACTTACATTTTGTGTTGTAATACACTGGGCCTCATTTTTGGTGCAGTTTCCCCCCCAAAAAAGGGAGATTTTCATTGGCACTAAGTGGATCTACGTCTGTCCTGTTTGTCGTATATGTTCCAGCCACGTTCTGCCACTTACATTGTGTAGTGTAATACACTGGACTTCAGTTTTGGTGCAGTATCCCACCCCCCCTAAAAAGGGAAATTTAAATTGGCACTAAGTGAATCTACGTCAGTTCTGTTTGGCGTATATCATCCAGCCACGTTCTGCCACTTACATTTTGTGTTGTAATATAGTGGGCCTCAGTTTTGGTGCAGTCTCCCCCCCAAAAAAAGGAGATTTTAATTGGCACTAAGTGGATCTACGTCAGTTCTGTTAGTTTGTCGTATATCTTCCAGCCACGTTCTACCACATATATTGTGTAGTGTAATACACTGGGTTTGAGTTTTTTTGCAGTCTCTCCCCCCAAAAAAGGGGTATTTTAATTGGCACTAAGTGGATCTACGTCAGTTCTGTTTGTCTTATATCTTCCAGCCACGTTCTGTCACTTACATTGTGTATTGTAATACACTGGGCCTGAGATTTGTTGCAGTCTTCTCCCCCCCAAAAAAGGGAGATTTTAATTGGCACTAAGTGGATCTATGTCAGATCTGTTAGTTTGTCGTATATCTTCCAGCCACGTTCTACCACATATATTGTGTAGTGTAATACACTGGGTTTGAGTTTTTTTGCAGTCTCTCCCCCCAAAAAAGGGGTATTTTAATTGGCACTAAGTGGATCTACGTCATTTCTGTTTGTCGTATATCTTCCAGCCACGTTCTGCCACTTACATTGTGTATTGTAATACACTGGGCCTGAGATTTGTTGCAGTCTTCTCCCCCCCAAAAAAGGGAGATTTTAATTGGCACTAAGTGGATCTACGTCAGATCTGTTAGTTAGTCGTATATCTTCCAGCCACGTTCTACCACATATATTGTGTAGTGTAATACACTGGGTTTGAGTTTTTTTGCAGTCTCTCCCCCCAAAAAAGGGGTATTTTAATTGGCACTAAGTGGATCTACGTCAGTTCTGTTTGTCTTATATCTTCCAGCCACGTTCTGTCACTTACATTGTGTAGTGTAATACACTGGGCCTGAGTTTTGTTGCAATCTCCCCCCCCCCCAAAAAAAAAGGGAGATTTAAATTGGCACTAAGTGGATCTACGTCAGTTCTGTTTGTCGTATATCTTCCAGCCACGTTCTCCCACTTACATTGTGTAGTGTAATAAACTGGGCCTGAGTTTTGGTGCAGTCTCCCCCCCAAAAAAGGGAGATTTTAATTGGCACTAAGTGGATCTACGTCTGTTCTGTTTGTCGCATATCTTCCAGCCACGTTCTGCCACTTGCATTGTGTAGTATAATACACTGGACTTCAATTTTGGTGCAGTATCCTACCACCCCTAAAAAGGGAAATTTAAATTGGCACTAAGTGAATCTACGTCAGTTCTGTTTGGCATATATCTTCCAGCCACATTCTGCCACTTACATTTTGTGTTGTAATACACTGGGCCTCATTTTTGGTGCAGTTTCCCCCCCCCAAAAAAGGGAGATTTTCATTGGCACTAAGAGGATCTACGTCTGTCCTGTTTGTCATATATGTTCCAGCCACGTTCTGCCACTTACATTGTGTAGTGTAATACACTGGACTTCAGTTTTGGTGCAGTATCCCACCCCCCTAAAAAGGGAAATTTAAATTGGCACTAAGTGAATCTACATCAGTTCTGTTTGGCGTATATCTTCCAGCCACGTTCTGCCACTTACATTTTGTGTTGTAATACACTGGGCCTCAGTTTTGGTGCAGTCTCCCCCCCAAAAAAGGGAGATTTTAATTGGCACTAAGTGGATCTACGTCTGTTCTGTTAGTTTGTCGTATATCTTCCAGCCACATTCTACCACGTACATTGTGTAGTGTAATACGCTGGCCCTGAGTTTTGTTGCAATCTCCCCCCCCAAAAAAGGGAGATTTTAATAGGCACTAAGTGGATCTATATCAGTTCTGTTTGTCGTGTATCTTCCAGCCACGTTATGCCACTTACATTGTCTAGTGTAATACACTGGGCCTGAGTTTTGTTGCAGTCTCCCCCCAAAAAAGGGAGATTTTAATTGGCACTAAGTGGATCTGCGTCAGTTCTGTTTGTCATATATCTTCCAGCCACGTTCTGCCACTTTCATTGTGTAGTGTAATACGCTGGGCCTGAGTTTGTTGCAGTTTGTCGTATATATCTTCCAGCCACGTTCTACCACGTACATTGTGTAGTGTAATACACTGGGTTTGAGTTTTTTTGCAGTCTCCCCCCCCAAAAAGGGGTATTTAATTGTCACTAATTGGATCTACGTCAGTTCTGTTAGTTTATCGTATATCTTCCAGCTACGTTCTGCCACTTACATTGTGTAGTGTAGTACACTGGGCCTCAGTTTTGGTGCAGTCTCCCCCCCCCAAAAAAAGGGAGATTTTAATTGGCACTAAGTGAATCTATATTTGTTCTGTTTGTCGTATATCTTCCAGCCATGTTCTGCCACTTACATTGTGTAGTGTAATACACTGGGCCTGAGTTTTGTTGCAAACTCCACCCCCAAAAAAGGGAGATTTAAATTGGCACTAAGTGGATCTACGTCAGTTCTGTTTGTCGTGTATCTTCCAGCCACGTTCTGCCACTTACATTGTCTAGTATAATACACTGGGCCTGAGTTTTGTTGCAGTCTCCCCCCCAAAAAAGGGAGATTTTAATTGGCACTAAGTGGATCTACGTCTGTTCTGTTTGTCATATATCTTCCAGCCACGTTCTGCCACTTACATTGTGTAGTGTAATACACTGGGCCTGAGTTTTGTTGGTCTCCCCCCCCCCCAAAAAAGGGAGATTTTAATGGGCACTAAGTGGATCTACGTCAGTTCTGTTAGTTTATCGTACATCTTCCAGCCACGTTCTGCCAATTACATTGTGCAGTGTAATACACTGGGCCTGAGTTTTTTTGGTCTCTGCCCCCCCAAAAAAGGGAGATATTAATTGGCACTAAGTGGATCTATGTCAGTTCTGTTTGTCGTATATCTTTTAGCCACGTTCTGCCACTTACATTGTGTAGTGTAATACGCTGGCCTTGAGTTTAGTTGCAGTCTCCCCCCCCAAAAAAGGGAGATTTAAATCGGCACTAAATGGATCTACGTCAGTTCTGTTAGTTTGTCGTATATCTTCCAGCCACGTTCTGCCACTTACATTGTGTAGTGTAATACACTGGGCCTGAGTTTTGTTGCAGTCTCCACCCCCCAAAAAAAAAGGTAGATTTAAATTGTCACTAATTGGATCTACCTCAGTTCTGTTAGTTTATCGTATATCTTCCAGCTACGTTCTGCCGCTTACATTGTGTAGTGTAATACGCTGGCCCTGAGTTTAGTTGCAGTCTCCCCCCCAAAAAAAAGGGAGATTTAAATCGGCACTAAATGGATCTACGTCAGTTCTGTTAGTTTGTCCTATATCTTCCAGCCACGTTCTGCCACTTACATTGTGTAGTGTAATACACTGGGCCTGAGTTTTTTTGCAGTCTCCACCCCCCCAAAAAAAGGTAGATTTAAATTGTCACTAATTGGATCTACCTCAGTTCTGTTAGTTTATCGTATATCTTCCAGCCACGTTCTGCCACTTACATTGTGTAGTGTAATACACTGGGCCTGAGTTTTGTTGCAGTCTCCCTCCCCAAAAAAAGGGAGATTTTAATTGGCACTAAGTGGATCTACGTCATTTCTGTTTGTCGTATATCTTTCAGCCACGTTCTGCCACTTACATTGTGTAGTGTAATACACTGGGCCTGAGTTTTGTTGCAGTCTCCTTCCCCCAAAAAAAGGGAGATTTTAATTGGCACTAAGTGGATCTATGTCAGTTCTGTTTGTCGTATATCTTCCAGCCACGTTCTGCCACTTACATTGTGTAGTGTAATACACTGAGCCTGAGTTTTGTTGCAGTCTCCACCCCCCCAAAAAAAGGTAGATTTAAATTGTCACTAATTGGATCTACCTCAGTTCTGTTAGTTTATCGTATATCTTCCAGCTACGTTCTGCCGCTTACATTGTGTAGTGTAATATACTGGGCCTCAGTTTTGGTGCAGTCTCCCCCCCCCAAAAAAAAGGGAGATTTTAATTGGCACTAAGTGAATCTATATTTGTTCTGTTTCTCGTATATCTTCCAGCCAGGTTCTGCCACTTACATTGTGTAGTGTAATACACTGGGCCTGAGTTTTGTTGCAATCTCCCCCCGCAAAAAAGGGAGATTTAAATTGGCACTAAGTGGATGTACGTCAGTTCTGTTAGTTTATCGTATATCTTCCAGCCACGTTCTGCCACTTACATTTTGTAGTGTAATACACTGGGCCTCAGTTTTGGTGCAGTCTCCCCCCCAAAAAAGGGAGATTTTAATTGGCACTGAGTGGATCTACGTCTGTTCTGTTTGTCGTATATCTTCCAGCTACGTTCTGCCACTTACATTGTGTAGTGTAATACACTGGGCCTGAGTTTTGGTGCAGACTCCCCCCCAAAAAAGGGAGATTTAAATTGGCACTAAGTGAATCTACGTCTGTTCTGTTTGTCATATATCTTCCAGCCACATTCTGCCACTTACATTGTGTAGTGTAATACACTGGCCCTCAGTTTTGGTGCAGTCTCCCCCCCCAAAAAAGGGATATTGTAATTGGCACTAAGTGGATCTACGTCAGTTCTGTTAGTTTATCTTACATCTTCCTGCCACGTTCTGCCACTTACATTGTGTATTGTAATACACTGGGCCTGAGTTTTGTTGCAGTCTCCCCCCCCCAAAAAAAGGGAGATTTTAATTGGCACTAAGTGGATCTATGTCAGTTCTGTTTGTCATATATCTTCCAGCCACGTTCTGCCACTTACATTGTCTAGTGTAATACACTGGGCCTGAGTTTTGGTGCAGTCTCCCCCCCACAAAAAAAGGGAGATTTTAATTGGCACTAAGTGGATCTACATCAGTTCTGTTTGTCGTATATCTTCCAGCCATGTTCTGCCTCTTGCATTGTGTAGTGTAATACGCTGGCCCTCAGTTTTGTTGCAGTCTCCCCCCCCAAAAAAAAGGGAGATTTTAATAGGCACTAAGTGGATCTATGTCAGTTCTGTTTGTCGTGTATCTTCCAGCCATCTTCTGCCACTTACATTGTGTAGTGTAATACACTGGGCCTGAGTTTTGTTGCAGTCTCCCCCCCCCCCCAAAAAAAGGGAGATTTTAATAGGCACTAAGTAGATCTGCGTCAGTTCTGTTTGTCATATATCTTCCAGCCATGTTCTGCCTCTTGCATTATGTAGTGTAATACACTGGCCCTCAGTTTTGTTGCAGTCTCCCCCCCCCAAAAAAGGGAGATTTTAATAGGCACTAAGTGGATCTATGTCAGTTCTGTTTGTCGTGTATCTTCCAGCCACGTTCTGCCACTTACATTGTTTAGTGTAATACACTGGGCCTGAGTTTTGTTGCAGTCTCCCCCCCCCCCAAAAAAAGGGAGATTTTAATTGGCACTAAGTGGATCTATGTCAGTACTGTTTGTCGTGTATCTTCCAGCCACGTTCTGCCACTTACATTTTTTAGTGTAATACACTGGGCCTGAGTTTTGTTGCAGTCTCCCCCCCACAAAAAAAGGGAGATTTTAATTGGCACTAAGTCGATCTACATCAGGTCTGTTTGTCGTATATCTTCCAGCCATGTTCTGCCACTTACATTGTGTAGTGTAATACACTGGGCCTCAGTTTTGGTGCAATCTCCCCCCCAAAAAAGGTAGATTTAAATTGGCACTAAGTGGATGTACGTCTGTCCTGTTTGTTGTATATCTTCCAGCCACGTTCTGCCACTTACATTGTGTAGTGTAATACACTGGGCCTGAATTTGTTGCAATCTCCCCCCCACCCCCCCCAAAAAAAGGGAGATTTAAATTGGCACTAAGTGGATCTAAGTCAGTTCTGTTTGTCGTATATCTTCCAGCCACGTTCTCCCACTTACAATTTGTAGTGTAATAAACTGGGCCTGAGTTTTGGTGCAGTCTCCCCCCCAAAAAAGGGAGATTTTAATTGGCACTAAGGGGATCTACATCTGTTCTGTTTGTCGCATATCTTCCTGCCACGTTCTGCCACTTGCATTGTGTAGTGTAATACACTGGACCTCAGTTTTGGTGCAGTATCCCACCCCCCCTAAAAAGGGAAATTTAAATTGGCACTAAGTGGATCTACGTCAGTTCTGTTTGGCGCATATCTTCCAGCCACGTTCTGCCACTTACATTTTGTGTTGTAATACACTGGGCCTCATTTTTGGGGCAGTTTCCCCCCCCCAAAAAAAGGGAGATTTTAATTGGCACTAAGTGGATCTATGTCTGTCCTGTTTGTCGTATATCTTCCAGCCACGTTCTACCACGTACATTGTGTAGTGTAATACGCTGGCCCTGAGTTTTGATGCAGTCTCCCCCCCAAAAAAAAGGGAGATTTTAATTGGCACTAAGTGGATCTGCGTCAGTTCTGTTTGTAATATATCTTCCAGGCACGTTCTGCCACTTACATTGTGTAGTGTAATACACTAGGCCTGAGTTTTGGTGCAGTCTCCCCCCCCCCCCAAAAAGGGAGATTTTAATTGGCACTAAGTGGATCTACGTCTGTTCTGTTTGTCATATATCTTCCAGCCACGTTCTGCCACTTACATTGTGTAGTGTAATACACTGGGCCTGAGATTTGTTGCAATCTCCCCCCCCCCAAAGAGGGAGATTTCAATTGGCACTAAGTGGATGTACGTCAGTTCTGTTAGTTTATTGTATATCTTCCAGCAACGTTCTGCCACTTACATTGTGTAGTGTAATACACTGGTCCTGAGTTTTGTTGCAGTCTCCCCCCCAAAAAAAGGGGAGATTTTAATTGGCACTAAGTGGATCTACGTTTGTCCTGTTTGTCGTATATCTTCCAGCCATGTTCTGCCACTTACATTGTGTAGTGTAATACACTGGGCCTCAGTTTTGGTGCAATCTCCCCCCCAAAAAAAGGTAGATTTAAATTGGCACTAAGTGGATGTACGTCAGTTCTGTTTGTCGTATATCTTCTAGCCACGTTCTGCCACTTACATTGTGTAGTGTAATACACTGGGCCTCAGTTTTGGTGCAGTCTCCCCCCAAAAAAAGGGAGATTGTGATTGTCACTAAGTGGATCTACATCAGTTCTGTTAGTTTATCTTACATCTTCCAGCCACGTTCTGACACTTACATTGTGTAGTGTAATACACTGAACCATGAGTTTTGTTGCAGTCTCCCCCCCCCAAAAAAAGGGAGATTTTAATTGGTACTAAGTGGATCTATGTCAGTTCTGTTTGTCATATATCTTCCAGCCACATTCTACCACTTACATTGTGTAGTGTAATACACTGGGCCTGAGTTTTGTTGCAATCTCCCCCCCCCCCTCAAAAAAAGGGAGTATTAAATTGGCACTAAGTGGATCTACGTCAGTTCTGTTAGTTTATCATACATCTTTCAGCCACGTTCTGCCACTTACATTGTGTAGTGTAATACACTGAGCCTGATTTTTTTTGCAGTCTCCCCCCCCCAAAGAAAAAGGGAGATTTTAATTGGCACTAAGTGGATCTATGTCAGTTCTGTTTGTCATATATCTTCCAGCCACTTTCTACCACTTACATTGTGTAGTGTAATACACTGGGCCTGAGTTTTGTTGCAATCTCCCCCCCCCCTCTAAAAAAGGGAGTTTTAAATTGGCACTAAGTGGATCTACGTCAGTTCTGTTAGTTTATCATACATCTTTCAGCCACGTTCTGCCACTTACATTGTGTAGTGTAATACACTGAGCCTGATTTTTTTTGCAGTCTCCCCCCCCCCCCAAAAAAATGGAAGATTTTAATTGGCACTAAGTGGATCTACGTCAGTTCTGTTTGTCGTATATCTTCCAGCCACGTTCTGCCACTTACATTGTGTAGTGTAATAAACTGGACCTCAGTTTTGGTGCAGTATCCCACCCCCCCAAAAAAGGGAGATTTAAATTGGCACAATGTGGATCTACGTCAGTTCTGTTTGTCGTATATCTTCCAGCCATGTTCTGCCACTTACATTGTGTAGTGTAATACGCTGGCCCTGAGTTTTGTTGCAGTCTCCCCCCCCAAAAAAAAAAGGGAGATTTTAATAGGCACTAAGTGGATCTATGTCATTTCTGTTTGTTATGTATCTTCCAGCCACATGACATTGCTATTGGTCGATCCCTCGAAGGCATGACACCCCCTTTTATACCTTAACCTTCAGGTATTTGTCGCTGAAAATTCCCACCGAATAATGACAGACTCTGAACTTGGATTATAATTGGCCACAGTGGCCTTTATTATAAACATACAACAAGAATAAAATAACGTAGGGAGGAGTCCTTGAAGCTCCAAACTGGTGGTCAACCATGACAGAGAGTGGACAGAAACATACCATAGATTTACTCCCAGCCGTAACCACCCAGGCTCGGGAGCACCAAATTACCCCGAAGGGTTAACCATGTCCACTTTTAACCTGGGGATCTTGCCCACCGTTGCCAAGATCCCCCCCGAACCACCAGACCCAAAAACAAAGTTTACACCAACTGAAGGATCCGTACCACGACGGATCCCCCAGGCCAATTTATCACCAACTCCAAGCACCCCTCCCACCACCACAACGAGGGTATTTGCATACCTTAAATACCCGAGACCCCACCACACTTCACCGCTATGGCCCTTTCGATACCGTTTTGCAAACCCAGGGCCCATAAATCAATGTTCACAGCGTTCAGGTGAAAACCATCACCCAGGAGAAAATCCTCCCCACCCTGTTCCAGTTCAAAATGACGGACAAACAAACCTCCATTCCTTACCACAAACTTAGCAACCGTCCGATTAACTTTAATCCTGGCTTTATTGACCATGTCCGCAGATCTGGCGTGCCTCCAACACCTCCTCGGGACAATATCCGACCAAACCACCAGCAAATCCCCAAAGGACACCCATAATCTGAGAAGGTCATGCTTAATATCCCGGATCAGCTCCCGACAGGGGCGAATCCCCAAATCATTTCCTCCAACATGCAAAACCGAAATGTCCGGAGGTCTGTCCAAACGAGCACTGTTATGCACTTCCCTCAAAAGCCCGTTCCAGCCCAATCCCCGAAAACCCAACCATCTGACCACGGCCACCTCTTTGGAGAACTGTTGTGAATTCCGCTCTTGGGCTCCCTCCGGTGGTTGTAAGTAGCATTTTTGTGAGTTCTGCTCTTGGGCTCCCTCCTGCGGTTTTGAGTGGTATGGCTGGATTTAGCTTCTGCAGCTGTTTTCACTGATCGTCTTCTTGGCTCGGCTATATTAGTCTGGCCTTATCTCTCATTCAATGCCAGTTGTCAATTGTTCCTGCCTGGAGTCATTGCTCTTAGGATTTCCTAACACTCTGACCAGCTCAGCAAAGCTAAGTCCTTGCTTGTCTTTTTGTAGTTCACTTGTTGTGGACTTTGTTGATCAGCATTTTGTTGTTTTTGCTCTTTTGTCCAGCTTATCAATATGGATCTATTCAGCTAAACTGGAAGCTCTGGGCAGCAGAGTTTGCCCTCCACACCTTTAGTCAGCTGTGGAGATTTTTGTATTTCTCTGCGGTGGACTTTTTCTAGTTTTGTTCTACTGACCGCACAGTGCTCTGTTCTGTACTTTTTCTATCTAGCTAGAAGTGGCCTCCTGTGCTAATCTTGTTTCTTACTACGTATGTCATTTCCTTCTCCTCTCACAGTCATTACATGTGGGGGGCTAATCTATCCTTTGGGGATTTTCTCTGAGGCAAGACAGTTTTCCTGCTTCTGTCTTTAGGGGTAGTTAGCTCTTAGGCTGTGACGAGATGCCTAGGCAGAGTTAGGAGCATTCCACGGCTATTTCTAGTGTTGTGTTGAGCTTAGGGGCTGCGGTCAGTATAGCTACCACCTGCTCAGAGCTAGTCACATGTCGCTCCTTAATCACCAGATCATAACAGTACAACTGGCCAAAAATGAGCTAAATGCAACTCAAAAGAAGGAAAAGAAAAGGAGTTCTGAGCCATTTTTTTTCTTTGGTTTGTTTTGTCTTTTTTCTTCCTCTTAAATTCTGGGTGATTCAGGATTTGGATGCAGGCATGGATGTGCAGGGGTTATTTTATCATGTTGGTCAGCTTGCTGCAAGAGTACAGAGTATTCAAGATTATGTTGTTCAGATTCCGGCCTTAGAGCCTAGAATTCCTACTCCGGATTTGTTTTACGGGGATAGATCTAAGTTTTTGAACTTTAAAAATAACTGCAAATTGTTTTTTGCTCTGAAACCCCGTTCCTCTGGTAATAATAATAATAATTTTTATTTATATAGCGCCAACATATTCCGCAGCGCTTTACAAATTATAGAGGGGACTTGTACAGACAATAGACATTACAGCATAACAGAAATACAGTTCAAAACAGATACCAGGAGGAATGAGGGCCCTGCTCGCAAGCTTACAAACTATGAGGAAAAGGGGAGACACGAGAGGTGGATGGTAACAATTGCTTTAGTTATTCGGACCGGCCATAGTGTAAGGCTCGGGTGTTCATGTAAAGCTGCATGAACCATTTAACTGCCTAAGTATGTAGCAGTACAGACACAGAGGGCTATTAACTGCATAAAGTGAATGAGAACATGATGCGAGGAACCTGATTGCCTATTTAAAAAAAAAATAAATAAAAACAATAGGCCACACAGGGATCGTTAGGTTAATACATTGAGGCGGTAGGCCAGTCTGAACAAATGAGTTTTTAGGGTACGCTTAAAACTGTGGGGATTGGGGATTAATCGTATTAACCTAGGTAGTGCATTCCAAAGAATCGGCGCAGCACGTGTAAAGTCTTGGAGACGGGAGTGGGAGGTTCTGATTATTGAGGATGCTAGCCTGAGGTCATTAGCGGAGCGGAGGGCACGGGTAGGGTGGTAGACTGAGACCAGAGAGGAGATGTAGGGTGGTGCCGAGCCATGGAGTGCTTTGTGGATGAGGGTAGTAGTTTTGTACTGGATTCTGGAGTGGATGGGTAGCCAGTGTAATGACTGGCACAGGGTAGAGGCATCGGTGTAACGGTTGGTGAGGAATATGATCCTGGCAGCAGCATTCAGGACAGATTGGAGCGGGGAAAGTTTGGTAAGAGGGAGGCCGATTAGTAGAGAGTTACAATAGTCCAGACGAGAATGAATAAGTGAAACAGTAAGAGTTTTTGCAGAGTCGAAAGTAAGAAAAGGGCGAATTCTAGAAATGTTTTTGAGATGCAGGTAAGAAGAGCGAGCCAGTGATCGGATGTGGGGGGTGAATAAAAGGTCAGAATCAAGGATGACCCCAAGGCAGCGGGCATGTTGCTTTGGAGTAATGGTGGAACCGCACACGGAGATGGCAATGTCAGGCAAAGGTAGGTTAGTAGAGGGAGAGAACACGAGGAGTTCAGTTTTTGACAGGTTTAGTTTCAGATAGAGGGAGGACATAGTTACATAGTTATTAAGGTTGAAGGAAGACTATATGTCCATCTAGTTCAACCCATAGCCTAACCTAACATGTTGATCCAGAGGAAGGCAAAAAAAACCCCATGTGCAAAGAGTAAGCTCCACATTGGGGAAAAAAATTCCTTCCCGACTCCACATACGGCAATCAGACTAGTTCCCTGGATCAACGCCCTATCAAGGAATCTAGTGTATATACCCTGTAACATTATACTTTTCCAGAAAGGTATCCAGTCCCCTCTTAAATTTAAGTAATGAATCACTCATTACAACATCATACGGCAGAGAGTTCCATAATCTCACTGCTCTTACAGTAAAGAATCCGCGTCTGTTATTATGCTTAAACCTTTTTTCCTCCAACCGCAGAGGATGCCCCCTTGTCCCTGTTTCAGGTCTATGATTAAAAAGATCATCAGAAAGGTCTTTGTACTGTCCCCTCATATATTTATACATTAAAATAAGATCACCCCTTAGTCTTCGTTTTTCCAAACTAAATAGCCCCAAGTGTAATAACCTATCTTGGTATTGCAGACCCCCCAGTCCTCTAATAACCTTGGTCGCTCTTCTCTGCACCCGCTCCAGTTCAGCTATGTCTTTCTTAAACACCGGAGACCAGAACTGTGCACAGTATTCTAAGTGTGGTCGAACTAGTGACTTGTATAGAGGTAAAATTATGTTCTCCTCATGAGCATCTATGCCTCTTTTAATGCATCCCATTATTTTATTTGCCTTTGTAGCAGCTGCCTGACACTGGCCACTGAATTTAAGTTTGTCATCCACCCATACACCCAGGTCTTTTTCATTGACGGTTTTGCCCAGAGTTTTAGAATTAAGCACATAATTATACATCTTATTACTTCTACCCAAGTGCATGACCTTACATTTATCCCCATTAAAGCTCATTTGCCATTTATCAGCCCAAGCTTCTAGTTTACATAAATCATCCTGTAATATAAAATTGTCCTCCTCTGTATTGATTACCCTGCAGAGTTTAGTGTCATCTGCAAATATTGAAATTCTACTCTGAATGCCCCCTACAAGGTCATTAATAAATATGTTAAAAAGAAGAGGGCCCAATACTGACCCCTGTGGTACCCCACTGCTAACCGCTACCCAGTCCGAGTGTGCTCCATTAATAACCACCCTTTGTTTCCTATCCCTGAGCCAGCTCTCAACCCACTTGCACATATTTTCCCCTATCCCCATTATTCTCATTTTATGTATCAACATGATGTTAGAGACAGCAGCAAGACAATCCCTGGTGTTTTCTAAAAAGGTCGGCGTGACAACAGGAGAAGAGGTGTATAATTGGGTGTCGTCAGCATAGAGATGGTACTGGAAACCAAATCTACTGATTGTTTGTCCAATAGGGGCAGTATACAACGAGAAGAGGAGGGGGCCTAGGACTGATCCTTGAGGAACCCCAACAGTAAGGGGAAGGTGAGAGGAGGAGGAACCAGCAAAATATACAGTGAAGGATCGGTCAGAGAGATAGAAGGAGAACCAGGAGAGAACGGTGTCTTTGAGGCCGATGGAGCGGAGCATAGTGAGTAGGAGCTGATGATCCACAGTATCGAATGCTGCAGAGAGATCCAAGAGAATTAGCATGGAGTAGTGACCATTAGATTTAGCTGTTAGTAGGTCATTAGAGACTTTAGTGAGGGCAGTTTCAGTAGAGTGTAAAGAGCGGAAGCCAGATTGAAGAGGGTCGAGAAGAGAGTTATCTGAGAGATAGCGGGTAAGACGGGAGTGGACCAGGCGTTCGAGGAGTTTAGAGATGAAGGGAAGATTAGAGACAGGTCTATAATTAGCGGCACAGTTTTGATCGAGGGATGGTTTTTTAAGTAATGGCTGTATGATGGCATGCTTAAATGAGGAGGGAAAAATACCGGAAGTGAGGGAAAGGTTGAATATTTTTGTTAGATGAGAGGTGACAGCCGGGGAAAGGGACTGGAGGAGATGTGACGGAATGGGGTCACTGGTGCAAGTGGTCGGGCGAGAAGATGCAAGGAGCCTGTTTACTTCTTCTTCTGTAACTGCGTCAAAGTCAGAGAGTGAACTAGATGCAGTGGGGGAGGTGATCCTATTCAGCAAGTAAAGATAGTTATTTCTCTGCTGCGTGGTGATCCTCAGGACTGGGCATTCTCTCTTGAGTCAGGGAATCCGGCATTGCTTAATGTAGATGCATTTTTTCAATCGCTCGGATTATTGTATGATGAACCTAACTCTGTAGAGCATGCTGAGAAAACACTGTTGGCCCTGTGTCAGGGTCAGGAAGCGGCAGAATTATACTGCCAGAAATTTAGAAAATGGTCTGTGCTCACTAAATGGAATGAGGATGCTCTGGCAGCAATTTTCAGAAAGGGTCTTTCTGAAGCCCTTAAAGATGTGATGGTGGGGTTTCCCACCCTTGTTGGTTTCAGCGATTCTATGTCTCTGGCCATTCAGATTGATCGGCGCCTGCGCGAACGCAAAGTGGTGCACCATATGGCAGTTTCCTCTGAGCAGAGTCCTGGACCCATGCAATGTGATAGGATTTTGACTAGAGCGGAACAGAGGGGATACAGACGTCAGAATGGGCTGTGTTTTTACTGTGGTGATTCTGCTCATGCTATTTCTGGTTGCCCTAAGTGTATTAAGAGGGTCGCTAGATCTGTTACCATTAGTACTATGCAGCCTAAGTTTCTTGTGTCTGTGACCCTGATTTGCTCATTGTCATCTTTTTTTGTCATGGCATTTGTGGATTCAGGCGCTGCTCTGAACTTAATGGACTTAGAATTCACTAGGCGCTGTGGTTTTTCTTTGCAGCCTTTGCAGAGTCCCATACCCTTGAGGGGTATTGATGCTACACCATTGGCCAAGAATAAACCTCAGTATTGGACTCAGCTGACTATGTGCATGGCTCCTGCACATCAGGAAGATTGCCGTTTTCTGGTGTTGCATAATTTACATGATGTTGTTGTACTGGGTTTTCCATGGTTACAAGTACACAATCCAGTGCTGGATTGGAAATCAATGTCTGTGACTAGTTGGGGTTGTCAAGGGGTACATAGTGACGTTCCTTTAATGTCAATTTCCTCTTCTACCTCTTCTGATGTTCCTGAATTTTTGTCAGATTTCCAGGATGTATTCGATGAGCCCAAGTCCAGTTCCCTTCCTCCACATAGGGACTGTGATCCTGCTATTGACTTGATTCCTGGCTGTAAGTTCCCTAAGGGCCTACTTTTCAATCTGTCTGTGCCAGAGCATGCCGCCATGCGGAGCTATGTTAAGGAGTCTTTTGAGAAGGGGCATATTCGGCCGTCTTCGTCACCATTGGGAGCGGGATTCTTCTTTGTTGCCAAGAAGGATGGTTCCTTAAGACCCTGTATTGATTATCCCCTTCTTAATAAGATCACGGTCAAATTCCAATACCCTTTACCTTTGCTCTCTGATCTGTTTGCTAGGATTAAGGGGGCTAGTTTGTTTACCAAGATTGACCTTCGAGGGGCATATAATCTTGTTCGTATTAAACAGGGTGACGAATGGAAAACTGCATTTAATACGCCCGAAGGTCATTTTGAATACCTAGTGATGCCTTTTGGGCTTTCTAATGCCCCTTCTCTATTTCAGTCCTTTATGCATGATATTTTCCGCAATTATCTTGACAAATTCTTGATTGTGTATTTGGATGATATTTTATTTTTTTCCGATGATTAGGAGTCTCATGTGAAGCAGGTCAGGATGGTATTCCAGATCCTTCGTGATAATCCTCTATTTGTGAAGGAGTCTAAGTGCCTATTTGGAGTTCAGAAGGTCTCTTTTTTGGGGTTTATTTTTTCTCCTTCGTCTATAGAAATGGATCCTGTTAAGGTCCAAGCCATTCATGACTGGATTCAACCCACATCTGTGAAGAGCCTTCAGAAATTTTTGGGCTTTGCTAATTTTTATCGCCATTTCATTGCCAACTTCTCTAGTGTGGTTAAACCCCTGACCGATTTGACGAAGAAAGGCGCTCATGTGACTAATTGGTCCTCTGAGGCTGTTGAGGCCTTTCACGAGCTTAAACGCCGATTTACTTCTGCCCCGGTCTTGCGTCAGCCAGGTGTTTCTCTTCCTTTTCAGGTTGAGGTTGACGCTTCTGAGATTGGGGCAGGGGCCGTTTTGTCACAGAGGAATTCTGATGGTTCCTTGATGAAGCCATGTGCCTTCTTTTCCCGAAAGTTTTCGCCTGCGGAACGCAATTATGATGTCGGCAATCGGGAGTTGTTGGCTATGAAGTGGGCATTTGAGGAGTGGCGACATTGGCTTGAGGGAGCCAAGCACCGCATTGTGGTCTTGACCGATCATAAGAATCTGATTTACCTTGAGTCGGCCAAGCGGCTGAACCCTAGACATGCTCGGTGGTCCTGTTTTTCTCCCGTTTTGATTTTGTGGTCTCATATCTTCCAGGATCTAAGAATGTTAAGGCGGATGCCCTCTCTAGGAGTTTTTTGCCTGATTCCCCTGGAGTCCTTGAGCCGGTTGGTATTCTTAAGGAAGTGGTGATTCTGTCTGCCATCTCCCCTGATTTGCGGCGGGCGCTTCAGGAATTTCAGGCTAATAAACCTGACCGCTGTCCTGTAGGGAAGCTGTTTGTTCCTGATAGATGGACAAGTAAGGTAATTTCTGAGGTCCATTGTTCTGTGTTGGCCGGTCACCCTGGGATTTTTATTACCAGAGATTTGGTTGCTAGGTCCTTTTGGTGGCCTTCCTTGTCGCGGGATGTGCGTTCTTTTGTGCAGTCCTGTGGGACTTGTGCCCGGGCTAAGCCTTGCTGTTCCCGCGCTAGTGGGTTGCTTTTGCCCATTCCGGAGAGGCCTTGGACGCATATTTCCATGGATTTTATTTCGGATCTTCCTGTGTCCCAGAGGATGTCTGTTATCTGGGTGGTTTGTGACCGGTTCTCTAAAATGGTCCATTTGGTACCTTTGCCTAAATTGCCTTCCTCCTCTGATTTGGTTCCATTGTTTTTTCAACATGTGGTTCGTTTGCATGGCATTCCGGAGAATATTGTGTCTGACAGAGGTTCCCAGTTTGTTTCCAGGTTTTGGCGGGCCTTTTGTGCTAGGATGGGTATTGATTTGCCTTTTTCTTCGGCGTTCCATCCTCAGACAAATGGCCAAACTGAGCGAACTAATCAAACCTTGGAAACCTATTTGAGATGCTTTGTGTCTGCTGATCAGGATGGTTGGTTGAGGGGGAGTTGGTATATGTGGTTGAGAAAATTTTGGATTCTCGTTTTTCGAGGCGGAAGCTTCAGTATCTTGTCAAGTGGAAGGGTTATGGCCAGGAGGATAATTCTTGGGTTGTTGTCTCCGATGTTCATGCCGCCGATTTGGTTCGGTGGTTGTAAGTAGCATTTTTGTGAGTTCTGCTCTTGGGCTCCCTCCTGTGGTTTTAAGTAGTATGGCTGCTTCTTGGATTTAGCTTCTGCAGCTGTTTTCACTCATCGTCTTCTTGGCTCGGCTATATTAGTCTGGCCTTATCTCTCATTCAATGCCAGTTGTCAATTGTTCCTGCCTGGAGTCATTGCTCTTAGGATTTCCTGACACTCTGACCAGCTCAGCAAAGCTAAGTCCTTGCTTGTCTTTTTGTAGTTCACTTGTTGTGGACTTTGTTGATCAGCATTTTGTTGTTTTTGCTCTTTTGTCCAGCTTATCAATATGGATCTATTCAGCTAAGCTGGAAGCTCTGGGCAGCAGAGTTTGCCCTCCACACCTTTAGTCAGGTGTGGAGATTTTTGTATTTCTCTGCGGTGGACTTTTTCTAGTTTTTTTCTACTGACCGCACAGTGCTCTGTTCTGTACTTTTTCAATCTAGCTAGAAGTGGCCTCCTGTGCTAAATTTTGTTTCTTACTACGTATGTCATTTCCTTCTCCTCTCACAGTCATTACATGTGGGGGGCTAATCTATCCTTTGGGGATTTTCTCTGAGGCAAGATAGTTTTCCTGCTTCTGTCTTTAGGGGTAGTTAGCTCTTGGGCTGTGACGAGATGCCTAGGCAGAGTTAGGAGCATTCCACGGCTATTTCTAGTGTTGTGTTGAGCTTAGGGACTGCGGTCAGTATAGCTACCACCTGCTCAGAGCTAGTCACATGTCGCTCCTTAATCACCAGATCATAACAGAGAACCCGAGCTGCCGACCGTCCCGCCGAACGTCCGCCCGTCTCGCGCCCCAATACACGTACAAGTGGCCGACGATCCAAACCAACAGGGGATTGGAACCTGAAATACAGAACAACTTAAATTCCACAACTGTACCACAAATACAAAAACATCGTGAAAACCCCATCCCCCCCACCCCAACTTAAGGTCTAACATAGCTCTTATAACGCCCCGACTCCCATCTCCCAATCCGTTGCACCACTTCCGGTGCTAAACCTCCCAAGGCCGCCTCAGTCGCGGCTCCAATACGGAAGGAGTGAGAGGCAAAACGAGAAGCATCCAGTCCCATCTCCCCCAGCGCCCGTCTAAGCACCGCCACGAACTGAAACTTGGACAAAAAGGACCCATTTTCGTGACACAACAAAGGTCCATCCTTACATGGCTGAAAATAACTAAAAGCCTTTCCAGCAACTAACGGGACACATGAGCGAACCCACAACAGCGCCCAAAACCACACGTTTACCTCTACCCTCCTGGTCCGTCTTCGACCTACACAACCAAAATTGTAAACCACTTTCGGTAAGCACCACGTCCCTAGCCAAAAGCCCCCCTTGCGCGTACGTGTTAGGCGACACGATCTCACTCACCCGCAGCGCACCAAAAAATGCCAGGGAAAATGCTAAGCGGAAAAGAGCCACCTCAAAGTCAGATGTACAAATCTCACTGAGCTTCACACCTACTCGTTCCAGCAGGCTAAAGGAAATCGGGCGCCTCAGATCGCCCTTTCCCACCTTCCTTCTAAAACCCTTCACCGCCTGCCTTACTACAAACAACTTCGTCAAATCCCGTAAACCTCTAAGCTGAAAACCAAAAGCCAAAGCCAACCGAACCCTCCCAACCTTTGACGCCGACCACCCATCATCGGCACCGTGTCTCAACCACAACAACAGGGCCCCCACATAATCATCACCCACGTTACAGATAATAAATGGGAAATGTTTAAGAACATCCTAAATAGGCAGTGTAAGCGGTTTATACCTTGTGGGAATAAAAGGACTAGAAATAGGAAAAACCCAATGTGGCTAAACAAAGAAGTAAGACAGGCAATTAACAGTAAAAAGAAAGCATTAGCACTATTAAAGCAGGATGGCACCATTGAAGCTCTAAAAAACTATAGGGAGAAAAATACTTTATCTAAAAAACTAATTAAAGCTGCCAAAAAGGAAACAGAGAAGCACATTGCTAAGGAGAGTAAAACTAATCCCAAACTGTTCTTCAACTATATCAATAGTAAAAGAATAAAAACTGAAAATGTAAGCCCCTTAAAAAATAGTGAGGAAAGAATGGTTGTAGATGACGAGGAAAAAGCTAACATATTAAACACCTTCTTCTCCACGGTATTCACGGTGGAAAATGAAATGCTAGGTGAAATCCCAAGAAACAATGAAAACCCTATATTAAGGGTCACCAATCTAACCCAAGAAGAGGTGCGAAACCGGCTAAATAAGATTAAAATAGATAAATCTCCGGGTCCGGATGGCATACACCCACGAGTACTAAGAGAACTAAGTAATGTAATAGATAAACCATTATTTCTTATTTTTAGGGACTTTATAGAGACAGGGTCTGTTCCGCAGGATTGGCGCATAGCAAATGTGGTGCCAATATTCAAAAAGGGCTCTAAAAGTGAACCTGGAAATTATAGGCCAGTAAGTCTAACCTCTATTGTTGGTAAAATATTTGAAGGGTTTCTGAGGGATGTTATTCTGGATTATCTCAATGAGAATAACTGTTTAACTCCATATCCATACTCCATACTCCATGGGTTTATGAGAAATCGCTCCTGTCAAACCAATCTAATCAGTTTTTATGAAGAGGTAAGCTATAGACTGGACCACGGTGAGTCATTGGACGTGGTATATCTCGATTTTTCCAAAGCGTTTGATACCGTGCCGCACAAGAGGTTGGTACACAAAATGAGAATGCTTGGTCTGGGGGAAAATGTGTGTAAATGGGTTAGTAACTGGCTTAGTGATAGAAAGCAGAGGGTGGTTATAAATGGTATAGTCTCTAACTGGGTCACTGTGACCAGTGGGGTACCGCAGGGGTCAGTATTGGGACCTGTTCTCTTCAACATATTCATTAATGATCTGGTAGAAGGTTTACACAGTAAAATATCGATATTTGCAGATGATACAAAACTATGTAAAGCAGTTAATACAAGAGAAGATAGTATTCTGCTACAGATGGATCTGGATAAGTTGGAAACTTGGGCTGAAAGGTGGCAGATGAGGTTTAACAATGATAAATGTAAGGTTATACACATGGGAAGAGGGAATCAATATCACCATTACACACTGAACGGGAAACCACTGGGTAAATCTGACAGGGAGAAGGACTTGGGGATCCTAGTTAATGATAAACTTACCTGGAGCAGCCAGTGCCAGGCAGCAGCTGCCAAGGCAAACAGGATCATGGGGTGCATTAAAAGAGGTCTGGATACACATGATGAGAGCATTATACTGCCTCTGTACAAATCCCTAGTTAGACCGCACATGGAGTACTGTGTCCAGTTTTGGGCACCGGTGCTCAGGAAGGATATAATGGAACTAGAGAGAGTACAAAGGAGGGCAACAAAATTAATAAAGGGGATGGGAGAACTACAATACCCAGATAGATTAGCGAAATTAGGATTATTTAGTCTAGAAAAAAGACGACTGAGGGGCGATCTAATAACCATGTATAAGTATATAAGGGGACAATACAAATATCTCGCTGAGGATCTGTTTATACCAAGGAAGGTGACGGGCACAAGGGGGCATTCTTTGCGTCTGGAGGAGAGAAGGTTTTTCCACCAACATAGAAGAGGATTCTTTACTGTTAGGGCAGTGAGAATCTGGAATTGCTTGCCTGAGGAGGTGGTGATGGCGAACTCAGTCGAGGGGTTCAAGAGAGGCCTGGATGTCTTCCTGGAGCAGAACAATATTGTATCATACAATTATTAGGTTCTGTAGAAGGACGTAGATCTGGGTATTTATTATGATGGAATATAGGCTGAACTGGATGGACAAATGTCTTTTTTCGGCCTTACTAACTATGTTACCCACCCCACAAGACACCAACCAGGACTCCCAATCACACCACACCGACCGGTATGCTGCCCATATGCTGGGTGCCAAAGACGCCTGATTCAAAGGTC
This sequence comes from Ranitomeya imitator, assembly GCF_032444005.1. Classification (NCBI taxonomy): domain Eukaryota; kingdom Metazoa; phylum Chordata; class Amphibia; order Anura; family Dendrobatidae; genus Ranitomeya; species Ranitomeya imitator. Next base: position 300,266,803 of record NC_091284.1, read on the forward strand.
CTGCAGCACGGATACCACGCTCCAGAGTTCCTGCGGGCAGTCCCGACCCGTCTCCTCCGCCTCCGGAGCCAAAGCACGGAAACGCTCCCACTGAAACCGAGACAAAGAGTCAGCAATGGAGTTCTCAACGCCGGGCACATGAGTCGCTGACACATACGCATTAATAGACATGCAGAACAACACCAACTGATGCATAACCCGAATAACCGGGGGGGGACGATGCCGTCAAACTGTTGATAACACAGAAGACTGCCATATTATCACAATTAAACTGCACCCTGCGATTGCGCAAATCATCCTTCCACAGATAAACAGCAACCAAAATAGGAAAAATTTCCAACAAAGTCACGTTTTTAAACAGCCCGGAAACGAACCAGTCGTCCGGCCACCTGGAGGCACAGCACCGTCCACCAAAAAGGCACCAAAACCAATCCCACCCGACGCATCCGTGAACAAATCCAAGTCAGAATTGCCCACCACTTCCTCCATCAGAAGCAATCGGCCGTTGTACCGTGCCAAAAACTATCCCACACTTCCAAATCGGCTTTGTGCTCCCTAGATAAGCGCACGAAATGATGGGGGGCCTTAACCCCTTCCCGACCTTTGACGCATACGCTGCGTCATGAAAGTCGGTGCCATTCCGACCCATGACGCAGCATATGCGTCATGGAAAGATCGCGTCCCTGCAGATCGGGTGAAAGGGTTAACTCCCATTTCACCCGATCTGCAGGGACAGGGGAAGTGGTAGTTTAGCCCAGGGGGGGTGGCTTCACCTCCCCCCCCCGTGGCTATGATCGCTCTGATTGGCTGTTGAAAGTGAAACTGCCAATCAGAGCGATTTGTAATATTTCACCTAAAAAAATGGTGAAATATTACAATCCAGCCATGGCCGATGCTGCAATATCATCGGCCATGGCTGGAAACACTAATGTGCACCCACCCCACCCCACCGATCGCCCCCCCAGCCCCCCGATCTGTGGTCCGCTCCCCTCCGTCCTGTGCTCCGCTCCCCCGTCCTCCTGTCCGCTCCCCCCGTGCTCCAATCATGCCCCCCGTGCTCCAATCAAACCCCCCCGCACTCCGATCCCCCCCCGCACAGCGATCCCACCCCCGCACAGCGATCCCCCCCGTGCTCAGATCCACCCGCCCGCACAGCGATCCCCCACTCCGTGCTCCAATCCACCCCCCCGTGCTCCGACGCCCCCCCCCCCCCGTGCCCTGATCTCCCCCCCTTATACTTACCTGGCCTCCCGGGATCCGTCCATCTTCTTTCCTGGGCGCCGCCATCTTCCAAAATGGCGGGCGCATGTGCAGTGCGCTCGCCGAATCTGCCGGCCGGCAGATTCGTTCCAGAGTGAATTTTGATCACTGAGATATAACCTATCTCAGTGATCAAAATAAAAAAAAAAGTAAATGACCCCCCCCCCCCTTTGTCACCCCCATAGGTAGGGACAATAAAAAAAAAAATATTTTTTTTTCCACTAAGGTTGGGGTAAGAACTAGGGTTAGGGTTAGGGTTAGGGTTAGGGGTAGGGTTAGGGGTAGGGTTAGGGGTAGGGTTAGGGTTAGGGGTAGGGTTAGGGGTAGGGTTAGGGGTAGGGTTAGGGGTAGGGTTCGGGATGTGCACACGTATTCTGGTCCTATGCGGATTTTTCCGCAGAGGATTTGATAAATCCGCAGTGCTAAACCGCTGCGGATTTATGGCGGATGTACCATGTTTTTTCTGCGCATTTCAATGCGGTTTTACAACTGCGATTTTCTATTTGAGCAGTTGTAAAACCGCTGCGGAATCCGCAGAAAGAAGTGACATGCTGCGGAATGTAAACCGCTGCGTTTCCGTGCAGTTTTTCTGCAGCATGTGTACAGCGATTTTTGTTTCCCATAGGTTTACATTGAAATGTAAACTCATGGGAAACTGCTGCGGATCCGCAGCGTTTTCCGCAGCGTGTGCACATACCTTTAGAATTAGGCTATGTGCACACGGTGCGGATTGGCCGCTGCGGATTCGCAGCAGTGTTCCATCAGGTTTACAGTACCATGTAAACATATGGAAAACCAAATCCGCTGTGCCCATGGTGCGGAAAATACCGCGTGGGAACGCTGCGTTGTATTTTCCGCAGCATGTCAATTCTTTGTGCGGATTCCGCAGCGTTTTACACCTGTTCCTCAATAGGAATCCGCAGGTGAAATCCGCACAAAAAACACTGGCAATCCGCGGTAAATCCGCAGGTAAAACGCAGTGCCTTTTACCCGCGGATTTTTCAAAAATGGTGCTGAAAAATCTCATACGAATCCGCAACGTTGGCACATAGCCTTAGGGTTAGGGTTGGGTTGGAATTAGGGTTGTGGTTAGGGTTAGGGGTGTGTTGTGGTTAGGGGTGTGTTGGGGTTAGGGTTGTGATTAGGGTTACGGCTACAGTTGGGATAAGGTTTAGGGGTGTGTTGGAGTTAGAATTGAGGGGTTTCTACTGTTTAGGCACATCAGGGGGTCTCCAAACGCAACATGGCGCCACCATTGATTCCAGCCAATCTTGTATTCAAAAAGTCAAATGGTGCTCCCTCCCTTCCAAGCCCCGACGTGTGCCCAAACAGTGGTTTACCCCCACATATGGGGTACCAGCATACTCAGGACAAACTGCGCAACAATTACTGGGGTCCAATTTCTCCTGTTACCCTTGAGAAAATAAAAAATTGCTTGCTAAAACATCATTTTTGAGGAAAGAAAAATGATTTTTTATTTTCACGGCTCTGCATTGTAAACGTCTGTGAAGCACTTGGGGGTTCAAAGTGCTCACCACATATCTAGATAAGTTCCTTGGGGGGTCTAGTTTCCAAAATGGGGTCACTTGTGGGGGGTTTCTACTGTTTAGGCACACCAGGGGCTCTGCAAATGCAACATGACGTCCGCAGACCATTCCATCAAAGTCTGCATTTCAAAAGTCACTACTTCCCTTCTGAGCCCCGACGTGTGCCCAAACAGTGGTTTACCCCCACACATGGGGTATCAGCGTACACAGGAGAAACTGGACAACAACTTTTGGGATCCAAATTCTCCTGTAACCCTTGGGAAAATAAAAAATTCTGGGCTAAAAAATTATTTTTGAGGAAAGAAAACGTATTTATTATTTTCACGGCTCTGCGTTATAAACTTCTGTAAAGCACTTGGGGGTTGAAAGTGCTCACCACATATCTAGATAAGTTCCTTTGGGGGTCTAGTTTCCAAAATGGGGTCACTTGTGTGGGGTTTCTACTGTTTAGGCACACCAGGGGCTCTGCAAACGCAACGTGACGCCCGCAGACCATTCCATAAAAGTCTGCATTTCAAAAGTCACTACTTCCCTTCTGAGCCCCCACGTGTGCCCAAACAGTGGTTTACCCCCACACATGGGGTATCAGCTTACTCAGGAGAAACTGGACAACAACTTTTGTGGTCCAATTTCTCCTGTAACCCTTGGGAAAATAAAAAATTCTGGGCTAAAAAATTATTTTTGAGGAAAAAATTTTTTTATTTTATTTTCATGGCTCTGCGTTATAAACTTCTGTGAAGCACTTGAGGGTTAAAAGTGCTCACCACAAATCTAGATTAGTTCCTTTTGGGGTCTAGTTTCCAAAATGGGGTCATTTGTGGGGGATCTCCAATGTTTAGGCACACAGGGGCTCTCCAAACGCGACATGGTGTCCGCTAATGATTGGAGCTAATTTTCCATTTAAAAAGCCAAATGGCGTGCCTTCCCTTCTGAGCCCTGCCGTGCGCCCAAACAGTGGTTTACCCCCACATATGGGGTATCTGCGTACTCAGGACAAACTGGACAACAACATTTGTGGTCCAATTTCTCCTATTACCATTGGCAAAATAGGAAATTCCAGGCTAAAAAATCATTTTTGAGAAAAGAAAAATTATTTTTTATTTTCATGGCCCTGCATTATAAACTTCTGTGAAGCACCTGGGGGTTTAAAGTGCTCAGTATGCATCTAGATAAGTTCCTTGGGGGGTCTCGTTTCCAAAACGGGGTCACTTGTGGGGGAGCTCCATTGCATAGGCACACAGGGGCTCTCCAAATGCGACATGGTGTCCGCTAACAATTGGAGCTAATTTTCCATTCAAAAAGTCAAAAGGCGCGCCTTCCCTTCCGAGCCCTGCCGTGTGCCCAAACAGTGGTTTACCCCCACATATGAGGTATTGGCGTACTCGGGAGAAATTGCCCAACAAATTTTAGGATCCATTTTATCCTATTGCCCATGTGAAAATGAAAAAATTGAGGCAAAAAGAAATTTTTTGTGAAAAAAAAGTACTTTTTCATTTTTACGGATCAATTTGTGAAGCACCTGAGGGTTTAAAGTGCTCACTAAGCATCGAGATAAGTTCCTTGGGGGGTCCAGTTTCCAAAATGGGGTCAATTGTGGGGGAGCTCCAATGTTTAAGCACACAGGGTCTCTCCAAACGCGACATGGTGTCCGCTAACGATGGAGATAATTTTTCATTCAAAAAGTCAAATGGCGCTCCTTCCCTTCCAAGCCTTACCATGTGCCCAAACAGTGGTATACCCCCACATGTGAGGTATTGGTGTACTCAGGAGAAATTGCCCAATAAATTTTAGGATCCATTTTATCTTGTTGTCCATGTGAAAATGAAAAAATTGAGGCTAAAAGAATTTTTTTTGTGAAAAAATAGTACTTTTTCATTTTTACGGATCAATTTGTGAAGCACCTGGGGGTTTACGGGCTCACTATGCATCTAGATAAGTTCCTTGGGGCGTCTAGTTTCCAAAATGGGGTCACTTGTGGGGGAGCTCCAATTTTTAGGCACACGGGGCTCTCCAAACTTGACATGGTGTCCGCTAAAGAGTGCAGCCAATTTTTCATTCAAAAAGTCAAATGGCGCTCCTTCCCTTCCAAGCCCTGCCGTGCACCCAAACAGTGGTTTACCCCCACATATGAGGTATCAGCGTACTCAGGACAAATTGGACAACAACTTTCGTTGTTCAGTTTCTCCTTTTACCATTGGGAAAATACAAAAATTGTTGCTGAAAAATCACTTTTGTGACTAAAAAGTTAAATGTTCATTTTTTCCTTCCATGTTGCTTCTGCTGCTGTGAAGCACCTGAAGGGTTAATAAACTTCTGGAATGTGGTTTTGTGCACCTTGAGGAGTGCAGTTCTTAGAATGGTGTCACTTTTGGGTATTTTCAGCCATATAGACCCCTCAAACTGACTTCAAATGTGAGGTGGTCCCTAAAAAAAATGGTTTTGTAAATTTCGTTGTAAAAATGAGAAATCGCTGGTCAAATTTTAACCCTTATAACTTCCTAGCAAAAAAAAATTTTGTTTCCAAAATTGTGCTGATGTAAAGTAGACGTGTGGGAAATGTTGTTTATTAACTATTTTGTGTCACATACCTCTCTGGTTTAACAGAATAAAAATTCAAAATGTGAAAATTGCGAAATTTTCAAAATTTTCGCCAAATTTCCGTTTTTATCACAAATAAACACAGAATTTATTGACCTAAATTTACCACTAACATGAAGCCCAATATGTCACGAAAAAACAGTCTCAGAACCGCTAGGATCCATTGAAGCGTTCCTGAGTTATTACCTCATAAAGGGACACTGGTCAGAATTGCAAAAAACGGCAAGGTCTTTAAGGTCAAAATAGGCTGGGTCATGAAGGGGTTAAACCCTGCTGTAGCACCCGTGAGCCTCCGAGAAAACACCCTCCCCATTGGGATAATTCTGCACGCAAAGTTCAATTTGCCAAGAAGAGACTTAACTTCCCGCAAAGGCAACTTCTTTAAGCGACGCGCTCGAGCCACCTCGCTTTTCAAACCGACCACCTTCGCCTCGGGTAACCGAAATTCCCATGCGACCGTATCAATGACAATGCCCAGAAATGAAATACACGTACTGGGCCCTTCGGTTTTTCCTGGCGCCAGCGGAACACCGAACCGCTCGCCACCCAAATCACTGTCTGTAAAGCTATTTCATAACAACCAGATTGAGCAGGCCCGATGCACAAAAAGTCATCCAAATAATGGATGATGTAGTCCAAACCAGACACATCCCGAACGACCCACTTCAGAAACGAACTGAAAGCCTCAAAATATGCGCAAGACAAAGAACAGCCCATTGGCAAACATCTGTCAACATAAAACCCCTGGTCCCAATAACAGCACAACAGTCTAACGCTATCCGGATGGACAGAAAGTAACCGGAAAGCCGACTCAATATCGGTCTTAGCCAATAATGCGCCCCTGCCGCAGCTACGTACCAAACGTGTAGCCTCATCAAAAGACGTATAAACCACGGAGCAAAGCTCTGGATCTATTCTGTCATTAACAGACCGCCCCCTAGGGTAAGACAAATGATGAATTAGCCTAAACTTGTTAGGCTCCTTCTTCGGAACCACACCCAATGGGGAAATAACCAAATCTTCAAGGGGTGGAGCGGGGAAAGGGCCGGACATCCTACCCAACACCCCTCCTATCTCTCCCTCCCAAACCCCTGTCATGACGGCCTGCACGTACTCCGTCTGCGGGGGGAGGGGACGGCTCGCTCTGGCCTGCTCTATCTACCACGTACATTGTGTAGTGTAACACACTGGGCCTGAGTTTTGTTGCAGTCTCCCCCCCAACAAAAAAGGGAGACTTAATTTGGCACTAAGTGGATCTACGTCAGTTCTGTTAGTTTGTTGTATATCTTCCAGCCACGTTCTGCCATTTACATTGTGTAGTGTAATATACATTGGGCCTGAGTTTAGTTGCAGTCTCCCACCCCCCCAAAAAAAAGGGAGATTTCAATTGGCACTAAGTGAATCTACGTCTGTTCTGTTTGTCATATATCTTCCAGCCACTTACATTGTGTAGTGTAATACACTGGACCTCAGTTTTGGTGCAGTCTTCCCCCAAAAAAGGGAGATTTTAATTGGCACTAAGTGGATCTACGTCAGTTCTGTTAGTTTGTCGTATATCTTCCAGCCACGTTCTGCCACTTACATTGTGTAGAGTATTACGCTGGGCCTGAGTTTTGTTGCAGTCTCCCCCCCCAAAAAAGGGAGATTTTAATTGGCACTAAGTGGAACTATGTCAGTTCTGTTTGTCGTATATCTTCCAGCCACGTTCTGCCACTTACATTGTGTAGTGTAATACACTGGGCCTGAGTTTAGTTGCAGTCTCCCCCACCCCCCCAAAAAAAGGGAGATTTAAATTGGCACTAAATGGATCTACGTCAGTTCTGTTTGTCGTGTATCTTCCAGCCACATTCTGCCACTTACATTGTGTAGTGTAATACAATGGATCTGAGTTTTGGTGCAGTCTCCCCCCCAAAAAAAAGTGAGATTTTAATTGGCACTATGTGGAGCTACGTCTGTTCTGTTTTTCGTATATCTTCCAGCCACGTTCTGCCAATTACATTGTGTAGTGTAATACACTGGGCCTCAGTTTTGGTGCAGTCTCCCCCCCAAAAAGGGAGATTTAAATTGGCTCTAAGTGGATCTACGTCTGTTCTGTTTGTCGTATATCTTTCAGCCGCCACGTTCTGCCACTTACATTGTGTAGTGTAATACACTGGGCCTCAGTTTTGCTGCAGTCTCCCCCCCCCCCACAAAAAAGGGAACTTAAATTGGCACTAAGTGGATCTACGTCAGTTCTGTTAGTCTGTTGTATATCTTCCAGCCATATTCTGCCATTAACATTGTGTAGTGTAATATACTGGGCCTGAGTTAAGTTGCAGTTTCCCCCCCCCCAAAAAAAAGGGAGATTTAAATTGGCACTAAATGGATCTACGTCAGTTCTGTTAGTTTGTCGTATATCTTCCAGCCACGTTCTGCCACTTACATTGTGTAGTGTAATACACTGGGCCTGAGTTTTGTTGCAGTCTCCCCCCCAAAAATTGGAGATTTACTGTAAATTGGCACTAAGTGGATCTAAGTCAGTTTTGTTAGTTTGTTGTATATCTCCCAACCACATTCTGCCACTTACATTGTGTAGTGTAATACACTGGGCCTGAGTTTAGTTGCAGTCTCCCCCCCAAAAAAAAATGGAGATTTAAATTGGCACTAAATGGATCTATGTCAGTTCTGTTTGTCGTGTATCTTCCAGCTACATTCTGCCACTTACATTGTGTAGTGTAATACACTGGGTCTGAGTTTTGGTGCAGTCTCCCCCCCAAAAAAAAGGGAGATTTTAATTGGCACTAAGTGGATCTACGTCTGTTCTGTTTTTCGTATATCTTCCAGCCACGTTCTGCCAATTACATTGTGTAGTGTAATACACTGGGCCTCAGTTTTGGTGCAGTCTCCCACACAAAAATGGAGATTTAAATTGGCACTAAGTGGATCTACGTCTGTTCTGTTTGTCATATATCTTTCAGCCGCCACGTTCTGCCACTTACATTGTGTAGTGTAATACACTAGGCCTGAGTTTTGTTGCAGTCTCTCCCCCCCAAAAAATTTGTATTTAAATTGGCACTAAGTGGATCTACATCAATTTTGTTTGTCGTATATCTTCCATATATATTGTGCCACTTACATTGTGTAGTGTAATACACTGGGCCTTAGTTTAGTTGCAGTCTCACCCCCCCAAAAAAACGGAAGATTTTAATAGGCACTAAGTGGATCTGCGTCATTTCTGTTTGTCGTATATCTTCCAACCACCTGGCACTTACATTGTGTAGTGTAATACGCTGGGCCTGGTTTTTGTTGCAGTCTTCCTCAAAAAAGGGAGATTTTAATAGGCACTAAGTGGATCTATGTCAGTTCTGTTTGCCGTGTATCTTCCAGCCACGTTCTGCCACTTACATTGTGTAGTGTAATACACTGGGCCTGAGTTTTGTTGCAGTCTCCCCCCCCAAAAAAAAAGGGAGTTTTTAATCGGCACTAAGTGGATCTGCGTCAGTTCAGTTTGTCGTATATCTTCCAGCAATAATTTGCCATTAACATTGTGTAGTGTAATACACTGGGCCTGAGTTTTGTTGCAGTCTCCCTCCAAAAAAAGGGAGATTTACTGTAAATTGGCACTAAGTGGATCTAAGTCAGTTTTGTTAGTTTGTTGTATATCTCCCAACCACGTTCTGCCACTTACATTGTGTAGTGTAATACACTGGGCCTGAGTTTTGTTGCAGTCTCCCCCCCCAAAAAAGGGAGATTTAAATTGGCACTAAGTGGATCTACATCAGTTCTGTTAGTTTGTCGTATATCTTCCAGCCACGTTCTGCCACTTACATTGTGTAGAGTATTACGCTGGGCCTGAGTTTTGTTGCAGTCTCCCCCCCCAAAAAAGGGAGATTTTAATTGGCACTAAGTGGAACTATGTCAGTTCTGTTTGTCGTATTTCTTCCAGCCACGTTCTGCCACTTACATTGTGTAGTGCAATACACTGGGCCTGAGTTTTGGTGCAGTCTCCCCGCCAAAAAAGGGAGATTTTAATTGGCTCGAGGTGGATCTAAGTCAGTTCTGTTTGTCGTATATCTTCCAGCCACGTTCTGCCACTTACATTGTGTAGTTACATTTCAAAAACCTGACCTGCACATCCAAACATAGACTCAGTGTGAACAGGTGCTGAACCTAGAGTCGCCAACTCGTATATAGTTAAGTAAATAAGGCAGCACACTGCAGCGCTAAAACATGCAAATTGAAAACACGAAATTTGAACTGCATTACTGCACTAGAAATATGAAAAATGAGAGCTTTTAGCGCATAAAAATGGCCAATTTTATGTGTACCTGGTAGCCTCTTTACGGCATCTCTCTTATACCAGGTCCTACGCTTGCCTTACCTCGCTGAGAATAAACGTCTCCATCTGAATTGGTACATGTGAAACCTCTTCTTAGACTAAAATTCTCTCTCTCCGTGGAGGGGTATTGGACCTGCTGTAATTAAAACACCTGAAGCTAGGAGGCGGAGTGCACGATCAGAAGGCTAGAGAATACATTTCAAAAACCTGACCTGCACATCCAAACATAGACTCAGTGTGAACAGTGTATTACATTGTGTAGTGTAATACACTGGAACCTCAGTTTTGGTGCAGTCTCCCCCAAAAAAGGGAGATTTTAATTGGCCCTTAGAGGATCTACGTCTGTTATGTTTGTCGTATATCTTCCAGCCACTTACATTGTGTAGTGTAATACACTGTGTTAGGGCTAGCGGAACGCACCAAATAATATGACAGATAGAGGTGCGTTCACAGCCCGGGGTCCACCTTGCAGAGATGGAACCTGCTGCCAAGTAATGACGGATCTAAGTGAATCTACGTCAGTTCTGTTTGTCGTATATCTTCCAGCCACGTTTTGCCATTTACATTGTGCAGAGTAATATACACTTTACCTGAGTTTTGTTGCAGTCTTCCCCCCCCCAAAAAAGGGAGATTTTAATTGGCTCGAGGTGGATCTACGTCAGTTCTGTTTGTCGTATATCTTCCAGCCACGTTTTGCCATTTACATTGTGCAGAGTAATATACACTTTACCTGAGTTTTGTTGCAGTCTTCCCCCCCCAAAAAAAGGGAGATTTTAATTGGCTCGAGGTGGATCTACGTCAGTTCTGTTTGTCGTATATCTTCCAGCCACGTTCTGCCACTTACATTGTGTAGTGTAATACACTTGGTCTGAGTTTTGGTGCAGTCTCCCCCCCAAAAAAGGGAGATTTTAATTGGCACTAAGTGGATCTACGTCTGTTCTGTTTGTGGTATATCTTCCTGCCACGTTCTGCCACTTGCATTGTGTAGTGTAATACACTGGGCCTGAGTTTTGTTGCAGTCTCCCCCCCAAAAAAGGAGATTTAAATTGGCACTAAGTGGATCTACGTCAGTTCTGTTAGTTTGTTGTATATCTTCCAGCCACGTTCTGCCACTTACATTGGGGAGTGTAATACACTGGGCCTGAGTTTTGTTGCAGTCTACCCCCCCAAAAAAGGGAGATTTTATTTGGCACGAGGTGGATCTACGTCAGTTCTGTTTGTCGCATATGTTCCAACCACGTTCTGCCACTTGCATTGTGTAGTGTAATACTATGGGCCTGAGTTTTGTTGCAGTCTACCCCCCAAAAAAAAGGGAGATTTAAATTGGCACTAAGTGGATCTACGTCTGTTATGTTTGTCATATATATTCCTGCCACGTTCTGCCACTTACATTGTGTAGTGTAATACACTGGGCCTCAGTTTTGGTGCAGTCTCCCCCCCAAAAAAGGGAGATTGTAATTGGCACTAAGTGGATCTACGTCTGTTATGTTTGTCATATATATTCCTGCCACGTTCTGCCACTTACATTGTGTAGTGTAATACACTGTGTTAGGGCTAGCTGAACGCACCAAATAATATGACAGATAGAGGTGCGTTCGCAGCCCGGGGTCCACCATGCAGAGATGGAACCTATTGCCAAATAATGACGGATCTAAGTGGATCTACGTTAGTTCTGTTTGTCGTATATCTTTCAGCTACATTCTGCCACTTACATTGTGTAGTGTAATAAACTGGGCCTCAGTTGTGGTGCAGTCTCCCCCCCCCCCAAAAAAAAAGGGAGATTTTAATTTGCACTAAGTGGACCTACGTCTGTTCTTTTTGTCGTATATCTTCCAGCCACGCTCTGCCACTTACATTGTGTAGTGTAATACACTGGGCTTCAGTTTTGGGGCAGTCTCACCCCAAAAAAAGGGAGATTTTAATTCGCACTAAGTGTATCTATGTCTGTTCTGTTTGTCGTATATCTTCCAGCCACGTTCTGCCACTTACATTGTGTAGTGTAATACACTGGGCCTGAGTTTTGTTGCAATCTCCCCCCTCCCCCCCCCAAAAAAAGGGGGATTTAAATTTGCACTAAGTGGATCTACGTCAGTTCTGTTAGTTTGTCGTATATCTTCCAGCCACGTTCTGCCAATTACATTGTTTAGTGTAATACACTGGGCCTCAGTTTTGGTGCAGTCTCCCTCCCAAAAAAGGGAGATTTAAATTGGCACTAAGTGGATCTACGTCTGTTCTGTTTGTCGTATATCTTCCAGCCACGTTCTGCCAATTACATTGTGTAGTGTAATACACTGGGCCTGAGTTAAGTTGCAGTCTCCCCCCCCCCCCCCCAAAAAAAGGGAGATTTAAATTGGCACTAAATGGATCTACGTCAGTTCTGTTAGTTTGTCGTATATCTTCCAGCCACGTTCTGCCACTTACATTGTGTAGAGTATTACGCTGGGCCTGAGTTTTGTTGCAGTCTCCCCCCCCAAAAAAGGGAGATTTTAATTGGCACTAAGTGGAACTATGTCAGTTCTGTTTGTCGTATATCTTCCAGCCACGTTCTGCCACTTACATTGTGTAGTGTAATACACTGGGCCTGAGTTTTGTTGCAGTCTACCCCTCCAAAAAAAGGGAGTTTTTAATTGGCACTAAGTGGATCTGCGTCAGTTCTGTTTGTCGTATATCTTCCAGCCACGTTTTGCCACTTACATTGTGTAGTGTAATACACTGGGCCTGAGTTTAGTTGCAATCTCCCCCCCCCCAAAAAAAAGGGAGATTTAAATTGGCACTAAATGGATCTACGTCAGTTCTGTTTGTCGTGTATCTTCCAGCTACATTCTGCCACTTACATTGTGTAGTGTAATACACTGGGTCTGAGTTTTAGTGCAGTCTCCCCCCCCCCAAAAAAAGTGAGATTTTAATTGGCACTATGTGGATCTACGTCTGTTCTGTTTTTCGTATATCTTCCAGCCACGTTCTGCCAATTACATTGTGTAGTGTAATACACTGGGCATCAGTTTTGGTGCAGTCTCCTCCCCAAAAAGGGAGATTTAAATTTGCTCTAAGTGGATCTACGTCTGTTCTGTTTGTCGTATATCTTTCAGCCGCCACGTTCTGCCACTTACATTGTGTAGTGTAATACACTGGGCCTGAGTTTTGCTGCAGTCTCCCCCCCACAAAAAAGGGAGACTTAAATTGGCACTAAGTGGATTTACGTCAGTTCTGTTTGTCGTATATCTTCCAGCCACGTTCTGCCACTTACATTGTGTAGTGTAATACACTGGGCCTGAGTTTTGTTGCAATCTCCCCCCCCCCAAAAAAAAGGGGGATTTAAATTGGCACTAAGTGGATCTACGTCAGTTCTGTTTGTCGTATGTCTTCCAGCCACGTTCTGCCACTTACATTGTGTAGTGTAAAACACTGGGCCTGAGTTTTGCTGCAGTCTCCCCCCCGCAAAAAAAGGGAGATTTAATTTGGCACTAAGTGGATCTAAGTCAGTTCTGTTAGTTTGTCGTATATCTTCCAGCCATGTTTTGCCACGTACATTGTGTAGTGTAATACACTGGGCAAGAGTATTGTTGCAGTCTCCCCCTCACAAAAAAGGGAGATTTAAATTGGCACTAAGTGGATCTACGTCAGTTCTGTTTGTCGTATATCTTCCAGCCACGTTCTGCCACATACATTGTGTAGTGTAATACACTGGGCCTGAGTTTTTTTGCAGTCTCCCCCCCCAAAAAAAAAGGGGGATTTTAATTGGCTCTAAGTGGATCTACGTCAGTTCTGTTTGTTGTATATCTTCCAGCCATGTTCTACCACTTACATTGTGTAGTGTAATACACTGGGCCTCAGTTTTGGTTCAGTCTCTCCCCCCAAAAAAGGGAGATTTTAATTGGCACTAAGTGGATCTACGTCTGTTCTGTTTGTAGTATACCTTCCAGCCACGTTCTCCCACTTACATTTTGTAGTGTAATACACTGGGCCTCAGTTTTGGTGCAGTCTCCCCCCTCAAAAAAGGGAGATTTAAATTGGCACTAAATGGATCTACGTCAGTTCTGTTTGTCGTGTATCTTCCAGCTACATTCTGCCACTTACATTGTGTAGTGTAATACACTGGGTCTGAGTTTTAGTGCAGTCTCCCCCCCCCAAAAAAGTGAGATTTTAATTGGCACTATGTGGATCTACGTCTGTTCTGTTTTTCGTATATCTTCCAGCCACGTTCTGCCAATTACATTGTGTAGTGTAATACACTGGGCCTCAGTTTTGGTGCAGTCTCCCCCCCAAAAAGGGAGATTTAAATTGGCTCTAAGTGGATCTACGTCTGTTCTGTTTGTCGTATATCTTTCAGCCGCCACGTTCTGCCACTTACATTGTGTAGTGTAATACACTGGGCCTGAGTTTTGCTGCAGTCTCCCCCCCACAAAAAAGGGAGACATAAATTGGCACTAAGTGGATCTACGTCAGTTCTGTTTGTCGTATATCTTCCAGCCACGTACTGCCACTTACATTGTGTAGTGTAATACACTGGGGCTGAGTTTTGTTGCAATCTCCCCTCCCCCCCCAAAAAAAAGGGGGATTTAAATTGGCACTAAGTGGATCTACGTCAGTTCTGTTTGTCGTATATCTTCCAGCCACGTTCTGCCACTTACATTGTGTAGTGTAAAACACTGGGCCTGAGTTTTGCTGCAGTCTCCCCCCCACAAAAAAAGGGAGATTTAATTTGGCACTAAGTGGATCTAAGTCAGTTCTGTTAGTTTGTCGTATATCTTCCAGCCATGTTTTGCCACGTACATTGTGTAGTGTAATACACTGGGCCTGAGTATTGTTGCAATCTCCCCCTCCCAAAAAAGGGAGATTTAAATTGGCACTAAGTGGATCTACGTCAGTTCTGTTTGTCGTATATCTTCCAGCCACGTTCTGCCACATACATTGTGTAGTGTAATACACTGGGCCTGAGTTTTTTTGCAGTCTCCCCCCCCCAAAAAAGGGGGATTTTAATTGGCTCTAAGTGGATCTACGTCAGTTCTGTTTGTTGTATATCTTCCAGCCACGTTCTACCACTTACATTGTGTAGTGTAATACACTGGGCCTCAGTTTTGGTTCAGTCTCTCCCCCCAAAAAAGGGAGATTTTAATTGGCACTAAGTGGATCTACGTCTGTTCTGTTTGTAGTATACCTTCCAGCCACGCTCTGCCACTTACACTGTGTAGTGTAATACACTGGGCCACAGATTTTGGTGAAGTCTCTTCCACTAAAAAGGGAGATTTAAATTGGCACTAAGTGGATCTACGTCAGTTCTGTTAGTTTGTCGTATATCTTCCAGCCACGTTCTGCCACTTACATTGTGTAGTGTAATACGCTGGGCCTGAGTTTTGTTGCAGTCTCCCGCCCCCAAAAAAGGTAGATTTTAATTGGCACTAAGTGGATCTTTGTTAGGTCTGTTTGTCGTATATCTTCCAGCCACGTTCTGCCACTTATATTTTGTAGTGTAATACACTGGGCCTGAGTTTTGTTGCAGTCCCCCAAAAAAGGGAGATTTAATTGGCACTAAGTGGATCTGCGTCAGTTTTCTTTGTCGTATATCTTCCAGCCACGTTCTGCCACTTACATTGTGTAGTGTAATACACTGTGTTAGGGCTAGCGGAACGCACCAAATAATAAGACAGATAGAGAAAGGTGAGTTCACAGCCCGGGGTCCACCGTGCAGAGATGGAACCTGCTGCCAAGAAATGACGGACTATATGGCGGTACAATGTGAATACACACACGGGTTAACTTCACCCTGTGTGAAGGAAGCGAACCCTTTTGCATCACAGGGCCGCGGTACCGCACCAAGAGCGCAAGCAAGGAGTCTCAGAACTCGATCCCAAGACACAGGATTTGAGTTCATATAGACCTCATGCGCTCGACACCGCAACTGGGGTGTCAGAGTGACAGAAATAATAATAATAATAAAGATGCACGAGAGTGCGTGCGGTGCCGCACTGGCGGACGCCACTAACCACCCAGACTTGGGTCAGGAAAGCGCTGTGAAAGTGCACGGCGCCGCACTGACGGTCTCAGCAATTAGACGCTGTATTGTGTGTTACGTGCTGAAGGTTAAGTCGGGCTCTAGATAGCAATCATCCACCTTCCGCGAGCAGTCATACAATAGGGATGGGATTTTAAAGAACGATTTTCACTCACAACACACACACACATTTACAAATGTACACTAGCGCATGGCCGTGCGGTCATGCAAAGCTTATATAGCTGCAGCACGTTCAGGACCTTCCAATAAAGGGCCAACGGGAAGTTGCCACAGAAGTTTAGCACCTTCAAGACCTTCCTGGAGGACCAATGGGAACCACTGCAGCATCTAAGCATGTGACCCTCGATCTCCAACAGGAGATCTCACCCTGGGCATGCTCAGAAGGGAAAAAAACAGGACTTGGTCCCAAAAGCATCTGCTCGCCGCTGCCCAGCACTGGCTTCAATGGCAGAAGCAGGAAAAGCAGCAGTAATCCTATGCACAGAGTGAGACTGAGCAAGACGCTGGGAACGACGTCTCCGCTGAGCATACTCCACTGTGGCTGTAGAAAAATGGGAGACTGCAGCAGAGATGGTTCGAGATTCCCCCCTGTGCAGAGGCAGGAACTCAACACACTGGGCCTGAGTTTTGTTGCAGTCCCCCCCCCCCAAAAAAAGGGAGATTTAAATTGGCACTAAGTGGATCTACGTCAGTTCTGTTAGTTTGTTGCATATCTTCCAGCCACGTTCTGCCAATTACACTGTGTAGTGTAATACACTGGGCCTGAGTTTAGTTGCAGTCTCCCCCCCAAAAAAGGGAGATTTAAATTGGCACTAAATGGATCTACATCAGCTCTGTAAGTTGGTTGTATATCTTCCAGCGACGGTCTGCCACTTATATTGTGTAGTGTAGTACACTGGGCCTGAGTTTTGTTGCAGTCTCCCCCCCCAAAAAAGGGAGATTTTAGTTGGCACTAAGTGGATCTACGTCAGTTCTGTTTGTCGTATATATCTTCCAGCCACGTTCTGCCACATACATTGTGTAGTGTAATACACTGGGCCTGAGTTTTTTTGCAGTCTCCCCCCCCCAAAAAAAAAGGGGGATTTTAATTGGCTCTAAGTGGATCTACGTCAGTTCTGTTTGTTGTATATCTTCCAGCCACGTTCTACCACTTACATTGTGTAGTGTAATACACTGGGCCTCAGTTTTGGTTCAGTCTCTCCCCCCAAAAAAGGGAGATTTTAATTGGCACTAAGTGGATCTACGTCTGTTCTGTTTGTAGTATACCTTCCAGCCACGTTCTGCCACTTACATTTTGTAGTGTAATACACTGGGCCTCAGTTTTGGTGCAGTCTCCCCCCTCAAAAAAGGGAGATTTAAATTGGCACTAAATGGATCTACGTCAGTTCTGTTTGTCGTGTATCTTCCAGCTACATTCTGCCACTTACATTGTGTAGTGTAATACACTGGGTCTGAGTTTTAGTGCAGTCTCCCCCCCCCCAAAAAAAGTGAGATTTTAATTGGCACTATGTGGATCTACGTCAGTTCTGTTTGTCGTATATCTTCCAACCACGTTCTGCCACTTACATTGTGTAATGAAAAACACTGGGCCTGAGTTTTCTTGCAGTCTCACCCCCCAAAAAGGGAGATTTTAATTGGCACGAGGTGGATCAACGTCAGTTCTCTGTGTGGCATATCTTCCAGCCACGTTCTGCCACTTACATTGTGTAGTGTAATACGGTAGGCCTGAGTTTTATTGCAGTCTCACCCCCAAAAAGGGAGATTTTAATTGGCACTAAGTGGATCTGCGTCAGTTCTGTTTGTCGTATATCTTCCAACCACGTTCTGCCACTTACATTGTGTAGTGAAAAACACTGGGCCTGAGTTTTCTTGCAGTCTCACTCCCCCCAAAAAAAGTGAGATTTTAATTGGCACTATGTGGATCTACGTCAGTTCTGTTTGTCGTATATCTTCCAACCACGTTCTGCCACTTACATTGTGTAATGAAAAACACTGGGCCTGAGTTTTCTTGCAGTCTCACCCCCCAAAAAGGGAGATTTTAATTGGCACGAGGTGGATCTACGTCAGATCTGTGTGTGGCATATCTTCCAGCTACGTTCTGCCACTTACATTGTGTAGTGTAATACGCTGGGCCTGAGTTTTGTTGCAGTCTATCCCCCCCAAAAAAGGGAGATTTTAATTGGCACAAGATGGATCTATGTCAGTTCTGTTTGTCGTATATCTTCCAGCCACGTTCTGCCACTTACATTGTGTAGTGTTTTTTTTCACTGGGACTGAGTTTTGTTGCAGTCCCCCCCCCCCAAAAAAGGGAGATTTTAATTGGCACAAGATGGATCTACGTCAGTACTGTTTGTCGTATATCTTCCAGGAACGCTCTGCCACTTTCTTTGTGTAGTGTAATACACTGGGCCTGAGTTTTGTCGCAGACTCTCCCCCAAGAAAGGGAGATTTTAATTGGCACTAAGTGGATCTACGTCAGTACTGTTTGTCGTATATCTTCCAGCCACGTTCTGGCACTTATATTGTGTAGTGTAATACACTGGGACTGAGTTTTCCTGCAGTCTCCCCCCCCCAAAAAAAGGAAAATTTTAGATTGGCACTAAGTGGATCTACGTTAGTACTGTTTGTCGTATATCTTCCAGCCACGTTCTGCCACTTACATTGTGTAGTGTAATACACTGGGCCTGAGTTTTGTTGCAGTCTCCCCCCCAAAAAAGGGAGATTTTAATTGGCACAAGATGGATCTATGTCAGTTCTGTTTGTCGTATATCTTCCTGCCACGTACTGCCACTTACATTGTGTAGTGTAATACACTGGGCCTCAGTTTTGGTGCAATCTCCCCCCACCAAAAAAAGGGAAATTTAAATTGGCACTAAGTGGATCTACGTCAGTTCTGTTAGTTTATCGTACGTCTTCCAGCCAAGTTCTGCTACTTACATTGTGTAGTGTAATACACTGGACCTGAGTATTGTAGCAGTCTCCCCCCCCCAAAAAAAAGGGAGATTTAAATTGGCACTAAGTCGATCTACGTCAGTTCTGTCAGTTTATCGTATATCTTCCAGCCACGTTCTGCCACTTACATTGTGTAGTGTAATACACTGGGCCTAAGTTTTGTTGCAGACTCCCCCCCAAAAAAGGGAGATTTTAATTGGCACTAAGTGGATCTACGTCTGTTCTGTTTGTCGTATATCTTCCAGCCACGTTCTGCCACTTACATTGTGTAGTGTAATACACTGGGCCTGAGTTTTGTTGCAATCTCCCCCCCCCCCAAAAAAAAAAGGAGATTTTAATTGGCACTAAGTCGATCTACGTCAGTACTGTTTGTCGTATATCTTCCAGCCACGTTTTGCCACTTACATTGTGTAGTGTAATACACTGGGCCTGAGTTTTGTTGCAATCTCCCCCCCCCCCCCAAAAAAGGGAGATTTTAATTGGCACTAAGTGGATCTACGTCAGTTCTGTTAGTTTATCGTCTATCTTCCAGCCACGTTCTGCTACTTACATTTTGTAGTGTAATACACTGGGCCTCAGTTTTGGTGCAGTCTCCCCCCCAAAAAAGGGAGATTTTAATTGGCACTAAGTGGATCTACGTCTGTTCTGTTTGTCGTATATCTTCCAGCCACGTTCTGCCACCTCCATTGTGTAGTGTAATACTCTGGGCCTGAGTTTTGTTGCAGTCTCCCCCCCTCCAAAAAAAAGGGAGATTTTAATTGGCATGAGGTGAATCTACGTCAGTTCTGTTTGTCGCATATCTTCCAGCCACGTTCTGCCACTTACATTGTGTAGTGTAATACACTGGGCCTGAGTTTTGTTGCAGTGTCCCACCCAAAAAAAGGGCGATTTTAATTGGCACTAAGTGGATCTACGTCAGTTCTGTTTGTCATATATCTTCCAGCCACGTTCTGCCACTTACATTGTGTAGTATAATACACTGGGCCTGAGTTTTGCTGCAGTCTCCCCCCCAAAAAATGGAGATTTTAATTGGCACTAAGTGGATCTACGTCAGTTCTGTTTGTCGTATATCTTCCAGCCACGTTCTGCCACTTACATTGTGTAGTGTAATACACTGGGCCTGAGATTTGCTGCAGTCCCCCCCCCTTCAAAAAAGGGAGATTTTATTTGGCACTAAGTGGATCTACGTCTGTTCTGTTTGTCGTATATCTGTGAGGGCTAGCGGAACCCACCAAATAATAAGATAGATTAAGGTGCGTTTGCAGCCCGGGGTCCACCGTGCAGAGATGGAACCTGCTGCCAAGTAATGATGGACTATATGGCAGTGGAAGCGAACCCTGTTAAGCCACTGGACCGCAATACAACACTAAAGAGTGCAAGCAAGGAGTCAGCGAACTCAGTCCCAAGACTCAGCGTAGAAGTCCGTTCTGGCTACTTGCGCACAACACCGCAACTGGGTGTAATAACAGTTAGAGAGCACCGAAGTGCGAACTGTGCCGTGCTGGCAGACACCACCAGACACCCGGACGTGGGTAGGAAGCGCAATACTGCCACGTGGCGCCGCACTGGCGGTCACAGCAATGGATGCTGATTCGTGTGTAAGACGTAGTGAGGTTAGTCGGGCGCTAGATAGCAGCCATACACCTTACGCGAACAGTCATACAATAGGGTATGGGTATCCAAGGACGACTTGCACTCACAACAAACACATGTACGCAATTGTACACTAGCGCATGGCCGTGCGGTCATGCGCAGCTTATGTAGCTGCAGCACGTTCAGGACCTTCCAATAAAGGACCAATGAAAACCGCTGCAGCATCTGAGCATGTGACCCTCGATCTCCAACGGGAGATCTCACCCTGGGCATGCTCAAAAGGGAAAAAGCAGGACTTAGTCCCAAAAGCGTCTGCTTGCCACTGCCCAGCACTGGCTTCAATGGCAGAAGCAGGAAAAGCAGCAGTAATCCTATGTACAAAGTGAGACTGAGCAAGACGCTGGGAACGACGTCTCCGCTGAGCAGACTCCACTGCGGCTGGAGAAGAATGGGAGACCTCAGCAGAGATGATTCGAGATTCCCCCTGTGCAGAGGCGGGAACTCGACACCTAACATTACCCCCTCTCCTTGGACCTCGCCATGCTCGAAGTCAGCAATGAACTGTGGAGCTCGAATGTGTTCAGCAGGCTCCCAGGACCTGTCCTCTGGGCCATAACCCTTCCAATCCACCAAATAGAATTTTTTGCCACGTACCACCTTGCACCCCAAAATAGCGTTCACCTCGTAATCGTCCGTAGACGAACTCGATGTCCCGGCGGATGACTTCGAAAACCGGGACATGTATACGGGTTTCAAGAGGGACACATGAAAGGTGACGGTGATACCCAAGCGTGGAGGAAGGGCCAAACGGTAGACCACAGGGTTAACCTGTTCGAGGACCTTGAAGGGACCCAAGTAGCGAGGTGCAAACTTAGTGGACTCAACACGCAGCCTGATGTTACGGGCGGAGAGCCACATTAAGTCGCCAGGAGCAAAGGTCGGAGCGGGGCGCTGATGAGCATCGGTGGAGGACCTCATTCTCTCCTTGGAGGCCCGAATGGCATCCTGAGTGCAGTCCCAAATGTCCCGTGCCTCCACAGCCCAGTCTGCCACCCTGGAGTCGGCGGAAGACACAGGCATGGGCACAGGAACACGCGGATGCTGGCCATCATTTAGGAGGAATGGAGTCTGAACGGTGGAGTCGGCTACGGCGTTGTTAAGCGCAAACTCTGCCCACAGTAGCAAGGATGCCCAGTCATCCTGCCTGGCAGAAACAAAATATCATAAATATGTGACCAAGGTCTGGTTGGCTCTACCAACCCATTCGTCTCGGGATGATATGCCGAAGAGAGATTCAACTCTATACTGCGTAGACGACAAAGCTCTCTCCAGAATCGAGACGCAAACTGGGGACCCCGGTCACTAACAATTTTGTCTGGCATACCGTGTAGGCAAAAGATATGTTTGATGAACAACACAGCAAGAGCCCGTGCAGAAGGTAGCCTGTTATGATCAGGTGGCCTTGGAGCAGCATGAAAACCTTCTCTGGAGTCGGTGGTAACTTATACTGACCGCAAACCCTGATCCTATCACCGCAACTAGATGTAGCCGTGGGGTGTACCTAACAAAACCTAGACACCTCGACACAGCCGAAGGACTAAATACCCCTAAAGATGGAAATAGGAAAACTATCTTGCCTCAGAGTAGACCCCCAAAGGATAGGCAGCCCCCCACAAATATTGACTGTGAGTTGGAGAGGAAAAGACACACAGGCAGAAAACAGGCTTAGCAAAGGAGGCTACTTCTAGCTAAATAGAAAAGGACAGGAGAGAGTTCTGTGCGGTCAGTAATAAAACCCTTCCAAAATATCCACAGCAGAAAATACAAAAACTCCACCATCAAACTAAAGACGTGGAGAGTATAACTGCAACTCCAGAGAATCCAACCAGACTGAGAAAAACAGCTTACACAGTCTAAGCTGGACAAAATAGAAACAAAAGATCAGCACTGAAAATAAGCACACAGCAAGTGTGCTTCAGAAAAAGAAACAGACACTTATCTTTGCTGAACTGGCAGCTAAGCAGGTGAGGCCAGGCAGAGATCCAATACTTCCAAAGAAACATTGACAACTGGCAAGGGCTAATGAATCCTGCACACTTAAATATCCCAGTCAGAACAGAAATTAGCTGATACACCTGGCCAGTGCTGTGACTCAACTGCATTCCCACCTACAACCACTGGAGGGAACCCAAGAGCGGAATTCACAACAGTACCCCCCCTTGAGGAGGGGTCACCGAACCCTCACCAGGACCTCCAGGACGATCAGGATGAGCCAGATGAAAGGCACGGACCAAATCAGCAGCATGGACATCAGAGGCAAAAACTCAAGAATTATCCTACTGGCCATAACCCTT
This sequence comes from Ranitomeya imitator, assembly GCF_032444005.1. NCBI lineage: Eukaryota > Metazoa > Chordata > Amphibia > Anura > Dendrobatidae > Ranitomeya > Ranitomeya imitator. The sequence continues at coordinate 300,289,438 of NC_091284.1, forward strand.
CCATTTGACAAGGTACTGAAGCTTCCACCTCGAAAAACGGGAATCCAAAATCTTCTCAACAACATATTCCAACTCCCCATCAACCATCACAGGGGCCGGAGGATCAACAGAGGGAACAACGGGCTCCACATATTTCCGCAACAAAGATCTATGGAAGACATTATGGATAGCAAAAGAGGCCGGAAGCGCCAGTCGAAAAGACACCTGATTAATAATCTCAGAAATCCTATAAGGACCAATAAACCGAGGCTTAAACTTAGGAGAAGAAACCTTCATAGGAACATGACGGGAAGACAACCAGACCAGATCCCCAACCCGAAGCCAGGAACCAACACACCGACGACGGTTAGCAAAGCGCTGAGCCTCCTCCTGAGACAACACCAAATTGTCCACCACATGAGCCCAAATCTGCTGCAACCTGTCAACGACAGAATCCACACCAAGACAGTCAGAAGACTCAACCTGCCCAGAAGAAAAACGAGGATGAAAACCAAAATTACAAAAGGAAGGCGAAACCAAACTAGCCAAACTAGCCCGATTATTAAGGGCAAACTCGGCCAATGGCAAAAAAGCCACCCAATCATCCTGATCAGCAGACACAAAGCATCTCAAATAAGTCTCCAAAGTCTGATTAGTACGCTCGGTCTGGCCGTTTGTCTGAGGATGAAATGCAGAGGAAAAAGACAAATCAATGCCCAGCTTGGCACAAAAGGCCCGCCAAAACCTAGAAACAAACTGGGAACCTCTGTCGGACACAATATTCTCCGGTATACCATGCAAACGGACCACATGCTGAAAGAACAATGGAACCAAATCAGAAGAAGAAGGCAATTTAGGCAAAGGCACCAAATGAACCATCTTAGAGAATCGGTCACAAACAACCCAGATAAACGACATCCTCTGGGAAACAGGAAGATCGGAAATAAAATCCATAGAAATATGCGTCCAGGGCCTCTCAGGGACCGGCAATGGCAAAAGCAACCCACTAGCACGGGAGCAACAAGGCTTGGCCCGCGCACAAGTCCTACAGGACTGCACAAAAGAACGCACATCACGCGACAATGAAGGCCACCAAAAGGACCTACCAACCAAATCTCTGGTACCAAAAATGCCAGGATGACCAGCCAACACCGAACAGTGAACCTCAGAAATCACTCTACTAGTCCATCTGTCAGGAACAAACAGTTTTCCCACAGGACAGCGGTCAGGTTTGTTAGCCTGAAATTCCTGAAGAACCCGTCGTAAATCAGGGGAATTGGTAGAAAGGACCACCCCCTCTTTCAGAATACCGACCGGCTCTAAGACCTCAGGAGAATCAGGCAAAAAACTCCTAGAGAGGGCATCAGCCTTAATATTCTTAGAACCCGGAAGGTACGAGACCGTTAAATCAAAACGAGAAAAAAAGCAAGGACCATCGAGCCTGTCTAGGATTCAACCGTTTGGCAGACTCGAGGTAAATCAGATTCCTATGATCGGTCAAGACCACAATACGGTGCTTAGCTCTCTCAAACCAATGTCGCCACTCCTCAAATGCCCACTACATAGCCAACAACTCCCGATTGCCGACATCATAATTGCATTCAGCAGGCGAAAACTTACGGGAAAAGAAGGCACACGGTTTCATTAAGGAACCAACAGGATCCCTTTGAGACAAAACAGCCCCTGCCCCAATCTCAGAAGCGTCAACCTCAACCTGAAACGGAAGAGAAACATCCGGTTGACGCAACACAGAAGCAGAAGTAAAGTGATGCTTAAGTTCCTGAAAGGCAGAGACAGCCGCAGGGGACCAATTCGCCACATCGGCGACCTAATTCGTCAAATAAGTCAAGTGTTTAACCACACTGGAAAAATTAGCAATGAAACGGCGATAAAAATGAGCAAAACCCAAAAATTTCTGAAGGCTCTTCACGGATGTGGGCTGAATCCAATCATGAATGGCCTGAACCTTAACCGGATCCATCTCTATAGACGAGGGAGAAAAAATAAAGCCCAAAAAGGAAACCTTCTGCACCCCAAAAAGACACTTAGACCCTTTCACAAACAAGGCATTGTCACGAATGATCTGAAATACCATCCTGACCTGCTGCACATGAGACTCCCAATCATCGGAAAAAATCAAAATATCGTCCAAATATACAATCAAGAATTTATCAAGATATTCACGGAAGATATCATGCATGAAGGACTGAAAAACAGATGGAGCATTAGAGAGTCCGAATGGCATCACAAGGTATTCAAAATGGCCTTCGGGCGTGTTAAACGCAGTTTTCCATTCATCTCCCTGTTTAATACGAACAAGATTATAAGCCCCCCGAAGGTCAATCTTAGTAAACCAACTAGCTCCCTTAATTCTAGCAAACAAATCGGAAAGCAAAGGTAAAGGATATTGAAACTTGACCGTGATCTTATTCAAGAGGCGATAATCAATACAGGGTCTTAAGGAACCATCTTTTTTAGCAACAAAAAGGAACCCCGCTCCCATCGGTGAAGAAGATGGCCGAATATGCCCTTTCTCCAAAGACTCCTTAATATAGCTCCGCATGGCGGCATGTTCAGGTACAAACAGGTTGAAAAGTCGGCCCTTAGGAAACTTACAGCCTGGAATCAAGTCAATAGCACAATCGCAGTCCCTGTGCGGTGGAAGGAAACTGGACTTGGGCTCATCGAATACATCCTGAAAATCAGACAAAAACTCCGGAATTTCAGAAGAGGAAGAAGGGGTGATAGACATCAGAGGAACATCATTATGAACCCCCTGACAACCCCAACTAGTCACAGACATGGACTTCCAATCCAAAACATGATTATGTACCTGTAACCAGGGAAAACCCAGCACGATAGCATCATGCAAATTATGCAACACCAGAAATCGACAATCTTCCTGATGGGCTGGCGCCATGTGCATGGTCACCTGTGTCCAAAACTGGGGCTTATTTTTAGCCAAGGGTGTAGCATCAATGCCCCTTAAAGGAATAGGGTTCTGCAAAGGCTGCAAGGGAAAACCACAACGCCTAGCAAAGTCAAGGTCCATTAAGTTCAAGGCAGCGCCTGAATCCACAAACGCCATGACAGAAAATGATGACAATGAGCAGATCAAGGACACAGATAACAGAAATTTAGGTTGTACAGTACTGATGGTAGATGAACTGGCGATCCTCTTTGTCCGCTTAGGACAGACTGAAATGACATGGGAAGCATCGCCACAATAATAACACAACCTATTGAGACATCTGAAACCTTGTCGTTCTGTTTTAGACAGAATCCTATCACACTGCATAGGCTCAGGAATTTGCTCTGAGGATAACGCCATAGCGCGCACAGTTCTGCGCTCCCGCAAGCGTCGGTCAATCTGAATGGCCAGAAACATAGAATCACTCAGATTGGAGGGTGTGGGAAACCCCACCATAACATCTTTAACGGATTCAGGAAGACCCTTTCTGAAAATTGCCGCCAAAGCATCATTATTCCATGTAGTCAACACAAACCATTTTCTGAATTTCTGACAATACAATTCAGCCGCCTCTTGCCCCTGAGACAGGGCCATCAAGGTCTTCTCAGCTTGATCCACCGAATTAGGTTCATCATACAGTAATCCTAATGCCTGAAAGAAGGAGTCTACATTAAGCAAAGCAGGATCCCCAGATTCCAGGGAAAATGCCCAATCCTGTGGATCACCACGCAGCAGGGAGATGATGATTTTAACTTGTTGAATAGAATCACCAGAGGATCGAGGCTTCAATGCAAAAAACAGTTTACAGTTGTTTTTAAAACTCAAAAATTTGGACCTGTCACCAAAAAAAAAATCAGGAGTAGGAATCTTTGGTTCTAAAGCAGGAGTTTGAACAATATAATCAGAAATACCCTGTATCCTAGCAGCAAGCTGGTCTACACGAGAAGCTAATTCCTGAACATTCATGCTAGCACAAGGCTCTTCAGCCACCCAGAGATAAAGAGGGAGGAGAAGACAAAACAGACTGAAGAAAAAAAATGGCTCAAGACCTTTCCTCCCTTCTTCTGAGATGCATTTAACTCATTGTGGGCCAGTTGTACTGTTAAGATCAGGTGGCCTTGGAGCAGCATGAAAACCTTCTCTGGAGTAGGTGGTAACTTATACTGACCGCAAACCCTGATCCTATCACCGCAACTAGAAGTAGCCGTGGGGTGTACCTAACAAAACCTAGACACCTCGACACAGCCGGAGGTCTAAATACCCCTAAAGATGGAAATAGGAAAACTATCTTGCCTCAGAGTAGACCCCCAAAGGATAGGCAGCCCCCACAAATATTGACTGTGAGTTGGAGAGGAAAAGACACACGCAGGCAGAAAACAGGCTTAGCAAAGGAGGCCACTTCTAGCTAAATAGAAAAGGACAGTACAGAGTTCTGTGCAGTCAGTAATAAAACCCTTCCAAAATATCCACAGCAGAAAATACAAAAACTCCACCATCTAACTAAAGACGTGGAGAGTATAACTGCAACTCCAGAGAATCCAACCACACTGAGAAAAACAGCTGACACAGTCTAAGCTGGACAATATAGAAACAAAAGATCAGCACTGAAAATAAGCACACAGCAAGTGTGCTTCAGAAAAAGAAACAGTGAGTTGCAAAATACTCCAGTCACATGGAAGCGCACAGGACACAGATGAAGGGATTAAAAGTTTCTTTGTTTATTGAAATCCACAATGCTTTTCGACAGAACAGCTCCGTCTTCATCAGGTGGCAGTATCGAAACGCGTCGAAACGCGTTGTGGATTTCAATAAACAAAGAAACTTTCAATCCCTTCATCTGTGTCCTGTGCGCTTCCATGTGACTGGAGTATTTTGCAGCTCACTGTTTATTCCTCTCCTGAGGCACCCGGCAGGAGCTGCATTGGACCTTTCTCAATCAACATCTCCCCTGACTGCCAGCTTGGCGCTCCATTAGCCTGTCCTTTCTGTATCTATTTTCAGAAAAAGAAACAGACACTTATCTTTGCTGAACTGGCAGCTAAGCAGGTGAGGCCAGGCAGAGATCCAATACTTCCAAAGAAACATTGACAACTGGCAAGGGCTAATGAATCCTGCACACTTAAATATCCCAGTCAGAACAGCAATTAGCTGATACACCTGGCCAGTGCTGTGACTCAGAGACAACTGCATTCCCACCTACAACCACTGGAGGGAACCCAAGAGCAGAATTCACAACAGTAGCCGTGGAAGAGGCACCAAGTGCACCATTTTGGAAAAATGGTCGGTGATCACCCAGATAATGGTGCAGTTCCGAGACTTGGGTAAGCCCACTACAAAGTCCATCCTGACCATCTCCCAGGGCCTGTCCGCCACCGGTAGAGAGTAAAGCAAACCAGCTGGCCGTTGCCGAGGGGACTTGTTCTTGGCGCAAGGGACACACGCCCGAACATATTCTGCGACATCACAAGCCATATGCGGCCACAGTATGTCCTCGCTAGTAACTCAGATGTCCTTTTGGAACCAAAATGTCCACCCACCCTGGATGAGTGTGCCCAAGAGAGAACCTCCGGTCGCAAACTGGATGGTACAAAAGTCTTGCCCGGAGGCACAGACTCTAGCGAAACCGGGGCCACAGTTCTTAAGCTTTCGGTGGGGACAATAAGCCAAGGCGCCTCTTCCTCCTCCACAGATGACACAACAGAGCGAGAGAGAGCGTCGGCCCGAATGTTCTTCTCCCCAGAGAGAAAATGGAGGGTGAAATGAAACCGGGAGAAGAACAAGGACCATCTGGCCTGGCGAGAATTTAACCGCTGGGCTGTCTGCAGGTACACCAAATTTTTATGATCTGTGAAGACTTGGAAGGAAAAACGAGCTCCCTCCAAGGGATGTCTCCACTCCGAGAAAGCCAACTTCATGGCTAGCAACTTCCTGTCCCGATGGAATAATTCCTCTCTGCTGGTGAGAAGGTCTTAGAAAAGAAGAAGCAAGGATGCTTCAGACCTTGAGCATCCATTTGGAAGAGGATTGCTCCAGCACCAACAGATGAGGCATCCACCTCCATGATAAATGGCTTATCTACATCGGGGCGATGTAGGATGGGAGCGCTAGCGAAGTGTAACTTTATGGCGTTAAAGGCCTTGGAGACCTCCTCAGACCACAATTTGGGATTTGCCCCCTTCTTGGTGAGGGCAACCAAGGGAGCTACCAAAGTTGAGAAGTGCGGAATGAACTGGGGATAATAATTAATGAACCCCATAAAGCGCTGCACCGCTTTAAGAGAATGGGGTTCCTGCCAGTCCATCACAGCCTGTAGTTTGGCAGGATCCATAGCCAATCCCTGGGCGGAGATGATATAGCCCAGGAAAGGTAAGGACTCCTGCTTGAACATACACTTCTCCAACTTGGCATAGAGGGAGTTTGCCTGTAGGAGGTTGAAGACTTTGCAAACATCTCTCCGGCGGGAGTCAATATCTGGAGAGTAGATGAGAATAGCATCCAGATAGACTACGACTGAGGTGGAGAGCATATCCCGGAAGATGTCGTTCACAAAGTCTTGGAAAATGGCTGGGGCATTACAGAGCCCGAAGGGCATCACCAGATATTCGTAGTGCCCATCCCGCCGTTTTCCATTCGTCCCCCTCACGGATGCGAATCAGGTTGTAAGCACCCCGCAGATCTAGTTTAGTAAACACCCTTGCTCCCCTAAGCCTATCGAGGAGCTCAGATATCAAGGGCAAAGGATACTTATTCTTAGCGGTGATGGTGTTAAGACCCCTGTAGTCTATGCATGGACGTAGTTCCCCATTCTTCTTCTGCACGAAGAAGAACCCTGCCCCAGCAGGTGACACTGACTTCCTAATGAACCCTCTTGCCAGATTCTCTTGAATGTACTGAGTCATTGCCTCCATCTCCGGGAGAGATAACGGATAGACTCGACCCCGGGGAGGCTCAGCACCAGGCAAGAGATCAATAGGACAGTCATAGGGGCGATGGGATGGAAGGGTCTCCGCCGCCTTTGAACACATCTGCATAAGACCAATATTGCTTGGGGAGAGAGGATAGATCTGCGGGTACCTCTGTAGTAGCAACCTGAACGCACTATCTCTGACACCTACCCCCACAAGATTCACCCCATCCCAGAATGCTGCCTGAGGACCACTCGATGTGAGGAGAGTGGTACCGTAGCCAAGGTATCCCCAACAGGACCTCGTCAATTCCCTCAGGAATGACGAGCAGAGATATAATCTCCTGATGGGATGGCAACATGGACAGAGTAAAAGGGATGGTCTGGTGTGTTATCTGTGAGGGCAGTGTCGACCCATTCACCACTCGTACCGTTACTGGTTGAGCTAGTATAACCAGGGATATTGCGTGACGCTGGGCGAAGGCAGAAGACATAAAATTGCCCTCCGCCCCAGAATCCACGCAGAGCTCTACCGAGTGGGAGGATGAGCCTAACGTTATTGTCCCCTTAAAGGACAATTTGGAGGCAAACGTCGCCGTGTCTAGTGTACCTCCACCTACTACCACTAGACGCTGACATTTCCTCGACCGCTGGGGACATCTGGTGGCAAGATGTCCTGACTGCTGGCAAGCATGACAGATCTTGAGTGCACAAGCGGTTCGGGACTTTGATCCCGCTCGTAACACTTCCATGGCCTCATGTGACTCAGGAACCTGGACTGGAGATTCCAGAGGTTTGGCGAAGGTGGGAGTCAGCCGAAACCTCTGCCTACACTGGGCTCGCTCTAACCTCCGTTCGTTAAAACGGAGGTCAATTCATAGTAACATAGTAACATAGTAACATAGTTAGTAAGGCCGAAAAAAGACATTTGTCCATCCAGTTCAGCCTATATTCCATCATAATAAATCCCCAGATCTACGTCCTTCTACAGAACCTAATAATTGTATGATACAATATTGTTCTGCTCCAGGAAGACATCCAGGCCTCTCTTGAACCCCTCGACTGAGTTCGCCATCACCACCTCCTCAGGCAAGCAATTCCAGATTCTCACTGCCCTAACAGTAAAGAATCCTCTTCTATGTTGGTGGAAAAACCTTCTCTCCTCCAGACGCAAAGAATGCCCCCTTGTGCCCGTCACCTTCCTTGGTATAAACAGATCCTCAGCGAGATATTTGTATTGTCCCCTTATATACTTATACATGGTTATTAGATCGCCCCTCAGTCGTCTTTTTTCTAGACTAAATAATCCTAATTTCGCTAATCTATCTGGGTATTGTAGTTCTCCCATCCCCTTTATTAATTTTGTTGCCCTCCTTTGTACTCTCTCTAGTTCCATTATATCCTTCCTGTGCACCGGTGCCCAAAACTGGACACAGTACTCCATGTGCGGTCTAACTAGGGATTTGTACAGAGGCAGTATAATGCTCTCATCATGTGTATCCAGACCTCTTTTAATGCACCCTATGATCCTGTTTGCCTTGGCAGCTGCTGCCTGGCACTGGCTGCTCCAGGTAAGTTTATCATTAACTAGGATCCCCAAGTCCTTCTCCCTGTCAGATTTACCCAGTGGTGTCCCATTCAGTGTGTAATGGTGATATTGATTCGTTCTTCCCATGTGTATAACCTTACATTTATCATTGTTAAACCTCATCTGCCACCTTTCAGCCCAAGTTTCCAACTTATCCAGATCCATCTGTAGCAGAATACTATCTTCTCTTGTATTAACTGCTTTACATAGTTTTGTATCATCTGCAAATATCGATATTTTACTGTGTAAACCTTCTACCAGATCATTAATGAATATGTTGAAGAGAACAGGTCCCAATACTGACCCCTGCGGTACCCCACTGGTCACAGCGACCCAGTTAGAGACTATACCATTTATAACCACCCTCTGCTTTCTATCACTAAGCCAGTTACTAACCCATTTACACACATTTTCCCCCAGACCAAGCATTCTCATTTTGTGTACCAACCTCTTGTGCGGCACGGTATCAAACGCTTTGGAAAAATCGAGATATACCACGTCAAATGACTCACCGTGGTCCAGCCTATAGCTTACCTCTTCATAAAAACTGATTAGATTGGTTTGACAGGAGCGATTTCTCATAAACCCATGCTGATATGGAGTTAAACAGTTATTCTCATTGAGATAATCCAGAATAACATCCCTCAGAAACCCTTCAAATATTTTACCAACAATAGAGGTTAGACTTACTGGCCTATAATTTCCAGGTTCACTTTTAGAGCCCTTTTTGAATATTGGCACCACATTTGCTATGCGCCAGTCCTGCGGAACAGACCCTGTCGCTATAGAGTCCCTAAAAATAAGAAATAATGGGTTATCTATTACATTACTTAGTTCTCTTAGTACTCGTGGGTGTATGCCATCCGGACCCGGAGATTTATCTATTTTAATCTTATTTAGCCGGTTTCACACCTCTTCTTGGGTTAGATTGGTGACCCTTAATATAGGGTTTTCATTGTTTCTTGGGATTTCACCTAGCATTTCATTTTCCACCGTGAATACCGTGGAGAAGAAGGTGTTTAATATGTTAGCTTTTTCCTCGTCACCTACAACCATTCTTTCCTCACTATTTTTTAAGGGGCCTACATTTTCAGTTTTTATTCTTTTACTATTGATATAGTTGAAGAACAGTTTGGGATTAGTTTTACTCTCCTTAGCAATGTGCTTCTCTGTTTCCTTTTTGGCAGCTTTAATTAGTTTTTTAGATAAAGTATTTTTCTCCCTATAGTTTTTTAGAGCTTCAATGGTGCCATCCTGCTTTAGTAGTGCAAATGCTTTCTTTTTACTGTTAATTGCCTGTCTTACTTCTTTGTTTAGCCACATTGGGTTTTTCCTATTTCTAGTCCTTTTATTCCCACAAGGTATAAACCGCTTACACTGCCTATTTAGGATGTTCTTAAACATTTCCCATTTATTATCTGTATTCTTATTTCTGAGGATATTGTCCCAGTCTACCAGATTAAGGGCATCTCTAAGCTGGTCAAACTTTGCCTTCCTAAAGTTCAGTGTTTTTGTGACTCCCTGACAAGTCCCCCTAGTGAAAGACAGGTGAAACTGCACAATATTGTGGTCGCTATTTCCTAGATGCCCAACCACCTGCAGATTTGTTACTCTGTCAGGTCTATTAGATAGTATTAGGTCTAAAAGTGCTGCTCCTCTGGTTGGATTCTGCACCAATTGTGAAAGATAATTTTTCTTGGTTATTAGCAGAAACCTGTTGCCTTTATGGGTTTCACAGGTTTCTGTTTACCAGTTAATATCCGGGTAGTTAAAGTCCCCCATAACCAGGACCTCATTATGGGTTGCAGCTTCATCTATCTGCTTTAGAAGTAGACTTTCCATGGTTTCTGTTATATTTGGGGGTTTGTAACAGACCCCAATGAGAATTTTGTTACCATTTTTCCCTCCATGAATTTCGACCCATATGGACTCGACATCCTCATTTCCTTCGCTAATATCCTCCCTTAAAGTGGACTTTAGACAAGACTTTACATAGAGACAAACCCCTCCTCCTCTCCGATTTTTACGATCCTCTCTAAACAGACTGTAACCCTGTAAGTTAACTGCCCAGTCATAGCTTTCATCTAACCATGTCTCGGTTATTCCCACTATGTCAAAGTTACCTGTAGATATTTCTGCTTCTAGTTCTTCCATCTTGTTTGTCAGGCTTCTGGCGTTTGCGAGCATGCAGTTTAGAGGATTTTGTTTTGTTCCAATCTCCTCGCTGTGGATTGTTTTAGAAATGTTCTTACCTCCCATCTGAGTATGTTTTCCTGGGTCTTCTTTGTTCAAGTCTAATGTTTTTCTTCCCGTCCCCTCTTCTTCTAGTTTAACGCCCTCCTGATGAGTGTAGCGAGTCTTCTGGCGAATGTGTGTGTTCCCAGGTTTGTTGAGGTGTAGTCCGTCTCTGGCGAGGAGTCCATCGTACCAGTAATTCACACCGTGGTCCAGGAATCCGAATCCTTGTTGTCTGCACCATCGTCTTAGCCAGTTGTTTGCATCAAGGATCCTGTTCCATCTCCTGGTGCCATGCCCGTCTACTGGAAGGATAGAAGAAAAAACTACCTGTGCATCCAGTTCCTTTACTTTCTTCCCCAACTCTTCAAAGTCTTTGCAGATTGTCGGTAGGTCCTTCCTTGCCGTGTCATTGGTGCCAACAATTATCAGAAGAAATGGGTGGACGTCCTTGGAGCTGAAGAGCTTTGGTATCCTAACGGTCACATCCTTGACCATCGCACCTGGAAGGCAGCATACTTCTCTTGCGGTTATGTCCGGTCTGCAGATGGCTGCTTCTGTGCCTCTCAGTAGTGAGTCTCCCACCACCACCACTCTTCGTTGCTTCTTGGCTGTACTTTTTGCTGTCACTTGTTGCTGTGTGCCCTTTTCTTTTTTGCTTGCTGGTATTGCTTCATCCTTAGGTGTGCCATCTTCATCCTCTACAAAGATTTGATATCAGTTGTGTGGTTGGTGATTTCTCCATGGTCTTCTTGCTTCTTTTGGTCACATGCTTCCACTCATCTGCTTTTGGAGGTTCTCTCACACTTTTTTCACCTTCTGTGACCAGTAGAGATGCTTCTGTTCTGTCTAGGAAGTCTTCATTCTCTTTGATGAGTTTCAAAGTTGCTATTCTTTCTTCCAGACCCCGCACCTTTTCTTCTAAAAGGGCCACTAGTCTACACTTCTGACAGGTGAAATTTGATTCTTCTTCTGGTCGATCTGTGAACATGTAGCACATGCTGCAGCTGACCATGTAGGTTGTCACATCTGCCATGTTGCTCCTAGATCCTGCTGACTTGCTGTGTGTTTTCCTTCTTGTGTAATCTACTCAGCCAAGCTCTCTTGCAATAATATCCTACAGGCAAAAATTCGCTTTTCCCAGAAGGCACCTGGAATATGCAAATTAGCCTCCTCAAGCTTGAATCCCTGGTTTGATGATGCTTTCCAAGCAGCTGGTCCCGGCTGTACCCAATGATCTTCTAGCTTCGGGAGACTTCGCTTTTCCCAGAAGGCACCTGGAATATGCAAATTAGCCTCCTTAAGCTTGAATCCCTGGGGATTCCTTAGCATATGCCTTTTTGTCAGTGGGGTGAGCGCATGACCTGATTGAAGGCCCGAGGGATGGTCGGCTGGCGGTAATTTTGGGGTTTGGTGATGCCGAGTCGTACTCATGGACGACCTGGCGCTGCCGGCCCCACTACCGCTATCAGACTTCCCTTTTCATTCGGGTACCTGTCATTTGTGCATGCGCCGATATCCCCAAGGACAAAGATAGTCCGTACATTTACACATATGGGTGGTGGCCTTGGAGCACTTCCGGTCTCCGTACATTTCGTGCGGAGACTCAGGCGCCTGCGTTATGCACTTACATACATAGTGGTTGTTCGTACGCCACTAAACACAGGAAGTCTTTACGCAGTACTTCCGATCTCCGTACACTTTGTTCGGAGATTTGAGCGCCTGTGCAGTACATACACACAGATAGAGGAAGTCCGTACACCACCCTCCACAGGATATCCCTGCATGTAGCTTCCGGTCTCCGTACATTGTGTGAGGTAGAATCGGGTGCATGCGCGATATCGGTCGATCTTATTTTCCCCCAGCTGTTTGGCGGTATCTTGTTAATGTTGCCCAATGAACGGCGCACTATACGGTATATATACCGGTTAGTCCCCTGCCCTGACACGCCTCCAGAAGAAGCGAACGCGAAACGCGCGTCGGGGCAGAGGGACGCCGGGGCATTCACCCAGCACACACTACACGGTAATTAGTCCATACCATCCTTTACATATATGTTATTTAGATCTGAGCCACTATTGTTGGGAGCATAAATACTAATCGGCTATTCCCGCTAGGGTGATTCACTTATCCCACTAAGCATTATTGTATTGCTTTCTATAGCTCTCAACAATGGGGAATTTTATATTGGCCTAGGCTGGTTTTGTAGATGGTTATCATTATTGTATGTGTCAGTGCATATTTGGGTTTTGAATTTGCCTATTGCAGTTTAGTCCCTCTTTTTGTGGATTTTGCACCTTTCTTGGCTTGTAGTGTAATGTATTTTTACATGTTTTATATTTGACCTTAATAAAATTGTTATATTTTTATCAAGTACCATAGTGTGGATCATTTCACTTGTCTGGTCACACTGTCTGTGAGGGATATATTGCTAGCTGGTACTTCACCCTCCGTTTGGGAGGAATGAGTGCTATAATTTGTGAGCAATCATTTGTGAACATAAAGATTGCTGAATGTCCGCCATTTACTAGCCAGACCCTGGTGCTAGTATTCTGTTAGGACTGGCGGAACGCACCAAGTTTAAGATGGAATAGAATCAGGTGTGTTCGCAGTCCGGGGTCCACCGTGCAGGTGAAAACCTGCTGCTAGTGATGACGGACGATATGGCGGTACAATGTGAATACACACACGGGTTTACTTCACCCTGTGTGAAGGAAGCGAACCTTGTTGCGTCACAGGGCCGCGGTACCGCACCAAGAGCGCAAGCAAAGAGTCTCAGAACTCAATCCCAAGACACAGGAATAGAGTTCATAAAAACCTCATGCGCTCGACACCGCTACTGGGGTGTCAGAGTGACAGAAATAAATGTATTAAAGATGCACGTGAGTGCGTGCGGTGCCGCACTGGCGGACGCCACTAACCACCCAGGCTTGGGTCAGGAAAGCGCTGAGAAAGTGCATGTTGCCACACTGGCGGTCACAGCAACTAGACGCTGTAATGTGTGTTTCGTGCTGATGGCTTAGTCGGGCGCTAGATAGCTACCATCATTCGCGAACAGTCAACAACACTAGGAATGGGAATGATTTAGGAGCTTTCATCCATCGACATACATGCATCTACACACACACATTATATCAAGTCAATACTAGCGCATGGCCGTGCGGTCATGCGCAGCTTATATAGTTGCAGCACGTTCAGGACCTTCCAATAAAGGGCCAATGGGAAGCTGCTACCGAAGTTTTGTACTTTCAAGGATCTTCCTGGAGGACCAATGGGATGTGCTGCAGTACCTGAGAATGTGACCCTTGATCTCCAGCGGGAGATCTTGCCCAGGGCATGCTCAGAAATAGAAAAGCAGGACTTAGTCCCAAAAGCATCTGCTCGCCGCTGCCCAACACTGACTTCAATGGCAGAAGCAGGAAAAGAAGCAGTAACTCTTTGTACAGAGTGGGACTGAGCAAGACGCTGGGACCGACGTCTCCGCTGAGCAGACTCCACTGCGGCAGGGCAAGAATGGGAGACCGCAGCGGAGACGGCCCGAGATTCCCCCTGTGCAGAGGTGGGAACTCGACCCCTAACACACTGACTTCCTAATAAACCCTCTTGCCAAATTCTTCTGAAAGTATTGAGACATATCCTCCGTCTCAGGGAGAGAGAGGGGATATACCCTTCCCCGAGGAGGTTCTGCTCCAGGCAAGAGATCAATAGGACAGTCGTAGGGGCGATGAGGCGGTAGAGTCTCTGCAGCCTTTTTAGAGAATACGTCTGCATAACCCCAGTAGCACTTGGGAAGAGAAGAAAGGTCTGCGGGTATCTCAGTAGTAGAAACCTGTACACACTCACTCACACACCTGCCCATACAAGACTCACTCCAACCCAATATTCTCCCTGAGGACCACTCAATATGTGGGGAGTGGAAACGGAGCCAGGGTATTCCCAGTAAAATCTCATCCATTCCCTCGGGAAGGACAAGAAGGGAAATAATCTCCTGGTGAGAAGGGGACATGAACAACGAGAATGGGACAGTCTGGTGTGTGATTTACTGTGGAAGTGTCGACCCATTCACAACTTTAACAGTTACAGGAACATAACAAGTGATACAGTGTGGTGCAGAGGACATGAAATTTCCCTCTGCTCCTGAATCCACACAAAGCTCGACTGTTAGAGTGGATGAGTCAAACAGGATTGTCCCCTTAAAGAACAGTATGGAGGAAAATACCGCTGTGTCTAGTGAACCTCCCCCTATGGTTACTAGACGTGATCGTTTTCCCGACTGCCGTGGACATTTATTGGTGTAATGTCCTAGTTGGTGACAATTTTTACAAACCATGGGTACTCGAGCGGCCTGAGACTTAGGTCCCACTTGAGAAACCTCCATGGCCTCATGGGAGTCGGACGCTAGAACGGGAGATTCAAGAGGTCTGGCGAAGGTGGGAGCCAGTCTAAACCTCTGTCTACACTGTGTCCGCTCTAACCTCCACTCATGAAAACGGAGGTCGATGCGGGTAGACAGAGAAATAAGCTCCTCCAGTGTGGTGGGTATCTCCCTGGTGGCCAAGGCGTCCTTCACGTGGTCTGCCAGTCCCTTCCAGAACACCAGAATTAGAACTTTATCCGACCACTCTAACTCTGAGGCTAGAGTCCGGAACTGGACTGCAAACTGGCTGACCACGGGCGAGCCCTGAGTAATTGTCAATAACTGGAGCGCGGTATCGTGGGTAATATGGGGTCCCAAAAAGACCTGCTTCAGAGCGTCCAGAAAGAGAGGAGCACTCTGTACCACACGATCATCACGCTCCCAAAGTGGCGTTGCCCACTCCAACGCCCTGCCCAACAAGAAAGATAAAATAAATCCCACTTTCGCCCGTTCCGTAGGGAAACGCGCCGCCAGGAGCTCGAGGTGTATGGAGCACTGGCTCATGAATCCGCGACATTGTTTACTGTCACCAGCAAACTTGTCAGGAAGCGGGAGATGGGATAGAGTCGGAGCAGGGGTGGCAGTGGACAAACTGGCTGCGGCTACACTTGCAGCCTGAACAGCGACAGCAGTGACATCCACAGCTGAGGTTGAACGCTCTAGAGCCGCCAACCTTCCCTCCAGCTGCTGGATGTACTGCTGTAAACGCTGATCGTCCGCCATTTACTAGCCAGACCCTGGCGCTAGTGTTCTGTTAGGACTGGCGGAACGCACCAAGTATAAGGTGAAATAATATTGGTGCGTTCGCAGTCCGGGGTCCACCGTGCACGTGAAAACCTGCTGCTAGTAAATGGCAGCGCTATATGGCGGTGGAAGCGAACCCTGTCAAGCCACAGATCCGCAATACCGCACTAATGAGTGCAAGCAAGGAGTCAGCGAACTCAATCCCAAGACTCAGGGTTGAAGTCCGTTCAGACTACTTGCGCACAACACCGCAACTGGGTGTGTTAGGTAACTGATATAGTTAGAGCACCGAAGTGCGAACTGTGCCGTGCTGGCAGACACCACTAAACACCCGGACATGGGTTAGGAAGCGCACTACTGGTGCAATAGACGCTGATTCGTGTGTAACACGTTGAGTGGTTACACGGGCGCTAGATAGCAGCCATACACCTTACGCGATCAGTCATACAATAGGGTAGGGGTATTTAATGAACGACTTGCACTCACAACAAACACACGTATACAATTGTACACTAGCGCATGGCTGTGCGATCATGCGAAGCTTATATAGCTGCAGTACGTTCAGGACCTTCCAATAAAGGACCAATGGGCAGCTGCCACAGAAGTTAGCACCTTCAGGACCTTCCAGGAGGACCAATGGGAACCGCTGCAGCATCTGAGCATGTGACCTTCGATCTCCAACGGGAGATCTTACCCTGGGCATGCTCAAAAGGGAAAAAGCAGGACAGTCCCAAAAGCGTCCGCTCGCTGCTGCCCAGCACTGGCTTTAATGGCAAAAGCTGGAAAAGCAACAGCAAGCCTAAGCACAGAGTGAGAGTGAGACTGAGCCAGATGCAAGGACCGACATCTCTGCTGAGCAGGTACAACTGTGGCAGGAGAAGAATGGGAGACCGCACAGAAACGGCCCGAGATTCCCCTTGTGCAGAAGCGGGAACTCGACGCCTAACACACTGGGCCTGAGTTTTGGTGCAGTTCCCCCCACCCCCCAAAAAAGGGAGATTTTAATTGGCACTAAGTGGATCTACGTCAGTTTTGTTTGTCGTATATCTTCCAGCCATGTTCTGCCACTTACATTGTGTAGTGTAATAAACTGGGCCTAAGTTTTCTTGCAGTCTCCCCCCCAAAAAATGGAGATTTTGATTGGCACTAAGTGGATCTACGTCTGTTCTGTTTGTCGTATATCTTCCAGCTACGTTCAGCCACTTATATTGTGTAGTGTAATACACTGGGCCTGAGTTTTGTTGCAGTCTCTTCCCCCCCCCCAAAAAAAAAGGGAGATTTAAATTGGCACAAAGTGGATCTACGTCAGTTCTGTTTGACGTATATCTTCCAGCCACGTTCTGCCACTTATGTTGTGTAGTGGAATACACTGGGCCTGAGTTTTGTTGCAGTCTCCCCCCCCCTAAAAAAGGGAGATTTAAATTGGCACTAAGTGGATCTACGTCAGTCCTGTTTGTCGTATATCTTCCAGCCATGTTCTGCCACTTACATTGTGTAGTGTAATACACTGGGCCTGAGTTTGTTGCAGACTTCCCCCCCAAAAAAAAGGGAGATTTAAATTGGCACTAAGTGGATCTATGTCAGTTCTGTTAGTTTGTCGTATATCTTCCAGCCACGTTCTGCCACTTACATTGTGTAGGGTAATACACTGGGCCTGAGTTTTGTTGCAGTCTCCCCCCCAAAAAAGGGAGATTTTAATTGGCACTAAGTGGATCTATGTCAGTTCTGTTTGTCGTATATCTTCCAGCCACGTTCTGCCACTTACATTGTGTAGTGTAATACACTGGGCCTGAGTTTTGTTGCAGTCTCTTCCCCCCCCCCCAAAAAAAAGGGAGATTTTAATTGGCACTAAGTGGATCTATGTCTGTTCTGTTTGTTGTATATCTTCCAGCCACGTTCTGCCACTTACAGTGTGTAGTGTAATACACTGGGCCTGAGTTTTGTTGCAATCTCCCCCCCCCAAAAAAAAGGGAGATTTAAATTGGCACTAGGGTTGAGCGACTTTTCATTTTTTGAAGTCGAGTCGGGTTTCGCGAAACCCGACTTTCTCAAAAGTCGGGTCGAGTGAAATCGGCCGATCTTATTGAAAAGTCGGGGTCGGGGATCTGCTGAAACATGAAACCCAATGCAAGTCAATGGGAATTTTTTTTTTTATATATATTTACTTCAGCGCGATGTAGCAGAAAAGCCGGTAATTCAATTGCCGGCTTTTCATTTCTCCTGCCTAAACCCGACATGATATGAGACATGGTTTACATACAGTAAACCATGTCATATCCCCCTTTTTTGCATATTACACACTACCAATGTTAGTAGTGTGTATGTGCAAAATTTCGGCGCTCTAGCTATTAAATTTAAGGGTTAAATCGCTGAAAAATTGGCGTGGGCTCCCGCACAATTTTCTCTGCCAGAGTGGTAAAGCAAGTGACTGAGGGCAGATATTAATAGCCTAAAGAGGGTCCACTGTTATTGCCCCCCCCCCCCGGCTAAAAGCATCTGCCCCCAGCCACCCCAGAAAAGGCACATCTGGAAGATGCGCATATTCTGGCACTTGGCCACTCTCTTCCCATTCTTGTGTAGCGGTGGGATATGGGGTAATGAAGGGTTAATGTCACCTTACTATTCTAAGGTGACATTAAGCCAGATTAATAATGGAGAGGCGTCAATTCATTATTAATCCAATTGTATGAAAGAGTTAAAAAACACACACACACATTATTAAAAAGTATTTTAATGAAATAAACACACAGGTTGTTTTAATATTTTATTGCAAACTCAATCCACCTGAAGACCCTCGCTCTGTAACAAATTAAAAATAATAAACCAAAAATATACATACCTACCGTTGATCTGTAACGTCCCACGATGTAAATCCATCTGAAGGGATTAAAATATTTTACAGACAGGAGCTCTGCTATAATGCAGCTGTGCTCGTGACTGTAAAACCCCGAGGAATGAAGGTAATGTAGGTCAATACACTGGGACTTAGGTTTGTTGCAGTCTCCCCCCCCAAAAAAAAGGGAGATTTAAATTGGCACTAAGTGAATCTACGTCAGTTCTGTTAGTTTGTTGTGTATCTTCCAGCCACATTCTGCCACTTACATTGTGTAGTGTAATACACTGGGCCTGAGTTTCGTTGCAGTCCCCCCCCCTCCAAAAAAAGGGAGATTTAATTTGGCACTAAGTGGATCTACGTCAGTTCTGTTTGTCGTATATCTTCCAGCCACGTTCTGCCACTTACATTGTGTAGTGTAATACACTGAGCCTGAGTTTTGTTGCAGTCTTCCCACCCAAAAAAGAGAGATTTAAATTGGCACTAAGTGGATCTACAGTATGTCAGTTCTGTTAGTTTGTCGTATATCTTCCAGCCACGTTCTGCCACTTACATTGTGTAGTGTAATACTCCGGGCCTCAGTTTTTGTGCAGTCTCCCCCCCCAAAAAGGGAGATTTTAATTGGCACTAAGTGGATCTACGTCTATTTTGTTTGTCGTATATCGTCCAGCCAAGTTCTGCCACTTACAGTTAGGTCCATATATATTTGGACAGAGACAATATTTTTCTAATTTTGGTTATAGACATTACCACAATGAATTTTAAACAAAACAATTCAGATGCAGTTGAAGTACAGACTTTCAGCTTTCATTTGAGGGTATCCACATTAAAATTGGATGAAGGGTTTAGGAGTTTCAGCTCCTTAACATGTGCCACCCTGTTTTTAAAGTGACCAAAAGTAATTGGACAGATTCAATAATTTTAAATAAAATGTTAATTTTTAGTACTTGGTTGAAAATCCTTTGTTGGCAATGACTGCCTGAAGTCTTGAACGCATGGACATCACCAGACGCTGTGTTTCCTCCTTTTTGAAGCTCTGCCAGGCCTACACTGCGGTGGTTTTCAGTTGCTGTTTGTTTGTGGGCCTTTCTGTCTGAAGTTTAGTCTTTAACAAGTGAAATGCATGCTCAATTGGGTTGAGATCAGGGGGCTGACTTGGCTATTCAAGAATATTCCACTTCTTTGCTTTAATAAACTCCTGGGTTGCTTTGGCTTTATGTTTTGGGTCATTGTCCATCTGTAGTATGAAACGACGACCAATCAGTTTGGCTGCATTTGGCTGGATCTGAGCACACAGTATGTCTCTGAATACTTCAGAATTCATTCGGCTGCTTCTGTCCTGTGTCACATCATCAATAAACACTAGTGACCCAGTGCCACTGGAAGCCATGCATGCCAAAGCCATCACACTGCCTCCGCCGTGTTTTACAGATGATGTGGTATGCTTTGGATCATGAGCTGTACCACGCCTTCACCATACTTTTCTCCTTCCATCATTCTGGTAGAGTTTGATCTTGGTTTCATCTGTCCAAAGAATGTTCTTCCAGAACTGTGCTGGCTTTTTTAGATGTTTTTTAGCAAAGTCCAGTCTAGCCTTTTTATTCTTGATGCTTATGAGTGGCTTGCGCCGTGCAGTGAACCCTCTGTATTTACATTCATGCAGTCTTCTCTTTATGGTAGATGTGGATATTGATACGCCTACCTCCTGGAGAGTGTTGTTCACTTGATTGGCTGTTGTGAAGGGGTTTCTCTTCACCGTGGAGATTATTCTGCCATCATCCACCACTGATGTCTTCCGTGGGCACCCAAGTCTTTTTGCATTGATGAGTTCACCAGAGCTTTCTTTCTTTCTCAGGATGTACCAAATTGTAGATTTTGCCACTCCGAATATTGTAGCAATTGCTCGGATGGTTTTTTTTTCTGTTTTCGCAGCTTAAGGATGGCTTTTTTCACCTACATGGAGAGCTCCTTTGACCGCATGTTTACCTCACAGCAAAACCTTCCAAATGCAAGCACCACACCTCAAATCAACTCCAGGCCTTTTATCTGCTTAATTGAGAATGACATAACGAAGGGATTGCCCACACCTGTCCATGAAATAGTCTTGGAGTCAATTGTCCAATTACTTTTGGTCCCTTTAAAAACAGGGTGGCAGATGTTAAGGAACTGAAACTCCTAAACCTTTCATCCAATTTTAATGTGCATACCCTCACATGAAAGCTGAAAGTCTGACCTTCAACTGCATCTGAACTGTTTTGTTTAAAATTCATTGTGGTAATGTCTATAACCAAAATTAGAAAAATGTTGTATGTGTCCAAATATATATGGACCTAACTGTACATTGTGTAGTGTAACACACTGGGCCTAAGTTTTGTTGCAATCTCCCCCCCCCCCCAAAAAAAAAGGGAGATTTAAATTGGCAACAAGTGGATCTACGTCTGTTCTGTTAGTTTATCGTATATCTTCCAGCCAAGTTCTGCCACTTACATTGTGTAGTGTAATACACTGGGCCTGAGTTTTGTTGCAATCTCCCCCCCCCCAAAAAAAAGGGAGATTTAAATTGGCACTAAGTGGATCTACATCAGTTCTGTTAGTTTATCGCATATCTTCCAGCCACATTCTGCCACTTATATTGTGTAGTGTAATGCACTGGGCCTGAGTTTTGTTGCAGTCTCCCCCCCCAAAAAAAGGGAGATTTAAAGTGGCACTAGGGTTGAGCAAAACGGATCGGACATTTTCATAAATCGCCGACATTTGGCAATGTAGGGTTTCGTGAAACCTGACCCGATCCCACTGTGGGATCGGCCATGAGGTTGGCGATCTGCGCGCTAAAGTCGCGTTTCGTATGACGCTTTAAGCGCCATTTCTCAGCCAATGAAGGTGCACGCAGAGTGTGGGCAGCGTGATGACATAGGTCTCGGTCCCCACCATCTTAGAGAAGGGCACGGCAGTGATTGGCTTGCTTTCTGCGGCGTCACAGGGGCTATAAAGGGGCGTGCACGCCGAACGCCATCTTAGTAGTTTAACACACAGGGCCTGTTTTTTCCTGCAGTCTCCCACAAAAAAAAGGGTGCTTTAAATTGCCACTAAGTGGATTAAAGTGAGTTCTGTTTGGCGTATATCTGCCACCCATGTTCTGCTTTCTACAGTGTGTGTAGTTTAACACACAGGGCCTGTTTTTTCTGCAGTGTCCCACACAAAAAAAGGGTGCTTTAACCCCTTTCTGACATTAGACGTACTATCCCGTCGAGGTGGGGTGGGCCCCTATGACCACCGATGGGATAGTACGTCATATGCGATCGGCAGCGCTCACGGGGGAAGTGCCGCCGATCGCGGCCGGGTGTCAGCTGCCTATCGCAGCTGACATCCGGCACTATGTGCCAGGAGCGGTCACGGATCGCCCCCAGCACATTAACCGCTGGCACACCGCGATCAAAGATGATCGCGATGTGCCGTCGGTACAGGGAAGCATCGCGCAGGGAGGGGGCTCCCTGCAGGCTTCCCTGAGCCCCCCGCAGCAACGCGATGTGATCGCATTGCTGGGAGGGTCTTACCTCCCTCCCTGCCTGCTCCAGCCCCGGATCCAAGATGGCCGCGGATCCGGGTCCTGCAGGGAGGGAGGTGGCTTCACAGAGCCTGCTCAGAGCAGGCACTGTGAAGCCTGCAGTGCTGCATGTCAGATCGGTGATCTGACAGAGTGGTGTGCAAACTGTCAGATCACCGATCTGTGATGTCCCCCCTGGGACAAAGTAAAAAAGTTAAAAAAAAATTTCCAAATGTGTGAAAAAAAAAAAAAAATATTCCTAAATAATGAAGAAAAAATATATATATTATTCCCATAAATACATTTCTTCATCTAAATAAAAAAAACAAAACAATAAAAGTACACATATTTAGTATCGCCGCGTCCGTAATGACCCGAACTATAAAACTGGCCCACTAGTTAACCCCTTCAGTAAACACCGTAAGAAAAAAAAAAAAAAAAACGAGGCAAACAACAACGCTTTATTATCATACCGCCGAACAAAAAGTGGAATAACACGCGATCAAAAAGACAGATATAAATAACGATGGTAGCGCTGAAAATGTCATCTTGTCCCACAAAAAACGAGCTGCCATACAGTATCATCAACAAAAAAATAAAGTTATAGTCCTGAGAATAAAACGATGCAAAAATAATTATTTTTTCTGTAAAATAGTTTTTATCGTATAAAAGCGCCAAAACATAAAAAAAATATAAATGAGGTGTCGCTGTAATCGTACTGACCCGAAGAATAAAGCTGCTTTATCAATTTTACCAAACGCGGAACGGTATAAACGCCTCCCCCAAAAGAAATTCATGAATAGCTGGTTTTTGTCATTCTTCCTCACAAAAATTGGAATAAAAAGTGATCAAAAAATGTCAAGTGCCCGAAAATGTCACCAATAAAAACGTCAACTCGTCCCGCAAAAAACAAGACCTCACATGACTCTGTGGACCAAAATATGGAAAAATTATAGCTCTCAAATTGTGGTAACGCAAAAAATATTTTTTGCAATAAAAAGCGTCTTTCAGTGTGTGACGGCTGCCAATCATAAAAATCCGCTAAAAAACTCGCTATAAAAGTAAATCAAACCCCCCTTCATCACCCCCTTAGTTAGGGAAAAATTAAAAAAATGTATTTATTTCCATTTTCCCATTAGGGCTAGGGTTAGGGCTAGGGTTAGGGTTAGGGTTAGGGCTAGGGTTAGGGCTAGGGTTAGGGCTAGGGTTAGGGCTAGGGTTAGGGCTAGGGTTAGGGTTAGGGCTAGGGCTAGGGTTCGGGCTAGGGCTACGGTTAGGGTTGGGGCTAAAGTTAGGGTTAGGGTTTAGATTACATTTACAGTTGGGAATAGGGTTGGGATTAGGCTTAGGGGTGTGTCAGGGTTAGAGGTGTGGTTAGGGTTACCGTTAGGGGTGTGTTTTTATTAGGGTTTCAGTTATAATTGGGGGGTTTCCACTGTTTAGGCACATCAGGGGCTCTCCAAACACGACATGGCATCCGATCTCAATTCCAGCCAATTCTGCGTTGAAAAAGTAAAACAGTGCTCCTTTCTTCCGAGCTCTTCCGTGTGCCCAAACAGGGGTTTACCCCAACATATGGGGTATCAGCGTACTCAGGACAAATAGGACAACAACTTTTGGGGTCCAATTTCTCCTGTTACCTTTGGGAAAATACAAAACTGGGGGCTAAAATATAATTTTTGTGGGAAAAAAAAAGATTTTTTATTTTCACGGCTCTGCGTTATAAACTGTAGTGAAACACTTGGGGGTTCAAAGTTCTCACAACACATCTAGATGAGTTCCCTGGGGGGTCTAGTTTCCAATATGGGGTCAATTGTGAGGGGTTTCTACTGTTTAGGTACATTAGGGGCTCTGCAAACGCAATGTGACGCCTGCAGACGATTCCATCTAAATCTGCATTCCAAATGGCACTCCTTCCCTTCCGAGCCCTCCCATGCGCCCAAACGGTGGTTCCCCCACATGTGGGGTATCAGCGTACTCAGGACAAATTGGACAACAACTTTTGGGGTCGAATTTCTCCTCTTACTTTCGGGAAAATACAAAACTGGGGGCTAAAAAATAATTTTGGGGGGAAAGTTTTTTTTTTTCTACGGCTCTGCGTTACAAACTGTAGTGAAACACTTGGGGGTTCAAAACTCTAACAACACATTTAGATGAGTTCCTCAGGGTGTCTAGTTTCCAAAATGGTTTCACTTGTGGGGGGTTTCTACTGTTTAGGTACATTAGGGGCTCTGCAAACGCAATGTGACACCTGCAGACCATTCCATCTAAGTTTGCATTCCAAATGGAGCTCCTTCCCTTCCGAGCCCTCCCATGCGCCCAAACAATGGTTCCCCCCCACATATGGGGTATCAGCGCACTCAGGACAAATTGGACAACAAATTTTGGGGTCCAATTTCTCCTGTTACCCTCGGGAAAATACAAAACTGGGGGCTAAAAAATAATTTTTGTGGGAAAATTTTTTTGTTTTATTTTTAAGGCTCTGCATTATAAACTTCTGTGAAGCCCTTGGTGGGTCAAATCGCTCACCACACATCTAGATAAGTTCCTTAGGGGGTCTACTTTCCAAAATGGTGTCACTTGTGGGGGGTTTCTACTGTTTAGGTACATTAGGGGCTCTGCAAACACAATGTGACACCTGCAGACTATTCCATCTAAGTCTGCATTCCAAATGGAGCTCCTTCCCTTCCGAGCCCTCCCATGCGCCCAAACAGTGGTTTCCCCCCCACTTATGGGGTATCAGCGCACTCAGGACAAATTGGACAACAAATTTTGGGGTCCAATTTCTCCTGTTACCCTCGGGAAAATACAAAACTGGGGGCTAAAAAATAATTTTTGTGGGAAAAAATTTTTGTTTTATTTTTACGGCTCTGCATTATAAACTTCTGTGAAGCCCTTGGTGGGTCAAAGTGCTCTCCACACATCTAGATAAGTTCCACAAGGGGTCTACTTTCCAAAATGGTGTCACTTGTGGGGGGTTTCTACTGTTTAGGTACATTAGGGGCTCTGCAAACGCAATGTGACACCTGCAGACAATTCCATCTAAGTCTGCATTCCAAATGGAGCTCCTTCCCTTCTGAGCCCTCCCATGCGCCCAAACAGTGGTTCCAGCCACATATTGTGTATAATCGCACTCAGGACAAATTGGGCAACACATTTTGGAGTCCAATTTCTCCTGCTACCCTTGGGAATATACAAAACTGGGGGCTAAAAAAATAATTTTTGTGGGAAAAAATTTTTATTTTATTTTTACGGCTCTGCATTATGACCTTGGTGGGTCAAAGCGCTCAAAACACATCTAGATAAGTTCCTTAGGGGGTCTACTTTCCAAAATGGTGTCACTTGTGGGGGGTTTCAATGTTTAGGCACATCAGTGGCTCTCTAAACGCAACATGGCGTCCCATCTCAATTCCTGTGAATTTTGCATTGAAAAGTCAAACGGCGCTCCTTCCCTTCCGAGCTCTCCCATGCGCCCAAACAGTGGTTTACTCCCACATATGGGGTATCAGCGTACTCAGGACAAATTGTACAACAACTTTTGGGGTCCAATTTCTTCTCTTACCCTTGGGAAAATAAAAAATTGGGGGCGAAAAGATAATTTTTGTGAAAAAATATGATTTTTTATTTTTACGGTTCTGCATTATAAACTTCTGTGAAGCACTTGGTGGGTCAAAGTGCTCACCACACATCTAGATAAGTTCCTTAGGGGGTCTACTTTCCAAAATGTTGTCATTTCTGGGGGGTTTCAATGTTTAGGCACATCAGTGGCTCTCCAAATGCAACATGGCGTCCCATCTCAATTCCTGTCAATTTTGCATTGAAAAGTCAAACGGCGCTCCTTCCATTCCGAGCTCTCCCATGCGCCCAAACAGTGGTTTACCCCCACATATGGGGTATCAGCGTACTCAGGAAAAATTTTACAATAACTTTTGGGGTCCAATTTTTTCTGTTACCCTTGGGAAAATAAAACATTGGGGGCGAAAAGATAATTTTTGTGAAAAAATATGATTTTTTATTTTTACGGTTCTGCATTATAAACTTCTGTGAAGCACTTGGTGGGTCAAAGTGCTCAAAACACATCTAGATAAGTTCCTTAGAGGGTCTACTTTCCAAAATGGTGTCACTTGTGGGGGGTTTCAATGTTTAGGCACATCAGTGGCTCTCTAAACGCAACATGGCGTCCCATCTCAATTCCTGTCAATTTTACATTGAAAAGTCAAACGGCGCTCCTTCCCTTCCGAGCTCTCCCATGCGCCCAAACAGTTGTTTACTCCCACATATGGGGTATCAGCGTACTCAGGACAAATTGTACAACAACTTTTGGGGTCCAATTTCTTCTCTTACCCTTGGGAAAATAAAAAATTGGGGGCGAAAAGATAATTTTTGTGAAAAAATATGATTTTTTATTTTTACGGTTCTGCATTATAAACTTCTGTGAAGCACTTGGTGGGTCAAAGTGCTCACCACACCTCTAGATAAGTTCCTTAGGGGGTCTACTTTCCAAAATGTTGTCATTTGTGGGGGGTTTCAATGTTTAGGCACATCAGTGGCTCTCCAAACGCAACATGGCGTCCCATCTCAATTCCTGTCAATTTTGCATTGAAAAGTCAAACGGCGCTCCTTCCATTCCGAGCTCTCCCATGCGCCCAAACAGTGGTTTACCCCCACATATGGGGTATCAGCGTACTCAGGAAAAATTTTACAATAACTTTTGGGGTCCAATTTTTTCTGTTACCCTTGGGAAAATAAAACATTGGGGGCGAAAAGATAATTTTTGTGAAAAAATATGATTTTTTATTTTTACGGTTCTGCATTATAAACTTCTGTGAAGCACTTGGTGGGTCAAAGTGCTCAAAACACATCTAGATAAGTTCCTTAGAGGGTCTACTTTCCAAAATGGTGTCACTTGTGGGGGGTTTCAATGTTTAGGCACATCAGTGGCTCTCCAAACGCAACATGGCGTCCCATCTCAATTCCTGTCAATTTTACATTGAAAAGTCAAACGGCGCTCCTTCCCTTCCGAGCTCTCCCATGCGCCCAAACAGTGGTTTACCCCCACATATTGGGTATCAGCATACTCAGGACAAATTGTACAACAACTTTTGGGGTCCAAATTCTTCTCTTACCCTTGGGAAAATAAAAAATTGGGGGCGAAAAGATAATTTTTGTGAAAAAATATGATTTTTTATTTTTACGGTTCTGCATTATAAACTTCTGTGAAGCACTTGGTGGGTCAAAGTGCTCACCACACCTCTAGATAAGTTCCTTAGGGGGTCTACTTTCCAAAATGGTGTCACTTGTGGGGGGTTTCAATGTTTAGGCACATCAGGGGCTCTCCAATCGCAACATGGTGTCCCATCTCGATTCCAGTCAATTTTGCATTGAAAAGTCAAACGCCGCTCCTTCGCTTCCGAGCTCTGTCATGCACCCAAACAGTGGTTTACCCCCACATATGGGGTATCGGTGTACTCAGGACAAATTGTGCAACAACTTTTGGGGTCCATTTTCTCCTGTTACCCTTGGTAAAATAAAACAAATTGGAGCTGAAGTAAATTTTTTGTGAAAAAAAGTTAAATGTTCATTTTTATTTAAACATTCCAAAAATTCCTGTGAAGCACCAGAAGGGTTAATAAACTTCTTTAATATGGTTTTGAGCACCATGAGGGGTGCAGTTTTTAGAATGGTGTCACATTTGGGTATTTTCTATCATATAGACCCCTCAAAATGACTTCAAATTAGATGTGGTCCCTAAAAAAATGGTGTTGTAAAAATGAGAAATTGCTGGTCAAATTTTAACCCTTATAACTCCCTAACAAAAAAAATTTTGGTTCCAAAATTGTGCTGATGTAAAGTAGACATGTGAGAAATGTTACTTATTAAGTATTTTGTGTGACATATCTCTGTGATTT
This sequence comes from Ranitomeya imitator, assembly GCF_032444005.1. Lineage (NCBI taxonomy): Eukaryota > Metazoa > Chordata > Amphibia > Anura > Dendrobatidae > Ranitomeya > Ranitomeya imitator. Next base: position 300,317,562 of record NC_091284.1, read on the forward strand.
AATTGCATAAAAATTCAAAGTTGGAAAATTGCAAAATTTTCATAATTTTCGCCAAATTTCCATTTTTTTCACAAATAAACACAGGTACTATCAAAGAATTTTTACCACTATCATGAAGTACAATATGTACCGAGAAAACAATGTCAGAATCACTGGGATCCGTTGAAGCGTTCCAGAGTTATAACCTCATAAAGCGACAGTGGTCAGAATTGTAAAAATTGGCCTGGTCATTAACGTGCAAACCACCCTTGGGGTAAAGGGGTTAAATTGCCACTAAGTGGATTAACGTGAGTTCTGTTTGGCGTATATCTGCCACCCATGTTCTGCTTTGTACAGTGTGTGTAGTTTAACACACAGGGCCTGTTTTTTCCTGCAGTCGCCCATAAAGAAAGGAAAAAGGGAGCTTTAAATTGCCACTAAGTGGATTAACGTGAGTTCTGTTTGGCGTATATCTGCCACCCACGTTCTGCTTTGTACAGTGTGTGTAGTTTAACACAGGGCCTGTTTTGTCCTGCAGTCTCACCCAAAATAAGGGAGATCTAAATTCTCCAAAAGTTAATCTACACCTTCTACCTTGTTTAACAGTGTTAGGGCTAGCGGAACGAACCAAATAATAAGATAGGTAGAATAAGGTGCGTTCGCAGCCCGGGGTCCACCGTGCAGAGATGGAACCTGCTGCCAAGTAATGACGGACTATATGGCGGTACAATTTGAATACACACATGGGTTAAGTTCACCCTGTGTGAAGGAAGCGAACCCTATTAAGTCACAGGGAGGCAAACGTCTAGTGTACCTCCACCTACTACCACTAGACGGTGACGTTTCCTCGACCGCTGGGGACATCTGTTGGCAAGATGTCCTGACTGCTGGCAAACATGACAAACCTGAAGTGCACGAGTGGTCCAGAACTTAGATCCCGCTCGTGACACTTCCATGGCCTCATGTGATTCAGGGGCCTGGACTGGAGATTCCAAAGGTTTGGCGAAGGTGGGAGCCAGCCGAAACCTCTGCCTACACTGGGCTCGCTCTAACCTCCGCTCATGAAAACGGAGGTCAATACGAGTGGACACTGCTATTAACTCCTCCAGTGTGGCGGGAATCTCCCTAGCGGCCAGGGCGTCCTCCAGCCAGCCCCCTCCAAAATATCGGAATTAGGGCTTTATCTGACCACTCCAGCTCAGATGCTAGGGTGCGGAAGTGGACGGCAAAATGGCTGACCAAGGACGAGCCCTGAGTCAATGCCAACAGTTGGAGCGCCGTATCATGGGTGACACGAGGTCCTAAAAAGACCTGTTTCAGAGTGCTCAGGAAAAACGAAGCACTCTGCACCACATGATCGCCATGCTCCCACAGCGGCGTAGTCCACTCCAACGCTCTGTCCGACAGGAGAGACACAATAAACCCCACATTTGCCCGCTCTGTTGGGAAACGAGAGGCCAGAAGCTCGAGATGTATATAGCACTGACTCACGAAACCCCTACAAGGCTTACTATCACCAGAAAATTTTTCTAGCAGCGGGAGGCGAGATAGAGTCGGTACAGGGGTGGCAGTGGACAAGGTTGCTGCAGCCACGCTAGCAGCTTGAACAGCAACTGCGGTTACATCCACGGCTGAGGTTGTGCGCTCGAGAGCCGCCAACCTACCCTACAGCTGCTGGATGTACTGCAAGGATTGCTGTTTGTCCGTCATTACTAGCCAGACCCTGGAGCTAGTGTAATGTTGGGGCTAGCGGAACGCACCAAATAATAAGATAGGTAGAATAAGGTGCGTTCGCTGCCCGGGGTCCACCGTGCTGCCAAGTAATGACGGTCTATATGGCGGTACAATGTGAATACACACGGGTTAACTTCACCCTGTGTGAAGGAAGCGAACCCTATTAAGTCACAGGGCCGCGGTACCGCACACAAGAGCACAAGCAAGGAGTCTACGAGCTCAGTCCTAAGACTTGGGATCTGAGTCTGTGTAGACTACTTGCGGTCGACACCGCAACTGGGGTGTCAGCGTAACCTAAATAATTATTAAAGAATGCACGAGAGTGCGTGCGGTGCCGCACTGGCGGACGCCACTAACCACCCAGGCTTGGGTCAGGAAAGCGCTGTGAAAGCGCACGGCGCCGCACTGGCAGACACAACAACTAGACGCTGTATTGGTGTGTAACGTGCTGTTGGGTAAGTCGGGCGCTAGACAGCAATCATCCACCTTCCGCGAACAGTCATCCAATAGGGAGGGTTTTTTAAAGAACGACTTTCACTCACAACACAAACACTTTTACAAATGTACACTAGCGCATGGCCGTGCGGTCATGCAAAGCTTATATAGCTGCAGCACGTTCAGGACCTTCCAATAAAGGACCAATGGGAAGCTGCCACAGAAGTTTAGCACCTTCAAGACCTTCCTGGAGGATCAATGCGAACCGCTGCAGCATCTGAGCATGTGACCCTCGATCTCCAACGGGAGATCTCACCCTGGGCATGCTCAGAAGGGAAAAAGCAGGACTTAGTCCCAAAAGCGTCTGCTCGCCGCTGCCCAGCACTGGCTTCAATGGCAGAAGCTGGAAAAGCAGCAATAACCCTATGCACAGAGTGAGACTGAGCAAGACACTGGGACCGATGTCTCTGCTGAGCAGACTCCACCGCGGCTGGAGAAGAATGGGAGAATGCAGTAGAGATGGTTTGAGATTCCCCCTGTGCAGAGGCAGGATCTCGACACCTGCAGTAGCATATAACGGTTGTTCTTTTTCTAACATTTCCGCAAAAATGAGGAAGTCTGGTGGAAGGGGCTGTGGGCGGTCATTGCCAGCTGGTACTGATGGTGGTGGTGGTAGTGGAGCATCTGGTGGTACTGGGAAAAGCAATATAGCACCAAAGGCTCGAGGTGTAGAGGCAGCGTCATCGTCTGGCTACACAAGGCCTCGAAGGCTCCCTTATCTGGTAGTAGGAAAACAGCTTTTAAAGCCGGAGCAGCAGGAACAAGTTTTGGCCTTCCTTGCTGACTCAGACTCCAGCTCCTTCACCTCCTCTCCAAAAGCTTCAAAATCTAAAACCAGCGAGTCGTCAGTGGATGCTCCATGTACGGAAAAGTTGCTTCCTTGTGCCCTTCACCCAAAACAAAAGTGTAGGACGCGGCAGGCAACACTACACTTTACTCCATAGAGCTCTTTACACATACCGTGCCTGGGTTAGAGAGGGAAATTGTCAAAAGCACATTACAGGATGAATCGGACATGGAGTAAACAGATGCACAGTCACAACTGGATTATTATTCTGTTCCATTGACTCAGACCACTACTTTGCCCTCGCAGTGTACTGAGCCCGAATCTGACCCTGATGAGACTATGGTGCCCAGTCCTGAACACTATAGCACCTTACACGGTGACACAAAGGACGGTGCACATGACATTGGAGAAGAGGTGATAGATGACCCAGTTGTTGACCCAGATTGGCAGCCATTGGGGGAAGAGGGTGCCGCAGCCTGGAGCTCAGAAGCGGAGGAGGATGATGTGCATCAGTTATCTACATCGCAAAAGCAGTCATCTGGCAGGCCCGCATCAGGCCAAAAACGTGTCTCAAAAACCACAGGTGTAGGACAGTGTTGCAATCCGGTGACAGTAACCCGGCGTGCAAAGTTTGAAAATAGTAGGATGAGTGCAGTGTGGCAATTTTTTAACCAAGATCCGAATGATCAGTCCAAAGTTATATGTAAGAAATGCTCCAAGACCTTTAGCAGAGGGAAGAATGTTCAAAATTTAAATACAACGTGCATGCGTAGACATCTAACCAGCAGGCACTTGGATGCATGGACTAGCTACCAAACGTCCCGTAACGTTGGTGCACCTACACATATTGAAGCTAGTCAGCAACGCAACATTGCTTCCCTCTCTGGAAGCCCACCGGTTATGACACCACCAGTAAAAGATGTGGAGGTATTGTCGCAAGGCCACAGCAGTCAGGGTCAGGGAATCACAAGGTTCTTTGTTGAAAACACTGTAGGTAGGGCCACATCAAGAATATTATTACCAAGCCTCTCTCAATCTGCCATGTCCACCACCACCCCCCGCTAGTTCCACCATATGCAGCTCTCCAGACCAGCTCAGCCTACAAGAGACTCTTGATAGGAAAAGAAAGTACTCTTCCTCTCATCCGCGTACACAGGGTTTGAACCCATTTCTCGACTAATCTCATTAGAGATGATGCCCTACCGGTTGGTTGAAAGCAAAGCTTTCAAAGCCCTGATGGCCTACGCAGTACCACGCTATGACCTACCCAGTCGACACTTCTTTGCAAGAAAAACCATCCCAGCCCTCCACCAGCATGTCAAAGACCGCCATGTCCATGCACTCAGGCAATCAGTCAGTAGAAAGGTGAACATCACAACAGATGCATGGATCAGTAGGCATGACCAAGGACGTTACGTGTCTATCACGGCACACTGGGTTAATGTGGTGGATGCAGGGTACACAGAGGACAGCCATAGTGGCACAGTTCTGCCTAGCCCACGGTCTAGGAAACAGTTGGCTGTAGGCGTTTGTCCCTCCTCCTCCTCTTCCTCCTCCAGAAGCGAAAGCTCGTCCACAGAGCGCAGTTGCACGACCACTCCATCGGCAGCTGCCAGTGTTGCACCAGTGGTGTCCCATTATGGAACAGCTTGTGGGAAGCATCAGCAGGCTGTGCTGCAAATGAAGTGTTTGGGCGACAACAGACACACCGCGGAAGTACTGGCCGAGTACTTGCAGCAAGAAACGCAGTCATGGCTGGGCAGTGTACATCTTGAGGCAGGCAAGGTAGTCAGTGATAACGGAAAGAATTTTATGGCTGCCATAGCCCTTTCAGAACTGAAACACATACCTTGCCTGGCTCACACATTGAACCTGGTGGTGCAGTGCTTCCTCAAGAATTACCCTGATTTACCAGCCCTGCTCATGAAGGTGCGCAGACTTTGATTGCACATCCGCCAGTTGCCCGTACACTCCAGCCGTATGCTTAACCATCAGCGATCGCTTCCCCAGCACCGCCTAATAATCGACGTGGCAACAAGGTGGAACTCCACAGTGCACATGCTTCAGAGGCTGTGCGAACAGAGGCGTGCTGTCATGTATTTGTGGGAGGATTCACATACATGGGCAGGCAGTTGGATGGCAGACATGGAGTTGTCTGGTGAGCAGTGGTCGAAGCTCCAAGACCTCTGTCATGTCCTTCAGTGTTTTGAGGAATGCACACGGCTGGTCAGTGCAGACGATGCCATCATAAGCATGAGCATCCCACTAATGCGTCTGCTGATGCAAAGTTTGACGCACATCAAGGAGCAGGCGTCTGCGGCCGAGGAGGAGGGAAGCCTTGATGACAGCCAGCCATTGTCTGGTCAGGGAAGTCTCCGGGACGAGGTGGCGGCTGAAGAGGAGGAGGATGATGGGGCTGAATATTTATGGGAGGAGGATGCTTCTCAGGGGGCAATAGAAACTGGTGGCATTGCAAAGTCAGGTACAGGGTTTTTGCGGGCCACAAGTGATGTAGATTTTCAAGAAAGTGCTCCTCAACCCAGCACAAGCAGTGAATTGACACCTGGAACTTTATTCCACATGGAAGAGTATGCCTTGCGTATCCTAAAACGGGACCCCCATATTATCAAAATGATGACCGATGAGGATTACTGGTTGGCCTGCCTCCTGGATCCACGATACAAAGGCAAATTACAAAATATCATGCCACATGAGAACCATGAGCAAATATTTGCTACCAACCAAGAAACTCTTGTAGACCGTTTGGTTCAGGCATTCCCATCACACAGCGGTGCTGATGGTTCTCACACGAGCTGTAGGGAGCAACATGGCAGAGGAGTTAGACGTGCACAAAGCCAAAGTGGACAGAGGGGATTTCTCACCAGGTTGTGGAGTGATTTTTCAATGACCGCAGACACGACAGGTACTGCTGCATAGATGCAAAGTGACAGGAGAAAGCATTTGTCCAGCATGGTTACCAACTATTTTTCCGCCATTATCGATGTTCTCCCTCACAGGTCATTCCCCTTTGATTACTGGGCATCTAAACTAGAAACCAGACCCGAATTGGCAGAATATGCATTACAGGAGCTCGCTTGCCCAGCTGCTAGTGTGCTCTCAGAAAGAGTCTTCAGTGCTGCTGGTTCAATACTGACCGAAAAAAGTACACGTCTGGCTCCCCGAAATGTTGATGATCTAACCTTCATTAAAATGAACCAATCATGGATTTCGAATTGTTTTTCACCACCTTCCCCTGCTGACACGTAGCTTGCCAGAAAAATGCCTTGTTTTTGGCCTCCTCTTACTGACTGCTCCAATTATGCCATTTGCAGGTGACGAATGTCCACCATAGGCAATTTGGATACCTCCCGAAATGGGCTGACTCCCCCCACAGGGCCGTGGTCACAACTTGGCGCAAGCACCCGTGCGAGTGCCATTTGCCTGGACAGGTGTGTGTGCCCGCTCTTGGGCGACGGCACTGGCACAGGTTCCCACATAGTACAATGAAGTGTCTCTGACGGTGCTGGTGCACAACCAATGTCAGACACACTGTCGTAATATGAGGGGCCCTGTGCCAGTACCGCCACCCACGAGGGAGTGTCCCCCCTCCCCAGCTCGAACAGTGCTCTACCACTTGCTAAACTTACCTGCCCCACCACTGTATAGTCTGTGCTTTTAAATCCTTAAATGGCACTGCCATAACAAATTTGTTGAAATGATAGATGATAGTTAAATATACAGGGGCCCTTGCTTCCTTTTTTACCCCTTAATGCTTTGCGCCAACTACCACTGTCTGTAACTGTGCAGAGGAGCCCACCCCTGTACCTCGCTATGCCACCAGTTTATTTATGACCAATTCATTGGCTGACATTTAACCATCTTTTGTATTTTGGCCTACTACCTATGTCAGCCACTTATAACAGTTGTCCTCCGCTGAACAAAGCTATGCCACCTGAGTAATCCTGTTACCAATTGTGAACTGCATTTAGCCACCTTTTTTTATTTTAGGCCTCTGTCTGTCTGTCCGTGCCAGACATTACAACTCTCCCCCTCTGAAACAAGCTAGGCCGCCTGGTTGGTCCTGCTAGCAGTTTTGAACTGCATTTTGCCACCTTTTTTTATTTTAGGCCTCTGTCTGTCTGTCCGTGCCACACATTGCAACTCTCCCCCTACCCTCTAAAACAAGCTAGGCCGCCTGGTCAGTCCTGGTAGCAGTTATGAACTGCATTTTGCCATCTTTTTTTATTTTAGGCCTCTGTGTGTCTGTCTGTCTGCGCCACACATAGCAACTCTCCCCCCTGAAACAAGCTAGGCCGCCTGGTTAGTCCTGGTTGCAGTTTAGAACTGCATTGTGCCACCATTTTTTATTTTAGGCCTCTTTCTGTCTGTCTGTCTGTCTGTCTGTCTGTCTGCGCCACACATTACAACTCTCCCCCTCTGAAACAAGCTAGGCCGCCTGGTTAGTCCTGCTAGCAGTTTTGAACTGCATTTTGCCACCTTTTTTATTTTAGGCCTCTGTCTTTCTGTCTGTCTGTCTGTCTGTCCATGCCACACATTGCAACTCTCACCCCCTGAAACAAGCTAGGCCGCCTGGTTAGTCCTGGTAGCAGTTATGAACTGCATTTTGCCACCTTTTTTTATTTTAGGCCTCTGTCTGTCTGTCTGTCTGCGCCACACATTACTAATCTCCCCCTCTGAAACAAGCTAGGCCGCCTGGTTAGTCCTGCTAGCAGTTTTGAACTGCATTTTGCCACATTTTTTTGTTTTAGGCCTCTGTCTGTATGTCTGTGCCACACATTACGACTGTCTTCAGCTTTACAAAGCTATGCCGCCTGTGTGCTACTCAAACTAATTTTGAACAGACATTAGCCTACTTTTTTTTATTTTAGGCCTCTGTCTGCCTGTCTGTCCGTGCCACACATTACAACTGTCCTCCGCTTTACAAAGCTATGCTGCCTGTGTGCTACTCAAACAAATTTTGAACAAACATTAGCCTACTTTTTTGTATTCTAGGCCTCTGTCTGCCTGTCTGTCCCTGCCACACATTACAACTGTCCTCCGCTTTACAAAGCTATGCCGCCTGTGTGCTACTCAAACAAATTTTGAACAGACATTAGCCTACCTTTTTTATTTTACGCCTCTGTCTGCCTGTCTGTCCATGCCACACATTACAACTGTCCTCCGCTTTACAAAGCTATGCCGCCTGTGTGCTACTCAAACTAATTTTGAACAGACATTAGCCTACTTTTTTTATTTTAGTCCTCTGTCTGCCTGTCTGTCCGTGCCACACATTACAACTGTTCTCCGCTTTACAAAGCTATGCCTCCTGTGTGCTACTCAAACTAATTTTGAACAGACATTAGCCTACTTTTTTTTATTTTAGGCCTCTGTCTGCCTGTCTGTCCGTGCCACACATTACAACTGTCCTCCGCTTTACAAAGCTATGCCGCCTGTGTGCTACTCAAACAAACTTTGAACAGACATTAGCCTACTTTTTTTATTTTAGGCCTCTGTCTGCCTGTCTGTCCGTGCCACACATTACAACTGTCCTCCGCTTTACAAAGCTATGCCGCCTGTGTGCTACTCAAACAAACTTTGAACAGACATTAGCCTAGTTTTTTATTTTAGTCCTCTGTCTGCCTGTCTGTCCGTGCCACACATTACAACTGTCCTCCGCTTTACAAAGCTATGCCGCCTGTGTGCTACTCAAACAAATTTTGAACAGACATTAGCCTACTTTTTTTTATTTTAGTCCTCTGTCTGCCTGTCTGTCCGTGCCACACATTACAACTGTCCTCCGCTTTACAAAGCTATGCCGCCTGTGTGCTACTCAAACTAATTTTGAACAGACATTAGCCTACTTTTTTTTATTTTAGGCCTCTGTCTGCCTGTCTGTCCCTGCCACACATTACAACTGTCCTCCGCTTTACAAAGCTATGCCGCCTGTGTACTCCACTTACCTATTTTGAACTGCATTTTGCCTACTTATTTGTTAAGGCCTAATAACTGTGTCTGCCACACATTACTGTTGTCATCCACTGAACAAAGCTGAGCCTCAATTTTCACCCGGTTTCAGATATTTAACTGCATTTGGCCTACTTCTTTGGTTGGGCCTACAAATGGTGTGAGCCGCAGCTTGGTGTTCTCCACAGAGTAAAGGTGATCTTAAATTTACAGGCTTTCAGCCTATATCAAATCTTAAACTGCATTTGGCCTACTTGTTTGGTTGGGTCTACTAGCAGTGTCTGCGGCTGCTTGGTGTTTTCCTCCACTTTACAAAGCTGAGCTTCAATCTACAGGCTTTCGGCCTACATCACATACTACACTTAATTTGGGCTACTGGTTTGGTTGGGCGTACTAATGGTGTCTGCGGTTGCTTGGTGTTCTCCTCCACTTTACAAAGCTGAGCTTCAATCTTCAGGCTGTCGGCCTACATCACATATTACACTAAATTTGGGCTACTGGTTTGCTTGGGCGTACTAATGGTGTCTGCGGCTGCTTGGTGTTCTCCTCCACTTTACAAAGCTGAGCTTCAATCTTCTGGCTTTTGGGCTATATCAGATATTACACTGCATTTGGGCTACTGGTTTGGTTGGGCATACTAACGGTGCCTGCCGCTGCTTGTTGTTCTCCTCCACTGAACAAAGTTGTGCCGCCTGTTTACGCCTTTTACCAATTTTGAACTTCATTTGGCCCACTTTATTACTTGGGCCTACTAACTGTGTCTGCCACTCATTACAGATTTTCGCCACTGAACAAAGCTATGCCGCCTGTTTAGTCCTGTTAGCAATTTTGAACTGCATTTAGCCTACTTTATTCTTTGGGACTATATCTGTGTTTTCTCCTTATCCTGCCCATTGGCCAGCCACTGCTAGATGAGTCTGCTGGTACATTGACCCAGACCACTACATTCCCCTTGCACTATACACAGCGAGACTCTGACCCTGCCGAAAGTCAGGTTCCCCTTCCTGCATACTATACCACCTTAGATGGGGGCAAAGAGGAAGGTGCAGATGAAAGTGCAGGTTCCTTCATCAGGTAGGGGGGCATACTCGTTTGCCACGTCACTGGCAAAGGGCCCCTCATAGTACACAAAAGTGTCTCTGCGGGTGGGAGGCGCCCCCGCCGTCAAACACATTGCCGTACTTTGAGGGGCCCTGTGCCAGTGCCAATGTGAACGAGTGGGCCCCCCTGCTTGCTTGGTATCACAGCACTTGCAAAGTTGAAATACTTACCTCTCCCTGCTCCACCGCCGTGACGTAGTCCACGTTTCCTCGGCCCACTAAAAGCTTGAGCCAGCCCTACCCCCCACAACTTTAGCCAAATGACCCCCTGTTTTCAATGCCTAACTATTATTATAAAGTAAATTAAGATTGACAAGCTTAAGAAATAAGAATTGATGTTTTTGGCATAAAAATGGGCACTGTAGGAGTTTTCCTGTCCTCCACTCACTGCCGACTTTGATTCCCCATTGACTTGCTTTGGGTTTCGTGTTTCGGTCGATCCCCAACTTTTCGCAATAATCGGCCGATTTCAAAAATCGGGTTTCGCGAAACTCGACTCGATCCTAAAAAAGTAAAAGTCGCTCAAGGCTAATTGGCACTAAGTGGATCTACGTCTGTTCTGTTTGTCGTATATCTTCCAGCCACGTTCTGCCACTTACATTGTGTAGTGTAATACACTGGGCCTGAGTTTTGGTGCAGTCCCCCCCCAAAAAAAAAGGGAGATTTAAATTGGCACAAAGTGGATCTACGTCTGTTCTGTTTGTTGTATATCTTCCAGCCACGTTCTGCCACTTACATTTTGTAGAGTAATACACTGGGCCTGAGTTTTGGTGCAGTCTCCCTCCCCAAAAAAGGGAGATTTTAATTGGCACTAAGTGGATCTACGTCAGTTCTGTTAGTTTGTCGAATATCTTCCAGCCTCATTCTGCCAATTACATTGTGTAGTGTAATACACTGGGCTTGAGTTTTGTTGCACTCTCCCCCCCCAAAAAAAAGGGAGATTTTAATTGGCACTAAGTGGATCTACGTCAGTACTGTTTATCGTATCTCTTCCAGCCACGTTTTGCCACATAGATTGTGTAGTGTAACACACTGGGCCTGAGTTTTGTTGCAGTCTCCCCCCCCCCCCAAAAAGGGAGATTTTAATTGGCACTAAGTGGATCTACGTCAGTTCTGTTTGTCGTATATCTTCCAGCCACCTTCTGCTACTTACATTGTGTAGTGTAATACACTGGGCCTGAGTTTTGGTGCAGTCTCCCTCCCCAAAAAAGGGAGATTTTAATTGGCACTAAGTGGATCTACGTCTGTTCTGTTTGTCGTATATCTTCCAGCCACGTTCTGCCACTTACTTTGTGTAGTGTAATACACTGGGTCTGAGTTTTGGTGCAGTCTCCCTAACCAAAAAAGGGAGAATTTAATTGGCACTAAGTGGATCTACGTCTGTTCTGTTTGTCGTATATCTTCCAGCCACGTTCTGCCACTTACATTGTGTTGTGTAATACACTGGGCCTGAGTTTTGGTGCAGTCTCCCCCCCAAAAAAGGGAGATTTAAATTGGCACTAAGTGGATGTACATCAGTTCTTTTAGTTTATCGTATATATCTTCCAGCCACGTTCTGCCACTTACATTGTGTAGTGTAATACACTGGGCCTGAGTTTTGTTGCAATCTCCCCCCCAAAAAAAGGGAGATTTAAATTGGCACTAAGTGGATCTACATCAGTTCTTTTAGTTTATCGTATATCTTCCAGCCATGATCTGCCACTTACTTTGTGTAGTGTAATACACTGGGCCTGAGTTTTGTTGCAGTCTCACCCCCCCCCAAAAAAAAAGGGAGATTTAAATTGGCACAAAGTGGATCTACAATAGTTCTGTTTGGCGTATATCTTCCAGCCACATTCTGCCACTTACATTGTGTAGTGTAATACACTAAGACTGAGTTTTGTTGCAGTCTCCCCTCCCAAAAAAGGGAGATTTTAATTGGAACTAAGTGGATCTATGTCAGTTCTGTTTGTCGAATATCTTCCAGCCACGTTCTGCCACTTATATTGTGTGGTGTAAAACACTGGGCCTGAGTTTTGTTGCAGTCCCCCCCCCCCCCCCAAAAAAAAGGGAGATTTTAATTTGCACTGAGTGGATCTACGTCAGTTCTGTTTGTCGTATATCTTCCAGCCACATTCTGCCAATTACATTGTGTAGTGTAATACACTGGGCCTGAGTTTTGGTGCAGTCTCCTTCCCCCCCAAAAGGGAGATTTTAATTGGCACTAAGTGGATCTATGTCAGTTCTGTTTGTCGTATATCTTCCAGCCACGTTCTGCCACTTACATTGTGTAGTGTAATACACTGGGCCTTAGTTTTGGTGCAGTCCCCCCCCCTCAAAAAAGGGAGATTTCAATTGGCACTAAGTGGATCTACATCTATTCTGTTTGTCGTATATCTTCCAGCCACATTCTGCCACTTTTATTGTGTAGTGTAATACACTGGGCCTCAGTTTTGGTGCAGTCTCCCCTCCACAAAAAAGGGAGATTTAAATTGGCTCTAAGTGGATCTACGTCAGTTCTGTTTGTCGTATATCTTCCAGCCACATTCTGCCACTTACATTGTGTAGTGTAATAAACTGGGCCTGAGTTTTGGTGCAGTCTCCCCCAAAAAAGGGAGATTTCAATTGGCACAAAGTGGATCTACGTCAGTTCTGTTTGTCGTATATCTTCCAGCCACGTTCTGCCACTTACACTGTGTAGTGTAATACACTGGGCCTCAGTCTTGTTGCAGTCTCCCCCCCCCAAAAAAAAGGGAGATTTAAATTGGCACAAAGTGGATCTACGTCAGTTCTGTTTGTCATATATCTTCCATCCACGTTCTGCCACTTACATTGTATAGTGTAATACACTGGGCCTGAGATTTGTTGCAGTCTCCATCCCCCCACCAAAAAAGGGAGATGTTAACTGGCACTAAGTGGATCTACGTCAGTTCTGCTTGTCGTATATCTTCCAGCCACATTCTGCCCTTACATTGTGTAGTGTAATACACTGGGCCTGAGTTTTGGTGCAGTCTCCCCCCCCCAAAAAAAGGGAGATTTTAATTGGCACTAAGTGAATCTACGTCTGATCTGTTTGTTGTATATATTCCAGCCACGTTCTGCCACTTGCATTGTGTAGTGTAATACACTGGGCCTCAATTTTGGTGCAGTCTCCCCCCCAAAAAAAGGAGATTTTAATTGACACTAAGTGGATCTACGTCAGTTCTGTTTGTCGTATATCTTCCAGCCACGTTCTGCCACTTACATTGTGTATTGTAAGTGCAGCGCCCCAGAGACCTGGTTGTTGCAGTATGGCACTCTGCCGCTAAGGAGAGTAGCGGTACGTCTGATGGCACTAAAGAGTTCTGACCAGGTATAACCAGAACACATTACACTTCACACTCCGGCCACTAGGGGGAGAAAAAGGCTTTATTTATGGGGCCACTCCTCACACTGGTAAAACTAGGGGCTGGGGAGGAAGTTAGTTAGAAGCTGACTGGGTTGGAACCAGGCAACATCCTGAGGCAGGGGGTGTTGCAGGGAGAAGGCACAGGGGGGTCCCTGTCAGGCGTGGGAACCTGGCAGGTGCCTAGCGAACAGAACAGAACGTAACGGAACCGCGCCTGCACACCTTGCGGCGGTGTCCTAAGAAAGAGACAAGAAGAATATTGTGGAACAGTGTAAACGAGATCAGCACAAAGGAGAGCCAGTAAGAGTCATGCCGAGAGAGAGAGGCAACATCTTACTGAGGCGCGTAGTCAGTGGCCGGATCACCGTAGGAGTAACTGACTTCAGGCCTTACTTCAAATTCCGCTGGACAGTCAATTATAGGTGGGCGGGCTACCTTCTACACCTACGAAGACATAGGGGGCAACATTGGGAGAGGGGCGTCTCTAGGGTCCCGGAAGACCTCCAAGCCTTCCCGTTAAACGGGTGGCGTCCTAGCCATACCATATCTGGGGGACGTTAGAAACTAGTAACATCTGGAACCAAAGAACGAGAGAGAGAGAGAGAGAGAGAGAAAGCTGTAGAGAACGAACGAACGAGAACAGCAGTTGTGAGGACTATTCCGAATGCTCAGCAGGGTAGGACTACAACACACAGGCGCTATTGGTAGGCAACGATTTCCATCTGCGAGGGAAACTCTGGATGTGCCCATCGGACTGGCCGGTCTCTGATAGCCTGGTTGAACGTGCTCTGGACTGAGGATATTGAAGCCTTCAGTAAAGAGGTAAAGAGACTGCAACCTTGTGTCCTCGTTATTGCCTGCACCTCACACCACCACCATCCACCTTACTGGGAAGCCCCGGGGACATACTTAACCTGTGGGAAGGTATACCATCCAGCTGCCATTCCATCACCCCAGTGGACCCCACAGCAGCGTCGGTCACCCTGACCGAACACCACAGGTGGCGTCACGAACCCCTGACAGACTGTACTACAACCTTTATTGGACACGACCGGGTCCAGCCACCGTGACAACCCCAGAACCGAGCAGAATGGACCAGTACCGAGTGACTTGTGGCCCTGTGTCTGGGGGCGCTCCAACTTGGCGTCACGAACAGGATCGTACTTAAGCCTGAAGAATTGGGCCATGTGTGCCTTGGAACTGTGATTGAGACGTGTTGGAATTGTGATTTATTGCAAAGACTGTGTATTGCTATTGACGCATGATTCCCGCCAAAACCGCCGCCATTGCCGCGCCACGAGGAGCGCAGGAAAAGAAGGAGGGTGTGTCATGGGAGGAGATCGAGAAAACGGCGTGAACAGCAAGACCCGCCCACTCCGACTACGGCTGCAGGATGACGAGCTCAGGAATGGAGGAGCTCAAACCCCAGAAAATGACGGAGCCTCGTATGTGTGCTGCTGTAGACCCAGGAGTGGAGCTGATGACCCGCGGGTACCCGAACGAAGACGAAGTGACTCCGGAGCACCGCAGCCCAGCGGAGCCGTACCAGAGCTTGCCGTTGCAGGGGGACCCGGATCCCCTGGAATTGCCGGAGGAGGCCTCGGGCCACCCGACTCCAGACGGGGGGTCGGCGACGCCGAGGAAATGGAAGTCAGAGCTGTGCTGGAAGGCCACCCAAGGGAAGCCGTGGTCAGGGCCGCAGCAGACTCCAGCGTCCTTGTCAGCGGAGCCGACCGACATCGGTGGAACCACATCAGACGCAGGTACCAACAGCGACCCCTCTGCCCCACCGACCGCTCCGGCTCCGGTGACCGCTCCCCAGCCTATTGATGACTGGTCTCCCACTACTGAGATCGTGGTGGCGGCCCTGTACGCCATGAAGGGGATTCTGCCCCCACTACCGACACTTCTGGGTACACCGATCAACATCAGCCCCAGGGGAGTGGTCTTTGAGTGGAATGCCCCCCGGTTTCAGCCTGACGGGTCCAGACAGGAGGCCACTAGCATCGCTGTGCTCACCTGGGAACAGTATAAACAATGCCTGATTTTACACTGGAAAGACCAACAAGAGACAGAACAAAGTGACCCACCGAAAGTACCAGAACCAAAGACAGGACGCAGTAAAGGAAGTCCGGTAAAGTGGGGAACTGTGGTAGCCTTTCACCCGAAACGAGGTTGGGGCTATATACAGGAACCGGGGCTACCGACGGAAGTCTTCTTCACTAGCTACAGCGTGAAGACCCCACGCCGCGATAGATGGGATAATCAGCTGCTGTATCAAGGGGATCAGGTGACGTACACCCGCTATCGGAGTGCGCAGGGGTGGTGCGCCCGGAACGTACACAGATGCGAACCGGTAATGGCGCCACCTGCAGTCTTGACTACGACTAACCCGGATTTGACAAATTCCACCCCGTCACCACCTTATGCATCATCGCTGCTACAGAACTTGCAACCCAAGCCGACATTCGGATTCATACACCGGGTGACCTGGCCGCACCTGAGCGACGAAACCACGACAATGACATTGCAACAGGCGAGAACACGGAGCCGGAACTTCCGCAGCCGGGAAGAGTCCCCTACCGATGGATGCCTTGCAACCTACTGTAGAAATAAACCTCGAAACCCCGAGATTTGTATATAGTTAAATGTTTCCTGCTGCTACCTTCAACCCGTCCAGGGTTAACTCCTAGGGATCCCTTTGTTGACCCGGGATCCCTATTGTTTCTCCTATTGTTTTCTACTGTTGTCCTACGTTTATCATTGTTTTAAAGACTGCCGGATCATGGACGGTGAATGATTCAGAACTGCATTGTACATAGTTTGCACCTTCTTAAAGGTGCTCCCTACTGGTTTTATAAGCCAAAGAAGACTTTGTGAAGACATGTTGCAGAAGGACTTGCTTGCTGTGAACTTGCTTGCTAAAGAGAGAATCTGCACCAGAGACTTGGGTCCCTCTTAAAGGGAATGTTTGATGATTACTTTGATAAAGGTTGAAACGTTAATAATGTTGAAGAATTTAGACATTTAATAATGTTGATAAAGGTTGAGGACAGGAAAGTCTGGAAGTGAACCCGTAGGGGCTAGAGAGAGAGTCCTCCTGAGAAGTGTAGAAAGATGGTTGGTACAATGACAGTAGGCCCAGCCAAGGAGCTAGGCGGTCCTGCATTGGGGAAGTTGGAATGGAAAGAAACGAGTTATGTAGCATTCTATGATAAGCCTTTAGTGGGTTCAGCGAATACGCCCTTAAAGGAAGAGTTAGTTTATTGTTCAAAATTTGCACTTAGTAGAATACCCGGCTGGGTACTAAAAGTTATTTATAATCTAAATGTTATTTAAAAATATTTAATCTTGTTATTGTTTGTAACGTTCAAGCGTCCTCACCTCCCATAAAGGGAAGCACCTTTTCTAATTACTTGTTCTTGGCATTCTAAAAATTTTTGTATGTCTTGCACTGTATTATATTGTTGTTCTTCTTTCCACTCCAGGAGTACTGGATTTAACCGGGGGGGAGTGCAGCGCCCCAGAGACCTGGTCGTTGCAGTATGGCACTCTGCCGCTAAGGAGAGTAGCGGTACGTCTGATGGCACTAAAGAGTTCTCCTGACCAGGTATCACCAGAACACATTACACTTTACACTCCGGCCACTAGGGGGAGAAAAAGGCTTTATTTATTGGGCCACTCCTCACACTGGTAAAACTAGGGGCTGGGGAGGAAGTTAGTTAGAAGTTGACTGGGTTGGAACCAGGCAACATCCCGAGGCAGGGGGTGTTGCAGGGAGAAGGCACAGGGGGGTCCCTGTCAGGCGTGGGAACCTGGCAGGTGCTTAGTGAACAGAACAGAACGTAACGGAACCGCGCCTGCACACCTTGCGGCGGTGTCCTAAGAAAGAGACAAGAAGGGAAGAATATTGTGGAACAGTGTAAACGAGATCAGCACAAAGGAGAGCCAGTAAGAGTCATGCCAAGAGAGAGAGGCAACATCTTACTGAGGCGCGTAGTCAGTGGCCGGATTGTTATGAAGGCAATCCAGTGACACAGTGTGCCAGCAATCAGAGCACATACAGTGATCTGACAATAACCCAAAAACAATAGAACGAGCTCTGAGACGTGGAATCTCTGTAGACCGCAATACCTGAACCTATCCTAAACACAACTAAAGGCAGCTGTGGATTGCGCCTGACAATACCTATGCAACTCGGCACAGCCTGAGGAGCTGACTAGCCTGAAGATAGAAAAACAAGCCTGACTTGCCTCAGAGAAATACCCCAAAGGAAAAGGCAGCCCCCCACATATAATGACTGTTAGCAAGATGAAAAGACAAACGTAGGGATGAAATAGATTCAGCAAAGTGAGGCCCGATATTCTAGATAGAGCGAGGATAGCAAAGAGAACTTTGCAGTCTACAAAAAACCCTAAAGCAAAAAACCACGCAAAGGGGGCAAAAAGACCCACCGTGCCGAACTAACGGCACGGCGGTACACCCTTTGCGTCTCAGAGCTTCCAGCAAAACGAATTGACAAGCTGGACAGAAAAAGTAGCAACAAAAGCAAAGAAGCACTTATCTAAGCAGAGCAGCAGGCCACAGGAAAGATCCAGAAGCTCAGATCCAACACTGGAACATTGACAAGGAGCAAGGAAGACAGAATCAGGAGGAGTTAAATAACAAAGCAGCCAACGAGCTCACCAGAACACCTGAGGGAGGAAGCTCAGAAGCTGCAGGACCACTTGTGACCACAGGAGTGAATTCAGCCACAGAATTCACAACAGTACCCCCCCCCTTGAGGAGGGGTCACCGAACCCTCACCAGAGCCCCCAGGCCGACCAGGATGAGCCACATGAAAGGCACGAACAAGATCTGGAGCATGGACATCAGAGGCAAAAACCCAGGAATTATTTTCCTGAGCATAACCCTTCCATTTAACCAGATACTGGAGTTTCCGTCTAGAAACACGAGAATCCAAAATTTTCTCCACAATATACTCCAATTCCCCCTCCACCAAAACCGGGGCAGAAGGCTCAACAGATGGAACCATAGGTGCCACGTATCTCCGCAACAACGACCTATGGAATACATTATGTATGGAAAAGGAGTCTGGGAGGGTCAGACGAAAAGACACAGGATTGAGAATCTCAGAAATCCTATACGGACCAATAAAACGAGGTTTAAATTTAGGAGAGGAAACCTTCATAGGAATATGACGAGAAGATAACCAAACCAGATCCCCAACACGAAGTCGGGGACCCACACGGCGTCTGCGATTAGCGAAAAGTTGAGCCTTCTCCTGGGACAAGGTCAAATTGTCCACTACCTGAGTCCAGATCTGCTGCAACCTGTCCACCACAGAATCCACACCAGGACAGTCCGAAGACTCAACCTGTCCTGAAGAGAAACGAGGATGGAACCCAGAATTGCAGAAAAATGGAGAGACCAAGGTAGCCGAGCTGGCCTGATTATTAAGGGCGATCTCAGCCAACGGCAAAAAGGACACCCAATCATCCTGGTCTGCAGAAACAAAACATCTCAGATATGTTTCCAAGGTCTGATTGGTTCGTTCGGTCTGGCCATTAGTCTGAGGATGGAAAGCCGAGGAAAAAGATAGGTCAATGCCCATCCTACCACAAAAGGCTCGCCAAAACCTTGAAACAAACTGGGAACCTCTGTCAGAAACAATATTCTCAGGAATGCCATGCAAACGAACTACATGCTGGAGGAACAAAGGCACCAAATCAGAGGAGGAAGGCAATTTAACCAAGGGCACCAGATGGACCATTTTAGAAAAGCGATCACAGACCACCCAAATGACTGACATCTTTTGAGAAACGGGAAGGTCAGAAATGAAATCCATCGAAATATGTGTCCAAGGCCTCTTTGGGACCGGCAAGGGCAAAAGCAACCCACTGGCACGTGAACAGCAGGGCTTAGCCCTAGCACAAATCCCACAGGACTGCACAAAAGCACGTACATCCCGCGACAGAGATGGCCACCAGAAGGATCTAGCCACTAACTCTCTGGTACCAAAGATTCCAGGATGACCAGCCAACACCGAACAATGAAGTTCAGAGATAACTTTACTAGTCCACCTATCAGGGACGAACAGTTTCTCCGCCGGACAACGATCAGGTTTATTCGCCTGAAATTTCTGCAACACTCGCCGCAAATCAGGGGAGATGGCAGACACAATGACTCCTTCCTTGAGGATACTCGCCGGCTCAGATGAACCCGGAGAGTCGGGCACAAAACTCCTAGACAGAGCATCCGCCTTCACATTTTTTGAGCCCGGAAGGTACGAAATCACAAAATCGAAGCGGGCAAAAAATAACGACCAACGGGCCTGTCTAGGATTCAAGCGCTTGGCAGACTCGAGATAAGTAAGGTTCTTATGATCAGTCAATACCACCACGCGATGCTTAGCTCCTTCAAGCCAATGACGCCATTCCTCAAATGCCCACTTCATGGCCAGCAACTCTCGGTTGCCCACATCATAATTACGCTCAGCAGCCGAAAACTTCCTGGAAAAGAAAGCACATGGTTTCAACACTGAGCAACCAGAACCTCTCTGTGACAAAACGGCCCCTGCTCCAATCTCAGAAGCATCAACCTCGACCTGGAACGGAAGAGAAACATCTGGTTGACACAACACAGGGGCAGAACAAAAACGATGCTTCAACTCCTGAAAAGCTTCCACAGCAGCAGAAGACCAATTAACCAAATCAGCACCCTTCTTGGTCAAATCGGTCAATGGTTTGGCAATGCTAGAAAAATTACAGATGAAGCGACGATAAAAATTAGCAAAGCCCAGGAATTTTTGCAGACTTTTCAGAGATGTCGGCTGAGTCCAATCCTGGATGGCTTGGACCTTAACCGGATCCATCTCGATAGTAGAAGGGGAAAAGATGAACCCCAAAAATGAAACTTTCTGCACACCGAAGAGACATTTTGATCCCTTCACAAACAAGGAATTAGCACGCAGGACCTGGAAAACCATTCTGACCTGCTTCACATGAGAGTCCCAATCATCTGAGAAGATCAAAATGTCATCCAAGTAAACAATCAGGAATTTATCCAGATACTCACGGAAGATGTCATGCATAAAAGACTGAAACACAGATGGAGCATTGGCAAGTCCAAACGGCATCACTAGATACTCAAAATGACCCTCGGGCGTATTAAATGCAGTTTTCCATTCATCTCCTTGCCTGATTCTCACCAGATTATACGCACCACGAAGATCTATCTTAGTGAACCAACTAGCCCCCTTAATCCGAGCAAACAAGTCAGATAACAATGGCAAGGGATACTGAAATTTAACAGTGATCTTATTAAGAAGGCGGTAATCAATACACGGTCTCAGCGAACCATCCTTCTTGGCTACAAAAAAGAACCCTGCTCCCAGTGGTGATGACGATGGGCGAATATGTCCCTTCTCCAGGGATTCCTTCACATAACTGCGCATAGCGGCGTGTTCAGGCACGGATAAATTAAATAATCGACCTTTAGGGAATTTACTACCAGGAATCAAATTGATAGCACAATCACAATCCTTATGCGGAGGTAGGGCATCGGACTTGGGCTCTTCAAATACATCCTGATAATCAGACAAGAACTCTGGGACCTCAGAAGGAGTGGATGACGAAATAGACAAAAATGGAACATCACCATGTACCCCCTGACAACCCCAGCTGTATACCGACATAGAGTTCCAATCCAATACTGGATTATGGGTTTGCAGCCATGGCAACCCCAACACGACCACATCATGCAGATTATGTAGCACCAGAAAGCGAATAACTTCCTGATGTGCAGGAGCCATGCACATGGTCAGCTGGGCCCAGTACTGAGGTTTATTCTTGGCCAAAGGTGTAGCATCAATTCCACTCAACGGAATAGGACACCGCAAAGGCTCCAAGAAAAACCCACAACGTTTAGCATAATCCAAATCCATCAGATTCAGGGCAGCGCCTGAATCCACAAACGCCATGACAGAATACGATGACAAAGAGCATATCAAGGTAATGGACAGAAGGAATTTGGATTGTACAGTACCAATGACGGCAGACCTATCGAACCGCTTAGTGCGCTTAGGACAATCAGAAATAGCATGAGTGGAATCACCACAGTAGAAACACAGACCATTCAGACGTCTGTGTTCTTGCCGTTCAACTCTGGTCATAGTCCTATCGCACTGCATAGGCTCAGGTTTAATCTTAGACAATACCGCCAAATGGTGCACAGATTTACGCTCGCGCAAGCGTCGACCGATCTGAATGGCCAAAGACATAGACTCATTCAAACCAGCAGGCATAGGAAAACCCACCATGACATCCTTAAGAGCCTCAGAGAGACCCTTTCTGAACAAAGCTGCCAGCGCAGATTCATTCCACAGAGTGAGTACTGACCACTTCCTAAATTTCTGACAATATACTTCTATATCATCCTGACCCTGGCACAAAGCCAGCAAATTTTTCTCAGCCTGATCCACTGAATTAGGCTCATCGTAAAGTAATCCGAGCGCCAGGAAAAACGCATTGACATTACTCAATGCAGGGTCTCCTGGCGCAAGAGAAAATGCCCAGTCCTGAGGGTCGCCGCGCAAAAAAGAAATAATAATCAAAACCTGTTGAATAGGATTACCAGAAGAATGAGGTTTCAAGGCCAGAAATAGCTTACAATTATTTTTTAAATTAAGAAACTTAGTTCTATCACCAAAAAACAAATCAGGAATAGGAATTCTTGGTTCTAACATAGATTTCTGATCAATAGTATCTTGAATCCTTTATACATTTGTAACGAGATTATCCATTGAAGAGCACAGACCCTGAATATCCATGTCCACACCTGTGTCCTGAAACACCCAAATGTCTAGGGGGAAAAAAAAGACTGAACACAGAGCTGAGAAAAAAAAATGATGTCAGAACTTCTTTTTTCCCTCTATTGAGAATCATTAGGTAGGCTCCTTGTACTGTTATGAAGGCAATCCAGTGACACAGTGTGCCAGCAATCAAAGCACATACAGTGATCTGACAATAACCCAAAAACAATAGAACGAGCTCTGAGACGTGGAATCTCTGTAGACCGCAATACCTGAACCTATCCTAAACACAACTAAAGGCAGCTGTGGATTGCGCCTGACAATACCTATGCAACTCGGCACAGCCTGAGGAGCTGACTAGCCTGAAGATAGAAAAACAAGCCTGACTTGCCTCAGAGAAATACCCCAAAGGAAAAGGCAGCCCCCCACATATAATGACTGTTAGCAAGATGAAAAGACAAACGTAGGGATGAAATAGATTCAGCAAAGTGAGGCCCGATATTCTAGATAGAGCGAGGATAGCAAAGAGAACTTTGCAGTCTACAAAAAACCCTAAAGCAAAACACCACGCAAAGGGGGCGAAAAGACCCACCGTGCCGAACTAACGGCACGGCGGTACACCCTTTGCGTCTCAGAGCTTCCAGCAAAACGAATTGACAAGCTGGACAGAAAAAGTAGCAACAAAAGCAAAGAAGCACTTATCTAAGCAGAGCAGCAGGCCACAGGAAAGATCCAGAAGCTCAGATCCAACACTGGAACATTGACAAGGAGCAAGGAAGACAGAATCAGGAGGAGTTAAATAACAAAGCAGCCAACGAGCTCACCAGAACACCTGAGGGAGGAAGCTCAGAAGCTGCAGGACCACTTGTGACCACAGGAGTGAATTCAGCCACAGAATTCACAACACCGGATCACCGTAGGAGTAACTGACTTCAGGCCTTACTTCAAATTCCGCTGGACAGTCAATTATAGGTGGGCTGGCTACCTTCTACACCTACGAAGACATAGGGGGCAACCTTGGGAGAGGGGCGTCTCTAGGGTCCCGGAAGACCTCCAAGCCTTCCCGTTAAACGGGTGGCGTCCTAGCCATACCATATCTGGGGGACGTTAGAAACTAGTAACATCTGGAACCAAAGAACGAGAGAGAGAGAGAGAGAGAGAAAGCTGTAGAGAACGAACGAACGAGAACAGCAGTTGTGAGGACTATTCCGAATGCTCAGCAGGGTAGGACTACAACACACAGGCGCTATTGGTAGGCAACGATTTCCATCTGCGAGGGAAACTCTGGATGTGCCCATCGGACTGGCCGGTCTCTGATAGCCCGGTTGAACGTGCTCTGGACTGAGGATATTTAAGCCTTCAGTAAAGAGGTAAAGAGACTGCAACCTTGTGTCCTCGTTATTGCCTGCACCTCACACCATCACCATCCACCTTACTGGGAAGCCCTGGGGACATACTTAACCTGTGGGAAGGTATACCATCCAGCTGCCATTCCATCACCCCAGTGGACCCCACAGCAGCGTCGGTCACCCTGACCGAACACCACAGGTGGCGTCACGAACCCCTGACAGACTGTACTACAACCTTTATTGGACACGACCGGGTCCAGCCACCGTGACAACCCCAGAACCGAGCAGAATGGACCAGTACCGAGTGACTTGTGGCCCTGTGTCTGGGGGCGCTCCAACTTGGCGTCACGAACAGGATCGTACTTAAGCCTGAAGAATTGGGCCATGTGTGCCTTGGAACTGTGATTGAGATGTGTTGGAATTGTGATTTATTGCAAAGACTGTGTATTGCTATTGACGCATGATTCCCGCCAAAACTGCCGCCATTGCCGCGCCACGAGGAGCGCAGGAAAAGAAGGAGGGTGTGTCATGGGAGGAGATCGAGAAAACGGCGCGAACAGCAAGACCCGCCCACTCCGACTACGGCTGCAGGATGACGAGCTCAGGAATGGAGGAGCTCAAACCCCAGAAAATGACGGAGCCTCGTGTGTGTGCTGCTGTAGACCCAGGAGCGGAGCTGATGACCCGCGGGTACCCGAACGACGACGAAGTGACTCCGGAGCACCGCAGCCCAGCGGAGCCGTACCAGAGCTTGCCGTTGCAGGGGGACCCGGATCCCCTGGAATTGCCGGAGGAGGCCTCGGGCCACCCGACTCCAGACGGGGGTCGGCGACGCCGAGGAAATGGAAGTCAGAGCTGTGCTGGAAGGCCACCCAAGGGAAGCCGTGGTCAGGGCCGCAGCAGACTCCAGCGTCCTTGTCAGCGGAGCCGACCGACATCGGTGGAACCACATCAGACGCAGGTACCAACAGCGACCCCTCTGCCCCACCGACCGCTCCGGCTCCGGTGACCGCTCCCCAGCCTATTGATGACTGGTCTCCCACTACTGAGATCGTGGTGGCGGCCCTGTACGCCATGAAGGGGATTCTGCCCCCACTACCGACACTTCTGGGTACACCGATCAACATCAGCCCCAGGGGAGTGGTCTTTGAGTGGAATGCCCCCCGGTTTCAGCCTGACGGGTCCAGACAGGAGGCCACTAGCATCGCTGTGCTCACCTGGGAACAGTATAAACAATGCCTGATTTTACACTGGAAAGACCAACAAGAGACAGAACAAAGTGACCCACCGAAAGTACCAGAACCAAAGACAGGACGCAGTAAAGGAAGTCCGGTAAAGCGGGGAACTGTGGTAGCCTTTCACCCGAAACGAGGTTGGGGCTATATACAGGAACCGGGGCTACCGACGGAAGTCTTCTTCACTAGCTACAGCGTGAAGACCCCACGCCGCAATAGATGGGGTAATCAGCTGCTGTATCAAGGGGATCAGGTGACGTACACCCGCTATCGGAGTGCGCAGGGGTGGTGCGCCCGGAACGTACACAGATGTGAACCGGTAATGGCGCCACCTGCAGTCTTGACTACGACTAACCCGGATTTGACGAATTCCACCCCTGTCACCACCGTATGCATCATCGCTGCTACAGAACTTGCAACCCAAGCCGACATTCGGATTCATACACCGGGTGACCTGGCCGCACCTGAGCGACGAAACCACGACAATGACATTGCAACAGGCGAGAACACGGAGCCGGAACTTCCGCAGCCGGGAAGAGTCCCCTACCGATGGATGCCTTGCAACCTACTGTAGAAATAAACCTCGAAACCCCGAGATTTGTATATAGTTAAATGTTTCCTGCTGCTACCTTCAACCCGTCCAGGGTTAACTCCTAGGGATCCCTTTGTTGACCCGGGATCCCTATTGTTTCTCCTATTGTTTTCTATTGTTGTCCTACGTTTATCATTGTTTTAAAGACTGCCGGATCATGGACGGTGAATGATTCAGAACTGCATTGTACATAGTTTGCACCTTCTTAAAGGTGCTCCCTACTGGTTTTATAAGCCAAAGAAGACTTTGCGAAGACATGTTGCAGAAGGACTTGCTTGCTGTGAACTTGCTTGCTAAAGAGAGAATCTGCACCAGAGACTTGGGTCCCTCTTAAAGGGAATGTTTGATGATTACTTTGATAAAGGTTGAAACGTTAATAATGTTGAAGAATTTAGACATTTAATAATGTTGATAAAGGTTGAGGACAGGAAAGTCTGGAAGTGAACCCGTAGGGGTTAGAGAGAGAGTCCTCCTGAGAAGTGTAGAAAGATGGTTGGTACAATGACAGTAGGCCCAGCCAAGGAGCTAGGCGGTCCTGCATTGGGGAAGTTGGAATGGAAAGAAACGAGTTATGTAGCATTCTATGATAAGCCTTTAGTGGGTTCAGCGAATACGCTCTTAAAGGAAGAGTTAGTTTATTGTTCAAAATTTGCACTTAGTAGAATACCCGGCTGGGTACTAAAAGTTATTTATAATCTAAATGTTATTTAAAAATATTTAATCTTGTTATTGTTTGTAACGTTCAAGCGTCCTCACCTCCCATAAAGGGAAGCACCTTTTCTAATTACTTGTTCTTGGCATTCTAAAAATTTTTGTATGTCTTGCACTGTATTATATTGTTGTTCTTCTTTCCAGTCCAGGAGTACTGGATTTAACCGGGAGGGAGTGCAGCGCCCCAGAGACCTGGTCGTTGCAGTATGGCACTCTGCCGCTAAGGAGAGTAGCGGTACGTCTGATGGCACTAAAGAGTTCTCCTGACCAGGTATCACCAGAACACATTACACTTCACACTCCGGCCACTAAGGGGAGAAAAAGGCTTTATTTATTGGGCCACTCCTCACACTGGTAAAACTAGGGGCTGGGGAGGAAGTTAGTTAGAAGCTGACTGGGTTGGAACCAGGCAATATCCCATGGCAGGAGGTGTTGCAGGGAGAAGGCACAGGGGGGTCCCTGTCAGGCGTGGGAACCTGGCAGGTGCCTAGTGAACAGAACGTAACGGAACCGCGTCTGCACACCTTGCGGCGGTGTCCTAAGAAAGAGACAAGAAGGGAATAATATTGTGGAACAGTGTAAACGAGATCAGCACAAAGGAGAGCCAGTAAGAGTCGTGCCGAGAGAGAGAGGCAACATCTTACTGAGGCGCGTAGTCGGTGGCCGGATCACCGTAGGAGTAACTGACTTCAGGCCTTACTTCAAACTCCGCTGGACAGTCAATTATAGGTGGGCTGTCTACCTTCTACACCTACGAAGACATAGGGGGCAACATTGGGAGAGGGGCGTCTCTAGAGTCCCAGAAGACCTCCAAGCCTTCCCGTCAAATGGGTGGCGTCCTACCATATCTGGGGGACGTTAGAAACTAGTAACATCTGGAACCAAAGAACGAGAGAGAGAGAGAGAGAGAGAGAGAGAAAGCTGTAGAGAACGAACGAGAACAGCAGTTGAGAGGACTATTCCGAATGCTCAGCACGGTAGGACTACAACACACAGGCGCTATTGGTAGGCAACGATTTCCATCTGCGAGGGAAACTCTGGATGTGCCCATCGGACCGGCCGGTCTCTGATAGCCCAGTTGAACGTGCTCTGGACTGAGGATATTGAAGCCTTCAGTAAAAAGGTAAAGAGACTGCAACCTTGTGTCCTCGTTATTGCCTGCACCTCACACCATTACCATCAACCTTACTGGGAAGCCCTGGGGACATACTTCGCCTGTGGGAAGGTATACCATCCAGCTGCCATTCCATCACCCCAGTGGACCTCACAGCAGCGTCGGTCACCCTGACCGAACACCACAGGTGGCGTCACCAACCCCTGACAGACTGTACTACAACCTTTATTGGACGCCCCTTAGCAGGGTCACGACCGGGTCCAGCCACCGTGACAACCCCAGAACCGAGCAGAAAGGACCGGTACCGAGTGGCTTGTGGCCCTGTGTCTAGGGGCACTCCATAATACACTGGGCCTCAGTTTTGGTGCAGTCTCCCCCCCAAAAAAGGGAGATTTTAATTGGCACTAAGTGGATCTACGTCTGTTCTGTTTGTCGTATATCTTTCAGCCACATTCTAACACTTACATTGTGTAGTGTAATACACTGGGCCTGAGTTTTAGTGCAGTCTCCCCCCCAAAAAAGGGAGATTTTAATTGGCACTAAGTGGATCTACATCTGTTCTGTTTGTCGTTTATCTTCCAGCGACGTTCTGCCACTTACATTGTGTAATGTAATACACTGGGCCTGAGTTTTGTTGCCATCTCCCCCCCAAAAAAAGGGAGGTTTTAATTGGCGCAAAGTGGATCTACGTCAGTTCTGTTTGTCGTATATCTTCCTGCCACGTTCTGTAACTTACATTGTGTAGTGTAATACAATGGGCCTCAGTTTTGGTGCAGTCTCCCCCCCAAAAAAGGGAAATTTTAATTGGCACTAAGTGGATCTACGTCTGTTCTGTTTGTCATATATCTTCCAGCCACGTTCTGCCACTTACATTGTACAGTGTAACACACTGGGCCTCCGTTTTGGTGCAGTCTCCCCCCTAAAAAGGGGAGATTTTAATTGGCACTAAGTGGATCTACGTCTGTTCCGTTAGTTTGTCGTATATCTTCCAGCCACGTTCTCCCAATTACATTCTCTAGTGTAATTCACTGGGTCTGAGTTTTGTTGCAGTCTCCCCCCCCCAAAAAAAAAGTGGAGATTTAAATTGGCACAAAGTGGATCTACGTCTGTTCTGTTTGTCGTGTATCTTCCAGCCACGTTCTGCCACTTACATTTTGTAGTGTAATACACTGGGCCTGAGTTTTGTTGCAGTCTCCCCCCCCCCCCAAAAAAAAAGGGAGATTTATATTGGCAGTAAGTGGATCTATGTCAGCTCTGTTAGTTTGTCGTATATCTTCTAGCCACGTTCTGCCACTTACATTGTGTAGTGTAATACACTGGGCCTCAGTTTTGTTGCTGTCCCCCCCCCCCAAAAAAGGGAGATTTAAATTGGCACTAAGTGGATCTATGTCAGTTCTGGTTGTCGTATATATCTTCCAGCCACGTTCTGCCACTTACATTGTGTAGTGTAATACACTGGACCACAGTTTTGTTGCAGTCTCCCCCCAAAAAAGGGAGATTTAAATTGGCACTAAGTTGATCTACGTCAGTTCTGTTAGTTTGTTGTACATCTTCCAGCAACGTTCTGCCACTTACATTGTGTAGTGTAATACACTGGTTCAGAGTTTTGTTGCAGTCTCCCCCCCCCAAAAAAAAAGGGAGATTTTAATTGGCACTAAGTGGATTGTCACGATATGGTATGAAATATCATATAAGTAGTTTCTCTTGTTAGCAGGCTGCGGGCTAAAAAAGCCCCCCTTCCCTTGCACTCAGCCAAGAGCTTTCCTTTCCAATAGATGGGAGAAGAAGAGTTTATTACCTCTAGCTCGGAGAGCAAAGGTAGTTACGACCGGCACCGCTGCAGTGGAAAGTGACTGGCTAGAACTGGATTCTAAGTCTCTAGAATCCATGGAAGTCCTTTGTTTTGTTTTTGTAAGATATTACGCAAACCGTTTACGTTAAGAAGACGAAAATATATATTCTTAATCTCCCACGGTGAATCTACCTATCACTCTAAACATGGGCTTCTAACTCCATCTGGTAAAGAAGTAGGGATTTCTCTGTAAATATGTATCCCAGATAGGACATATTTGATCTCATTAGAATGCCCACGTTAATCCGAGATGAATGCTGGGTTTGTTATAACTATGACATGTTTTGTAGCGGGGTTATAGAAATTAGATATAGGTTAGGGTAAAATTAGTTAACTGAAGAGGTAGGAGGGACGAGGTGATCCAACCCCTTTCTGGGATGTTACAGGCTGCAGCTATAACTGTCTGCCCAGATCCCAGCAGTTTTCTTCTTGTCTTTTTCCTGGAGAGCCCTGAGCACGTCCCATGAACTGGGACGTATGGAAGCTCCACTAGCCTGGGTGCCTGCAATGTTCTGAGAACATGTGAGTGTTTTCTTTTCTCCTGTAATCCCTTTATGTTTTAATTACCTTGTACATATTTGCAATTGTCTCATTTGTAACATCATTAGTAGTGTATCATACCCATCACTCGTCAAACTCAATCTGACAGGTGCCCCGCCCCTATCAAAGTGTATCAAAGTGTGTAACCCCTCCCCTCCTCCTGTCTGACGGCTGGTATCCAGCTGTCCCTCCTTGTTTGATTTCCCCATATAGTTTGATATACTTTAATTTTGTTGCAGTTTGATATTATTCACGTATTTGTTTTATACGTAGTTCGAGTTTGATTCTGTAAGCTGTGTTTTCTTCACAGTGTACACATATAGTGCAGAACTTTGTTTTATAACACATCCAGCTGTTTATTTGTGTCTCTACTGACCATTAACTAAATGCTGGTAACCTTATTTACACAAACAGAAAAGACAGATTTTCTCAGAGGTTATCTGCGGGTCATTTGCCCGGGCAGTGTGTTTTATTTATGTTTTTATAACGCACCATGTTTGATATTTGCTTTCTCTTTTTTGTGTCTGTAGATGTCATCTGAGAAGTTATTTGTGTCTCTACTGAGCATTAACTAAATGAATGGTCACCTTATTTACACAAACAGAAAAGTTATTTGTGTTCCTACTGACCATTAACTAAATGAATGGTCACCTTATTTACACAAACAGAAAAGTTATTTGTGTCCCTACTGACCATTAACTAAATGAATGGTCACCTTATTTACACAAACAGAAAAGTTATTTGTGTCTCTACTGACCATTAACTAAATGATTGTCACCTTGATTCTGTAAGCTGTGTTTATTCACAGTGTACCAGATTTTCTCTTTGGGCCTGTGGGCCTGTATATATATATATATATATATATATATATATATATATATATATATAATATGCCCCAATGTTACAACACAAACAAGTAAGAAGCGGTGTGTTTTATACGAATATAAAACCAAAGACACGTTATTGTAAAAAATGTAAGAAGATTTTATTTCTCACAATAAAACAGCATCTCAAATTTTAAGTTATCTAACAGCATGATGCTGACAAATGCATCTTTGCGGAATCTGATAACAACGCGCTGAACAAAGGGATGAGCCTGAAAATCTTGATGTCACAAAATCTGATACGATTCGATCATTATTCTGCAAGTCAGACGTGAAATATTGTAAAACCTTCTTAAATGGAAAGCCTCGCGCTAAATGGTATAATACATATATGCAATAATGACCGCATACACGGCTATACAAATCTTGAATTTGTGCGCTCTGATAACAATAAGAATAACAATTCTTGTTCAGGAATGTCACAAAAGCGCGTGGAAAGATAATATTGTCCGCACGGAAGCCGTAACTGTCAAAAAATATGCCCGTCTTATCTTCGCAGAGTACGATTAATATCCAGTGGCGACCAGCTTGATTCGCCGGGTCTGTATTCACAATATATGCCGCGGGTCTCTGAGTCACTCTTTCTTCCGGAAGCAAATCACACGGAAACACACCGGCGAATATGCGGTCTGTATAATTATCGGCCCGCGCTACAACTGTAAGCTGCAGACTGTCCATCGTTGCTTAATTAAAATCGTACAAGATCTCTCGCCTGTTATTAATTTCCAGAATGGTGTGATTGACTGCAAAGACAATCATATTTATCGTGTGGGGTGTTGCTAGCGCAAAGCGGACTTCAGCACGCAGATTACCTGTTTTAATGAGCGAGAAATGGCCTCCAGGCTCTTGATCAGGCGATAAATCAAAAGCAAATAGCGTGAAGCCAGCCATAAATTCTTCACGATCTATCGCCATGGCACAATCAGCCTTTATTCTCTGATGGCTAAGTCAGCATTAAAATTAGGATTATATGGCCTCACGGGTATCTGCTGACCATCCAGATATAATGCCGCATGGTTGACGTGGTAGTGGTGAAAGTCCAACGGGTTTTTTGTATAAGAACCGCTGAAGGCCTCATTATCTACAAACCCCAATATAACAGTTTTTGGTATCTGTCCTAGGAAGAGGTTCTCGTGGTTCGTGATCCGGGTCCCTGCGGCGATGCTGTACACTTTCAGGCATGTTCGGTCAACAGCGTACTTGGCTGTTGTGGCTAGGAGAGCCTGGCTGTGGCCGATTCGGACAGCCGGAGATACCTGCACTCTTTTTACATAGAGAGCCGCCTGCGAGATTTGTACCTTCAGCGGCTCGGCTTCTGCGGACATGAGGCAGAAAGTATCCTTATTTCTTGACAGCTTAACCTTAATGTCAAGGCCGTTCAATATTAACTTTGGCTGGTTAAATATATCCCCAAAAATGGGTCCCAAAAGGTCGATGGGTTTTGAGCGAGAACCGGCACTGACTCTTTTGATAAATCCCGCATTTGCGCCATCCAGGCGCCTGTCATTATGATGCCCCGCAGTGTCTTTATAGAACAAACCGGCTGTAAATTGTGATGCCAGCGTCTGTGAACTGTAATTTAAAAGGGTCTCTATGTACGCTCTATAGCTGTAGAGATTGTCCGATTGTGAGATAAGTCGGTCTCCCAGAGTAATATCGACCTGGTTAAAAAGAGTTGCTAGAGGGTAGTTTATGAGCGCCACACGCGCACCATCGGCGATGGCCGTATTATCCTGCTTCACGATGCGACAGCTTATGTACAGCAGCGTGTTGTTCAGATCATAATAATAATCGCCGCTACCAGATATGTAAAACTCCAACGGTCCATTGTCTGACAGAGCAGCAACTGGCTGTACTTCTACAAATAGAGATTTCTCAATACTTGTTTGAGTCGGTGGTACGGCAAAAATACCCAGTTCAGATTTTGCGCACTCTACAGAAGCGTCATGCAGGAAAGCCATGATAACTGATTAGAAGATGTCGTCCGCAGAGCGTCTTACTCGTTTCTGGCGGGGTCGTCTCTTGGATGTAGTTTTATTCATGAGCATCGGCGGTAAAGGAGGGCAAACGCGCCTCTTTCTTTTTTGGGCTTATTTAGCGACATAGATTATCCCAGAGCCGTCTTGCTGGGTTGGTGTATTTATCCTTTTCATAAGGGCAGTCGATGCTGATGTCACGGCATCTGCAGCGATGTTCCGGGCAGCCGTCCGAACGTGTGGTTTTACTAATTCTAAGCCTTTTCTGAAAAGCGGCACGGCG
Source organism: Ranitomeya imitator (assembly GCF_032444005.1). Taxonomy (NCBI): domain Eukaryota; kingdom Metazoa; phylum Chordata; class Amphibia; order Anura; family Dendrobatidae; genus Ranitomeya; species Ranitomeya imitator. The sequence goes on from NC_091284.1 coordinate 300,350,336, forward strand.
CGACGAAATAAGCCTTTAAATAGCCCTGCCAGGCCAGAGCCATACATGTACTCGCTCCCGCGGAATCCCTCTAGCCCGTGTCCCGACTGGGCAGTATAGTAGCGGGCATAAACAGCAGGATCTCCATACACCCTTTGAGACAGCATTTTATCGTGTCAATGCTGGCGAGGTCTAAAATGTAATCGCACTATACACTTGCCGTATCTGAATTTAACCGGCGTGCCCTGGTCCGACATGACTGTAATGTTTATGGAGTCAAAGTGTTGCTTGCACAGCGGTATGTAATCGGGCCGTGAGTAGCGCACCGTGACAATATCATTATCATCGCCACTAACTTCTACGGTTCGTAACAGTTGAACGTAACTGTCACCTACAAGTTGATGTTGAATTATATCAGTGTATACAAAAAGAGAATAAAAACCAGCCTTTGAATCGGGGTAAAAGCGGCGATTCCACGGGCATTAAAGCAACGGGGGAGTCATCGGCGGTCTGCAGTCCGAAAATAAATTTTAGCTTAGTACCCAGAGCAAACTGTATAGGGGATGGGTCGGGCAGGATCACCTCGCGGCGTAGCTCATCATACCGTATTCTGTAGGCAGGCGTCGATAAATACAGCGCTTCTATTCGGGCATTGACCGCGCCAACTAGCTTAGGAATGGACGAGTAAAATCCTGATTTTATGTGATACTGTACTAACGGTTCACCGTGTTTAGCCGCGTAGAAGCTCCCTTCAAAAGCATCAAACGTGTTCCACGTATGGGGGTACTATATTTCTGTTAACGCCACCTCATAATCTGCTGAAAGATGAACGGCCCGTGCTAACTTGGTATTGTACTCCGATATTGTGTTTTCAGGGTAGATTTTAATTGACGAATTACTGGGTAATGTCACGAAAAACGAGCCCGCTTCCATGGTTATATATCTGCCAACTCCGAGGCCGGGATCCAACTATTGAATTTTTCGGGGTAGCCCATCCATTTGACAAAGCAGTGACTCACACCCCTGACACGTTTTTTTCTCAAAATTTTTTCTACTCTGTAGACACGATCCTCATTCATAGGTATTTTTTGCAGCTCTTCCTTATAAAATGACCCCTCTACAGCCTCCCCGGCTAAATCACTGATTTTATAAAGGGGCTTATGAAATTTATTGGAGACGGCGGTAATTAAAAAAATCTCTTCGCTGTACGTCTTCTCATAGCCCTTACAGAAGGGCCCCTTATAGCGCAATATTCTGACATGAGAGCCAACCATTAAAGACGGTTTAATCGGTTTATTAGTAATAGTAGAACTGTAAATATTGCGCCAGATTTGCATCACGTTTCTCTCTGACACAGACGCGGGACTACAGCGGATCGTTGAGTGGTACGTATGGTTGTAGCTATGCAGCAAATCCGGTAAAATATCAATATACCTAAAGGTATTATGATGCGTAAGATAGCGCCACATACGGGTTTTTAATGTGCGATTAAAACGCTCGACCATAGCGGCTTTTACATCATTGTTTGTAAAAAAGTGATGAATATTGTGCATATTACATAGTTGCTTGAGTGATGAATTTATAAATTCTTTGCCGCGATCCGTCTGCAGTTTCTTCGGTATGCGCCTATCATTTTGAAATATTAATTCGAACGATCTGGCGACACTAGCGCCTGTCTTGTTTGTCAAGGCCACGCACCATGCGTATCTCGATAGAACATCAATCACCGTCAGGATGTATTTGACATTATCATTTTCCCTTGAATAGTCAATTAAACTTACGAGATCCGCCTGCCACTGCGCATCAATGGCCGAGACGTAAATTTTATTTGTCAAAAAGCGTTTTCTAGCAGGCTTGTGTAGCGTGTAGGTGTCTTGCTTATTCAGCCAAGCAATCACATCAGATTTCTTTATTCCGTGCGCTCTCGCAGCTCTAAATAATTTGTCAATACCCGAGAATGATCCGGGAGCCTTGCTTGTAAAATATTGTTTTTCTAATATGGCATCATACGATTTAGACGTCATGATTGATTAAAATGATTGTGGCTCGTTAATCAACAGCCTGCTTCTTTCAGAAATTCAGCTGTATAAAAATTCCTGTTTTAATCCGGCTATATCATGCGTGAGTTAATGCATGCATTAATTGCATGTATGGTTGTGTTCTGGGTGTTAACAGAAGGCGTGTGATGGGGCGTAACTGGGTGTGTTTCTGGGTGTTAACAGGTGAGTTGTTTTCTGACACTCAGGATAAATACAGCTGGATGTACCACCACAGTACAACAGACAGCCACCAGAAGTCAGACTAGACTAAAAAGCAGAGCTATTCTAAATGTAAGTATATAAGACAGTTGTCTTATTATTCGCAAATGCTTAATTATATTTAACTATGCATCTCTAAAACCATAATTAAGGATGTTATTTGTTTAATAAGTTAGTGTTATACTGGAGGCTAGATGCATATTTAGTTTTACTGCATAAACCATATTTGTGGTCCATAATTAATATAGAAAGACTTATCCGCGGGCCGCTATTATAACATAATTTATGTAATACAGTAGTTAATAACTGTTAATACACCCTAACTAGCGTATGCAGCGCTTACTTACTACCTGAGTTTTGTTTAGCATAGACATATTTATAGTCATATTTATACAGTAGCGGCATATTTAGTGGCGCTGTATAATATAGTTTTACTGCATAAACCATATTTGTGGCGCATAATTAATATAGAAAGACTTAGCCGTATTACCCATGATTTGCTTAGTATAAGCATATTTATACACGGGACGCAGTTTTATTTGTTGGGGTATATAAATGAGTTTGACGAGTGGTGTTGTGTGGTTAATATAGATTGCACAAAAAATTTACACAGATAATTTATTTTAGATGGAATCCCAAAATTTTTCGGCTTTTTCCAGCCAAGCTGAGGATTCGGTAATAGGTATGTTTCAAGATTTATATACATGTATCTCCTAGTGTCCCATTCTAAGTAAGGACTGTTTTTATATATTATCTTTATATTGTTTATTCTTTCTTGTTTAAGATGAATTTATCAGGAACATCCCCGATAATGTAGATGAATTTACCAGGAACATTACCGATGATGTAGATGACTTTATCAGGAACATTCCCGATGAGTTTTTAAACAGCTTCAGCGTGCCTACTCTGGAGTGTGATACACCTGGAGCTGAGTATAGTAACACTAATGCAGGTGCCGCTGCTGTGTGGGATTTGACTCAGGACATCATAGGTGCGTTGTGTGTCTGCGTGTATGTATGTGTGTGTGTGTGTGTGTGTGTATAGCTTTTAAGTATTTAGACGTGTAAATATATATATTAATTCTTTACAGATGTCGACATGTTTCCAGAATCAACCACCTCGGAACACAATCAGCTGCCTGTTGAGGAACTGATGTACCAGACCCCCACGCCGAGAAACAGCCCTGTTTCTAGAGCCCCTAAAAAACAGCTCGGACCGGAGGTCAAGAAAGGAAAAGGTAATCGTGTGAAAAGTTTTTGCACAACCGCTCTGAGAAAATCCACCACGCCTCTACTAAGGCCTATATCTTTATTTATAGCTTGCAAACTGAAGCCTAGAAGAATTTTCACAAAAGAGAATATACCGGAGCTAATGGAGAGCCTCGCAGAAGCTACAGAAGACGCCACGGCAATCATTCACCACACATCGCTAGCCCGTAAGTGTATATTTTGGTATACATGCACAGTCTCTGTACAATCAATGATACACGTGCTTCACCATTGAGATCCAGGGCCCACACATATCTGACACATGTATAATCTTTCCTGCAGCTAAGCGCAGCGACCTGCGGCGGTCTCACACATATCTGACACATGTATAATCTTCCCTACAGCTAAACGCAAAGTCATGAGAAAAACGCCACCAGCACCACTACAGCCGCTACAGATCACCGAGAATGGCGCAGCACCAGTGTGGACGGCAATACAGACGGCTAATGGAGCTGTTAGAACATCTCCGCTATCACCGATCTGCGTGGTGCAGGGCGCAGGAAACACGGTACTGTCGTACCATCGTGAAATACTCCATTCAAGTACCGAACAGCCATCGACCAACCGTGTGAATGACCCCGCGCTACTATATCCAGAAGTGGTCGAGGCACCCCAAAAACATAAGCGAAAAACAAAGCATATTACAGAGCCACCAACCACATCCTGCGCCGTGGGTGCCACAGCCACGATGACTCGTGAAGAGCATGATCGCGAGATTGATCAGCTCGCTGATGGTAAGCAATCATCCGTAGAACCTCTCATTATACGTATGCCCCACACTATGCAACCGGCAGCGACATGTCTAACTGTACCTACTAATGCCTCTGGGCCCGGTCCCTCAGGAGCCTCTAATTTGAGCGGTTCATCTCATGTCTGTGTATCTAACTCTGTTAATGTTAAGAAACGGTCAAAGAGGGCGCTACCAGCGGTTAAGGTGTGTAAAGAGCTTAAGGTGTGTAAAAAGCCAAGGATTCATGCGCCAGCTACAGATCTGCCGCATGAATCCCGCAGCTGGGGCCCCGCTGAAATGCTTAGGTTTCAGGAACACTTCGCCCGCTACTTACGCTACAAACTCTGGGTCCCCAAAATAATGTTTTTTGTGATACTTTTGAAAAATTATTATCAACACAAAGCCCCACACAGGCTAATAAGGCCGAACTATACGCACTCCGGAGCCTGCTACTGGATGGCGAGATAACAACTACAGCGACCCCATTATGACTAAATATGGTCGGCTACGGCATGCATAAACCACCTAAACTAACACTACCCAGGTATAATAGGGATAGAGTTATAAAGAGGGCTCTAAAATTGTTGGTCAGCGCTAGACGGGCGCTATGCTCTAGGAGGCATCGTGGTGGCATGTGTCATGCAGTGCCTCTACAGACACCCCTGCCGTCGTCACAAGAGCCAGAACAGCATTCACATAGCCAAGGCAGCTCTGCAGATGCCGCACAGGCATCTACACAAAATTCAGAAGCCGCAGACGCTGACGCTGCTGGTACTGTGCGGAGTCCCGATCATACAGTATTTTTGCAACACATCCATCATCATGAAAGGGCCCTACGCAATTTCAACGGCCATATACATACAGATCATTTTAGATTTGTAAACTTGGAGCGTGTACGATCATTTGAAGAGGGCATGAATATTGTTCATGAAGGCATTCAGGCATTACTGGATAGAATCATCAGGGACATTGAACCTGGCGACTTTGTACAGTTAAGGTTTGATGCCGGCGATACTTTAGACCCTATTTTCACTACAAAACAGACCCGTGAAGATTTTAATTCTGAATCTTTTTTAAATGCTGCAACATCTGCAAAGAGTTTGTATGTTCTCTCCGTGTTTGCGTGGGTTTCCTCCGGGCACTCCGGTTTCCTCCCACATTCCAAAGACATACTGATAGGGATTCTAGATTGTGAGCCCCATCAGGGACAGTGATTATAATGTGTGCAAAATTGTAAAGCGCTACGGAATATGTTAGCGCTATATAAAAAAAAAAAAAAATAAAGAAAGAATGCTGTTGCCCGCGCACTTCAAAGTAACAATGAATGCATATCATCCAATTCGCTAAAGCTAGTCGTCACCATCATTAAAAACCGACGCGGTGGTGTAAAAAGGCGCTTGAAATCTATAGCGAGCAGTCAGATCATTAAACAAAAGAGACAATGGCTGTATGATTTTAACAATTACACGACAAATCTGTGTCTGGCTGCTAGTGTGTGCGCCCTGATGGACGACACGGATGTCGCTGATGCTGTTTTACTGAGCCGCTCTAAAAACATACACGCAGCACTGGGCATCCCTGATGATCAATTAGTGAGTTTTAGCGACATCCCGGCATTTGAAAAATATTTGGGGGTCACCATTAAAGTACTGTACTATAGTCAGGGCGATTGGCGTTACTTTCAGAGCGGTAATACACCTAATGGCAAAACAGTATTCATATTGTTCCATGATAATCACTACTACGGTATCAAAAATATGAAGGGTTTTATCGGCGCTAAGCACTTTTGTGAGCTCTGCAATTCAGTGTTTCACCACAAAAACAACCACACCTGTCAGTATTTTTGTAAAGCCTGTCAGAGAGAGAATTGTGAAGAAAGCAGTCCCGACCAGCAGCCCAGATGTCCTGTTTGCAGAGTTTATTGCCGCTCGAGCGTGTGCTTAGATTATCACAAACAATTGGGATTAGGCGACCCGGCATTCTGCAGACTTAAAACATTTTGTGATAAATGCAACCGTTTTGTCCCCAGAAATAGCGAAACAGAGCATAAATGTAATGGTTTGCGCTGTCCTGTATGTCGCAGACGTATAAATAAATTCGATGCCCATCTTTGTTACATGCGGAAGTATGTAGCACAGGATGAGTCAGATTGTTATATCTTTTATGATTTTGAATGTATGCAGGAGACAGGCACGCACGTCCCGAATTACATTTATGCTACAACGCTGTATGGCCACCCCTCCTGGGAGTTTGAGGGTGATACCTGTACACATGACTTTGTACAGTTCTTTACAAGCGGTAAATTTTCAGATCATACATTTATTGCCCACAATGGTGGAAGATACGACGCATACTTTATTGTTAAGGAACTGATTTCTGAAAAACTACAAGTACAGTTGATAACCCAAGGTGGCCGTCTCTTGTGTGTGTCGCTACCCGATTTGTCTATAAGGTTCATAGACTCACTAAATTTTATCCCCATGAAACTCAGTAAATTACCACAGGCCATGGGCTTTTCAGGAGGCAAAGGACATTTTCCACACTTTTTCAATACCAGAGAAAACCAAAACTATGTAGGTCCCATACCTGATGTAAAATACTATGGGGTGGAGTACATGTCACCTGGTGAGAAGGTAGAGTTCCTGGAGTGGTATGAGACACAGGTAGATACAACTTTTGACTTCAAGGCTGAGCTAAAATCTTATTGCAAACAAGATGTTGAAATTTTGAGACACGCCTGCGAGATCTATAGAGAGCGTATTATGCAGATGACGCAGAAAAATGTTAAAAAATACTGTAAGCGTCAAAAGCAAAGGATTGTAGTGAGCAGATGTGTTGATCCTTTTCAGCTCATCACCCTGGCCTCGGTGTGTATGACAATGTACCGGTTTAAATTTCTTCCAAAAAAGACAATCGCCATTTTACCTGGTGATAATTATCACAAGGCAAAAAAGCGCTACTCGACACCCGCTATACAGTGGCTCATGTATGTAGCCCACTCTGAGAACATCGACATACAGCATGCTTTGAGAGGCGGTGAAAAACAGGTCGGGAAGTATTTTCTAGATGGTTATGCCTATGTTAGCGGCCAGCACATAGCCTTTGAATTTCAGGGGTGTTTTTACCACGGATGCCCCGTGTGCTATAATGAAAATGACACAAATAAGGTCACAAGTACGTCCTACGGCCAGTTATATTACACCTTTTTAGCTAAAAAGCGTTACTTACAGTGCTGCGGGTACACAGTAAGACTGCTGTGGGAACATGAGTGGAATGAAATGGTTGAAAATGATTCTAACCTTCAAGCATTTCTCCACCAGATGGAATTCCCCGTTCCTTTAGACCCCCGTGATGCGCTTTATGGCGGTCGAACTAACGCCATTAAGCTCTATCACCATCTGGAAGAAGGGGAGACTTTACATTACTACGATTTCACCAGTCTGTACCCCTTTGTAAACAAAACTAAAACATACCCTGTAGGCCACCCAGACATCATCTACGACAATTTTGGATTCATTAAAAAATACTTTGGCATTGCTAGAGTCAAGGTCTACCCGCCGAGAGATTTATTTTTTCCAGTTCTACCGGTAAAACTCAACAAAAAATTAATGTTTCCCCTTTGCTACACATGCGCTGCAAATTCCCAGGCAGATATTTGTGCCCACAGTGATGAAGAACGGGCGCTGACAGGCACCTGGTGCACTATAGAGCTCGAGATGGCTATAGAAAAAGGGTATCGGATCGCGCACATCTATGAAATATGGCATTTTCCTAAAACCACTGATGATCTGTTTGCACCTTACATTAATTTACATCTTAGGGATAAGCAGGAAGCCTCTGGTTATCCTAGCTGGTGCACTGATGACGCCAAGAAACGGCAGTACATTGACTCTTTTCTTGAAAAAGAAGGTGTCCAATTACGGTCTGAAAATATAGCTGTCAATCCTGCTAAGAGACAGATCTCCAAGCTTTTCTTAAATTCTTTATGGGGAAAGTTTGCTCAGAGATCTAATCTATCATGTACCAGCATTGTTAGGGATCCAGATGAGCTTTTTAAGTATATGTTCCTGCCTTACTATGACATTTCGATGTTACATTTCCTTGATGATGACACCGCAACCATTAACTAGAAATATGCAAAAGGCCACCACACACTCAACAAAAACACAAACATTTTTATAGCGTGTTTTACAACAGCGTATGCTCGGTTAGAGCTCTATTCGCTGCTGGATCGGCTGCAGGAGAGGTGCCTTTATCACGACACAGATTCAGTTATTTTTGTACAGAGAGATGGTGAGTGGCAACCGCCTTTAGGCGATTACCTGGGGGAGCTGACCAGTGAAATACCCGATGGTACACACATCACAGAATTTGTATCCGCGGGCCCCAAAACTTACGGCTACAAACTCAACACCGGTAAAACTGTCTTAAAAGTTAAGGGGATAACACTAAATGTTGGTAACTCTCAATCTATTAATTTCAACAGTCTGAAAGATCTAGTTCTGAACTACCCGCGTAATTCTGCCGCAGAAACTCAGAAACGTGTTGTCGTACAGCAGGCGTCCATTGTGAGAAATAAAAAGTACTGGGATATTGAAAGAAGGCCATTATGCAAAACACAAAAGTGCGTTTATACAAAGCGGCGACTATTAGACGATTTCACAACATTACCTTTTGGGTATTAGTCGAGTATTGTGATGGATACGCGTCTGCAGCACCCATTCTCGTGCATTCTAGCAGGCCCATCTAATTCTGGAAAGAGCTATTTTGTAAAACAGCTGCTATATAATATTGAAGCTAATTTTTCTCAGAAACCTGATAATATTGTATGGTTTTATTCGTGTTGGCAAAAACTATATGATGAAATCTCTCTCTCTTTTCCCCACGCCAGATTTGTGGAGGGTCTGCCGAATACATTCATAGATGACGAATTATTCCCACCGGAGAAGGTGAATTTGGCGATTGTTGATGATCTCATGGAGAGTGCTAGTGAAAATTGTGAGATAGAAAAAGCCTTTACCAAGTATGTGCACCACAGAAATCTCAGCATTTTCTACCTGGTGCAAAACATATTTTGTCAGGGTAAGAAAAGCCGTACGATAAATTTAAACACAAAGTACATGGTGCTTTTTAATAACCCCCGAGATAAATTACAAATTTTAACTCTAGCTCGTCAGATGTATCCCGGAAAAATACGTTTTTTCCTAGAAGCTTTTGAGGATGCCACGCGGGAGCCTTACGGGTATTTGCTTGTAGATTTGAGAGCTACTACCCCTGAGGATCTGCGCTTAAGGACTGGGTTGTTTCCACCCGCGTTGCCCGCTGTCTATGTTCAAAAGAAAAACACTTCTAAAAAGTGAATTTTACCCGGTATAAGACATTCTACGCTGTGTGCGTTGTGATGTAAAGATGTCTGAGAGGCTCCGGCGTAACTGGGCTCTCTTAAAAACCCTAGTGAGAGCAACCCCCGCTGTCAGAAAGTCTATTTTGCACGATGCAAGCAGTGATTTAATTACAGCCATAGGCGAGATTGCTTTAAATATCTTAAAAGGCAGGATTCCGCTGAAAGAGCGCCAAAAAGGTATATTAAAGAAGTGGCGTAAAGCTATAAGAACCCTGAGCGACAGATCTCAGCCCATAAAGAAAAAGAAGCGACTACTAAAACAGGCCGGCGGGTTTATCGGCCCTCTTTTAGCTTTTGCAATTCCAATAATAACAAGCCTGTTCGCCGGGAGATAATGGAACATGCAGCGAAAATGTATCTAGTACCCAAACAGGAGCTAGACAAACTAAGACCCGGTACTACAGATAACATACGCGACAGTGTTATTCGACGCCTTGATGGTGAAATTAGCGACATTTTACAGCGTCGTGACATTCCCGATGATGTGAAAATTAAAATGTATAGCTCTGTGCTACAACGCTACTTGGTACATACGCGACACAGCTCAAAAGAAGTAACGGCTTTAAATCTCGTTAACGCTCCTGATCCTGGTCAGCAACAATTGCCAAATACCGACTCTGATAAAAATCATGAGATCGCTGAAATTGTCAGCCATATAAACCAAAGATATAAAAAGAATGCTGAATTTTTACTAAACAGGCTGCTGCAGAATAAAAATGTCACAGCATGGAATAATAATGCTGAATTTATTTTCAAAGGATCCGTAATACCATGGTCTAACTTACTGGATTTGGTACTTAGTACAACGCAGAGCCATGCTCTGAACAGTAGAAATTTACCGCCGGGTTGGGATTCATTTATGCAGGCTATGGCCGAGCTAAATATGCCGTCTACAGTTGTGGGCAACCCCGCTACTAGGAAGCTTTTGGATGAATTAAAAATTACCAACAGTGAGACACGCTCTGTATCTACACCGCTGAAGTTAGCTACTGAGCCCCGTACAATTCAATCTTTACATTCCCCGTCGTTAGGTACCACACGCGGAACTCTGCTACCTAAAAAAAAGGTCTCTACCGATGCTACAAACCATGTGGCTCACGATGTAAAGAATGTACTAGATAAATGCTGTACTCGTCTTGTAACGCTATATTAATTATTTTGTAAGAAGTGTAATGATGTATGTTCATTGTACTATTTAATGTTTTTACTTTTTATATTCTGTAAGAATTTTTATAGTATTGAAATGTCTTTGAGCTGTATTAATGTTTTTACTTTTTATATTCTCTAAGAATTTTTATAGTATTGAAATGTCTTTGAGCTGTTGTTTTATTGTGAGAAATAAATCTTTTTAAATTTTACAATAACGTGTCTTTGGTTTTATATTCGTATAAAACACACCGCTTCTTACTTGCGTGTGTTGTAACATTGGGGCATATTATATATATATATATATATATATATATATATACAGGCCAACAGGCCCAAAGAGAAAATCTGGTACACTGTGAATAAACACAGCTTACAGAATCAAGGTGACAATCATTTAGTTAATGGTCAGTAGAGACACAAATAACTTTTCTGTTTGTGTAAATAAGGTGACCATTCATTTAGTTAATGCTCTGTAGAGACACAAATAACTTCTCAGATGACATCTACAGACACAAAAAAGAGAAAGCAAATATCAAACATGGTGCATTATAAAAACATAAATAAAACACACTGCCCGGGCAAATGACCCGCAGATAACCTCTGAGAAAATCTGTCTTTTCTGTTTGTGTAAATAAGGTTACCAGCATTTAGTTAATGGTCAGTAGAGACACAAATAAACAGCTGGATGTGTTATAAAACAAAGTTCTGCACTATATGTGTACACTGTGAAGAAAACACAGCTTACAGAATCAAACTCGAACTACGTATAAAACAAATACGTGAATAATATCAAACTGCAACAAAATTAAAGTATATCAAACTATATGGGGAAATCAAACAAGGAGGGACAGCTGGATACCAGCCGTCAGACAGGAGGAGGGGAGGGGTTACACACTTTGATACACTTTGATAGGGGCGGGGCACCTGTCAGATTGAGTTTGAAGAGTGATGGGTATGATACACTACTATCATTTGTAAAATATTTTGATAAAACACTGCCTGAAACTTTTGATGGGGTATATTATTTAATACTAGTTCGTTCTCCTGTTCTAAACCGTACCCTAAGTCTGCTGAAGGGAATTACGCTACTGTTGTGTTGGGTTAGCTTCAGACCCGTTTAATCGAAGCTGGTGGCAGCAATACCGTGCGCAGACTTTTGGGTGATGTTGTAGCGACTGCAGCGTTGATAATTATTGTTCCTGCCTCAGTGGAAGTAGTTTATCGCGTCGCTGCAGCATGCCCAATAGCCAGTACATAGCAGGCAGCCTGTCTGGCGACTAATTACTCAGGGTGCAGTACCTAGCAAGACCTGAGAGTAAGGGGGTCTCTAGAGAGCTGCAAGTGTTAAGTGGAACTGTAAGCGGGATAAACATAAATCCCTGCAGTTCGTGGTATATTGAAGAGCAGTGGGATACCTAGAATAAGCCCCTACTGTAAACTAAGAGGTCAATAGCCTTGTGTGTGTTTTTTCATCACATTGTGAAGTGGAGGGATAACTAAGATAAGCCCCCCTGCACATGTGATAGTCGTCTGTTGGCCTAAAGTCACCCCAACCCGTGACATAGGGGTGACGGTCACGGTGTGAATCATGACATATTGGTGGCAAGGCTGTGGGATATATTAGAGCATTAGTGATTTGGTTTGAGCAATCATTCCCCTCACTAAAAACTTGCAGAAAGTTCTTGTGAGGACTCTGCCCAAATAAGTTTGGAGAACAAACTCAGTGTTTATTAGTCTTGAGACAATTGTGTACTGGTAATTATCCCCTCCCTTTCTCCGCGTTTTTCTATCCTATCTTTTATTTGGCAACCATGGCTGCGAAAGGAGAAGCCTGGTACGCCCAGCAGAAGGATGCTCTTGCTGGGATATGCACGTACCATGGCCTGAACTCCCAGGGCAAGACCAAGGTTCAAATGGTCGCTGAACTGGTGCAATTTGAAGCAGACCAAGCCAGGTCACAGAGCCCAGAGGCTGCAGAAGCCAGCACAAACAAACATGGTGCTGCAGCAGAGGTCCAACCACTGAATGCCGGCCCGACTAGCCACCAGGGCAAATTGGACCCCCACCTGCAGGCGGCCTTGAAAGAATTCCCCACTGACGACCATGAGGGACGTCGACAGCTGATTCAGCAATACCATGAGCGAGCCGAGCGAGAGGCCCAGGCCCAGCGAGCCGAGCGGCAAGTGGAGCGGGAGTACCAGCAGCAGTTAGCCCAACTGCAAATGCAGGGGTCGTCCCAGTCCAGCAGTGAGCCCAGCAGCGCTCAGACACCGAAGCCCCGGCCCGATCACTTTCCTGTGATGGAAAAGGATGGTGATTTGGACACGTTTCTGCGGGCCTTTGAGAAAGCCTGCAGACAGTACTGGCTGCCTACAGATGAATGGGCACGATACCTGACACCAGTGCGGAGAGGCAAAGCTCTGGAGGCGTTTGCTGCCCTCCCTCAAGAACAAGATGGAGACTATGAGGCCATCAAGCAGGCCCTGATAGCAAAGTACCAGCTTACGCCCGAGGTGTACCGTAGAAAGTTCCGGACCCTCCAACGTGGCCCACACAACAGTTACAGTGATGTGGTGCATGGACTGGGGACCCACTTTGACCAGTGGACCCAAGGACTGTCAGTGACCACCTTTGCACACCTGCGAGACCTTATGATCAAAGACCAGTTCTTTCATCTTTGCCCAGCTGAGGTGCGACAGTTCGTGATGGACAGAGAACTCAAAGATGTGATGAAAGCAGCGCAGATTGCCGATGCCTATGAAGCCAACCGTAGATCGGAAGCCAGTCACCACCGGTGGAGAGGGGGTAAGCCTGCATCCAACGCCAGTACCCCTGCCAGCCAACACACCAGAGGTGCTGGCTCTGTGGCCAACAACACCAGACCTACCACCGAACCTCGCCAGTGTTACTACTGCAAGCGGCTGGGTCATATCAGTACCACTGTCCAGACAAGCATTAGAACCTCCCAGCCAAGGCCCCAGGGCCTAATGCAGCAGTTCTTTTGGTGGGTGGTGTGCTTTGGGAGGGTGTGTAACAACGTACAGCACGTCACGATGGGAGGCCATGTTGCTACAGGCCTCAAGGACACCGGGGCTGAGCGAACCCTCATCAGACCCGAACTGGCGGCCCCTGAAGAAATCATTCTGGGGAAAACCCTAACTGTCACTGGGATTGGGGGCATCAGCTGTCCCTTACCGATGGCCCGGGTTTATCTTGATTGGGGTGCCGGGAGCAGGGTGAATGAAGTGGGGCTGTCTGATAATTTGCCCACTGATGTTTTGTTGGGGACTGATTTGGGGAGGATGGTTGCATGCTATGTCCCGGACACCCCTCCCCAATCTGCTTATAAGGGTAACGTTAACCCTGACGATGATGATGATGATGGGAAATCGCATGTGTTACCTGACCATGCTTTATCTTGTAATGATGCATCTAATAACCATTTTTTTCCTAGGATTGATGGTGAAAATGTTGTACCTGTGCCAACTGAACCTGATAATGATTTTTCTGTGAAGGTTAATGTGTCCATAGGTACAGGCGTGCCCAGCTACGTCGCTCTGCGGAGTGAGACGGCTGAGGAACCCCTAACAGGGACAAGTGTCGGTGCTACAGGAAATGGGGAGATGCATGGGAACCGTGAGGAAGGTGATGCCATGAAAGTGACCAGTGCCACAGAGGAAGGTAACTGGCCCATAAGTAGCACTGCCCCTGGAGTGTTGGGGATGGATGGGGAGGTAGAGCCCATAGCAGCTCTGGCTGAGAAACCGCCGGGGAGATAGCCTACCTAGCTGCTGTCACCCGCAGTCAGAGTGCTCGGAACGCAGATAACTGTCGGCCTTCCGGACCCTCCTCAGTCATCAGTGTGACTGAACCAGAGGTGAACCCAGAGCAGGTCGAAGAGGGTTCCCGTGGGGAAGGGACCCTGACATCCCTTCTGGCTTCCCCTAGCCAGGAGTTTCAGGCCGCTCTGCGCACAGATGCGAGCCTAGAGAATTTGCGACAACTCGCCGAGACGCCCACCTCCGAGACTGATAAGGAGAGGGTGTTCTGGGAACGAGGAAGGTTATACCGGGAGACAGTACCCAGAGAATCGCAAAAGGAGTGGTTGAGGGAAAGACAGCTGGTCGTCCCGCAGCAATTCCGGGGTGAGTTGTTACGGATTGCCCATGAGATCCCACTAGCTGGACACTTGGAGATCAGCAAAACTAAGGCCCGGCTGTCTCAACACTTCTATTGGCCTAAGATGGCGACAGATGTGTCAAACTACTGCCGCTCCTGTATCACTTGTCAAAGAGTGGGGAAGGCGGGGCCTGCTCTTAAGGCTCCCCTGATCCCTTTACCAGTGATAGAGGAGCCTTTCCAGAGAATCGCGGTGGACATTGTGGGCCCCCTGGCCGTCTCCAGCAGCTCTGGAAAGCAATACATCCTTACTGTGGTAGACTATGCTACTCGGTACCCCGAGGCAGTAGCTCTGTCGTCAACTAGGGCAGATAAGGTAGCGGATGCCCTGTTGGCCATCTTTTCACATGTAGGATTTCCCAGGGAAATGCTTACTGATCAAGGGACCCAATTTATGTCTCGCCTAATGGAGGCTCTCTGTAAGAGAATGCAGATGAAGCACCTGGTATCGAGTGCGTATCACTCACAGACCAATGGCTTGTGTGAACGCTTCAATGGTACGCTCAAACAGATGCTACGCATGCTGGTTGAGACCCAAGGGCGCAACTGGTAGTGGTACCTCCCACACCTGCTATTTGCTTACCGAGAGGTTCCGCAGGCCTCGACAGGGTTCTCCCCCTTTGAGCTCCTGTACAGCAGGCGAGTCTGGGGACCCCTTGGGTTGGTAAGAGAATCCTGGGAAGAGGAGCCGAACCCTTCTGAAGTGTCCATAGTGGAGTATGTCATGCGCTTCCGTGACAAGATGCAGACCTTGATGCAGTTGGTGCATGAAAACATGACGCAGGCTCAGGCTGACCAGAAGCACTGGTACGACCGAGAGCGGACCTACCACGTGGGTCAAAAGGTGCGGGTGCTGGTCCCCGTACCAAAGGATAAGCTTCAGGCAGCCTGGGAGGGCCCGTACGTCGTCCACCAATAGCTCAACCCGGTCACCTACGTGGTCACACTTGACCACGCTCGGGGTAGGCGAAAGGTCTTTCACGTCAACATGATGAAGGCTCATCACGAACGTGAACCTTTCATCCTACCCGTCTGCAGCTTGCCCAAAGACGGGGAGGAAGACACCCTCCTGGACATGCTGGCCCAAGCCAAGGCCAATGGGTCCATCGAGGACGTGGAGGTAAGAGCCTCGTTAACTGAACCCCAGCGGTTGCAGTTGCAAACCACACTGGAACCCTTCCGGGTCGTGTTCTCCAACCTACCTGGGAGGACTGAGTTAGCAGTCCACGAGGTAGACACCGGGAATCACGCCCCACTACGGCGAACACCCTATCAAATCTCTGACCAGGTGCAGAAGATTATGCGCCAAGAGATCGATGAGATGTTACAGCTGGGGGTGATTTGACGGTCAAAGAGCGCGTGGGCCTCACCCGTAGTTCTCGTGCCAAAGAAAGAGCGGACCACCCGGTTCTGCGTGGACTACAGGGGGCTCAACGCCATCACAGCCTCTGACGCGCACCCAATGCCGCGCATCGAGGAGCTGCTGGATAGGTTAGCTGGAGCAGATTACCTAACAATAATGGATCTGAGTAGAGGATGCTGGCAGATTCCCCTAAGCCCCGAGGCGCAGGAGAAGTACGCCTTTATCACACCCTTCAGACTGTACGAGTCCACGGTCATGCCCTTCGGCATGAAGAATGCCCCTGCCACTTTCCAGCGGATGGTCAACCTCCTGCTTCCGGGACTGGAGAAGTACACCGTGGCGTACTTGGATGACATTGCCATCTCAGTTCTTCCTGGGAGGAACACCTGCAGCATCTCGAGGAGGTGCTCAGGCGAATTCACCAAGCAGGACTGACTATCAAGCCGGGAAAGTGCCAGATGGGCATGAGGGAGGTTCACTACCTGGGGCACCAGGTAGGCGGGAACACCCTGAAGCCAGAGCCGGAGAAAGTGGGCGCGATCGTGAACTGGCCCACTCCCGTGACCAAGAAACAGGTGATGTCCTTCCTGGGCACTGCAGGGTACTATAGGCGCTTCGTACAGCACTATAGTAGCCTGGCAAAACCTTTGACGGACCTCACCAGGAAGAAGCTACCCCACATTGTCAACTGGACAGATGGCTGTGAGGGGGCCTTCCAGGCGTTGAAAACTGCACTGTGCAACGCCCCTGTGTTGAAAGCAGTCGACAGCAGTCGAGCGTTCTTGGTGCAGACCGATGCCAGCGAGTTTGGCCTTGGTTCTGTGCTCAGCCAGGTTGACTCGGAGGACCAAGAGCACCCCGTGTTATACCTGAGCCGGAAACTTTTGCCGAAGGAAGTGGCCTACTCCACCATCGAGAAGGAGTGCCTGGCCATAGTCTGGGCCCTGCAGAGCTTGCAGCCCTACTTGTACGGTCGCCCCTGCACTTTGGTGACCGACCACGACCCTCTGCGCTGGCTAAACGCCATGGGTGGAACCAACGGCAGGTTGCTACGCTGGAGCCTTGCCCTTCAGCAGTTTGACTTCACTATTGAACACAAAACGGGCAAAGAGCATGGGAATGCAGATGGACTGTCCCGCCAGGGTGAACACACTGAGATGCGCATGGAGGCATACCGTGGGGTTCTACCTCCCTAGCGCACACCAAAAGGGGGAGGTGTCACGATATGGTATAAAATATCATATAAGTAGTTTCTCTTGTTAGCAGGCTGCGGGCTAAAAAAGCCCCCCTTCCCTTGCACTCAGCCAAGAGCTTTCCTTTCCAAGGGATGGGGGAAGAAGAGTTTATTACCTCTAGCTTGGAGAGCAAAGGTATTTACGACCGGCACTCCTGCAGTGGAAAGTGACCGGCTAGAACTGGATTCTAAGTCTCTAGAATCCATGGAAGTCCTTTGTTTTGTTTTTGTAAGATATTACGCAAACCATTTACGTTAAGAACACGAAAATATGTATTCTTAATCTCTCTCGGTGGATCTACCCATCACTCTTAACACGGGCTTCTAACTCCATCTGGTAAAGAAGTAGGGATTTCTCTGTAAATATGTATCCCAGATAGGACATATTTGATCTCATTAGAATGCCCACGTTAATCCGAGATGAATGCTGGGTTTGTTATGACTATGACATGTTTTGTAGCGGAGTTATAGAAATTAGATATAGGTTAGGGTAAAATTAGCTAACTGAAGAGGTAGGATGGACGAGGTGATCCAACCCCTTTCTGGGATGTTACAGGCTGCAGCTATAACTGTCTGCCCAGATCCCAGCAGTTTTCTTCTTGTCTTTTTGCTGGAGAGCCCTGAGCACGTCCCATGAACTGGGACGTATGGAGGCTCCACTAGCCTGGGTGCCTGCAATGCTCTGAGAACATGTGAGTGTTTTCTTTTCTCCTGTAATCCCTTTATGTTATAATTACCTTGCACATATTTGCAATTGTCTCATTTGTAAAATCTTTTGTAAAATATTTTGATAAAACACTGCCTGAAACTTTTGATGGGGTATATAATTTAATTCTAGTTCGTTCTCTTGTTCTAAACCGTACCCTAAGTCTCCTGATGGGAATTACGCTACTGTTGTGTTGGGTTAGCTTCGGACCCGTTTAATTGAAGCTGGTGGCAGCGATACCGTGTGCAGACTTTTGGGTGATGTTGTAGCGACTGCTGCGTTGATAATTATTGTTCCTGCCTGAGTGGGAGTAATTTATCGCGTCGCTGCAGCGTGCCCAATAGCCAGTACATAGCAGGCAACCTGTCTGGCGACTAATTACCCAGGGTGCAGTAACTAACAAGACCTGAGAGTAAGGGGGGGCGCTAGAGAGCTGCAAGTGTTAAGTGGAACTGTAAGCGGGATAAACATAAATCCCTGCAGTTCGTGGTATATTGAAGAGCAGTGGGATACCTAGAATAAGCCCCTGCTGTAAATTAAGAGGTCAATAGCCTTGTGTGTGTTTATTAATCACATTGTGAAGTGGAGGGATAACTAAGATAAGCCCCCCTGCACATGTGATAGCCGTCTGTTGGCCTAAAGTCACCCCAACCCGTGATGTAGGGGTTAGTCACGGTGTGAATCGTGACATGGATCTACGTCAGTTCTGTTTGTCGTATATCTTCAAGCCACATTCTGCCACTTACATTGGGTAGTGTAATACACTGGGCCTGAGTTTTGGTACAGTCTCCCCCCCAAAAAAGGGAGATTTTAGTTGGCACTAAGTGGATCTACGTCAGTTCTGTTAGTTTGTTGTATATCTTCCAGCAACATTCTGCCACTTACATTGTGTTGTGTAATACAGGGGGCCTCAGTTTTGTTGCAGTCTCCCCTCCACAAAAAAGGGAGATTTAAATTGGCACTAAGTGGATCTACGTCAGTTCTGTTTGTCGTATATCTTCCAGCCAAATTCTGCCACTTACACTGTGTAGTGTAATACACTGGGCCTGAGTTTTGGTGCAAGTCTCCCCCCAAAAAAGGGAGATTTTAATTGGCACTAAGTGGATCTACGGCTGTTCTGTTTGTCTTATATCTTCCAGCCACGTTCTGTCAGTTACATTGTGTAGTGTAATATACTGGGCCTGAGTTTTGTTGCAGTCTTCCCCCCCAAAAAAAGGGAGATTTAAATTGGCACTAAGTGGATCTACGTCAGTTCTGTTAGTTTATCGTATATCTTCCAGTCACGTTCTCCCACTTATATTCTGTAGTGTAATACGCTGGGCCTGAGTTTTGTTGCAGTCTCCCCCCCCAAAAAAAAGGGAGATTTTAATTGGCACAAAGTGGATCTACGTCTGTTCTGTTTGTCGTATATCTTCCAGCCACGTTCTGCCACTTACATTTTGTAGTGTAATACACTGGGCCTGAGTTTTGTTGCAGTATCCTCCTCCCCCCCGAAAAAAGGGAGATTTTAATTGGCACTAAGTGGATCTACGTCAGTTCTGTTTGTCGTATATCTTCCAGCCACGTTCTGCCACTTACATTGTGTAGCGTAATATACACTTTACTTGAGTTTTGTTGCATTCTCCCCTCCCCCCAAAAAAGGGAGATTTTAATTGGCACTAAGTGGATCTACGTCAGCTCTGTTTGTCGTATATCTTTCAGCCACGTTCTGCCAATTACATTTTGTGGTGTAATACACTGGGCCTGAGTTTTGTTGCAGTCTCCCCCCCCCCAAAAAAAGGAGATTTAAATTGGCACTAAGTGGATCTATGTCAGCTCTGTTAGTTTGTCGTATATCTTCCAGCCACGTTCTGCCACTTACATTGTGTAGTGTAATACACTGGGCCTGAGTTTTGTTGCAGTCTCCCCCCCCCAAAAAAAAAGGAGATTTAAATTGGCACTAAGTGGATCTATGTCAGCTCTGTTAGTTTGTCGTATATCTTCCAGCCACGTTCTGCCACTTACATTGTGTAGTGTAATACACTGGGCCTGAGTTTGTTGCAGACCCCCCCCCCCAAAAAAGGGAGATTTAAATTGGCACTAAGTGGATCTACGTCAGTTCTGTTTGTTGTATATCTTCCAGCCACGTTCTGCCACTTACATTCTGTAGTGTAATACACTGGGCCTGAGTTTTGTTGCAGTCCCGCCCCAAAAAAAGGGAGATATAATTTGGTACTAAGTGGATCTACTTCAGTTCTGTTTGTCGTGTATCTTCCAGCCACGTTCTGCCACTTACATTGTGTAGTGTAATACACTGGGCTTGCGTTTGTTGCAGACCCCCCCCCCAAAAAAAGGGAGATTTAAATTGGCACTAAGTGGATCTACGTCAGTTCTGTTTGTCGTATATCTTCCAGCCACGTTCTGCCACTTACATTGTGTAGTGTAATACACTGGGCCTGAGTTTTGTTGCAGTCTCCCCCCCCCCAAAAAAAGGGAGATTTTAATTGGCACTAAGTGGATCTACGTCAGTTCTGTTTGTCGCATATCTTCCAGCCACGTTCTGCCACTTACATTGTGTAGTGTAATACACTGTGCCTGAGTTTTGTTGCAGTCTCCACCCCCCAAAAAGGGAGATTTAAATTGGCACTAAGTGGATCTACGTCAGTTCTGTTAGTTTGCCGTATATCTTCCAGCCACGTTCTGCCACTTACATTGTGTAGTGTAATACACTGGGCCTGAGTTTGTTGCAGACCCCCCCCCCAAAAAAAGGGAGATTTAAATTGGCACTAAGTGGATCTACGTCAGTTCTGTTTGTTGTATATCTTCCAGCCACGTTCTGCCACTTACATTCTGTAGTGTAATACACTGGGCCTGAGTTTTGTTGCAGTCCCGCCCCAAAAAAAGGGAGATATAATTTGGTACTAAGTGGATCTACTTCAGTTCTGTTTGTCGTATATCTTCCAGCCACGTTCTGCCACTAACATTGTGTAGTGTAATACACTGGGCCTGAGTTTTGTTGCAGTCTCCCACCAAAAAAGGAGATTTAAATTGTCACTAAGTAGATCTACGTCAGTTCTGTTAGTTTGTCGTATGTCTTCCAGCCACATTCTGCCACTTACATTGTGTAGTATAATACACTGGGCCTGAGTTTTCCTGCAGTCTCCCCCCCCAAAAAAAGGGAGATTTAAATTGGCACTAAGTGGATCTACGTCAGTTTTGTTTGTTGTATATCTTCCAGCCACATTCTGCCACTTACATTGTGTAGTGTAATACACTGGGCCTGAGTTTTGGTGCAGTCCCCCCCCCAAAAAAAAAAGGCAGATTTAAATTGGCACAAAGTGGATCTACGTCTATTCTGTTTGTCGTATGTCTTCCAGCCACGTTCTGCCACTTACATTTTGTAGTGTAATACACTGGGCCTGAGTTTTGTTGCAGTCTCCCCCCCCCAAAAAAAGGGAGATTTTAATTGGCAGTAAGTGGATCTACGTCAGTTCTGTTTGTCGTATTTCTTCCAGCCACGTTCTGCCACTTACATTGTGTAGTGTAATATACACTTTACCTGAGTTTTGTTGCAGTCTCCCCCCCCAAAAAAGGGAGATTTAAATTGGTACTAAGTGGATCTACGTCAGTTCTGTTAGTTTGTCGTATATCTTCCAGCCACGTTCTGCCACTTACATTGTGTAGTGTAATACACTGGGCTTGCGTTTGTTGCAGACACCCCCCCCAAAAAAAAAAGGGAGATTTAAATTGGCACTAAGTGGATCTACGTCAGTTCTGTTTGTCGTATATCTTCCAGCCACGTTCTGCCACTTACATTTTGTAGTGTAATACGCTGGGCCTGAGTTTTGTTGCAGTCTCCCACCAAAAAAGGAGATTTAAATTGGCACAAAGTGGATCTACGTTTGTTCAGTTTGTTGTACATCTTCCAGCAACGTTCTGCCACTTACATTGTGTTGTGTAATACAGTGGGCCTCAGTTTTGGTGCAGTCTCCCCTCCACAAAAAAGGGAGATTTAAATTGGCACTAAGTGGATCTACGTCAGTTCTGTTTGTCGTATATCTTCCAGCCACATTCTGCCACTTACACTGTGTACTGTAATACACTGGGCCTGAGTTTTGGTGCAAGTCTCCCCCCAAAAAAGGGAGATTTTAATTGGCACTAAGTGGATCTACGGCTGTTCTGTTTGTCTTATATCTTCCAGCCACGTTCTGTCAGTTACATTGTGTAGTGTAATATACTGGGCCTGAGTTTTGTTGCAGTCTTCCCCCCCAAAAAAAGGGAGATTTAAATTGGCACTAAGTGGATCTACGTCAGTTCTGTTAGTTTATCGTATATCTTCCAGTCACGTTCTCCCACTTATATTCTGTAGTGTAATACGCTGGGCCTGAGTTTTGTTGCAGTCTCCCCCCCCCAAAAAAAGGGAGATTTTAATTGGCACAAAGTGGATCTACGTCTGTTCTGTTTGTCGTATATCTTCCAGCCACGTTCTGCCACTTACATTTTGTAGTGTAATACACTGGGCCTGAGTTTTGTTGCAGTATCCTCCTCCCCCCCGGAAAAAGGGAGATTTTAATTGGCACTAAGTGGATCTACGTCAGTTCTGTTTGTCGTATATCTTCCAGCCACGTTCTGCCACTTACATTGTGTAGCGTAATATACACTTTACTTGAGTTTTGTTGCATTCTCCCCTCCCCCCAAAAAAGGGAGATTTTAATTGGCACTAAGTGGATCTACGTCAGCTCTGTTTGTCGTATATCTTTCAGCCACGTTCTGCCAATTACATTTTGTGGTGTAATACACTGGGCCTGAGTTTTGTTGCAGTCTCCCCCCCCCAAAAAAAAGGAGATTTAAATTGGCACTAAGTGGATCTATGTCAGCTCTGTTAGTTTGTCGTATATCTTCCAGCCACGTTCTGCCACTTACATTGTGTAGTGTAATACACTGGGCCTGAGTTTGTTGCAGACCCCCCCCCAAAAAAGGGAGATTTAAATTGGCACTAAGTGGATCTACGTCAGTTCTGTTTGTTGTATATCTTCCAGCCACGTTCTGCCACTTACATTCTGTAGTGTAATACACTGGGCCTGAGTTTTGTTGCAGTCCCGCCCCAAAAAAAGGGAGATATAATTTGGTACTAAGTGGATCTACTTCAGTTCTGTTTGTCGTGTATCTTCCAGCCACGTTCTGCCACTTACATTGTGTAGTGTAATACACTGGGCTTGCGTTTGTTGCAGACCCCCCCCCCAAAAAAAGGGAGATTTAAATTGGCACTAAGTGGATCTACGTCAGTTCTGTTTGTCGTATATCTTCCAGCCACGTTCTGCCACTTACATTGTGTAGTGTAATACACTGGGCCTGAGTTTTGTTGCAGTCTCCCCCCCCCCCAAAAAAAGGGAGATTTTAATTGGCACTAAGTGGATCTACGTCAGTTCTGTTTGTCGCATATCTTCCAGCCACGTTCTGCCACTTACATTGTGTAGTGTAATACACTGTGCCTGAGTTTTGTTGCAGTCTCCACCCCGCAAAAAGGGAGATTTAAATTGGCAGTAAGTGGATCTACGTCAGTTCTGTTTGTTGTATATCTTCCAGCCACGTTCTGCCACTTACATTCTGTAGTGTAATACACTGGGCCTGAGTTTTGTTGCAGTCCCGCCCCAAAAAAAGGGAGATATAATTTGGTACTAAGTGGATCTACTTCAGTTCTGTTTGTCGTATATCTTCCAGCCACATTCTGCCACTTACATTGTGTAGTGTAATACACTGGGCCTGAGTTTTGTTGCAGTCTCCCACCAAAAAAGGAGATTTAAATTGTCACTAAGTAGATCTACGTCAGTTCTGTTAGTTTGTCGTATGTCTTCCAGCCACATTCTGCCACTTACATTGTGTAGTATAATACACTGGGCCTGAGTTTTCCTGCAGTCTCCCCCCCCAAAAAAAGGGAGATTTAAATTGGCACTAAGTGGATCTACGTCAGTTTTGTTTGTTGTATATCTTCCAGCCACATTCTGCCACTTACATTGTGTAGTGTAATACACTGGGCCTGAGTTTTGGTGCAGTCCCCCCCCCCAAAAAAAAAGGCAGATTTAAATTGGCACAAAGTGGATCTACGTCTATTCTGTTTGTCATATATCTTCCAGCCACGTTCTGCCACTTACATTTTGTAGTGTAATACACTGGGCCTGAGTTTTGTTGCAGTCTCCCCCCCCCAAAAAAAGGGAGATTTTAATTGGCAGTAAGTGGATCTACGTCAGTTCTGTTTGTCGTATTTCTTCCAGCCACGTTCTGCCACTTACATTGTGTAGTGTAATATACACTTTACCTGAGTTTTGTTGCAGTCTCCCCCCCCAAAAAAGGGAGATTTAAATTGGCACTAAGTGGATCTACGTCAGTTCTGTTAGTTTGTCGTATATCTTCCAGCCACGTTCTGCCACTTACATTGTGTAGTGTAATACACTGGGCTTGCGTTTGTTGCAGACACCCCCCCCAAAAAAAAAAGGGAGATTTAAATTGGCACTAAGTGGATCTACGTCAGTTCTGTTTGTCGTATATCTTCCAGCCACGTTCTGCCACTTACATTTTGTAGTGTAATACGCTGGGCCTGAGTTTTGTTGCAGTCTCCCACCAAAAAAGGAGATTTAAATTGGCACAAAGTGGATCTACGTTTGTTCAGTTTGTTGTACATCTTCCAGCAACGTTCTGCCACTTACATTGTGTTGTGTAATACAGTGGGCCTCAGTTTTGGTGCAGTCTCCCCTCCACAAAAAAGGGAGATTTAAATTGGCACTAAGTGGATCTACGTCAGTTCTGTTTGTCGTATATCTTCCAGCCACATTCTGCCACTTACACTGTGTACTGTAATACACTGGGCCTGAGTTTTGGTGCAGTCTTCCCCCCCAAAAAAAGGGAGATTTTAATTGGCGCTAAGTGGATCTACGTCTGATCTGTTTGTTTATATCTTCCAGCCACGTTCTGTCAGTTACATTGTGTAGTGTAATATACTGGGCCTGAGTTTTGTTGCAGTCTTCCCCCCCAAAAAAAGGGAGATTTAAATTGGCACTAAGTGGATCTACGTCAGTTCTGTTAGTTTATCGTATATCTTCCAGCCACGTTCTCCCACTTATATTCTGTAGTGTAATACACTGGGCCTCAGTTTTGTTGCAGTCTCCCCCCCCAAAAAAAAAAAAATGGAGACTTTAATTGGCACAAAGTGGATCTACGTCAGTTCTGTTTGTCGTACATCTTCCAGCCACGTTCTGCCACTTACATTTTGCAGTGTAATACGCTGGGCCTGAGTTTTGTTGCAGTCTCCCACCAAAAAAAGAGATTTAAATTGGCACAAAGTGGATCTACGTTTGTTCAGTTTGTTGTACATCTTCCAGCAACGTTCTGCCACTTACATTGTGTTGTGTAATACAGTGGGCCTCAGTTTTGGTGCAGTCTCCCCTCCACAAAAAAGGGAGATTTAAATTGGCACTAAGTGGATCTACGTCAGTTCTGTTTGTCGTATATCTTCCAGCCACATTCTGCCACTTACACTGTGTAGTGTAATACACTTGGCCTGAGTTTTGGTGCAGTCTTCCCCCCCCATAAAAGGGAGATTTTAATTGGCACTAAGTGGATCTACGTCTGTTCTGTTTGTCTTATATCTTCCAGCCAAGTTCTGTCAGTTACATTGTGTAGTGTAATATACTGGGCCTGAGTTTTGTTGCAGTCTTCCCCCCCAAAAAAAGGGAGATTTAAATTGGCACTAAGTGGATCTACGTCAGTTCTGTTAGTTTATCGTATATCTTCCAGCCACGTTCTCCCACTTATATTCTGTAGTGTAATACACTGGGCCTCAGTTTTGTTGCAGTCTCCCCCCCCCCCCCCCCAAAAAAAGGGAGATTTAAATTGGCACTAAGTGGATCTACGTCTGTTCTGTTTGTCGTATATCTTCCAGCCACGTTCTGCCACTTACATTTTGTAGTGTAATACACTGGGCCTGAGTTTTGTTGCAGTCTCCCCCCCCCCCAAAAAAAGTGAGATTTTAATTGGCACTAAGTGGATCTACGTCAGTTCTGTTTGTCGTATATCTTCCAGCCACGTACTGCCACTTACATTGTGTAGCGTAATATACACTTTACCTGAGTTTTGTTGCAGTCTCCCCCCCCCCAAAAAAAAGGGAGATTTTAATTGGCACTAAGTGGATCTACGTCAGCTCTGTTTGTCGTATATCTTCCAGCCACGTTCTGCCAATTACATTGTGTGGTGTAATACACTGGGCCTGAGTTTTGTTGCAGTCTCCCCCCCCAAAAAAAAAAGGGAGATTTAAATTGGCACTAAGTGGATCTATGTCAGCTCTCTTAGTTTGTCGTATATCTTCCAGCCACGTTCTGCCACTTACATTCTGTAGTGTAATACACTGTGCCTGAGTTTTGTTGCAGTCTCCTCCCCAAAAAAAGGGAGATTTAAATTGGCACTAAGTGCAGCGCCCCAGAAACCTGGTTGTTGCAGTATGGCACTCTGCCGCTAAGGAGAGTAGCGGTACGTCTGATGGCACTAAAGAGTTCTGACCAGGTATCACCAGAACACATTACACTTCACACTCCGGACACTAGGGGGAGAAAAAGGCTTTATTTATTGGGCCACTCCTCACACTGGTAAAACTGGGGGTTGGGGAGGAAGTTAGTTAGAAGCTGACTGGGTTGGAACCAGGCAACATCCCGAGGCAGGGGGTGTTGCAGGGAGAAGGCACAGGGGGGTCCCTGTCAGGCGTGGGAACCTGGCAGGTGCCTAGCGAACAGAACAGAACGTAACGGAACCGCGCCTGCACACCTTGCGGTGGTGTCCTAAGAAAGAGACAAGAAGGGAAGAATATTGTGGAACAGTGTAATACACAGTGTTCCACAGTGTTCTACGTCAGTTCTGTTAGTTTGTCGTATATCTTCCAGCCACGTTCTGCCACTTACATTGTGTAGTGTTATACACTAGGCCTGAGTTTTGTTGTAGTGTCCCTTCCCCCCAAAAAAAGGGAGATTTTAATTGGCACTAAGTTGATATACGTCAGTTCTGATAGTTTGTTGTACATCTTTCAGCAATGTTCTGCCACTTAAATTGTGTAGTGTAATACACTGGGCCTCAGTTTTGGTTCAGTCTCCCCTCCACAAAAAAAAGGGAGATTTAAATTGGCACTTAGTGGATCTACGTCAGTTCTGTTTGTCGTATATCTTCCAGCCACGTTCTGCCATCTACATTCTGTAGTGTAATACACTGGGCCTGAGTTTTGTTGCAGTCTCCCCCCCCCAAAAAAAAAGGAGATTTAAATTGGCACTAAGTGGATCTACTTCAGTTCTGTTTGTCGTATATCTTCCAGCCACGTTCTGCCACTAACATTGTGTAGTGTAATACACTGGGCCTCAGTTTTGTTGCAGTCTCCCCCCAAAAAAGGAGATTTAAATTGTCACTAAGTGGATCTACGTCAGTTCTGTTAGTTTGTCGTATGTCTTCCAGCCACGTTCTGCCACTTACATTGTGTAGTATAATACACTGGGCCTCAGTTTTGTTGCAGTCTCCCCCCAAAAAAGGAGATTTAAATTGTCACTAAGTGGATCTACGTCAGTTCTGTTAGTTTGTCGTATGTCTTCCAGCCACGTTCTGCCACTTACATTGTGTAGTATAATACACTGGGCCTGAGTTTTGGTGCAGTCTCCCCCCCCCAAAAAAGGGAGATTTTAATTGGCACTAAGTGGATCTGCGTCAGTTCTGTTAGTTTATCATATATCTTCCAGCCACGTACTGACACTTACATTGTGTATTGTAATACACCGGGCCTCAGTTTTGGTGTAGTCTCCCCCCCAAAAAAGGGAGATTTTAATTGGCACAAAGTGGATCTACGTCTGTTCTGTTTGCTGTATATCTTCCAGCCACGTTCTGCCACTTACATTGTGTAGTGTAATACACTGGGCCTGAGTTTTGGTGCAGTCTCCCCCCCAAAAAAGGGAGATTTAAATTGGCACTAAGTGGATCTACGTCTGTTCTGTTTGCTGTATATCTTCCAGCCACTTTCTGCCACTTATATTTTGTAGTTTAACCCCTTCACGACATGCGCCGTATATCTACTGCGCATGCCGTGAATCCCCCTTTGATGTGGGCTCCGGCGGTGAGCCCACATCAAAGTCGCGATATGTCAGCTGTTTTGTACAGCTGACATGTGCGCGCAATAGCGGCGGGTGAAATCGCTATTCACCCGCCGCTATTAACCTGTTAAATGCCGCTGTCAAACACAGACAGCGGCATTTAACTACCGCATCCGGCCGGGCGGCCGGATATGACGTCATCGCCGACCCCCGTCACATGATCGGGGGTCGGCGATGCATCAGGAAGGTAACCATAGAGATTCTTGAGACCTCTATGGTTACTGATGCAGGTCTGCTGTGAGCGCCCCCCTGTGGTCGGCGCTCTGTTGTGAATTCTGTGGCTGAATTCACTCCTGTGGTCACAAGTGGTACTGCAGCTTCTGGGCTTCCTCCCTGAGGTGTTCTGGTGAGCTCGTTGGCTGTCTTGTTATTTAACTCCACCTGATTCTGTCTTCCTTGCTCCTTGTCAATGTTCCAGTGTTGGATCTGAGCTTCTGGATCTTTCCTGTGGCCTGCTGCTCTGCTTAGATAAGTGCTTCTTTGCTTTTGTTGCTGTTTTTTCTGTCCAGCTTGTCTTTTCGTTTTTGCTGGAAGCTCTGAGACGCAAAGGGTGTACCGCCGTGCCGTTAGTTCGGCACGGTGGGTCTTTTTGCCCCCTTTGCGTGGTTTTTTGCTTTAGGGTTTTTTGTAGACTGCAAAGTTCTCTTTGCTATCCTCGCTCTATCTAGAATATCGGGCCTCACTTTGCTGAATCTATTTCATCCCTATGTTTTGTCTTTTCATCTTGCTAACAGTCATTATATATGGGGGGCTGCCTTTTCCTTTGGGGTATTTCTCTGAGGCAAGTCAGGCTTGTATTTCTATCTTCAGGCTAGTCAGTTCCTCAGGCTGTGCCGAGTTGCATAGGTAGTGTCAGGCGCAATCCACAGCTGCCTTTAGTTGTGTTTAGGATAGGTTCAGGTATTGCGGTCTACAGAGATTCCACGTCTCAGAGCTCGTTCTATTGTTTTTGGGTTATTGTCAGATCACTGTATGTGCTCTGATTACTGGCACACTGTGTTACTGGATTGCCTTCATAACAGTACAAGGAGCCAAAACTAATGATTCTCAATAGAGGGAAAAAAGAAGTTCTGACATCATTTTTTTTTCTCAGCTCTGTGTTCAGTCCTTTTTTTCCCCTAGACATTAGGGTGCTTCAGGACACAGCTGTGGACATGGATATTCAGGCTCTGTGCTCTTCAATGGATAATCTCGTTATAAATGTACAAAAGATTCAAGATACAATTGATCAGAAATCTATGCTAGAACCAAGAATTCCTATTCCTGATTTGTTTTTTGGTGATAGAACTAAGTTTCTGAGCTTCAAAAATAATTGTAAGCTATTTCTGGCCTTGAAACCTCATTCTTCTGGTAATTCAGTTCAACAGGTTTTGATTATTATTTCTTTTTTGCGCGGCGACCCTCAGGACTGGGCATTTTCTCTTGCGCCAGGAGACCCTGCATTGAGTGGTGTCGATGCGTTTTTCCTGGCGCTCGGATTGCTGTACGATGAGCCTAATTCAGTGGATCAGGCTGAGAAAAATTTGCTGGCTTTGTGCCAGGGTCAGGATGATATAGAAGTATTTTGTCAGAAATTTAGGAAGTGGTCAGTACTCACTCTGTGGAATGAATCTGCGCTGGCAGCTTTGTTCAGAAAGGGTCTCTCTGAGGCTCTTAAGGATGTCATGGTGGGTTTTCCTATGACTGCTGGTTTGAATGAGTCTATGTCTTTGGCCATTCAGATCGGTCGTCGCTTGCGCGAGCGTAAATCTGTGCACCATCTGGCGGTATTGTCTGAGATTAAACCTGAGCCTATGCAGTGCGATAGGACTATGACCAGAGTTGAACGGCAAGAACACAGACGTCTGAATGGGCTGTGTTTCTACTGTGGTGATTCCACTCATGCTCTTTCTGATTGTCCTAAGCGCACTAAGCGGTTCGATAGGTCTGCCGTCATTGGTACTGTACAGTCCAAATTCCTTCTGTCCATTACCTTTATATGCTCTTTGTCATCGTATTCTGTCATGGCGTTTGTGGATTCAGGCGCTGCCCTGAATCTGATGGATTTGGATTATGCTAAACGTTGTGGGTTTTTCTTGGAGCCTTTGCGGTGTCCTATTCCGTTGAGAGGAATTGATGCTACACCTTTGGCCAAGAATAAACCTCAGTACTGGGCCCAGCTGACCATGTGCATGGCTCCTGCACATCAGGAAGTTATTCGCTTTCTGGTGCTACATAATCTGCATGATGTGGTCGTGTTGGGGTTGCCATGGCTACAAACCCATAATCCAGTATTGGATTGGAACTCTATGTCGGTATCCAGCTGGGGTTGTCAGGGGGTACATGGTGATGTTCCATTTTTGTCTATTTCGTCATCCACTCCTTCTGAGGTTCCAGAGTTCTTGTCTGATTATCAGGATGTATTAGAAGAGCCCAAGTCCGATGCCCTACCTCCGCATAGGGATTGTGATTGTGCTATCAATTTGATTCCTGGTAGTAAATTCCCTAAAGGTCGTTTATTTAATTTATCCGTGCCTGAACACACCGCTATGCGCAGTTATTTGAAGGAATCCCTGGAGAAGGGACATATTCGCCCATCGTCATCACCACTGGGAGCAGGGTTCTTTTTTGTAGCCAAGAAGGATGGTTCGCTGAGACCGTGTATTGATTACCGCCTTCTTAATAAGATCACTGTTAAGTTTCAGTATCCCTTGCCATTGTTATCTGACTTGTTTGCTCGGATTAAGGGGGCTAGTTGGTTCACTAAGATAGATCTTCGTGGTGCGTATAATCTGGTGAGAATCAGGCAAGGAGATGAATGGAAAACGGCATTTAATATGCCCGAGGGTCATTTTGAGTATCTAGTGATGCCGTTCGGACTTGCCAATGCTCCATCTGTTTTTCAGTCTTTTATGCATGACATCTTCCGTGAGTATCTGGATAAATTCCTGATTGTTTACTCTGATGACATTTTGATCTTCTCAGATGATTGGGAGTCTCATGTGAAGCAGGTCAGAATGGTTTTCCAGGTCCTGCGTGCTAATTCTTTGTTCGTGAAGGGATCAAAGTGTCTCTTCGGTGTGCAGAAAGTTTCATTTTTGGGGTTCATCTTTTCCCCTTCTACTATCGAGATGGATCCGGTTAAGGTCCAAGCCATCCAGGATTGGACTCAGCCGACATCTCTGAAAAGTCTGCAAAAGTTCCTGGGCTTTGCTAATTTTTATCGTCGCTTCATCTGTAATTTTTCTAGCATTGCCAAACCATTGACCGATTTGACCAAGAAGGGTGCTGATTTGGTTAATTGGTCTTCTGCTGCCGTGGAAGCTTTTCAGGAGTTGAAGCGTCGTTTTTGTTCTGCCCCTGTGTTGTGTCAACCAGATGTTTCTCTTCCGTTCCAGGTCGAGGTTGATGCTTCTGAGATTGGAGCAGGGGCGGTTTTGTCACAGAGAGGTTCTGGTTGCTCAGTGTTGAAACCATGTGCTTTCTTTTCCAGGAAGTTTTCTGCTGCTGAGCGTAATTATGATGTGGGCAACCGAGAGTTGCTGGCCATGAAGTGGGCATTCGAGGAGTGGCGTCATTGGCTTGAAGGAGCTAAGCATCGCGTGGTGGTATTGACTGATCATAAGAACCTTACTTATCTCGAGTATGCCAAGCGCTTGAATCCTAGACAGGCCCGTTGGTCGTTATTTTTTGCTTGCTTCTATTTTGTGATTTCGTACCTTCCGGGCTCTAAAAATGTGAAGGCGGATGCTCTGTCTAGGAGTTTTGTGCCCGACTCTCCGGGTTTATCTGAGCCGGCAAGTATCCTCAAGGAAGGAGTCATTGTGTCTGCCATCTCCCCTGATTTGCGGCGAGTGTTGCAAAAATTTCAGGCTAATAAACCTGATCGTTGTCCGGCCGAGAAACTGTTCGTCCCTGATAGGTGGACTAGTAAAGTTATCTCTGAACTTCATTGTTCGGTGTTGGCTGGTCATACAGGAATCTTTGGTACCAGAGAGTTAGTGGCTAGATCCTTCTGGTGGCCATCTCTGTCACGGGATGTACGTACTTTTGTGCAGTCCTGTGGGATTTGTGCTAGGGCTAAGCCCTGCTGTTCACGTGCCAGTGGGTTGCTTTTGCCCTTGCCGGTCCCGAAGAGGCCTTGGACACATATTTCGATGGATTTCATTTCTGACCTTCCCGTTTCTCAAAAGATGTCAGTCATTTGGGTGGTCTGTGATCGCTTTTCTAAAATGGTCCATCTGGTGCCCTTGGTTAAATTGCCTTCCTCCTCTGATTTGGTGCCTTTGTTCTTCCAGCATGTGGTTCGTTTGCATGGCATTCCTGAGAATATTGTTTCTGACAGAGGTTCCCAGTTTGTTTCAAGGTTCTGGCGAGCCTTTTGTGGTAGGATGGGCATTGACCTATCTTTTTCCTCGGCTTTCCATCCTCAGACTAATGGCCAGACCGAACGAACCAATCAGACCTTGGAAACATATCTGAGATGTTTTGTTTCTGCAGACCAGGATGATTGGGTGTCCTTTTTGCCGTTGGCTGAGTTCGCCCTTAATAATCGGGCCAGCTCGGCTACCTTGGTCTCTCCATTTTTCTGCAATTCTGGGTTCCATCCTCGTTTCACTTCAGGACAGGTTGAGTCTTCGGACTGTCCTGGTGTGGATTCTGTGGTGGACAGGTTGCAGCAGATCTGGACTCAGGTAGTGGACAATTTGACCTTGTCCCAGGAGAAGGCTCAACTTTTCGCTAATCGCAGACGCCGTGTGGGTCCCCGACTTCGTGTTGGGGATCTGGTTTGGTTATCTTCTCGTCATATTCCTATGAAGGTTTCCTCTCCTAAATTTAAACCTCGTTTTATTGGTCCGTATAGGATTTCTGAGATTCTCAATCCTGTGTCCTTTCGTCTGACCCTCCCGGACTCCTTTTCCATACATAATGTATTCCATAGGTCGTTGTTGCGGAGATACGTGGCACCTATGGTTCCATCTGTTGAGCCTCCTGCCCCTGTTTTGGTGGAGGGGGAATTGGAGTATATTGTGGAGAAAATTTGGGATTCTCGTGTCTCTAGACGGAAACTCCAGTATCTGGTTAAATGGAAGGGTTATGCTCAGGAAGATAATTCCTGGGTTTTTGCCTCTGATGTCCATGCTCCAGATCTTGTTCGTGCCTTTCATGTGGCTCATCCTGGTCGGCCTGGGGGCTCTGGTGAGGGTTCGGTGACCCCTCCTCAAGGGGGGGGTTCTGTTGTGAATTCTGTGGCTGAATTCACTCCTGTGGTCACAAGTGGTACTGCAGCTTCTGGGCTTCCTCCCTCAGGTGTTCTGGTGAGCTCGTTGGCTGCCTTGTTATTTAACTCCACCTGATTCTGTCTTCCTTGCTCCTTGTCAATGTTCCAGTGTTGGATCTGAGCTTCTGGATCTTTCCTGTGGCCTGCTGCTCTGCTTAGATAAGTGCTTCTTTGCTTTTGTTGCTGTTTTTTCTGTCCAGCTTGTCTTTTCGTTTTTGCTGGAAGCTCTGAGACGCAAAGGGTGTACCGCCGTGCCGTTAGTTCGGCACGGTGGGTCTTTTTGCCCCCTTTGCGTGGTTTTTTGCTTTAGGGTTTTTTGTAGACTGCAAAGTTCTCTTTGCTATCCTCGCTCTATCTAGAATATCGGGCCTCACTTTGCTGAATCTATTTCATCCCTACGTTTTGTCTTTTCATCTTGCTAACAGTCATTATATGTGGGGGGCTGCCTTTTCCTTTGGGGTATTTCTCTGAGGCAAGTCAGGCTTGTATTTCTATCTTCAGGCTAGTCAGTTTCTCAGGCTGTGCCGAGTTGCATAGGTAGTGTCAGGCGCAATCCACAGCTGCCTTTAGTTGTGTTTAGGATAGGTTCAGGTATTGCGGTCTACAGAGATTCCACGTCTCAGAGCTCGTTCTATTGTTTTTGGGTTATTGTCAGATCACTGTATGTGCTCTGATTACTGGCACACTGTGTTACTGGATTGCCTTCATATCAGCGCTCACAGCACACCTGCATTTCTGCTACATAGCAGCGATCTGATGATCGCTGCTATGTAGCAGAGCCGATCAGGCTATGCCAGCTTCTAGCCTCCCATGGAGGCTATTGAAGCATGGCACAAGTAAAAAAAAATGTTTTTAAAAATATGAAAAAAATATAAAAAATATAAAAGTTTAAATCACCCCCCTTTCGCCCCATCCTAAATAAAACAATAAAAAAGCAACAAACCTACACGTATTTGGTATCGCCGTGTTTAGAATCGCCCGATCTATCAATTAAAAAAAAGCATTAACCTGATCGCTAAACGGCGTAACGAGAAAAAAATCCGAAACGCCAGAATTACGTTTTTTTGGTCGCCACGACATTGCATTAAAATGCAATAACGGGCGATCAAAAGAACGTATCTGCGCAAAAATTGTATCATTAAAAACGTCATCTCGGCACGCAAAAAATAAGCCTTCACCCGACCCCAGATCACGAAAAATGGAGACGCTACGGGTATCGGAAAATGGCACTTTTTTTTTTTTTTTTTTAGCAAAGTTTGGACTTTTTTTTCACCACTTAGATAAAAAATAACCTAGTCATGTTAGGTGTCTATGAACTCGTAATGACCTAGAGAATCATAATCGCAGGTTAGTTTTAGCATTTAGTGAACCTAGCAAAAAAGCCAAACAAAAAACAAGTGTTGGATTGCACTTTTTTTGCAATTTCACCGCACTTGGAATTTTTTCCCGTTTTCTAGTAAAAGACATTGTAAAACCAATGGTGTCGTTCAAAAGTACAACTTGTCCCGCAAAAAATAAGCCCTCACATGACCATATTGACGGAAAAATAAAAAAGTTATGGCTCAGGGAAGGAGGGAAGTGAAAAACGAAAACGCAAAAATGAAAAAGGGCCGCGACTTGAAGGGGTTAATACACTGGGCCTGAGTTCTGTTGCAGTCTCCCCCCCCCCCCCCAAAAAAAAAGGGAGATTTAAATTCCCAACAAGTTTATATACGCCTTCTACCTTGTTTTACAGTACCATTTAACGGTTGTTATTTTGATTAGATTTTTCGAAAAATGAGGAAGTCTGGTGGAAGAGGCCATAGGCGGTCGTTGACAGATGGTACTGATGGTGGTGGTGGTGGTGGAGCATCTGGTGGTAGTGGGAAAAGCAAAATAGCACCAAAGGCTCGAGGTGTTGAGCCAGTGTCATCGTCTGGCTACACAAGGCCTCGAACGCTCCCTTATCTGGGAGTAGGAAAACAGCTTTTAAAGCTGGAGCAGCAGGAAAAAGTTCCAGCTCTCTCGCCCCCTCTTCTGAAAGTTCGAAATATAAAAGCAGCGAGTCGTCAGTGGATGCTCTCGGTCAGGAACAAGTCACTTCCTTGTGTCCTTCACCCAAACCAAAAGTGAAGGATGCGGCAGGCGACACTACAGTTTACTCCATAGAGCTCTTTACGCATACCGTGCCTGGGTTAGAGAGGGAAATTGTTAAAAGCCCATTACAAGATGAATCGGACATGGAGTACACAGATGCACAACCACAGCTAGATTATTATGCTGTTCCATTGACTCAGATCACTACATTGCCCTCGCAGTGTACTGAGCCAGAATCTGACCCTGATGAGACTATGGTGCCCTGTCACGAACGCTATAGCACCTTACACGGTGACACAGAGGAAGGTGCACATGACATTGAAGAGGAGGTGATAGATGACCCAGTTGTTGACCCAGATTGGCAGCCATTGAGGGAAGAGGGTGCCGCTGCCAGTAGCTCAGAAGCGGAGGAGGATGATCCACAGCAGCCATCTACATCGCAACAGCTTTCATCTGGCAGGCCCGTATCTGGCCAAAAATGTTTGTCAAAACCAAAAATAGTTTTAGGACAGCGTGGCCATCCAGTGAAAGTAGCACAGCGTGCAATGCCTGAAAAGGTATTCCATAGTAGGAACAGTGCAGTGTGGGAATTTTTCAACCAAGATCCGAATGATCAGTGCAAAGTTATCTGTGAGAAATGCTCAAAGACCTTTAACAGAGGGAAGAATCTCCAAAATTTAAATACAACGTGCATGCTTAGACATTTAACCAGCATGCACTTGCAAGCCTGGATTAAATACCAAACGTCCCGTACCGTTGGTGCACCTGCTCAGAAAAAAAGGTAGTCAGCAACGCTATATTGCTTCCCTCACTGTAAGCCCTCCGGTTAGGACACCACCAGCAGCAAATTTGGAGGTAACATCGCAAGGCCAAAGCAGTCAGGGAATCACTAGGTTCTTGGTAGGAAACACTGTATGTAGGCCAACATCAAGAATACCATCACCAACCCTCTCTCAATCTGCTATGTCCACCACCACCCCTGCTAGTTCCACCATATGCAGCTCTCCAGTCCAGCTCACCATACAAGAGACTCTCATTAGGAAAATAAAGTACTCATCCTCTCATCTGCGTACACAGGGTTTGAACGCAAACATTGCTAGACTAATCTCGTTAGAGATGATGCCCTACCGGTTGGTTGAAAGGGAAGCTTTCAAAGCCCTGATGGCCTACGCAGTACCACGCTATGACCTACCCAGTCAACACTTCTTTGCAAGAAAATCCAGCCCAGTCCTCCACCAGCATGTCAAAGACCGCATTGTCCATGCACTGAGGCAATCAGTAAGTAGAAAGGTGCACCTCACAACAGATGCATGGACCAGTTGGCATGGCCATGGACGTTACGTGTCCATCATGGCACACTGAGTTAATGTGGTGGATGCAGGGTCCAGAGGGGACAGCCATAGTGGGACAGCTCTGCCTAGCCCACGGTCTAGGAAATAGTTGGCTGTAAACGTTTGCCACCCTTCCTCCTCCTCCTCCAGAAGTGAAAGCTCGTCCACAGAGTGCAGTCGCACGACCACTCCATCCGCAGCCGCAAGTGTTGCACACAAGGTGTTCCATTATGGAACAGCTAGTGGTAAGCGTCAGCAGGCTGTGTTAGAAATGAAGTGTTTGGGTGACAACAGACACACCGCGGAAGTACTGGCCGAGTACTTGCAGCAAGAATCTCAGTCATGGCTGGGCAGTGTACATCTTGAGGCAGGCAAGGTAGTCAGTGATAACGGAAGGAATTTTATGTCTGCCATAGCCCTTTCAGAACTGAAACACATACCTTGCCTGGCTCACACCTTGAACCTGGTGGTGCAGTGCTTCCGGAAAAATTATCCGGAGTTACCAGCCCTGCTCCTGAAGGTTCGAAGACTTTGCTCGCACATCCACCAGTCACCCGTTCACTCCAGCCGTATGCTGAACCATCAGCGGTCGCTGAATCTTCCCCAGCACCGCCTAGTAGTCGACGTTGCAACAAGGTGGAGCTCCACACTGCACATGCTTCAGAGGCTGTGTGAACAGAGGCATGCTGTAATTTATTTGTGGGAGGATACACATACACGGGCAGGCAGTTGGATGGCAGACATGGAGTTGTCTCGTGGGCAGCGGTCGAAGCTACAAGACCTCTGTCAAGTCCTTCAGTGTTTTGAGGAATGCTCACGGCTGGTAAGTGCAGATGACGCCGTCATAAGCATCAGCATCCCACTAATGCATCTGCTGATGCAAAGTTTGATGCATATTAAGGAGCAGGTGTCTGCAGCCGAGGAGCAGCCATTGTCTGCTCAGGGAACTCTCCTGGACGAGGTGACGGACGAAGAGGAGGAGGAGGAGGATGATGGGGATGAATATTTATGGGAGGAGGATGCTTCTCAGGGGCAATAGAAACTGGTGGCATTGCAAGGTCAGGTACAGGGTTTTTGCGGGACACAAGTGATGTTGATTTGCAAGAAAGTGCTCCTCAACCCAGCACAAGCAGTGAATTGACACCTGGAACATTGGCCCACATGGCTGAGTATGCCTTGCGCATCCTAAAAAGGGACCCCCGCATTATCAATATGATGACCGATGACGATTACTGGTTGGCCTGCCTCCTGGATCCACGATATAAAGGAAAATTACAAAATATCATGCCACATGAGAACCTTGAGCAAATATTGGCTACCAAACAAGCAACTCTTGTAGACCGTTTGGTTCAGGCAATTCCAGCACACAGCGGCGGTGATGGTTCTCACACGAGCCATAGGGGGCAACATGGCAGAGGTGTTAGAGGTGCACAAATCCGAAGTGGCATTGGACAGAGGGGTTTTATGACCCGGTTGTGGAGTGATTTCGCAATGACCGCAGACACGACAGGTACTCCTGCATCGATTCAAAGTGACAGCATTTGTCCAGTGTGGTTACGAACTATTTTTCCTCCCTTATCGATGTCCTCCCTCACAGGTCATTCCCCTTTGATTACTGGGCATCTAAAATAGACACCGGGTCTGAACTTGCAGAATATGCATTACAGGAGCTCGCTTGCCCAGCTGCTAGTGTGCTCTCAGAAAGAGTCTTCAGTGCTGCTGGTTCAATACTGACCGAAAAATGGACACGTCTGGCTACCCGAAATGTTGACGATCTAACCTTCATTAAAATGAACCAATCATGGATTTCAAATGATTTTGCCCCACCTTCCCCTGCTGACACGTAGCTTGCCTGAAAAATGTCTTGCTTTTGGCCTCGTCTTACTGACTGCTCCAATTCCTCCATTTGCAGCTGCTGAATGTCCACCATAGACCATTTTTATACCTCCCTAAATGGGCTGACTCCCCCCACAGGGCCCTGGTCACCACCTGGCGCAAGCACCCGTGCGAGTGCCGTTTGCCTGGACAGGTGGGTGCACGCACTCTTGGGCAACGGCACTGGCACAGGGTCCCTCATAGTACAATGAAGTGTCTCTGACGGTGGTGGTGCACAACCAACGTCAAACACATCATCGTAATATGAGGCGCCCTGTGCCAGTACCGCCGCCCACGAGAGAGTGTTTCCCCTCAGCTCGAACAGTGCTCTACCACTTGCAATACTTACCTCTCCCAGCTCCACCACTGTGTAGTCTGTGCTGTTAAATCCTTCAATGGCACTGCCAATACAAATTTGTTGAATTGATAGATGATAGTTAAAATACACAGGGGCCCTGGCCTCCATGTAGACCAGTTAATATTTGCGCCTACTACCACTGTCTGCTACTCAGCAGAGGAGCCCACCCCAGTACCTAGCTATGTCGCCTGTTGAGTCCTGTTACCAATTGTGAACTGCATTTAGCCTACTTTTTTATTTTAGGCCTAGTAACTGTGTCAGCCACTCCTTACAGTTGCCCTCCTCCACTGAACAAAGCAATGCAGCCTGTGCACTCCTGTTACCAATTTTGAACTGCATTTAACCTACTTTTTTATTTTAGGCCTACTAAGTCTGTCTGCGCCACTCATTACAGTTGTCCTCCTCCACTGAACAAACCAATGCCGCCTGTGTACTCCTGTTACCAATTTTGAACTGCATTTAGCCTACTTTTTTATTTTAGGCCTCCTAAGTCTCTCTGCGCCACTCCTTACAGTTGTCCTCCTCCTCTGAACAAAGCAATGCCGCCTGTGTACTCCTGTTACCAATTTTGAACTGCATTTAGCCTTGTTTTTTATTTTAGGCCTACTAAGTCTGTCTGTGCCACTCATTACAGTAGTCCTCCTCCACTGAACAAAGCAATGCCGCCTGTGTACTCCTGTTGCCAATTTTGAACTGCATTTAGCCTAGTTTTTTATTTTAGGCCTAGTAACTGTGTCAGCCACTCCTTACAGTAGTTCTCCTCCACTAAACAAAGCAATGCCGCCTGTGTACTCCTGTTACCAATTTTGAACTGCATTTTGCCTACTTTTTTATTTTAGGCCTAGTAACTGTGTCAGCCACACACCTTACAGTTGTCCTCCGCTGAACAAAGCAATGCCGCCAGTTTAGTCCTGTTAGCAATTTTGAACTGCATTTAGCCTACTTACTTTTAGGGGCCTACTAACTGTGTCAGCCTCTCATTACAGTTGTCCTCCGCTGAACAAAGCAATGCCGCCATTTTAGTCATGTTACCAATTTTGAACTGCATTTAGCCTACTTACTTATTTGGGCCTGGTAACTGTCTGCCCCTCATTACAGTTGTCCTCCACTGAACAAAGCAATGCCGCCTGTTTAGTCCTGTTAGCAATTTTGAACTGCATTTAGCCTACTTACTTTTTTGGGCCTACTAACTGTGTCAGCCTCTCATTACAGTTGTCCTCCTCCGCTGAACAAAGCAATGCCACCTGTTTAGTCCTGTTACCAATTTTGAACTGCATTTAGCCTACTTTCTTATATGGGCCTATATCTGTGTTTCCTTCTCATCCTGCCCATTGGCCAGCCACTGCTAGATGAGTCTGCTTGTACATTGACCCAGACCACTACATTTCCCTTGCACTCTACACAGCCAGAATCTGACCCTGCATACTATACAACCTTACACGGGAACAAAGAGGAAGGTGCAGATGAAAGTGCAGGTTCCTCCATCAGGTGGGGGGAAATACTCGTTGGCACTGGCAAAGGGCCCCTCATAGTACGCAAAAGTGTCTCTGGCAGTGGGAGGCCCCGCCCGCCATCAAACACACCTCCGTACTATGAGGGGCCCTGTGCCAGTGCCAACTAGTGGGACCCCCCTGCTTGCTCAGGATCACAGCACTTGCAAAGTTGAAATACTTACCTCTCCCTGCTCCACCGCCGTGACATATTCTGCGTTTCCTGGGCCCACGAAAATCTTGAGCAAGCCCTACCCCCCCCCCCCACAACTTTAGCCAAAAGACATGTGGTTTGTGCCAGCGAATCTCCAGCCAGGCATGGTAGTGTGTTACAATGGCCAAAATCTGGTGGCAGCTCTGGGCCTAGGCAACCTCACTCACATCCCATGTCTGGCACATGTGCTCAACTTGGTCGTGCAGAGTTTTTTGAGGGACTATCCGGATCTTGATGCACTGCTGCACAAGGTCCTCCTAGAGTGTGCTCACTTGCGGTGTTCCAGC
Source organism: Ranitomeya imitator (assembly GCF_032444005.1). Taxonomy (NCBI): domain Eukaryota; kingdom Metazoa; phylum Chordata; class Amphibia; order Anura; family Dendrobatidae; genus Ranitomeya; species Ranitomeya imitator. The sequence goes on from NC_091284.1 coordinate 300,391,648, forward strand.
ATGGCAAGATCGTGCATTTCAGCTCTGCAGCGCCGATTCTGCCTTCCGGAACATCGCATCATATGTGACCTACCCACCAGGTGGAATTCAACATTATATATTTTGGAGTGGTTGTGTGAGCAGCAGCCAGCAGTATTGGAGTACCAGCTGCATCAGGCGCAAAGAAGTCGCACTGCGTGCCGTTCAGACTTCACAACCACTGAGAGGGCCACTATGAAGGACATCCATCAGGTTTTGCTTGCCTTCGATGATTCCACGCGGATGGTGAGTGCAGATGATGCACTAGTCAGCATTACTGTCCCCCTTATCTGCCTGCTTGACAAAACACTGCAAGCGCTAAGGGATGAGGTGGTGGGAGAGGTGGAGGATGAGGAGTCACAAATGCCATCTGCTTCTGGACAGTATGCGCGACGTGGTTCCTCACAAAGGCCTAGGCAGGGGACACTTTGTGAGGAGGATGAGGAGGAGTCAATGGAGGAGGAAGACATCTGTCTAGAGGAGGGAGTTACACAATGCTCCACTAGTCAGTATGTACAGCGAGGGTGGGGTGATGCAGAGCAGGCAAGAGATCACGCCTCAAGCAGGGGACATAGTTTCTTGGCCAGTTGGCAATCTGCAGCACATGGTTGATTTCATGCTGCAGTGCCTGAGAAACGACCGCCGCATCGCCAACATTCTCCACACGGCTGATTATTGGGTGTACACCCTCCTAGATCCGTGCTACCATGACAACTTACAAAGCCTCATAACACCATTGAACCGGGAGCGTAAAATGCGGGAGTACCAAGACACGCTGGTGCAGTCCATCATCTTCTCCAGTCCAATCGAGAGAAGTGCTGCAGCCTGCTAGTGCTTTACAAAGCAGTTCAGTGCATCTATGCAGTGGAGGAAGCTCTGCACAAAGAGGGAGCCGAAGCAGTGCCTCAGCAAAAGGCAAAACCAGTAAGGCCCAACTGTGGCAAACTTTTGTGTGCCCACCACAAATGTCTACACCATCACAGACGGGTCCAGTCAGCAGGAGGCCACGTTTCCGTCAGATGGTGACAGACTACATGTCTTGCCCTCTCAGTGTACTCCCAGACAACTTTTCCCCCCTTCAAGTTTTGGGTCTTTAAGCTGGATACATGGCCAGAGCTTAGCCAGTATGCATTGGAGGTGCTGGCTTGCCCTGCTGCTAGTGTATTATCGGAATGCATCTTTAGTGCCGCAGGTGGTGTACTAACAGACCGTCACATGCGACTATCCTCCGATAATGTTGACCGGCTTACTTTTCTGAAAATGATCAAGGCCTGGACCTCGCAGGAATTTGCCACTCCTCTTCCAGATTAAACAATTGGCTGGCAACAGTATCCAGGGTCTCCTGTTGTGTTCATGTTTCTACCACCTGAACTGTAATCCCTGGGCTCCAACACCGCCAGTTGCTGCTCGGAAGTGCCATTTGCACAGTCAACACATGACCCAGTGTTATTGGGTTTCAGTAACGTCAGCTGATCCCCAGCTGTGTATCCGGCAATTGCTCCTGCTACCTCCTCACTCACACTACTACAGAAATGAAAGGGAACCTGTCCCCCCCAGGCGTTAGTAACTGAAAGGGCCACATTGTGCAGCAGTAATGCTGCACAATGAAAAGGTGGCTCTTTTAGTTATGCTCCTTGCACATGCTGAACTTAAAAATTTATAAAATGTGTCCCCTCACACCGTGAAACCATCCCTGGAGGAGGGATTTTCCTTCTTCATGAGACACAGCACAGCCGTCATTCTTACCCCCTTAGCACAGGGCGCTGCCTCGTCAGCGTTGTTTGAATCTGTCATGGAGCCTGCGCTGTTATGTTATCCCTTGGGCATGTGCAGTTAGCGCTGCTCCTCTTCTGACATCATTTGTTGTCAGGCTGACTGCGCCTCTGCGGCCACGCTGCCCGTGATCCCGCTCGGCAGTGTCTTCTGATTAATTCATGGACATGCACAGTGCATATCTTCGCCTCTCACTCATCTCTCTCCGCCTTATTCAGACTGTGTGGCGTCAGCTGATCCTTAATCGCATGCCACAGCCGTGATGCCGCACACTCTGATGAAGGTGTAATGAGATGCAGCACAGCCGTCATTCGTACCCCCTTGGCGCCAGGTTCCGCCTCCTCAGTGTTGTTTGAATCTGTCACGGAGCCTGCGCGGTTATGTTTAACCTTGGGCGCTGCCCGTCTTCTGACATCATTTGGTGTCAGGCTGACTGCGCCTATGCAACCACGCTGCCCGAGATTCCGCCCCGCAGTGTCTTCTGATTAATTCACACTGTGGGGCTGGGGTTCATGGGCATGAGCAGTGCATATCTTCGCCTCTCACTCATCTCCCTCCGCCTTCTTCAGACTGTGCGGCGTCCTTAATCACATGCCAAGGCCGTGACGCCGCACACTATGAAGAAGGCGGAAGGAGATGAGTGAGAGGCGAAGATATGCACTGCGCATACCCATGAATCCCAGCCCCGCAGTGTGAAAAAATCAGAAGACACTGCAAGGCGGGATCTCGGGTAGCACGGCCGCACAGGCGCAGTCAGCCTGACACCAAATTATGTCAAAAGATGGGTGTGAAGAAACCAGATTGTATCTTAATTACCCAGACAGCTGTTATGAACAGGTAATTCAGAACCACAATGGACATTGAAGTTCAGAGCACACAAAGTGACCTGACAATTACCAAAAAACATAGGACGAGCTCTGAGACGTGGGAACTCTGCTGACCGCATTCCCTAATCCTATCCAACCACACTAGAGGTAGCCGTGGAGCGCTCCTGACCAGACCTATGCGCCTCGAGCACAGCCTGAGAAACTAGCTAGCCCTGAAGATAGAAAAATAAGCCTATCTTGCCTCAGAGAGATACCCCAAAGGAAAAGGCAGCCCCCCACATATAATGACTGTGAGTTGAGATGAAAATACAAACGCAGAGATGAAATAGATTTAGCAAAGTGAGGCCCGACTTACTGAACAGACCGAGGATAGGAAAGATTGCTTTGCGGTCAACACAAAACCCTACAAACAACCACGCAGAGGGGGCAAAAAGACCCTCCGCACCGACTGAACGCACTGAACGTGGAGGAGACTGAATTCCAGAGGGAGGAAAAGAACAGACTGTCGTTCTATGGCCCAAACACTGCAGTAGAGATCATACGAGAGGTGATGGCTGATGTGCGTACTGATCTGAAGGAAGAGATGGCCGAGCGGACCAGGATAGAGCATGCCCAACATGCCTGGAATTCAGTCTCCTCCACGTTCACATTGGGGGGCGCTGCACTGTCGTGTTCCATGATGGCTGCTATAAAATCCGCTTTTGTTTTGTTGCTGGCGATTAACCCTCGGGCATCCACCAGATCTTTTAGTGTAGTCCTCTTTAACTTCTGGTAGTTGTCTTCCATTCATTCCTTTCCTCCTGTGGAAGGGGTATCACATCCCGCTGTCTGCCACCAGTGTAACGGAGTCTACTGTGCTGTAGTACCTCTTTCAGCACACCCCGTGTTTCAGGAGGTCCACTCTGCTTTTGCTGGATTCTGAATGAAGGACGCTGGCTGGAATTCCTTGATTACATGGGAGCATATAAAAGCTGACTGCTACTCCACATATTTCCAGTCTAAAAGAACCCACTTTATTCATAGCAAACAGAATATATAACACAGATACACAGAGAGAGAAAATACGCCAGACATACATTACAATAGCCGCCGGGGGCCGAAGCCTGCTGGTATTTACTGTGGGAATTACAAAGGTGGGGGAGGTCAGAGGGAGAATATCTTGTCCCCTCTGTCCAGGGATGCAGCTTGTGGACTGATGCATTTCACATGGAACCTATTATACATAATATATATATAGCATAACATATTCTTGGTGCTGGGGTTCAGTAACAACGGGCAGCGCTAACTGCGCAAAACAACACTGAGGAGGCGGCACCCGGCGCCAAGGGGGTACGAATGACGGCTGTGCTGCGTCTCATTACGAAGGAAAGCCCAACCTTCGGCATGGTTTCATGCTATCGGGGACACATTTTATAAGAGTTTAGTTTAGCGTGTGCAAGGAGCATAACTTAAAGAACCACCTTTTCCTTCTGCAGCATTAGTGCTGCACAAGGTGGCTCTTTCAGTTACAAAACGCCTGCGGGGGTTAAAGGTTCCCTTTCAACTTGCTCCAAGTAGGCCTCAGCCTACAGTCTGCTTCTCCTGCAATTCACTGGACTCCAACACCGCCAGTTGGTGCTCCGAAGTGCTGTCTGCACAGAAAAAAACACTTGCTCCTTTGTTAGTGGGGTTCATTAACGCCAGCTGCTCCCCTGCTGTGTATCCAGCAATTGCTCCACTCTGTTTCTCCTGTAATCCCTGGGCTAGAACACCGCCAGTTAGTGCTCGGAAGTGCTGTCTGCACAGAGAAAAACACTCGCTCCTGTGTTACTGGGGTTCATTAACGCCAGCTGCTCCCCTGCTGTGTATCCAGCAATTGCTCCACTCTGTTTCTCCTGTAATCCCTGGGCTCGAACACCACCAGTTGGTGCTCGGAAGTGCAGTCTGCACAAGAAAAAACACTCGCTCCTGTGTTAGTGGGGTTCAGTAACGCCAACTTCTCCCCTGCTGTGTATCCGGCAATTGCTCCTGCTACCTCCACACTCACACTTCTCCAGATTTCAAACTTGCTTAAATTAGGCCTCGACCTACACCCTGACTGACCCTGGGCTCCAACACCGCCAGTTGGTGCTCAGAAGTGCTGTCTGCACAGAGAAAAACACTTGCTCCTGTGTTAATGGGGTTCAGTAACGCCAGCTGTACCCCTGCTGTGCATCTGGCAATTGCTCCACTCTGTTTCTCTTGTAATCCCTGGGCTCCTACACTGCCAGTTGGTGCTCGGAAGTGCTGTCTGCACAGAAAAAAACACTCGCTCCTGCGTTAGTGGGTTTCAGTAACGCCAGCTGCTCCCCTGCTGTGTATCCGGCAATTGCTCCTGCTACCTCCACACTCACACTTCTCCAGATTTCAAACTTGCTCCAATTAGGCATCGGCCTACACCCTGATTGACCCTGGGCTCCAACACTGCCAGTTGGTGCTCGGAAGTGCTGTCTGCACAGAGAAAAACACTCGCTCCTGTGTTAGTGGAGTTCAGTAACGCCAGCTGCTCCTATGCTGTGTATCCGGCAATTCCTCCACTCTGTTTCTCCCGTAATCTCTGGGCTCCTACAAGGCCAGTTGGTGCTCGGAAGTGCTGTCTGCACAGAGAAAAACACTTGCTCCTGTGTTAATGGGGTTCAGTAACGCCAGCTGCTCCCCTGCTGTGTATCTGGCAATTGCTCCACTCTGTTTCTCTTGTAATCCCTGGGCTCCTACACTGCCAGTTGGTGCTCGGAAGTGCTGTCTGCACAGAAAAAAACACTCGCTCCTGCGTTAGTGGAGTTCAGTAACGCCAGCTGCTCCCCTGCTGTGTATCCGGCAATTGCTCCTGCTACCTCCACACTCACACTTCTCCAGATTTCAAACTTGCTCCAATTAGGCCTCGGCCTACACCCTGATTGACCCTAGGCTCCAACACCGCCAGTTGGTGCTCGGAAGTGCTGTCTGCACAGAGAAAAACACTCGCTCCTGTGTTAGTGGGGTTCAGTAATGCCAGCTGCTCACCTGCTGTGTTTCTGGCATTCGCTCCACTCTGTTTCTCCTGTGATCCCTGGGCTCCTACACTGCCAGTTGGTGCTCGGAAGTGCTGTCTGCACAGAAAAAAAACACTCGCTCCTGTGTTAGTGGGGTTCAGTAACGCCAGCTGCTCCCATGCTGTGTATCCGGCAATTCCTCCACTCTGTTTCTCCCGTAATCTCTGGGCTTCTTGTTGTGAATTCTGTGGCAGAGCTCCCTCCTGTGGTCACAAGTGGTACTTCGGCTGGTTCTCTCTGTGAGTTTCCGTTGGTGGAGGAAAGTGGTACTGCGGCTTCTGAGTTTCCTTCCTCAGGTGATGTGGTGAAGTCGTTAGGTGCTTCTCTATTTAACTCCACCTAGTGCTTTGATCCTGGCTTCCAGTCAATGTTCTAGTATTGGACCTGTTTCCTCCTGGATCGTTCCTGTGGCCTGCTGCTCTGCATAGCTAAGTTCCTCTTTGCTATTTGTTTGCTGTTTTTTTCTGTCCAGCTTGTCAATTTGTTTTTTTCTGCTTGCTGGAAGCTCTGGGACGCAGAGGGTGTACCTCCGTGCCGTTAGTTCGGTACGGAGGGTCTTTTTGCCCCCTTTGCGTGGTTTTTGTAGGGTTTTGTGTTGACCGCAAAGTTACCTTTCCTATCCTCGCTCTGTTCAGAAAGTTGGGCCTCACTTTGCTAAATCTATTTCATCTCTACGTTTGTCTTTTCATCTTAACTCACAGTCATTATATGTGGGGGCTGCCTTTTCCTTTGGGGTATTTCTCTGAGGCAAGGTAGGCTTATTTTCTATCTTCAGGCTAGCTAGTGTCTCAGGCCGTGCCGAGTTGCATAGGCAGCGTTAGGCGCAATCCATGGCTGCCTTTAGTGTGGTTGGAGAGGATTAGGGATTGCGGTCAACAGAGTTCCCACGTCTCAGAGCTCGTTCTTGTTTTTTGGTTTATTGCCAGGTCACTGTATGTGCGCTGACCTCTATGTCCATTGTGGTACTGAATTACCTTTTCATAACAGTACTGGAAGCCAAAGTACTAATGATTCTCAATAGAGGGAAAAAAGAAGTTCTGAGACCATTTTTTTTCTTTGCACTGTGTTTTGCCTTTTTTTTCCCCTAGACATTTGGGTGGTTCAGGACACAGGTGTAGCAATGGACATTAAAGGTCTGTCTTCATGTGTGGATCAGCTCACGGCAAGAGTGCAAAGTATTCAAGACTTTGTGGTTCAGAATTCTATGTTAGAACCGAGAATCCCTATTCCTGATTTGTTTTTTGGAGATAGAACTAAATTTCTGAATTTCAAAAATAATTGTAAACTATTTCTGGCTTTGAAACCTCGCTCCTCTGGTGACCCAGTTCAACAAGTTAGGATCGTTATTTCTTTTTTGCGTGGCGATCCTCAGGACTGGGCATTTTCCCTTGCGCCAGGGGATCCTGCATTAAGTAATATCGATGCATTTTTCCTGGCGCTCGGATTGCTGTACGATGAGCCTAATTCTGTGGATCAGGCAGAGAAGAATTTGCTGGCTCTGTGTCAGGGTCAGGATGAAATAGAGGTATATTGTCAGAAATTTAGAAAGTGGTCCGTACTCACTCAGTGGAATGAAGGTGCGCTCGCAGCTATTTTCAGAAAAGGTCTCTCTGAAGCCCTTAAAGATGTCATGGTGGGATTTCCTATGCCTGCTGGTCTGAATGAGTCTATGTCTTTGGCCATTCAGATCGGTCGACGCTTGCGCGAGCGTAAATCTGTGCACCATTTGGCGGTATTACCTGAGCTTAAATCTGAGCCTATGCAGTGCGATAGGACTTTGACCAGAGTTGAACGGCAAGAACACAGACGTCTGAATGGGCTGTGTTTCTACTGTGGTGATTCCACTCATGCTATCTCCGATTGTCCTAAGCGCACTAAGCGGTTCGCTAGGTCTGCCACCATTGGTACGGTACAGTCAAAATTTCTTCTGTCCGTTACCTTGATCTGCTCTTTGTCATCGTATTCTGTTATGGCATTTGTGGACTCAGGCGCTGCTCTGAATTTGATGGACTTGGAGTATGCTAGGCGTTGTGGGTTTTTCTTGGAGTCCTTGCAGTGTCCTATTCCATTGAGAGGAATTGATGCTACGCCTTTGGCCAAGAATAAGCCTCAGTACTGGACCCAGCTGACCATGTGCATGGCTCCTGCACATCAGGAGGTTATTCGCTTTCTGGTGTTGCATAATCTGCATGATGTGGTCGTGTTGGGGTTGCCATGGCTACAAGTCCATAATCCAGTTTTAGATTGGAAATCCATGTCTGTGTCCAGCTGGGGTTGTCAGGGGGTACATGGTGATGTCCCATTTCTGACTATTTCGTCATCCACCCCTTCTGAGGTTCCTGAGTTCTTGTCTGATTACCGGGATTTATTTGATGAGCCCAAGTCCGATACCCTACCTCCGCATAGGGATTGTGATTGTGCGATCGATTTGATTCCTGGTAGTAAATTCCCAAAAGGTCGACTGTTTAATTTATCTGTGCCTGAGCACGCCGCTATGCGGAGTTATGTGAAGGAGTCTTTGAAGAAGGGGCATATTCGCCCGTCATCGTCGCCATTGGGAGCAGGGTTCTTTTTTGTAGCCAAGAAGGATGGTTCACTGAGACCTTGTATAGATTACCGCCTTCTAAATAAGATCACGGTTAAATTTCAGTACCCCTTGCCATTGTTATCTGATTTGTTTGCTCGGATTAAGGGGGCTAGTTGGTTCACCAAGATAGATCTTCGTGGTGCGTATAATCTTGTGCGTATTAAGTGAGGCGATGAGTGGAAAACTGCATTTAATACGCCCGAGGGCCATTTTCAGTATCTAGTAATGCCATTCGGACTTGCCAATGCTCCATCAGTGTTTCAGTCCTTTATGCATGACATCTTCCGAGAGTACCTGGATAAATTCCTGATTGTGTACTTAGATGACATTTTGATCTTCTCGGATGATTGGGAGTCTCATGTGAAGCAGGTCAGAACGGTGTTTCAGGTCCTGCGTGCTAATTCTTTGTTTGTGAAGGGATCAAAGTGTCTCTTTGGTGTTCAGAAGGTTTCATTTTTGGGGTTCATCTTTTCCCCTTCTACTATCGAGATGGATCCTGTTAAGGTCCAAGCCATCCATAATTGGACTCAGCCGACATCTCTGAAAAGTCTGCAAAAGTTCCTGGGCTTTGCTAATTTTTATTGTCGCTTCATCTGCAATTTTTCTAGTATTGCTAAACCATTGACCGATTTGACCAAGAAGGGTGCTGATGTGGTCAATTGGTCTTCTGCTGCGGTGGAAGCTTTTCAAGAGTTGAAGCATCGTTTTTCTTCTGCCCCTGTGTTGTGTCAACCAGATGTTTCGCTTCCATTCCAGGTCGCGGTTGATGCTTCTGAGATTGGAGCAGGGGCTGTTTTGTCGCAGAGAAGTTCTGATTGCTCGGTGATGAAACCATGCGCCTTCTTTTCCAGGAAGTTTTCGCCTGCTGAGCGTAATTATGATGTGGGCAATCGAGAGTTGCTGGCCATGAAGTGGGCATTAGAGGAGTGGCGTCATTGGCTTGAAGGAGCTAAGCATCGCGTGGTGGTCTTGACTGATCATAAGAACTTGACTTATCTCGAGTCCGCCAAGCGGTTGAATCCTAGTCAAGCTCGTTGGTCATTGTTTTTTGCCCGTTTTGACTTTGTGATTTCACACCTTCCGGGCTCTAAAAATGTGAAGGCGGATGCTCTGTCTAGGAGTTTTGTGCCCGACTCCCGGGGTGTATCTGAGCCGGCGGGTATCCTCAAAGAGGGAGTAATTGTGTCTGCCATCTCCCTTGATTTGCGGCGGGTGCTGCAAAAATTTCAGGCTAATAAACCTGATCGTTGCCCAGCGGAGAAACTGTTTGTCCCTGATAGGTGGACGAATAAAGTTATCTCTGAGGTTCATTGTTCGGTGTTGGCTGGTCATCCTGGAATCTTTGGTACCAGAGAGTTGGTGGCTAGATCCTTCTGGTGGCCATCTCTGTCGCGGGATGTGCGTACTTTTGTGCAGTCCTGTGGGATTTGTGCTCGGGCTAAGCCCTGCTGTTCTCGTGCCAGTGGGTTGCTTTTGCCCTTGCCGGTCCCGAAGAGGCCTTGGACACATATCTCTATGGATTTTATTTCGGATCTTCCCGTCTCTCAAAAGATGTCAGTCATTTGGGTGGTCTGTGATCGCTTCTCTAAGATGGTCCATTTGGTACCCTTGTCTAAATTGCCTTCCTCCTCTGATTTGGTGCCATTGTTTTTCCAGCATGTGGTTCGTTTGCATGGCATTCCGGAGAATATCGTTTCTGACAGAGGTTCCCAGTTTGTTTCGAGGTTTTGGCGAGCCTTTTGTGGTAGGATGGGCATTGACTTGTCTTTTTCCTCGGCTTTCCATCCTCAGACTAATGGCCAGACCGAACGAACCAATCAGACCTTGGAAACATATCTGAGATGCTTTGTTTCTGCTGATCAGGATGACTGGGTGTCCTTTTTGCCTTTGGCTGAGTTCGCCCTTAATAATCAGGCCAGCTCGGCTACCTTGGTTTCACCATTTTTCTGCAACTCTGGGTTCCATCCTCGTTTCTCTTCAGGGCAGGTTGAGTCTTCGGACTGTCCTGGTGTGGATACTGTGGTGGACAGGTTGCAGCAGATTTGGACTCATGTGGTGGACAATTTGACTTTGTCCCAGGAGAAGGCTCAACGTTTCGCTAATTGCAGACGCTGTGTGGGTCCCCGACTTCGGGTTGGGGACTTGGTTTGGTTATCTTCTCGTCATATTCCTAGGAAGGTTTCCTCTCCTAAGTTTAAACCTCGTTTTATTGGTCCATATAGGATTTCTGAGGTTCTTAATCCTGTGTCTTTTCGTCTGACCCTTCCAGATTCATTTTCCATACATAACGTATTCCATAGGTCATTGTTGCGGAGATACGTGGCACCTATGGTTCCATCTGTTGATCCTCCTGCCCCGGTTTGGTGGAGGGGGAGTTGGAGTATATTGTGGAGAAGATTTTGGATTCTCGTGTTTCAAGGCGGAGACTCCAGTATCTGGTTAAGTGGAAGGGTTATGCTCAGGAAGATAATTCTTGGGTCTTTGCCTCTGATGTCCATGCTCCCGATCTTGTTTGTGCCTTTCATATGGCTCATCCTGGTCGTCCTGGGTGCTCTGGTGAGGGTTCGGTGACCCCTCCTCAAGGGGGGGGTACTGTTGTGAATTCTGTGGCAGAGCTCCCTCCTGTGGTCACAAGTGGTACTTCGGCTGGTTCTCTCTGTGAGCTTCCGTTGGTGGAGGAAAGTGGTACTGCGGCTTCTGAGTTTCCTTCCTCAGGTGATGTGGTGAAGTCGTTAGGTGCTTCTCTATTTAACTCCACCTAGTGCTTTGATCCTGGCTTCCAGTCAATGTTCTAGTATTGGACCTGTTTCCTCCTGGATCGTCCCTGTGGCCTGCTGCTCTGCATAGCTAAGTTCCTCTTTGCTATTTGTTTGCTGTTTTTTTCTGTCCAGCTTGTCAATTTGTTTTTTTCTGCTTGCTGGAAGCTCTGGGACGCAGAGGGTGTACCTCCGTGCCGTTAGTTCGGTACGGAGGGTCTTTTTGCCCCCTTTGCGTGGTTTTTGTAGGGTTTTGTGTTGACCGCAAAGTTACCTTTCCTATCCTCGCTCTGTTCAGAAAGTTGGGCCTCACTTTGCTAAATCTATTTCATCTCTACGTTTGTCTTTTCATCTTAACTCACAGTCATTATATGTGGGGGCTGCCTTTTCCTTTGGGGTATTTCTCTGAGGCAAGGTAGGCTTATTTTCTATCTTCAGGCTAGCTAGTTTCTCAGGCCGTGCCGAGTTGCATAGGCAGCGTTAGGCGCAATCCACGGCTGCCTTTAGTGTGGTTGGAGAGGATTAGGGATTGCGGTCAACAGAGTTCCCACGTCTCAGAGCTCGTTCTTGTTTTTTGGGTTATTGCCAGTTCACTGTATGTGCGCTGACCTCTATGTCCATTGTGGTACTGAATTACCTTTTCATAACAGCTTCTACACCGCCAGTTGGTGCTCGGAAGTGATGTCTGCACAGAGAAAAACACTCACTCCTGTGTTAGTGGGGTTCAGTAACGCCAGCTGCTCCCCTGCTGTTCATCCAGCAATTGTTCCACTCTATTTCTCCTGTAATCCCTGGGCTCCTACACCACCAGTTGGTGCTCGGAAGTGCTGTCTGCACAGAGAAAAACACTCGCTCCTGTGTTAGTGGGGTTCAGTAATACCAGCTGCTCTCCTGCTGTGTATCCGGCAATTGCTCCACACTGTTTCTCCTGTAATCCCTGGGCTCCTACCCCTCCAGTTTGTGCTCGGAAGTGCTGTCTGCACAGCGAAAAACACTCGCTCCTGTGTTAGTGGGGTTCAGTAACGCCAGCTGCTCCCCTGCTGTGTATCTGGCAATTGCTCCACTCTGTTTCTCTTGTAACACCTGGGCTCCTACACCGCCAGTTTCTGTCTGTACAGAAAAAATCAATCGCTCCTGCATTAGTGGGGTTCAGTAACGCCAGCTGCTCCCCTGCTTTGTATCCGGCAATTGATCCTGCTACCTCCACACTCACACTTCTCCAGATTTCAAACTTGCTCCAATTAGATCTCGGTCTACACACTGATTGACCCTGGGCTCCAACACCGCCAGTTGGTGCTCGGAAGTGCTGTCTGCACAGAGAAAAACACTCGCTCCTGTGTTAGTGGGGTTCAGTAACGCCAGCTGCTCCCCTGCTGTGTATCTGGCAATTGCTCCACTCTGTTTCTCTTGTAACACCTGGGCTCCTACACCGCCAGTTTCTGTCTGTACAGAAAAAATCAATCGCTCCTGCGTTAGTGGGGTTCAGTAACGCCAGCTGCTCTCCTGCTGTGTATCCGGCAATTGCTCCTGCTACTTCCACACTCACACTTCTCCAGATTTCAAACTTGCTTCAATTATGCCTCGGCCTACACCCTGATTGACCCTGGGCTCCAACACCGCCAGTTGGTACTCGGAAGTGCTGTCTGCACAGAGAAAAACACTTGCTCCTGTGTTAATGGGGTTCAGTAATGCCAGCTGCTCCCCTGCTGTGTATCTGGCAATTGCTCCACTCTGTTTCTCTTGTAATCCCTGGGCTCCAACACCGCCCGTTGGTGCTCAGAATTGCTGTCTGCACAGAAAAAACACTCACTCCTGTGTTAGTGGGGTTCAGTAATGCCAGCTGCTCCCCTGCTGTGTATCCGGCAATTGCTTCTGCTACCTCCACACTCATACTTCTCCAGATTTCAAATTTGCTCCAATTAGGCCTCGGCCTACACCCTGATTGACCCTGGGCTCCAACACTGCCAGATGGTGCTCGGAAGTGCTGTCTGCACAGAGAAAAACACTCGCTCCTGTGTTAGTGGGGTTCAGTAACGCCAGCTGCTCCCATGCTGTGTATCCGGCAATTACTCCACTCTGTTTCTCCTGTAATCTCTGGGCTCCTACACCGCCAGTTGGTGCTCGGAAGTGCTGTCTGCACAGAGAAAAACACTTGCTCCTGTGGGTTCAGTAGTACCACCTGCTCCCCTGCTGTGTATCCAACAAATGCTCCACTCTGTTTCTCCTGTAATCCCTGGGCTCCTACACCGCCAGTTGGTGCTCGGAAGTGCTGTCTGCACAGAGAAAAACACTCGCTCCTGTGTTAGTGGGGTTCAGTAATGCCAGCAACTTCCCTGCTGTGTATCCAGCAATTGCTCCACTCTGTTTCTCCTGTAATCCCTGGGCTCCTACACCGCAAGTTGGTGCTCGGAAGTGCTATCTGCACAGAGAACAACACTTGCTCCTGTGTTAGTAGAGGTCAGTAACACTAGCTGCTCCCCTGCTCTCTATCCGGCAATTGCTCCTGCTACCTCCACACTCACACTACTCCAGATTTCAAACTTGCTCAAGTTAGGCCTCGGTCTACACCCTGATTGACTGTGGGTTCCAACACCACCAGTTGGTGCTCGGAAGTGCTGTCTGCACAGAGAAAAACACTCGCGCCTGTGTTAGTGGTGTTCAGTAATGCCAGCTGCTACCCTGCTGTGTAATCGGCAATTGCTCCTGCTACCTCCACACTCACACTACTCCAGATTTCAAACTGGCTCCAATTAGATCTCGGTCTACACCCTGATTGACCCTGGGCTCCAACACCGCCAGTTAGTGCTCGGAAGTGCTGTCTGCAGAGAGAAAAACACTCGCTCCTGTGTTACTGGGGTTCAGTAATGCCAGCTGCTCCCCTGCTGTGTATCTGGCATTCGCTCCACTCTGTTTCTCCTGTGATCCCTGGGCTCCTACACTGCCAGTTGGTGCTCGGAAGTGCTGTCTGCACAGAAAAAAACACTCGCTCCTGTGTTAGTGGGGTTCAGTAATGCCAGCTGCTCCCCTGTTGTGTATCCGGCAATTGCTCCTGCTAGCTCCATACTCACACTTCTCCAGATTTCAAACTTACTCCAATTAGGCCTCGGCCTACACCCTGATTGACCCTGGGCTACAACACTGCCAGTTGGTGCTCGGAAGTGCTGTCTGCACAGAGAAAAACACTCGCTCCTGTGTTAGTGGGGTTCATTAACGCCAGCTGCTCAACTGCTGTGTATCCGGCAATTGCTCCTGCTACCTCCACACTCACATTTCTCCAGATTTCAAAATTGCTTCAATTAGGCCTCGGCCTACACCCTTATTAACCCTGGGCTCCAACACCGCCAGTTTGTGCTCGGAAGTGCTGTCTGCACAGAGAAAAACACTTGCTCCTGTGTTAGTAGGGTTCAGTAACGCCAGCTGCTCCCTTGCTGTGTATCTGGCAATTGCTCCACTCTGTTTCTCTTGTAATCCCTGGGCTCCTACACCGCCAGTTGGTGCTCGGAAGTGCTGTCTGTACAGAAAAACATCACTCGCTCCTGCGTTAATGGGGTTCAGTAACGCCAGCTGCTTCCCTGCTGTGTGTCTGGCTATTGCTCCTGCTACCTCCACACTCACACTTCTCCAGATTTCAAACTTGCTCCAATTAGGTCTCGGCCTACACACTGATTGACCCTGGGCTCCAACACCGCCAGTTGGTGCTCAGAAGTGCTGTCTGCACAGAGAACAACACTTGCTCCGTGTAAGTAGAGGTCAGTAACACCAGCTGCTCCCCTGCTCTGTATTTGGCAATTGCTCCTGCTACCTCCACACTCACACTACTCCAGATTTCAAACTTGCTCAAGTTAGGCCTCGGTCTACACCCTGATTGACCGTGGGCTCCAACACCACCAGTTGGTGCTCGGAATTGCTGTCTGCACAGAGAAAAACACTTGCTCCTGTGTTAATGGGGTTCAGTAACGCCAGCTGCTCCCCTGCTGTGCATCTGGCAATTGCTCCACTCTGTTTCTCTTGTAATCCCTGGGCTCCTACACCGCCAGTTGGTGCTCGGAAGTGCTGTCTGTACAGAAAAAATCACTCGCTCCTGCGTTAGTGGGGTTCAGTAACGCCAGCTGCTTCCCTGCTGTGTGTCCGGCAATTGCTCCTGCTACCTCCACACTCACATTTCTCCAGATTTCAAAATTGCTTCAATTAGGCCTCGGCCTACACCCTGATTGACCGTGGGCTCCAACACCACCAGTTGGTGCTCGGAAGTGCTGTCTGCACAGAGAAAAACACTCGCGCCTGTGTTAGTGGTGTTCAGTAACGCCAGCTGCTACCCTGCTGTGTAACCGGCAATTGCTCCTGCTACCTCCACACTCACACTTCTCCAGATTTCAATCTTGCTCCAATTAGATCTCGGCCTACACCCTGATTGACCCTGGGCTCCAACACCGCCAGTTAGTGCTCGGAAGTGCTGTCTGCAGAGACAAAAACACTCGCTCCTGTGTTACTGGGGTTCAGTAATGCCAGCTGCTCCCCTGCTGTGTATCTGGCATTCGCTCCACTCTGTTTCTCTTGTGATCCCTGGGCTTCTACACTGCCAGTTGGTGCTCGGAAGTGCTGTCTGCACAGAGAAAAACACTCGCTCCTGTGTTAGTGGGGTTCATTAACGCCAGCTGCTCCCCTGCTGTGTATCCGGCAATTGCTCCTGCTCCCTCCACACTCACATTTCTCCAGATTTCAAAATTGCTTCAATTAGGCCTCGGCCTACATCCTTATTAACCCTGGGCTCCAACACCGCCAGTTTGTGCTCGGAAGTGCTGTCTGCACAGAGAAAAACACTTGCTCCTGTGTTAGTAGGGTTCAGTAACGCCAGCTGCTCCCTTGCTGTGTATCTGGCAATTGTTCCACTCTGTTTCTCTTGTAATCCCTGGGCTCCTACACCGCCAGTTGGTGCTCGGAAGTGCTGTCTGTACAGAAAAAATCAATCGCTCCTGCGTTAGTGGGGTTCATTAACGCCAGCTGCTTCCCTGCTGTGTGTCCGGCAATTGCTCCTGCTACTTCCACACTCACATTTCTCCAGATTTCAAAATTGCTTCAATTAGGCCTCGGCCTACACCCTTATTGACCCTGGGCTCCAACACCGCCAGTTTGCGCTCGGAAGTGCTGTCTGCACAGAGAAAAACACTCGCTCCTGTGTTAGTGGGCTTCAGTAACGCCAGCTACTCCCCTGCTGTGTATCCGGCAATTGCTCCACTCTGTTTCTCCTGAAATTCCTGGGCCCCTACACCGCCAGTTGGTGCTCGGAAGTGCTGTCTGCACAGAGAACGACATTTGCTCCTGTGTTAGTGGAGGTCAGTAACACCAGCTGCTCCCCTGCTGTGTATCCGGCAATTGCTCCTGCTACCTTCACACTACCCCAGATTTCAAACTTGCTCAAGTTAGGCCTCGGTCTACACCCTGATTGACCGTGGGCTCCAACACCACCAGTTGGTGCTCGGAAGTGCTGTCTGCACAGAGAAAAACACTCGCGCCTGTGTTAGTGGTGTTCAGTAATGCCAGCTGCTACCCTGCTGTGTAATCGGCAATTGCTCCTGCTACCTCCACACTCACACTACTCCAGATTTCAAACTGGCTCCAATTAGATCTCGGTCTACACCCTGATTGACCCTGGGCTCCAACACCGCCAGTTAGTGCTCGGAAGTGCTGTCTGCAGAGAGAAAAACACTCGCTCCTGTGTTACTGGGGTTCAGTAATGCCAGCTGCTCCCCTGCTGTGTATCTGGCATTCGCTCCACTCTGTTTCTCCTGTGATCCCTGGGCTCCTACACTGCCAGATGGTGCTCGGAAGTGCTGTCTGCACAGAAAAAAACACTCGCTCCTGTGTTAGTGGGGTTCAGTAATGCCAGCTGCTCCCCTGTTGTGTATCCGGCAATTGCTCCTGCTAGCTCCATACTCACACTTCTCCAGATTTCAAACTTACTCCAATTAGGCCTCGGCCTACACCCTGATTGACCCTGGGCTACAACACTGCCAGTTGGTGCTCGGAAGTGCTGTCTGCACAGAGAAAAACACTCGCTCCTGTGTTAGTGGGGTTCATTAACGCCAGCTGCTCAACTGCTGTGTATCCGGCAATTGCTCCTGCTACCTCCACACTCACATTTCTCCAGATTTCAAAATTGCTTCAATTAGGCCTCGGCCTACACCCTTATTAACCCTGGGCTCCAACACCGCCAGTTTGTGCTCGGAAGTGCTGTCTGCACAGAGAAAAACACTTGCTCCTGTGTTAGTAGGGTTCAGTAACGCCAGCTGCTCCCTTGCTGTGTATCTGGCAATTGCTCCACTCTGTTTCTCTTGTAATCCCTGGGCTCCTACACCGCCAGTTGGTGCTCGGAAGTGCTGTCTGTACAGAAAAACATCACTCGCTCCTGCGTTAGTGGGGTTCAGTAACGCCAGCTGCTTCCCTGCTGTGTGTCTGGCTATTGCTCCTGCTACCTCCACACTCACACTTCTCCAGATTTCAAACTTGCTCCAATTAGGTCTCGGCCTACACACTGATTGACCCTGGGCTCCAACACCGCCAGTTGGTGCTCAGAAGTGCTGTCTGCACAGAGAACAACACTTGCTCCGTGTAAGTAGAGGTCAGTAACACCAGCTGCTCCCCTGCTCTGTATTTGGCAATTGCTCCTGCTACCTCCACACTCACACTACTCCAGATTTCAAACTTGCTCAAGTTAGGCCTCGGTCTACACCCTGATTGACCGTGGGCTCCAACACCACCAGTTGGTGCTCGGAATTGCTGTCTGCACAGAGAAAAACACTTGCTCCTGTGTTAATGGGGTTCAGTAACGCCAGCTGCTCCCCTGCTGTGCATCTGGCAATTGCTCCACTCTGTTTCTCTTGTAATCCCTGGGCTCCTACACCGCCAATTGGTGCTCGGAAGTGCTGTCTGTACAGAAAAAATCACTCGCTCCTGCGTTAGTGGGGTTCAGTAACGCCAGCTGCTTCCCTGCTGTGTGTCCGGCAATTGCTCCTGCTACCTCCACACTCACATTTCTCCAGATTTCAAAATTGCTTCAATTAGGCCTCGGCCTACACCCTTATTGACCCTGGGCTCCAACACCGCCAGTTTGCGCTCGGAAGTGCTGTCTGCACAGAGAAAAACACTTGCTCCTGTGTTAGTGGGGTTCAGTAACGCCAGCTGCTCCCCTGCTGTGTATCTGACGATTGCTCCACTCTGTTTCTCTTGTAATACCTGGGCTCCTACACCGCCAGTTTCTGTCTGTACAGAAAAAATCAATCGCTCCTGCATTAGTGGGGTTCAGTAACGCCAGCTGCTTCCCTGCTTTGTATCCGGCAAATGCTCCTGCTACCTCCACACTCACACTTCTGCAGATTTCAAACTTGCTCCAATTAGGTCTCGGCCTACACACTGATTGACCCTGGGCTCCAACACCGACAGTTGGTGCTCACAAGTGCTGTCTACACAGAGAACAACACTTGCTCCTGTGTTAGTAGAGGTCAGTAACACCAGCTGCTCCCCTGCTCTGTATCCGGCAATTGCTCCTGCTACCTCCACACTCACACTACTCCAGATTTCAAACTTGCTCAAGTTAGGCCTCGGTCTACACCCTGATTGACCGTGGGCTCCAACACCACCAGTTGGTGCTCGGAAGTGCTGTCTGCACAGAAAAAAAACACTCACTCCTGTGTTAGTGGGGTTCAGTAATGCCAGCTGCTCCCCTGCTGTGTATCCGGCAATTGCTCCTGATAGCTCCATACTCACACTTCTCCAGATTTCAAACTTACTCCAATTAGGACTCGGCCTACACCCTGATTGACCCTGGGCTACAACACTGCCAGTTGGTGCTCGGAAGTGCTGTCTGCACAGAGAAAAACACTCGCTCCTGTGTTAGTGGGGTTCATTAACGCCAGCTGCTCCCCTGCTGTGTATCCGGCAATTGCTCCTGCTACCTCCACACTCACATTTCTCCAGATTTCAAAATTGCTTCAATTAGGCCTCGGCCTACATCCTTATTAACCCTGGGCTCCAACACCGCCAGTTTGTGCTCGGAAGTGCTGTCTGCACAGAGAAAAACACTTGCTCCTGTGTTAGTAGGGTTCAGTAACGCCAGCTGCTCCCTTGCTGTGTATCTGGCAATTGCTCCACTCTGTTTCTCTTGTAATCCCTGGGCTCCTACACCGCCAGTTGGTGCTCGGAAGTGCTGTCTGTACAGAAAAAATCACTCGCTCCTGCGTTAGTGGGGTTCATTAACGCCAGCTGCTTCCCTGCTGTGTGTCCGGCAATTGCTCCTGCTACTTCCACACTCACATTTCTCCAGATTTCAAAATTGCTTCAATTAGGCTTCGGCCTACACCCTTATTGACCCTGGGCTCCAACACCGCCAGTTTGCGCTCGGAAGTGCTGTCTGCACAGAGAAAAACACTTGCTCCTGTGTTAGTGGGGTTCAGTAACGCCAGCTGCTCCCCTGCTGTGTATCTGACGATTGCTCCACTCTGTTTCTCTTGTAATACCTGGGCTCCTACACCGCCAGTTTCTGTCTGTACAGAAAAAATCAATCGCTCCTGCATTAGTGGGGTTCAGTAACGCCAGCTGCTTCCCTGCTTTGTATCCGGCAAATGCTCCTGCTACCTCCACACTCACACTTCTGCAGATTTCAAACTTGCTCCAATTAGGTCTCGGCCTACACACTGATTGACCCTGGGCTCCAACACCGACAGTTGGTGCTCACAAGTGCTGTCTACACAGAGAACAACACTTGCTCCTGTGTTAGTAGAGGTCAGTAACACCAGCTGCTCCCCTGCTCTGTATCCGGCAATTGCTCCTGCTACCTCCACACTCACACTACTCCAGATTTCAAACTTGCTCAAGTTAGGCCTCGGTCTACACCCTGATTGACCGTGGGCTCCAACACCACCAGTTGGTGCTCGGAAGTGCTGTCTGCACAGAAAAAAAACACTCGCTCCTGTGTTAGTGGGGTTCAGTAATGCCAGCTGCTCCCCTGCTGTGTATCCGGCAATTGCTCCTGATAGCTCCATACTCACACTTCTCCAGATTTCAAACTTACTCCAATTAGGACTCGGCCTACACCCTGATTGACCCTGGGCTACAACACTGCCAGTTGGTGCTCGGAAGTGCTGTCTGCACAGAGAAAAACACTCGCTCCTGTGTTAGTGGGGTTCATTAACGCCAGCTGCTCCCCTGCTGTGTATCCGGCAATTGCTCCTGCTACCTCCACACTCACATTTCTCCAGATTTCAAAATTGCTTCAATTAGGCCTCGGCCTACATCCTTATTAACCCTGGGCTCCAACACCGCCAGTTTGTGCTCGGAAGTGCTGTCTGCACAGAGAAAAACACTTGCTCCTGTGTTAGTAGGGTTCAGTAACACCAGCTGCTCCCTTGCTGTGTATCTGGCAATTGCTCCACTCTGTTTCTCTTGTAATCCCTGGGCTCCTACACCGCCAGTTGGTGCTCGGAAGTGCTGTCTGTACAGAAAAAATCACTCGCTCCTGCGTTAGTGGGGTTCATTAACGCCAGCTGCTTCCCTGCTGTGTGTCCGGCAATTGCTCCTGCTACTTCCACACTCACATTTCTCCAGATTTCAAAATTGCTTCAATTAGGCCTCGGCCTACACCCTTATTGACCCTGGGCTCCAACACCGCCAGTTTGCGCTCGGAAGTGCTGTCTGCACAGAGAAAAACACTTGCTCCTGTGTTAGTGGGGTTCAGTAACGCCAGCTGCTCCCCTGCTGTGTATCTGGCAATTGCTCCACTCTGTTTCTTCTGTAATCCCTGAGCTCCTACACCGCCAGTTGGTGCTCAGAAGTGCTGTCTGCACAGAGAAAAACACTCGCTCCTGTGTTAGTGGGCTTCAGTAACGCCAGCTACTCCCCTGCTGTGTATCGGGCAATTGCTCCACTCTGTTTCTCCTGAAATCCCTGGGCCCCTACACCGCCAGTTGGTGCTCGGAAGTGCTGTCTGCACAGAGAACGACATTTGCTCCTGTGTTAGTGGAGGTCAGTAACACCAGCTGCTCCCCTGCTGTGTATCCGGCAATTGCTCCTGCTACCTTCACACTACTCCAGATTTCAAACTTGCTCAAGTTAGGCCTCGGTCTACACCCTGATTGACCGTGGGCTCCAACACCACCATTTGGTGCTCGGAAGTGCTGTCTGCACAGAGAAAAACACTCGCTCCTGTGTTAGTGGCTTTCAGTAACGCCAGCTGCTACCCTGCTGTGTAATCGGCAATTGCTCCTGCTACCTCCACACTCACACTACTCCAGATTTCAAACTTGCTCCAATTAGATCTCGGCCTACACCCTGATTGACCCTGGGCTCCAACACCGCCAGTTAGTGATCGGAAGTGCTGTCTGCAGAGAGAAAAACACTCGCTCCTGTGTTAGTGGGGTTCAGTAACGCCAGCTGCTCCCCTGCTGGGTATCCGGCAATTGCTCCTGCTACTTCCACACTCACACTTCTCCAGATTTCAAACTTGCTTCAATAAGGCCTCAGCCTACACCCTGATTGACCCTGGGCTCCAACACTGCCAGATGGTGCTCGGAAGTGCTGTCTGCACAGAGAAAAACACTCGCTCCTGTGTTAGTGGGGTTCAGTAACGCCAGCTGCTCCCATGCTGTGTATCCGGCAATTACTCCACTCTGTTTGTCCAGTAATCTCTGGGCTCCTACACCACCAGTTGGTGCTCGGAAGTGCTGTCTTCACAGAGAAAAACACTCGCTCCTGTGTTAGTGGGGTTCAGTAGTACCACCTGCTCCCCTGCTGTGTATCCAGCAATTGCTCCACTCTGTTTCTCCTGTAATCCCTGGGCTCCTACACCGCCAGTTGGTGCTCGGAAGTGCTGTCTGCACAGAGAAAAACACTCGCTCCTGTGTTTGCGGGGCTCAGTAACGCCAGCTACCCCCCTGCAGTGTATCCGGCAATTGCTCCTGCTACCTCCACACTCACACTACTCCAGATTTCAAACTTGCTCAAGTTAGGCCTCGGTCTACACCCTGATTGACCGTGGGCTCCAACACCACCAGTTGGTGCTCGGAAGTGCTGTCTGCAGAGAGAAAAACACTCGCTCCTGTGTTACTGGGGTTCAGTAATGCCAGCTGCTCCCCTGCTGTGTATCTGGCATTCGCTCCACTTTTTTTCTCCTGTGATCCCTGGGCTCCTACACTGCCAGTTGGTGCTCTGAAGTGCTGTCTGCACAGAAAAAAAAACTCGCTCCTGTGTTAGTGGGGTTCAGTTATGCCAGCTGCTCCCCTGCTGTGTGTCCGGCAATTGCTCCTGCTAGCTCCATACTCACACTTCTCCAGATTTCAAACTTACTCCAATTAGGCCTCGGCCTACACCCTTATTAACCCTGGGCTCCAACACCGCCAGTTTGTGCTCGGAAGTGCTGTCTGCACAGAGAAAAAAATTTGCTCCTGTGTTAGTAGGGTTCAGTAACGCCAGCTGCTCCCTTGCTGTGTATCTGGCAATTGCTCCACTCTGTTTCTCTTGTAATCCCTGGGCTCCTACACTGCCAGTTGGTGCTCGGAAGTGCTGTCTGTACAGAAAAAAATCACTCGCTCCTGCGTTAGTGGGGTTCAGTAACACCAGCTGCTTCCCTGCTGTGTGTCCGGCAATTGCTCCTGCTACCTCCACACTCACATTTCTCCAGATTTCAAAATTGCTTCAATTAGGCCTCGGCCTACACCCTTATTGATGCTGGGCTCCAACACCGCCAGTTGGTGCTCAGAAATGCTGTCTGCACAGAGAAAAACACTCGCTCCTGTGTTAGTGGGGTTCAGTAACGCCAGCTGCTCCCCTGCTGTGTATCTGGCAATTGCTCCACTCTGTTTCTCTTGTAACACCTGGGCTCCTACACCGCCAGTTTCTGTCTGTACAGAAAAAATCAATCGCTCCTGCGTTAGTGGGGTTCAGTAACGCCAGCTGCTCCCCTGCTTTGTATCCGGCAATTGATCCTGCTACCTCCACACTCACACTTCTCCAGATTTCAAACTTGCTCCAATTAGATCTCGGTCTACACACTGATTGACCCTGGGCTCCAACACCGCCAGTTGGTGCTCAGAAGTGCTGTCTGCACAGAGAAAAACACTCGCTCCTGTGTTAGTGGGGTTCAGTAACGCCAGCTGCTCCCCTGCTGTGTATCTGCAAATTGCTCCACTCTGTTTCTCTTGTAACACCTGGGCTCCTACACCGCCAGTTTCTGTCTGTACAGAAAAAATCAATCGCTCCTGTGTTAGTGGGGTTCAGTAACGCCAGCTGCTCCCCTGCTTTGTATCCGGCAATTGATCCTGCTACCTCCACACTCACACTTCTCCAGATTTCAAACTTGCTCCAATTAGATCTCGGTCTACACACTGATTGACCCTGGGCTCCAACACCGCCAGTTGGTGCTCGGAAGTGCTGTCTGCACAGAGAAAAACACTTGCTCCTGTGTTAGTGGGTTTCAGTAACGCCAGCTACTTCCCTGCTGTGTATCCGGCAATTGCTCCACTCTGTTTCTCCTGAAATCCCTGGGCTCCTACACCGCCAGTTGGTGCTCGGAAGTGGTGTCTGCACAGAAAACAACACTTGCTCCTGTGTTAGTGGAGGTCAGTAACACCACCTGCTCCCCTGCTGTGTTTCCGGCAATTGCTCCTGCTACCTCCACACTCACACTACTCCAGATTTCAAACTTGCTCCAATTAGATCTCGGCCTACACCCTGATTGACCCTGGGCTCCAACACCGCCAGTTAGTGCTCGGAAGTACTGTCTGCAGAGAGAAAAACACTTGCTCCTGTGTTACTGGGGTTCAGTAATGCCAGCTGCTCCCCTGCTGTGTATCTGGCATTCGCTCCACTGTTTCTCCTGTGATCCCTGGGCTCCTACACTGCCAGTTGGTGCTCGGAAGTGCTTTCTGCACAGAAAAAAAAACACTCGCTCCTGTGTTAGTGGGGTTCAGTAATGCCAGGTGCTCCCCTGCTGTGTATCTGGCAATTGCTCCTGCTAGCTTCATACTCACACTTCTCCAGATTTTAAACTTACTCCAATTAGGCCTCGGCCTACACCCTGATTGACCCTGGGCTACAACGCTGCCATTTGGTGCTCGGAAGTGCTGTCTGCACAGAGAAAAACACTCGCTCCTATGTTAGTGGGGTTCAGTAACGCCAGCTGCTCCCCTGCTGTGTATCCGGCAATTGCTCCACTCTGTTTCTCCTGTAATCCCTGGGCTCCTACACCACCAGTTGGTGCTCGGAAGTGCTGTCTGCACAGAGAAAAACACTCGCTCCTGCATTAGTGGGGTTCAGTAACTCCAGCTGCTCCCCTGCTGTGTATCCGGAAATTGCTCCTGCTACCTCCACACTCACACTACTCCAGATTTCAAACTTGCTCAAATTAGGCCTCGGTCTACACCAGAACAACAACCTTTATAGAAAAAGATACCAGAAATAAAACTATATGTGGTTAATGAAAAAATATATATACCACTTACTCCTTAAAAAATTTCATCAGACCAAAAAATATTTTATAAAAATATTTTTATTCAAATATAATCACAATAATATCACCAAGAACGTATATACTTAGAAATCTTTATTAAAAACAAAACAGATTAAAATAAATGGCTATATTTATTAAAAACACATAAAGTATATATATGCATATAAATATCTATCTCAGCAAATCAGGTTTAATGGGGATTTGATATTTTAATATTTTCACAACCCCTGTATGTGCAGAACAGGGCAAACCCAAACTGATTGGCATAAAATGTATAAAAAAAATCTATTCTTTGTGTAAATATATAATCTAACCCGCAGCAAATAAATTAAAAGTATATAATATGTGATCAATTATATAATATATATAAATAAGTAATGTGATGAAAAAATATAATAAAATATATCTATATATACCATGTGTATAACACAAAATATTTAATTATAATAAAGTGCTTTTAGTGCAATCAATAAAAAATATATGAATTATATACAAAACGCAATATATACAATCAACCAGTGTATAAAAGATCCAACACCATGGTGTGATTATATTGTAAATCACATATGCTGCCAAATATATAACAAATTGTAGTGCAATATAATATACCAACCAGTATAGGGATGCCGCTGCCCCGCACACACCACTCCAACGCACGTTTCGCTCGCCGCTTCGTCAGGGAGTGATGTGAATGGGGCAGGAGGGCTCATATATAGCGAAATAACAGCTGCAAAATATTTATAATTAAGAGACGCCATAGTTACATGGCGCCGAGATACCGCATGCAGCTACCGCCATCACTGTGACCAGAACCCGGAAGTGCGTCATCGAGGGCGTCACCTGACACAGTCAACAACACACACTCTAGGACTCCAGCCACAGGACGGGAGCGGCGCACGCGCATATCGGCGCACAGCGTCACCGCCATTTAGGGAAAGGGCAAAAGATCTAGATGGGATTAAACATACAATAACATTAAGACCATACAGAAATCATGCAAAATACTATCCATTGATATTACCACAGTGTTTAAAAATTGCTGATAAAGATTCAATGACATAACTATATATATAAACATAATATAAATGAATAATTATAAATATGAAAAATAGAATATAAAAATTATAAATAAATGAATGAAAAACGAAATACAATACCTGAGAATACAAAACCATACATGCATGCAATGCCATACAAAAACTAGAAAACATGCACCCAACAGTCCAAAAACATACTGAACAACACATATATATGTACATATATATATATATATATACATACACACATGCACACAACACGCACATACAAAATGCATACATAACACATACATATGTACACACATACATGCGTACACACATACAACGATACATATATAACCTGACAACAAAGCACAACAAACAACAACACACACACACAATCACCCCAACCAAAAACACCATACCACAACCTGTGGACATGTACCCAATGTATGTCTAAACCAAAATTGGAGTGCACATTGAATGATCCAAAAATATAACATAATGCCTGTATATTGCACTCTATACTTATTTATATCTCAAAATACGCATACATACACCAGCATCTGGCCCGACTGATGATTTTAAGCGGCCCGCCAGCTAGCTGTCACTTCTGACAGCCGCCCTCGGCACCGCTCGGCCAGCCACTTCTGAGGAGGAGCAGAGCCGGGTTGATTACATGTTTATCGGTGGCGGCAGCCATCTTCCCGAGGCCGCGCGTGCGCAGATGGAGTGCTCTGCTTCACGAGGCTTCAGGAAAATGGCCGCGGGAGGCCGTGCGTGCGCAGATGGAGATCGTGGCAGCCATTTTCCTGAATCCAAGTTTGCAGATTTAGATCTCGGCTTCAGGAAAACGGCCGCCGCGATCTCCATCTGCACACGCGCGGCCTCCCGCGGCCATTTTCCTGAAGCCCTGTGAAGCAGAGCACTCCATCTGCGCACGCACGGCCTCGGGAAGTTGGCCGCCGCCACCGATATTCAACCCGGCTCTGCTGCTCACATTGCATTCCTGGCCGCTGCATCACCTCACCTGTGGAAGGGACCCTGCGCACGCCATACTGCACCTCTGCCGCCGCACCACCACTGCTGAAACCCCCCCATGTACACCAGGCGGTAGCGTCGCCCGCCTAAGCAGGTAGGGACCCTGCTCAGGTGCACGCCACACCGCATCACCCCACCTCTGCAGACACCATGCCTGCTGTGACCCTGCTCTGCCACCGCCAGCCCTCAGGAAAGAATCTTACCATAAGATACTGTAAATTCGGACAATAAGACGGACCCCTATCTTATAAAAAATCTTTTTTTCTGCAATTTTCACCCCAAATTTGGGGTGCGCCTTATGGTCCGGTGCGTCTTATAGTCCGAAAAATATGGTAATTATATTAGTTCGGCCCTCTAAAACCATCCCACTTTCTCATGCGGCCCCATGGCAAAATTAATTGCCCACCCCTGGTCTACACCCTGATTGACCGTGGGCTCCAACACCGCCAGTTGGTGCTCAGAAGTGCTGTCTGCACAGAGAAAAACACTCGCTCCTGTGTTGGTGGGGTTCAGTAACGCCAGCTGCTCCCCTGTTGTGCATCCAGCAATTGTTCCTCTCTCTTTCTCCTGTAATCCCTGGGCTCCAACACCACAAGTTGGTGCTCGGAATTGCTGTCTGCACAGAGAAAAACACTCGCTCCTGTGTTAGTGGGGTTCAGTAACGCCAGCTGCTCCCCTGTTGTGCATCCAGCAATTGTTCCACTCTGCTTCTCCTGTAATCACTGGGCTTCTACACCACCAGTTGGTGTTCGGAAGTGCTGTCTGCACAGAGAAAAACACTCGCTCTTGTGTTAGTGGGGTTCAGTAACGCCAGCTGCTCCCCTGCTGTTCATCCAGCAATTGTTCCACTCTGTTTCTCCTGTAATCCCTGGGCTCCTACACCACCAGTTGGTGCTCGGAAGTGCTGTCTGCACAGAGAAAAACACTCGCTCCTGTGTTAGTGGGGTTCAGTAATACCAGCTGCTCCCCTGCTGTGTATCCGGCAATTGCTCCACTCTGTTTCTCCTGTAATCCCTGGGCTCCTACACCGCCAGTTGGTGCTGGGAAGTGCTGTCTGCACAGAGAAAAACACTTGCTCCATTGTTAGTGGGGTTCAGTAACGCCAGCTACTCCCCTGCTGTGTATCCAGCAATTGCTCCACTCTGTTTCTCCTGTAATCCCTGGGCTCCTACACCGCCAGTTGGTGCTCGGAAGTGCTGTCTGCACAGAGAAAAACACTCGCTCCATTGTTAGTGGGGTTCAGTAACACCAGCTGCTCCCCTTCTGTGTATCCGGCAATTGGTCCTTCTACCTCCACACTCACACTACTCCAGATTATAAACTTGCTCAAGTTAGGCCTCGGTCTACACTCTGATTGACCGTGGGCTCCAACACCACCAGTTGGTGCTCGGAAGTGCTGTCTGTACAGAGAAAAACACTCGCTCCTGTGTTAGTGGGGTTCAGTAACGCCAGCTGCTACCCTGCTGTGTAACCGGCAATTGCTCCTGCTACCTCCACACTCACACTACTCCAGATTTCAAACTTGCTCCAATTAGATCTCGGCCTGCACCCTGATTGACCCTGGGCTCCAACACCGCCAGTTTGTGCTCGGAAGTGCTGTCTGCACAGAGAAAAACACTTGCTCCTGTGTTAGTGGGGTTCAGTAACACCAGCTGCTCCCCTGCTGTGTATCTGGCAATCGCTACACTCTGTTTCTCCTGTGATCCCTGGGCTCCTACACTGCCAGTGTGTGCTCGGAAGTGCTGTCTGC
Organism: Ranitomeya imitator; assembly: GCF_032444005.1. Classification (NCBI taxonomy): domain Eukaryota; kingdom Metazoa; phylum Chordata; class Amphibia; order Anura; family Dendrobatidae; genus Ranitomeya; species Ranitomeya imitator. Next base: position 300,419,964 of record NC_091284.1, read on the forward strand.
ACAGAAAAAACACTCGCTCCTGTGTTAGTGGGGTTCAGTAACGCCAGCTGCTCCCCTGCTGTGTATCAGGCAATTGCTCCACTCTATTTCTCCTGTAATCCCTGGGCTCCAACACCACCAGTTGCTGCCCGGAAGTGCTGTCTGCACAGTCAACATTAGGGTTGAGCGACTTTTACTTTTATAGGATCGGGTCAGGTTTCACGAAACCCGACTTTCTCAAAAGTCGGGTCTAGTGAAATCGGCCGATCCTATAGAAAAGTCGGGGTCAGGGTCGGCCGAAACTGGAAACCCAATGCAGTGCATTAGGTTTCTAATGGTTCCCAGGGTCTGAAGGAGAGGAAACTCTCCTTCAGGCCCTGGGATCCATATTTAAGTGTAAAATAAAGAATTAAAATAAAAAATATTGCTATACTCACCCTCGGACGCGCCCTGGTACTAACCGGCAGCCTTCCTTCTTTAGAATCAGCGCGTGAAAGACCTTAGATAACGTCGCGGCTTGTGATTGGTCGCGCGACCACCCATGTGACCGCTCACGCGACCAATCACAAGCCGCGACGTCACCGAAGGTCCTACAAGCACTGAATCTTAGGAAGGAAGGCTGCCGGAAAGAAGCAGGGCGCGACCGAGGGTGAGTATATAACTAATAGGAATATACTCACTCTCGGACGCGCCCTGCTTCTTTCCGGCAGCCTTCCTTCCTAAGAATAAGCGCTTGATAGACCTTCGGTGACGTCACTGCTTGTGATTGGTCGCGTGAGCAGTCACATGGGCGGTCACGCGACCAATCACAAGCCGCGACGTCATCTAAGGTCTTTCACGCGCTGATTCTAAGGAAGGAAGGCTGCCGGTTAGTACCAGGGCGCGTCAGAGGGTAAGTATAGCAATATTTTTCATTTTAATTCTTTATTTTACACTTATATATGGATTCCGATACCGATTTCCGATATTGCAAACATATCGGAACTCGGTATCGGAATTCCGATACCAGATTCAAAAGATCGCCGACCTCATGGCCGACCCCACACAGGGGTCGGGTTGGGTTTCATGAAACCCGACTTTGCCAAAAGTCGGCGACTTCTGAAAATGGCCGACCCGTTTCGCTCAACCCTAGTCAACAATGCTTACGCTGAACTTGACACTTATAAAATGTGTCCTCTCATACCGTGAAACCATGCCAGAGGTGGGACTTTCCTTCACAATGAGACGCAGCACAGGTGTCATTCATACCCCCTTGGTGCTGGGCGCCGCCTCCTCTGCGTTGTTTGAATCTGTCCCGGAGCCTGCGCTGTTATCCCTTGGCCATGCTTGGCATAGGTGGTTTTCCTTTATTGGATGTTTTCCTTTATTGGATGCTGCCCTTCCCTTGGTTGTTCCTTCCCAGGGAAAGGCCTGGCTATTCACTGCCTGCGTTGAGAAACACGTGATGGTGTCTCCGCAGCTCCTCCACATGCATTTGCGTATTTGGGGGCAGTGTTCTGGATCACTTCGTTGAGAAACACGTGATGGGTAGGGTTGAGCGAAACGGGTCGGCCATTTTCAGAAGTCGCTGACTTTTGGCAAAGTCGGGTTTCATGAAACCCGACCCGACCCCTGTGTGGGGTCGGCCATGAAGTCGGCGATCTTCTGAATATGGTATCGGAATTCCGATCCCGAGTTCCGATATGTTTGCAATATCAGAAATCGGTATCGGAATCCATATTTAAGTGTAAAATAAAGAATTAAAAGAAAAAATATCGCTATACTCACCCTCTGACGCGCCCTGGTACTAACCGGCAGCCTTTCATCATTCGAATCAGCGCTTGCAGGATCTTGTGGTGACGTCGCGGCTTGTGATTGGTCGCGCGACCGCCCATGTGACCGTTCGCGCGACCAATCACAAGCCGCGACGTCACCGCAAGGTCCTGCAAGCGCTGATTCTTAGGAAGGAAGGCTGCCGGAAAGAAGCAGGGCGCGTCCGAGGGTGAGTATAGCGATATTTTTTATTTTAATTCTTTATTTTACACTTAAATATGGATCGCAGGGCCTGAAGGAGAGTTTCCGCTCCTTCAGACCCTGGGAACCATTGGAAACCCAATGCAGTGCATTGGGTTTTGGGTTTCGGCCGACCCCGACCCTGACTTTTTTATAGGATCGGCCGATTTCACTCGACCCGACTTTTGAAAATGTCGGGTTTCGTGAAACCCGACCCGATCCTATAAAAGTAAAAGTCGCTTAACCCTAGTGATGGGGTCTCCGCGGTGTTGGATGTTTTGGTCTCCACGAGGTCAATCATCCTTGCCTTTATAGACTTTCTACTAGGCACTGCTCCTGATAGCCAGTTTCCTACTCCACACTGATGAGGGGCAAAAACCCCGAAACAGCTGTCTGTGGATGGATACCATGCTTGGCATAGGTGGTTTTCCTTTATTGGATGTTTTCCTTTATTGCATGCTGACCTTCCCTTGGTTGTTCCTTCCTGGGAAAAGGCCTGGCTATTCACTGCCTGCGTTGAGAAACACGTGATGGTGTCTCCGCAGCTCCTCTACATGCATTTGCATATTTGGAAGCAGTGTTCTGGATCACTGCATTGAGAAACACGTGATGGTGTCTCCGCGGTGCTGGATGTTTTGGTCTCCAAGAGGTCAATCATCCGTGCCTTTATAGACTTTCTACTAGGCACTGCTCCTGATAGCCAGTTTCCTACTCCACACTGATGAGGGGCAAAAACCCTGAAACAGCAGTCTGTGGATAGATACCATGCTTGGCATAGGTGGTTTTCCTTTATTGGATGTTTTCCTTTATTGGATGCTGCCCTTCCCTTCGCTGTTCCTTCCCGGGGAAATGCCTGGCTATTCACTGCCTTCATTGAGAAACACGTGATGGTGTCTCCGCAGCTCCTCTACATGCATTTGCATATTTGGGGCAGTGTTCTTGATCACTGCGTTGAGAAACACGTGATGGTGTCTCCGCGGTGATGGATGTTTTGGTCTCCACGAGGTCAATCATCCGTGCCTTTACATTCATACCCCCTTGGCGCCGGGCGCCGCCTCCTCTGCGTTGTTTGAATCTGTCCCGGAGCCTGCGCCGTTATCCCTTGGGCATGCGCAGTTAGCGCTACCGCTCTTCTGACATCATTTGTTGTCAGGCTGACTGCACCTGTGTGGCCACGCTGCCCGAGATTCCGCCCCGCAGTGTCTTCTGATTAATTCACACTGCAGGGCTGGGATTCATGAGCATGCGTAGTGCATATCTTCGCCTCTCACTCATCTCCCTCTGCCTTCTTCTGCGGCGTCAGCTGATCCTTAATCGCATGCAATGGCCGTGACGCCGCACACTCTGAAGAAGGTGGATGGAGATGAGTGACAGGCGAAGATATGCACTGCGCATGCCCATGAATCCCAGCCCCGCAGTGTGAATAAATCAGAAGACACTGCGAGGCGGGATCTCGGGCAGCACGACCGCACAGGCGCAGTCAGCCTCACACCAAATGATGTCAGAAGATGGGCAGCGCTAACAGCGCATGCCCAAGGTTAAGCATAACAGCGCAGGCTCCGTGACAGATTCAAACAATGCTGAGGAGGTGGCGCCCGGCGCCAAGGGGGTACGAATGACGGCTGTGCTGCATCTCATTTCGAAGGAAAGTCCCACCTCCGGCACGGTTTCACGCTATTGGGGACAGATTTTATAAGTGTTTAGTTGAGCGTGTGCAAGGAGCATAACTAAAAGAGCCACCTTTTCCTTCTGCAGCATTAGTGGTGCACAAGGTGGCTATTTCAGTTACAAACGCCTGGGGGGGTTAAGGGTTGCCTTTCTACTTGCTCCAGTTGGGCCTCAGCCTACACTCTGTTTCTCCTGTAATCCCTGGGCTCCTACACCACCAGTTGGTGCTGGGAATTGCTGTCTGCACAGAGAAAAACACTCGATCCTGTGTTCATGGGGTTCATTAACGCCAGCTGCTCCCCTGCTGTGTATCCGGCAATTGCTCCACTCTGTTTCTCCTGTAGTCCCTGGGCTCCTACACCACCAGTTGGTGGTTGGAAGTGATGTCTGCACAGAAAAAAAACACTCGCTCCTGTGTTAGTGGGGTTCAGTAACTCCAGCTGCTCCCCTGCTGTGTATCCGGCAATTGCTCCTGCTACCTCCACACTCACACTACTCCAGATTTCAAACTTGTTCCAATTAGGCCTCGGTCTACACCCTGATTGACCCTGGGCTACAACACCGCCAGTTGGTGCTTGGAAGTGCTGTCTGCACAGAGAAAAACACTCGCTCCCGTTTTAGTGGGGTTCAGTAACGCCAGCTGCTCCCCTGCTGTGTATCCAGCAATTGCTCCACTCTGTTTCTTCTGTAATCCCTGGGCTCCCACAATGCCAGTTAGTGCTCGTAAGTGCTGTCTACACAGAAAATAACACTCGCTCCTATGTTAGTGGGGTTCAGCAACGCCAGCTGCTCTCCTGCTGTGCATCCAGCAATTGCTCCACTCTGTTTCTCCTGTAATCCCTGGGCTCCTACAACGCCACTTAATGCTCGGAAGTGATGTCTGCAGAGAGAAAAACGCTCGCTCCTGTGTTGGTGAGGTTCAGTAACGCCAGCTGCTCTCCTGCTGTGTATCCAGCAATTGCTCCACTCTGTTTCTCCTGTAATCCCTGGGCTCCTACAACGCCAGTTAGTGCTCGGAAGTGCTGTCTGCAGAGAGAAAAACACTCGCTCCTGTGTTAGTGCGGTTCAGTAACGCCAGCTAGTCCCCTGCTGTGTATCCAGTAATTGCTCCACTCTGTTTCTCCTGTAATCTGTTATGATCCGGTGACCTTGGAGCAGCATGAAAACTATCACTGGAGTAGGTGGTAACTATACTGACCGCAAATCCTGATCTTAACACAGAAACTAGAAGTAGCCGTGGTGTGTACCTAAAAAACCATAGACACCTCGTCACAGCCGGAGGACTAAATACCCCTATAGATGGAAATAGGAATTCTACCTTGCCTCAGAGCAGAACCCCAAAGGATAGGCAGCCCCCCACAAATATTGACTGTGAGTAGGAGAGGAAAGACACACACAGGCAGAAAACAGGATTTAGCACAAGAGGCAACTCTAGCTAAAATAGGAAAGGATAGGACAGAGTACTGTGCGGTCAGTATTAAGACGCTTCCAAAAATATCCACAGCAGATTATACAAAAAATTCCTCCATCTAACTAAAGACGTGGAACGTATACCTGCAACTCGAGAGACTCCTACACTCAGAGCAGGAATACAATCAAAAACAAGCACACAGCTTGTGTGCCATAGAAAAAGAAACAGACACTTATCTTTGCTGAATTGGCAGCTAAGCAGGAGAAGCCAGACAGAGGTCCAACACTTCCCAAGAAATATTGACAACTGGAAAGGACTAATGAGTAGGGTTGAGTGAAACGGGTCGGCCATTTTCAGAAGTCGCCGACTTTTGGCAAAGTCGGGTTTCATGAAACCCGACCCGACCCCTGTGTGGGGTCGGCCATGAGGTCGGCGATCTTCTGAATCTGGTTTCGGAATTCTGATACCGAGTTCCGATATGTTTGCAATATCGGAAATCGGTATCGGAATCCATATTTAAGTGTAAAATAAAGAATTAAAATAAAAAATATTGCTGTACTTAACCTCTGACGCGCCCTGGTACTAACCGGCAGCCTTCCTTCCTTAGAATCAGCACGTGAAAGACCTTAGATGACGTCGCGACTTGTGATTGGTCGCGCGACCGCCCATGTGACCACTCACACGACCAATCACAAGCCGTGACGTCACCGAAGGTCCTTCAAGCGCTGATTCTTAGGAAGGAAGGCTGCCGGAAAGAAGCAGAGCGCGTCCGAGGGTGAGTATATTCCTATTAGTTATATACTCACCCTCGGACGCGCCCTGCTTCTTTCCGGCAGCCTTCCTTCCTAAGAATCAGCGCTTGAAGGACCTTCGGTGACGTCGCGGCTTGTGATTGGTCGCGTGAGCGGTCACATGGGCGGTCTCGCAACCAATCACAAGCCGCGACTTCATCTAAGGTCTTTCACGCGCTGATTCTAAGGAAGGAAGGCTGCTGGTTAGTACCAGGGCGCGTCCGAGGGTGAGTATAGCAATATTTTTCATTTTAATTCTTTATTTTACACTTAAATATGGATCCCAGGGCCTGAAGGAGAGTTTCCTCTCCTTCAGACCCTGGGAACCATTAGAAACCCAATGCACTGCATTGGGTTTCGAGTTTCGGCCGACCCCGACCCCGACTTTTCTATAGGATCGGCCGATTTCACTCGACCCGACTTTTGAGAGATCCGATCCTATAAAAGTAAAAGTCGCTCAACCCTACTAATGAGTCCTGCAAACCTAAATACCCCAATCAGAATTGCAATCAGCAGATACACCTGTCCAGGACTGCAGCCCAGGGACAACTGCATTACCACCTACAACCACCGGAGGGAGCCCAAAAGCAGAATTCACAACAGTACCCCCCCCCTTGAAGAGCGGTCACAGAACCCTCACCAGAGCCCCCAGGCCGATCAGGATGAGCCAGATGAAAGGCACGAACCAAATCAGCGGCATGGACATCAGAGGCAAAAACCCAAGAATTATCTTCCTGGCCATAACCCTTCCATTTGACAAGGTACTGAAGCTTCCGCCTCGAAAAACGGGAATCCAAAATCTTCTCAACAACATATTCCAACTCCCCATCAACCAACACAGGGGCCGGAGGATCAACAGAGGGAACAACGGGCTCCACATATTTCCGCAATAAAGATCTATGGAAGACATTATGGATCGCAAAAGAGGCCGGAAGCGCCAGTCGAAAAGACACCGGATTAATAATCTCAGAAATCCTATAAGGACCAATAAACCGAGGCTTAAACTTAGAAGAAGAAACCTTCATAGGAACATGACGGGAAGACAACCAGACCAGATCCCCAACCCGAAGCCGGAAACAAACACACCGACGACGGTTAGCAAAACGTTGCGCCTCCTCCTGAGACAACACCAAATTGTCCACCACATGAGCCCAAATCTGCTGCAACCTGTCAACCACAGAATCCACACCAGGACAGTCAGAAGGCTCAACCTGCCCAGAAGAAAAATGAGGATGAAAACCAAAATTACAAAAGAAAGGCGAAACCAAAGTAGCCGAACTAGCCCGATTATTAAGGGCAAACTCGGCCAATGGCCAGAAAGCCACCCAATCATCCTAATCAGCAGACACAAAGCATCTCAAATAAGTCTCCAAAGTCTGATTAGTTCGCTCGGTCTGACCATTTGTCTGAGGATGAAACGCAGAAGAAAAAGACAAATCAAAGCCCAGCCTAGCACAAAAGGCCCGCCAAAACCTAGAAACAAACTGGGAACCTCTGTCGGACATAATATTCTCTGGAATACCATGCAAAAGGACCACATGCTGAAAAAACAATGGAACCAAATCCGAAGAGGAGGGCAATTTAGGCAAAGGCACCAAATGAACCATCTTAGAGAACCGGTCACAAACAACCCAGATAACCGACATCCTCTGGGAAACCGGAAGATCAGAAATTAAATCCATAGAAATATGCGTCCAGGGCCTCTCAGGGACCGGCAATGGCAAAAGCAACCCACTAGCACGGGAACAACAAGGCTTGGCCCGCGCACAAGTCCCACAGGACTGCAGAAAAGAATGCACATCACGCGACAAATTAGGCCACCAAAAGGACCTACCAACCAAGTCTCTGGTACCAAAAATGCCAGGATGACCAGCCAACACGGAACAGTGAACCTCAAAAATCACTCAACCAGTCCATCTGTCAGGAACAAACAGTTTCCCCACAGGACAACGGTCAGGTTTGTCAGCCTGAAATTCCTGAAGAACCCGTCATAAATCAGGGGAAATGGCAGAAAGGACCACCCCTTCTTTTAGAATACCGACCGGTTCTAAGACCTCAGGAGAATCAGGCAAAAAACTCCTAGAGAGGGCATCAGCCTTAATGTTCTTAGAAACCGGAAGGTAAAAGACGACGAAATCAAAACGGGAAAAAAACAAGGACCATCGAGCCTGTCTAGGATTCAGCCGTTTGGCAGACTCGAGGTAAATCAAATTCTTATGATCGGTCAAGACCACAATACGGTGCTTAGCTCCCTCAAGCCAATGTCACCACTCCTCTAACACCCACTTCATAGCCAACAACTCCCGATTGCCAACATCATAATTGCGGTCAGCAGGCGAAAACTTACGGGAAAAGAAGGCACACGGTTTCATTAAAGAACCAACAGGATCCCTCTGAGACAAAACGGCCCTTGCCCCAATCTCAGAAGCGTCAACCTCAACCTGAAACGGAAGAGAAACATCCGGTTTCATGAAAGTTGTTGTCCAATTTGTCCTGAGTACGCTGATACCTCATATGTAGGGGTAAACCACTGTATGGGCGCACTGCAGGGCTTGGAAGGGAAGGAGCGCCATTTGACTTTTTGAATGGAAAATTAGCTCCAATTGTTAGCGGACACCATGTCGCGTTTGGAGAGCCCCTGTGTGCCTAAACATTGGAGCTCCCCCACAAGTGACCCCATTTTGGAAACTAGACACCCCAAGGAACTTATCTAGATGCATATTGAGCACTTTAAACCCCCAGGTGCTTCACAGAAGTTTATAACGCAGAGCCATGAAAACAAAAAATAATTTTTCTTTCCTCAAAAATGATTTTTTAGCCTGGAATTTCCTATTTTGCCAAGGGTATTAGGAGAAATTGGACCCCAAATGTTGTTGTCCAGTTTGTCCTGAAACTAGACCCTCAAAGGAACTAATCTAGATGTGTGGTGAGGACTTTGAACCCCCAAGTGCTTCACAGGAGTTTATAACGCAGAGCCATGAAAAAAAAAAAAATTATTTTCTCAAAAATGATCTTTTAACCTGCAGTTTTTTATTTTCCCAAGGGTAACAGGAGAAATTTGACCCCAAAAGTTGTTGTCCAGTTTCTCCTGAGTACGGTGATACCCCATATGTGGGGGTAAACTACTGTTTGGGCACACGTTGGGGCTCAGAAGCGAAGTAGTGACTTTTGAAATGCAGACTTTGATGGAATGGTCTGCGGGTGTCACGTTGCGTTTGCAGAGCCCCTGGTGTGCCTAAACAGTAGAAACCCCCACAAGTGACCCCATTTTAGAAACTAAACCCCCCAAGGAACTTATCTAGATATGTGGTGAGCACTTTGAACCCCCAAGTACTTCACAGACGTTTACAACGCAGAGCCGTGAAAATAAAAAATCATTTTTCTTTCCTCAAAAATGATGTTTTAGCAAGCATTTTTTTATTTTCACAAGGGTAACAGGAGAAATTGGACCCCAGTAATTGTTGCGCAGTTTGTCCTGAGTATGCTGGTACCCCATATGTTGGGGTAAACCACTGTTTGGGCACACGTCGGGGCTCGGAAGTGAGGGAGCACCATTTGACTTTTTGAATACAAGATTGGCTGGAATCAATGGTGGCGCCATGTTGCGTTTGGAGACCCCTGATGTGCCTAAACAGTGGAAACTCCTCAATTCTACCTCCAACACTAACCCCCCCACACCCCTAACCCTAATCCCAACTGTAGCCATAACCCTAATCACAACCCTAACCGCAACACACCCCTAACCACAACCCTAACCCCAACACACCCCTAACCCTAACCACAACCCTAATTCCAACCCTAACACTAAGGCTATGTGCCCACGTTGTGGATTCGTGTGAGATTTTTCAGCATCATTTTTGAAAAGGCACTGCAATTTACCTGCGGATTTACCGTGGATTTCCAGTGTTTTTTGTGCGGATTTCACCTGCGGATTCCTATTGAGGAACAGGTGTAAAACGCCGCGGAATCCGTACAAAGAATTGACATGCTGTGGAAAATACAACGCAGCGTTTCCGCGTGGTATTTTCCGCACCATGGGCACAGCGGATTTGGTTTTCCATAGGTATACTTGGTACTGTAAACCTGATGGAACACTGCTGCGGATCCGCAGCCAAATCCGCACCGTGTGCATATGGCCTAATTCTAAAGGTATGTGCACACGCTGCGGAAAATGCTGCGGATCCGCAGCAGTTTCCCATGAGTTTACAGTTCAATGTAAACCTATTGTAGGGATTAGCTCAGGTGAGCAATGGCAGGGCCGTAGTAATGAGGCAACACACAGGCTTCCAGGCAAAACTTCAGTGGTTTATTGTCACTTTAAACAGTCCGAGACAGAAAGTAAGAGAAAAAAAACCAAACATACTCCAGCTTGGAGAACCACTGGTCTCAGACTCACCCTTACATGGGACGGGCTTAACTAAGCGGCTGCCAGGTCAGCGGCTTCCGCCAGGTGCCATTCCCAGGGCTGCTAACAGTCGTGTCACCAACCTTTGTGACATGTGTAGGAGAGAAAACAGTTCAGGCTCCTTCCAGCCTAGTTCCATCCCCAGAATAACATGTGTCAAACAAAAGAAACTCCATTACATAGTCTATAGCCACACCCACAGGTGAGGTATCCATCACATGGGCTGATCACATGATCGTGACATCACTGCAGGTCCTCAACCTTAGGGAAATAACAGGCCAAAACTTATCCTGCTGGGAGAAACATATCTTCCGTCCAGCACTACACCTTTTAGTGCACCACACTATGGAAAACAAAAATCGCTGTACACATGCTGCAGAAAAACTGCACGGAAACGCAGCCGTTTACATTCTGCAGCATGTCGCTTCTTTCTGCGGATTCCACAGCGGTTTTACAACTGCTCCAATAGAAAATCGCAGTTGTAAAACTGCAGTGAAATGCGCAGAAAAACCGCGGTAAATTTGCCATAAATCCGCAGTGGTTTAGCACTGCAGATTTATCAAATCCGCAGCGGAAAAATTCGCAGAGGACCAGAATACGTGTGCACATACCGAAACCCTAACCCTAACCCTAGTTCTTACCCCAACCTTAGTGTAAGAAAAAAAAAAAATCTTTATTTTATTATTGTCCCTACCTATGGGGGTGACAAAGGGGGGGGTCATTCAGTATTTTTTTTATTTTGATCACTGCGATAGGTTTTATCGCAGTGATCAAAATGCACTTGAAACGAATCTGCCGGCCGGAAGATTCGGCGGGCGCACTGCGCATGCGCCCGCCATTTTGGAAGATGGCGGCGCCCAGGAAAGAAGAAGGACGGACCACGGGAGGCTCGGTAAGTATGATGGGGTGGGGGGGGGAGCACGGGGGGTGGATCGGAGCATGGGGGGTAAATCGGAGCACGGGGGGTGGATCGGAGAACGGGGGGGTGCATTGGAGCATCGGGGGTGGATCGGACTGCAGGGGGGGTGGATCGGACTGCAGGGGGGGTGGATCGGAGTGCAGGGGGGGTTGGAGCACGGGGGGGTGATTGGAGCAAGGGGGTGAGCGAACAAGAGTACGGGGGGAGCGGATAGGAGGACGGAGGGGAGTGGAGCAGTGTAAAGGACAGATCGGAGGGCTGGTGGGGGGATCGGTTGGGTGGGGTGGGGGCACATCAGTGTTTCCAGCCATGGCCGATGATATTGCAGCATCGGCCATGGCTGGATTGTAATATTTCACCAGTTATAATAGGTGAAATATTACAAATCGCTCTGATTGGCAGTTTCACTTTCAACAGCCAATCAGAGCGATCGTAGCCACGGGGGGGTGAAGCCACCCCCCCTGGGCTAAACTACCACTCCCCCTGTCCCTGCAGATCGGGTGAAATGGAAGTTAACCCTTTCACCGGATCTGCAGGGACGCGATCATTCTGTGACACAGCATATGCGTCACAGGTCGGATTGGCACCGACTTTCATGACGCATACGCTGTGTCACAGGTCGGGAAGGGGTTAAAATCATCATATCCTTGCTGCGTGGTGACCCTCAGGACTGGGCATTCTCCCTTGAATCAGGGGATCCGGCATTGCTGAATGTAGACGCATTTTTTCAAGCGCTCGGATTATTGTATGACGAACCTAATTCTGTGGATCATGCAGAAAAAACCCTGTTGGCCCTGTGTCAAGGTCAGGAAGCGGCAGAATTATACTGCCAGAAATTTAGAAAATGGTCTGTGTAAATGGAATGAGGATGCTCTGGCTGCAATTTTCAGAAAAGGTCTTTCTGAAGCCCTTAAAGATGTTATGGTGGGCTTCCCTACGCCTGCTGGTTTGAGCGAATCTATGTCTCTAGCCATTCAGATTGATCGGCGTCTGCGCAAGCGCAAAGCTGTGCACCATATGGCAGTGTCCTCTGAGCAGAGTCCTGAGCCTATGCAATGTGATAGGATTTTGACTAGAACAGAACGGCAGGAATTCAGACGTCAGAATAAGCTGTGTTTTTACTGTGGTGATTCTGCTCATGTTATTTCTGATTGCCCTAAGAGTACTAAGAGGGTCGCTAGGTCTGTTACCATCAGTACTGTACAGCCTAAATTTCTCTTATCCTGATTTGCTCATTGTCGTCCTTTTCTGTCATGGCGTTTGTGGATTCAGGCGCTGCCCTGAACTTAATGGACTTAGAATTCGCCAGGCGCTGTGGTTTTTCCTTGCAACCTTCGCAGAGCCCTATTCCTTTGAGGGGCATTGATGCTACACCATTGGCCAAGGATAAACCTCAGTACTGGACGCAGATGACCAAGTACATGGCTCCAGCACATCAGGAAGATTGACGTTTTCTGGTGTTGCATAACCTGCATGATGTTGTTGTACTGGGTTTTCCATGGTTACAGGAACATAATCCGGTGCTGGATTGGAAAACTATGTCTGTGAATAGTTGGGGTTGTCAAGGGGTACATAGTCAATTTCCTCTTCCCCCTCTTCTGAGGTCCCTGAATTTTTGTCGGATTTCCAGGATGTATTTGATGAGCCCAAGTCCAGTTCCCTTCCACCGAACAGGGACTGTGAGTGTGCTATTGACTTGATTCCTGGCTGTAAGTTCCCTAAGGGCCGACTTTTCAATCTGTCTGTGCCAGAGCATGCCGCCATGCGGAGTTATGTTAAGGAGTCTTTGGAGAAGGGGCATATTCGGCCGTCTTCGTCACCATTGGGAGCGGGTTTTTTTTTGTTGCTAAGAACATAGTAACATACATAGTAACATAGTTAGTAAGGCCGAAAAAAGACATTTGTCCATCCAGTTCAGCCTATATTCCATCATAATAAATACCCAGATCTACGTCCTTCTACAGAACCTAATAATTGTATGATACAATATTGTTCTGCTCCAGGAAGACATCCAGGCCTCTCTTGAACCCCTCGACTGAGTTCGCCATCACCACCTCCTCAGGCAAGCAATTCCAGATTCTCACTGCCCTAACAGTAAAGAATCCTCTTCTATGTTGGTGGAAAAACCTTCTCTCCTCCAGACGCAAAGAATGCCCCCTTGTGCCCGTCACCTTCCTTGGTATAAACAGATCCTCAGCGAGATATTTGTATTGTCCCCTTATATACTTATACATGGTTATTAGATCGCCCCTCAGTCGTCTTTTTTCTAGACTAAATAATCCTAATTTCGCTAATCTATCTGGGTATTGTAGTTCTCCCATCCCCTTTATTAATTTTGTTGCCCTCCTTTGTACTCTCTCTAGTTCCATTATATCCTTCCTGAGCACCGGTGCCCAAAACTGGACACAGTACTCCATGTGCGGTCTAACAAGGGATTTGTACAGAGGCAGTATAATGCTCTCATCATGTGTATCCAGACCTCTTTTAATGCACCCCATGATCCTGTTTGCCTTGGCAGCTGCTGCCTGGCACTGGCTGCTCCAGGTAAGTTTATCATTAACTAGGATCCCCAAATCCTTCTCCCTGTCAGATTTACCCAGTGGTTTCCCGTTCAGTGTGTAATGGTGATATTGATTCCCTCTTCCCATGTGTATAACCTTACATTTATCATTGTTAAACCTCATCTGCCACCTTTCAGCCCAAGTTTCCAACTTATCCAGATCCATCTGTAGCAGAATACTATCTTCTCTTGTATTAACTGCTTTACATAGTTTTGTATCATCTGCAAATATCGATATTTTACTGTGTAAACCTTCTACCAGATCATTAATGAATATGTTGAAGAGAACAGGTCCCAATACTGACCCCTGCGGTACCCCACTGGTCACAGCGACCCAGTTAGAGACTAGGATGGATGGACTAAGAAGGATGGCTCCTTGAGACCCTGTATAGATTATCGTCTTCTTAATAAGATCACGGTCAAATTCCAATACCCCTTGCCTTTGCTTTCTGATTTGTTTACTCGGATTAAGGGGGCTAGTTGGTTTACTAAGATTGACCTTCGAGGGGCATATAATCTTGTTCGTATTAAACAGGGTGACGAATGGAAAACTGCATTTAATACGCCCGAAGGCTATTTTGAATACCTTGTGATGCCATTCGCACTCTCTAATGCTCCATCTGTGTTCCAATCTTTCATGCATGATATTTTTCGCAATTATCTTGATAAATTCATGGTTGTATATTTGGATGATATTTTGATTTTTTCCGATGATTGGAAGTCTCATGTGAAGCAGGTCAGGATGGTATTCCAGATCCTTCGTGATAATGCTTTATTTGTGAAGGGGTCTAAGTGCCTATTCGGAGTTCAGAAGGTCTCTTTTTTGGGTTTTATTTTTTCTCCTTCGTCTATGGAAATGGATCCTGTTAAGGTCCAAGCCATTCATGACTGGATTCAACCCACATCTGTGAAGAGCCTTTAGAAATTTTTGGGCTTTGCTAATTTCTATCGCCGTTTCATTGCCAACTTTTCCAGTGTGGTTAAGCCCCTTACTGATTTGACGAAGAAAGGCGCTGATGTGACGAATTGGTCCTCTGCGGCTGTTGAGGCCTTTCGGGAGCTTAAACGCCGATTTACTTCTGCCCCTGTGTTGCATCAGCCGGATGTTTCTCTTCCTTTTCAGGTTGAGGTTGACGCTTCTGAGATTGGGGCAGGGGCCGTTTTGTCTCAGAGGAATTCTGATGGTTCTTTGATGAAACCGTGTGCTTTTTTTTCCAGAAAGTTTTCGCCTGCGGAGCGCAATTATGACGTCGGCAATCGTGAGTTGTTGGCTATGAAGTGGGCATTTGAGGAGTGGCGACATTGGCTTGAGGGAGCCAAGCACCACGTTGTGGTCTTGACTGATCATAAGAATCTGATTTACCTCGAGTCGGCCAAGCAGCTGAACCCTAGACAGGCTCGATGGTCCCTGTTTTTCTCCGTTTTGATTTTCTGGTCTCGTATCTTCCGGGATCTAAGAATGTTAAGGCTGATGCCCTCTCTAGGAGTTTTTTGCCTGATTCTCCTGGAGTCCTTGAGCCGGTTGGCATTCTTAAGGAAGGGGTGATACTTTCTGCCATCTCCCCTGATTTGCGACGGGTGCTTTGGGAATTTCAGGCTGATAAGCCTGACCGCTGTCCAGTGGGGAAGCTGTTTGTTTCTGATAGATGGACAAGTAGGGTAATTTCTGAGGTTCATTGTTCAGTGTTGGCTGGTCATCCTGTGATTTTTGGTACCAGAGATTTGGTTGCTAGGTCCTTTTGGTGGCCTTCCTTGTCGTGGGATGTGCGAGCTTTTGTGCAGTCCCGTGGGACTTGCGCCCGGGCCAAGCCTTGCTGTTCCCGTGCTAGTGGATTGCTTTTGCCTTTGCCGGTCCCTGAGAGGCCCTGGACGCATATTTCCATGGATTTTATTTCGGATCTTCCTGTTTCCCAGAAGATGTCTGTTATCTGGGTGGTTTGTGACCGGTTCTCTAAAATGGTCCATCTGGTACCTTTGCCTAAATTGCCTTCCTCCTCAGATTTGGTCCCATTGTTTTTTCAGCATGTGGTTCATTTGCATGGCATTCTGGAGAATATTGTGTCTGACAGAGGTTCTCAGTTTGTCTCTAGGTTTTGGCGGGCCTTTTGTGCTATGATGGGCATTGATTTGTCTTTTTCTTTGGCGTTTCATCCTCAGACAAATGGCCAAACTGAGCGAACTAATCAGACCTTGGAAACCTATTTGAGATGCTTTGTGTCTGCTGATCAGGATGATTGGGTGGCTTTCTTGCCGTTGGCCGAGTTTGCCCTTAATAATAGGGCTAGTTCGGCTACTTTGGTTTCACCTTTCTTTTGTAATTTTGGTTTTCATCCTCGTTTTTCTTCGGGGCAGGTTGAGCCTTCTGATTGTCCTGGTGTGGATTCTGTGGTGGACAGGCTGCAGCAGATTTGGACTCATGTGGTGGACAATTTGACGTTGTCTCAGGAAAAGGCTCAACGTTTTGCTAACCGCCGTCGGTGTGTTGGTCCCCGGCTTCGTGTGGGGGATTTGGTTTGGTTGTCTTCTCGTCATGTTCGTATGAAGGTTTCTTCCCCTAAGTTTAAGCCTCGGTTTATTGGTCCTTATAAGATTTCTGAAATTATTAATCCGGTGTCTTTTCGTTTGGCTCTTCCAGCCTCTTTTGCCATTCATAATGTTTTCCATAGATCTTTGTTGTGGAGATATGTGGATATTGTTCCCTCGGTTGATCCTCCTGCCCCGGTGTTGGTTGAGGGAGAGTTGGAATATGAGGTTGAGAAAATTTTGGATTCTCGTTTTTCGAGGCGGAGGCTTCAGTATCTTGTCAATTGGAAGGGTTATGGCCAGGAGGATAACTCTTGGGTTGTTGCCTCCGATGTCCATGCCGTCGATTTGGTTCGTGCTTTTCACTTGGCTCGTCCTGATCTGCCTGGGGGCTCTGGTGAGGGTTCGGTGACCCCTCCTCAAAGGGGGGGGGTGTACTGTTGTGAATTCCACTCTTGGGCTCCCTCCGGTGGTTGTAAGTGGCACTTTTGTGATTTCTGCTCTTGGGCTCCCTCCGGTGGTTTTAAGTGGTATGGCTGCTCTTTGGATTTAGCAGTCTGGAGCTGCTTCCACTAATTGTCCTTCTGCTCGGCTTTTATGCCTGGCCCTTCCCTTCAGCCAGTGCCACTTGTCAATGGTTCCTGGTTGGATTCACATCTCAGCTTGGATTTCCCTGATATCCTGACCAGTTCAGCAAAGATAAGTCCTTGCTTTGCTCTATTCAGTCCACTTGTTGTGGACTTAATTTTTCTGTACATTCTATGTTTTGCCCAGCTTGTCAGTATGGATTTTTTCAGTTAAGCTGGAAGCTCTGGGAAGCAGATTTACCCTCCACACCTTTAGTCAGGTGTGGAGATTTTTGTAAACTCTGTGTGGACTTTTTGTAGTTTTTAATACTGACCGCACAGTATCCTGTCCTGTCCTTTCTATCTAGCTAGACTGGCCTCCTAGGCTACATCCTGGTTTCATTCTATGTTTGTCTTTTCCCTCTCCACTCACCGTCATTACTTGTGGGGGGCTATCTATCCTTTGGGGATTTTCTTTGAGGCAAGATAGCTTTCCTGTTTCTATCTTTAGGGGTAGTTAGTTCTCAGGCTGTGACGAGGTGTCTAGGGAGTGACAGGAACATCCCACGGCTACTTCTAGTGTTGTGTTGAGCTTAGGAACTGCGGTCAGTACAGGTACCACCTCCTTCAGAGCTTGTCCCATGTTGCTCCTAAACCACCAGATCATAACAGACTTCCAATCCAACACAGGATTATGTACCTGCAACCACGGAAAACCCAGTACGATAGCATCATGCAAATTATGCAACACCAGAAATCGACAATCTTCCTGATGGGCTGGCGCCATGCGCATGGTCACCTGTGTCCAAAACTGGGGCTTATTTTTAGCCAAGGATGTAGCATCAATGCTCCTTAAAGGAATAGGGTTCTGCAAAGGCTGCAAGGGAAAACCACAATGCCTGGCAAACTCAAAGTCCATTAAGTTCAAGGCGGCGCCTGAATCCACAAATGCCATGACAGAAAATGATGACAATGAGCAGATCAAGGACACAGATAACAGAAATTTAGGTTGTACAATACTGATGGTAAATGATCTAGCGATCCTCTTTGTCCGCTTAGGGCAGACTGAAATGACATGAGAAGCATCGCTACAATAATAACACAACCTATTCTGACGTCTGAATCCTTGTCGTTCCGTTCTAGACAGAATCCTATCACACTGCATTGGCTCAGGAATCTGCTCTGAGGACAACGCCACAGCGCGCACAGTTCTGCGCTCCCGCAAGCGCCGGTCAATCTGAATGGCCAGAGACATAGAATCACTCAGACCGGAAGGCATGGGAAACCCCACCATAACATCTTTAACGGATTCAGAAAGACCCTTTCTGAAAATTGCCGCCAAAGCATCATTATTCCATTTAGTCAACACAGACCATTTTCTGAATTTCTGACAATACAATTCTGCCACCACTTGACCCTGAGACAGGGCCAACAAGGTCTTCTCAGCTTGATCCACAGAATTAGGTTCATCATATAATAATCCTAAAGCCTGAAAAAAGGAGTCTACATTAAGCAAAGCCAGATTCCCAGATTCCAGGGAAAACGCCCAATCCTGCGGGTCGCCACGCAGCAGGGAGATGACGATTTTAACCTGCTGAATGGAATCACCGGAGGTTCGAGGTCTCAAAGCACAAAACAGTTTACAGCTGTTTTTAAAACTAAAAAATTTGGACCTGTCACCAAAAAACAAATCAGGAGTAGGAATCTTTGGTTCTAAAATAGGAGTCTGAACAATACCCTGTACCCTAGCAGCAAGCTGGTCTACACGAGAAGCTAATTCCTGAACATTCATGCTAGCACAAGGCTCCTCAGCCACCCAGAGATAAAGAGGGAAGAGAAGATAAAGCAGACTGAAGAAAAAAAAATGGCTCAACACCTTTCTTCCCTTCTTCTGAGATGCATTTAACTCATTATTGGCCAGTTGTACTGTTATGATCTGGTGACCTTGGAGCAGCATGAAAACTATCACTGGAGTAGGTGGTAACTATACTGACCGCAAATCCTGATCTTAACACCGCAACTAGAAGTAGCCGTGGGGTGTACCTAAAAAACCCTAGACACCTCGTCACAGCCAGAGGACTAAATACCCCTATAGATGGAAATAGGAATTCTACCTTGCCTCAGAGCAGAACCCCAAAGGATAGGCAGCCCCCACAAATATTGGCTGTGAGTAGGAGAGGAAAGACACACACAGGCAGAAAACAGGATTTAGCACAGGAGGCCACTCTAGCTAAAATAGGAAAGGATAGGACAGAGTACTGTGCGGTCAGTATTAAAACCTTTCCAAAAATATCCACAGCAGATTATACAAAAAATTCCTCGATGTAACTAAAGACGTGGAACGTATATCTGCAACTCCAGAGACTCCTACACTCAGAGCAGGAATACAATCAAAAAACAAGCCCACAGCTTGTGTGCCATAGAAAAAGAAACAGACACTTATCTTTGCTGAATTGGCAGCTAAGCAGAAGAAGCCAGAGGTCCAACACTTCCCAAGAAACATTGACAACTGGAAAGGACTAATGAGTCCTGCAAACCTAAATACCCCAGTCAGAATTGCAATCAGCAGATACACCTGTCCAGGACTGCAGCCCAGGGACAACTGCATTACCACCTACAACCACCGGAGGGAGCCAAAAGCAGAATTCACAACAGTAATCCCTGGGCTCCTACACCGCCAGTTGGTGCTCGGAAGTGCTATCTACACAGAGAAAAACACTTGTTCCTGTGTTAGTGGGGTTCAGTAACGCCAGCTGCTCCCCTGCTGTGTATCCGGCAATTGCTCCGCTCTGTTTCTCCTTTAATCCTAGGGCTCCTACAAAACCAGCTAGTGCTCGGAAGTGCTGTCTGCAAAGAGGAAAACACTCGCTCCTGTGTAAGTGGGGTTCTGTAACGCCAGCTGCTCTCCTGCTGTGTATCCAGCAATTGCTCCACTCTGTTTCTCCTGTAATCCCTGAGCTCCTACAATGCCAGTTAGTGCTCGGAAGTGCTGTCAGCACAGAGAAAAACACTCGCTCCTGTGTAAGTGGGGTTCAGTAATGCCAGCTGCTCTCCTGCTGTTTATCCAGCAATTGCTCCACTCTGTTTCTCCTGTAATCACTGGGCTCCTACAATGCCAGTTAGTGCTCAGAAGTGCTGTCTGCACAGAGAAAAACACTTGCTCCTGTGTTAGCGGAGTTCAGTAACGCTAGCTGCTCCCCTGCTGTGTGCCGGCAATTGCTCCACTCTATTTCTCCTGTAATCCCTGGGCTCCTACACCGCCAGTTGGTGCTCGGAAGTGCTGTCTGCACAGAGAAAAACACTCACTCCTGTGTTAGTGGGGTTCGGTAACACCAGCTGCTCCCCTGCTGTGTATCCGGCAATTGCTCCACTATATTTCTCCTGTAATCCCTGGGCTCCTACACCGCCAGTTGGTGCTCGGAATTGCTGTCTGCACAGAAAAAAACACTCGCTCCTGTGTTAGTGGGGTTCAGTAAAGCCATCTGCTCCCCTGCTGTGTATCTGGCAATTGCTCCTTCTACCTCCACACTCACACGTCTCCAGATTTCAAACTTGCTCTAATTAGGCCTCGGCCTACACCCTGATTGACCCTGGGCTTCAACACCGCCAGTTGGTGCTCGGAAGTGCTCTCTGCACAGAGAAAAACACTTACTCCTGTGTTGGTGGGGTTCAGTAACGCCAGCTGCTCCCCATTTGTGTATCCGGCAATTGCTCCACTCGGTATCTCCTGTAATCGCTGGGCTCCTACAACGCCAATTAGTGCTCGGAAGTGCTGTCTGCACAGAGAAAAACACTCGCTCCTATGTTAGTGGGGTTCAGTAACGCCAGCTGCTCTCCTGCTGTGTATTCAGCAATTGCTCCACTCTGTTTCTCCTGTAATCCCTGGGCTCCTACAATGCCACTTAGTGCTCAGAAGTGCTGTCTGCACAGAGAAAAACACTCGCCCCAGTGTTAGTGGGGTTTAGTAATGCTAGCTGCTCCCCTGCTGTGTATCTGGCAATTGCTCCACTCTGTTTCTCCTGTAATCCCTCGGCTCCTACAGTGCCAGTTGGTGCTCAGAATTGCTGTCTGCACAGAGAAAAACACTCGCTTCTGTGCTAGTGGGGTTCAGTTACACGATCTAGTACCCTGCTGTGTATCCGGCAATTGCTCCACTCTATTTCTCCTGTAATCCCTGGGCTTCTACACCGCCAGTTGGTGCTCGGAATTGCTGTCTGCACAGAAAAAAACACTCGCTCCTGTGTTAGTGGGGTTCAGTAGCGCCATCTGCTCCCCTGTTGTGTATCTGGCAATTGCTCCTTCTACCTCCACACTCACACTTCTCCAGATTTCAAACTTGCTCTATTTAGGCCTCGGCCTACACCCTGATTGACCCTGGGCTCCAACACCGCCAGTTGTTGCTCGTAAGTGCTGTCTGCACAAAGAAAAACGCTTGCTCCTGTGTTGGTGGGGTTCAGTAACGCCAGCTAGTCCCCTGCTGTGTGTCCAGCAATTGCTCCACTCTATTTCTCCTGTAATCCCTGGGCTCCTACACTGCCAGTTAGTACTCGGAAGTGCTGCCTGCACAGAGAAAAACACTCGCTCCTGTGTTAGTGGGGTTCATTAATGCCAGGTGCTCCCGTGCTGTGTATCCGGCAATTGCTCCACTCTGTTTCTCCTGTAATCCCTGGGCTCCTACACTGCCAGTTAATACTCGGAAGTGCTGCCTGCACAGAGAAAAACACTCGCTCCTGTGTTAGTGGGGTTCAGTAACGCCAGCTTCTCTCCTGCTGTGTATCCAGCAATTGCTCCACTCTGTTTCTACTGTAATCCCTGGGCTCCTACAATGCCAGTTAGTGCTCAGAAGTGCTGTCTGCACAGAGAAAAACACTCGCTCACGTGTTATTGGAGTTCAGTAACGCTAGCTGCTCACCTGCTGTGTATCCGGCAATTGCTCCACTCTATTTCTCCTGTAATCCCTGGGCTCCTACACCGCCAGTTGGTGCTCGGAAGTGCTGAGGGAAACAGAGAAAAACACTTGCTCATGTGTTAGTTGGGTTAAGTAACACCAGCTGCTCCCCTGCTGTGTATCCGGCAATTGCTTCACTCTATTTCTCCTGAAATCCCTGGGCTCCTTCACCGCCAGTTGGTGCTCGGAAGTGCTGTCTCCACAGAGAAAAACACTCGCTCCTGTGTTAGTGGGGTTCAGTAACGCCAGCTGCTCCCCTGCTGTGTATATGGCAATTACTCCTGCTACCTCCACACTCACACTACTCCAGATTTCAAACTTGCTCCAATTAGGCCTCGGCCTACACACTGATTGACCCTGGGCTCCAACACCGCCAGTTGGTGCTCAGAAGTGCTGTCTGCACAAAGAAAAACACTTGCTCCTGTGTTGGTGGGGTTCAGTAACTCCAGCTTGTCCCCTGCTGTGTATCCGGCAATTGCTCTACTCTGTTTCTCCTGAAATCCCTGGGCTCCTTCACCGCCAGTTGGTGCTTGGAAGTGCTGTCTCCACAGAGAAAAACACTCGCTCGTGTGTTAGTGGGGTTCAGTAACACCAGCTGCTCCCCTGCTGTGTATACGGCAATTGCTCCTGCTACCTCCACACTCACACTACTCTAGATTTCAAACTTGCTCTAATTAGACCTCAGCCTACACCCTGATTGAACATGGGCTCCAACACCGCCAGTTGGTGCTCAGAAGTGCTGTCTGCACAAAGAAAAACACTTGCTCCTGTGTTGGTGGGGTTCAGTAACGCCAGCTAGTCCCTTGCTGTGTATCCGGCAATTGCTCCACTCGGTTTCTCCTGTAATCCCTTGGCTCCTATACCGCCAGTTGGTGCTCGGAAGTACTGTCTGCACAGAGAAAAACACTTGCTCCTGTGATAATGGGCTTCAGTAACGCCAGCTGCTCACCTGCTTTGTATATGTCAATTGCTCCACTTTGTTTCTCCTGTAATCCCTGTGCTCCTAAAACGCCAGTTAGTGCACGGAAGTGCTATCTGCACAGAGAAAAACACTCGCTCCTGTGTTAGTGGAGTTCAATAACGCTAGCTGCTCCCCTGCTGTGTATCCGGCAATTGCTCCACTCTATTTCTCCTGAAATCCCTGGGCTCCTTCACCGCCAGTTGGTGCTCGGAAGTGCTGTCTGCACAGAGAAAAACACTTGCTCGTGTGTTAGTGGGGTTCAGTAACGCCAGGTGTTCTCGTGCTGTGTATCCGGCAATTGCTCTACTCTATTTCTCCTGAAATCTCTGGGCTCCTTCACCGCCAGTTGGTGTTCGGAAGTGCTGTCTCCACAGAGAAAAACACTCGCTCCTGTGTTAGTGGGGTTCAGTAACGCCAGCTGCTCCCCTGCTGTGTATATGGCAATTACTCCTGCTACCTCCACACTCACACTACTCCAGATTTCAAACTTGCTCCAATTAGGCCTCGGCCTACACCCTGATTGACCCTGGGCTCCAACACCGCCAGTTGGTGCTCAGAAGTGCTGTCTGCACAAAGAAAAACACTTGCTCCTGTGTTGGTGGGGTTCAGTAACGCCAGCTTGTCCCCTGCTGTGTATCCGGCAATTGCTCTACTCTGTTTCTCCTGAAATCCCTGGGCTCCTTCACCGCCCGTTGGTGCTCGGAAGTGCTTTCTCCACAGAGAAAAACACTCGCTCGTTTGTTAGTGGGGTTCAGTAACGCCAGCTGCTCCCCTGCTGTGTATACGGCAATTGCTCCTGCTACCTCCACACTCACACTACTCTAGATTTCAAACTTGCTCTAATTAGACCTCGGCCTACACCCTGATTGACCATGGGCTCCAACACCGCAAGTTGGTGCTCGGAAGTGCTGTCTGCACAAAGAAAAACACTTGCTCCTGTGTTGGTGGGGTTCAGTAACGCCAGCTAGTCCCCTGCTGTGTATCCGGCAATTGCTCCACTCGGTTTCTCCCGTAATCCCTTGGCTCCTACACCGCCAGTTGGTGCTCGGAAGTGCTGTCTGCACAGAGAAAAACACTTGCTCCTGTGATAATGGGTTTCAGTAACGCCAGCTGCTCCCCTGCTGTGTATCCGGCAATTGCTCCACTCTGTTTCTCCTATATTCTTTGTGCTCCTACAACGCCAGTTAGTGCTCGGAAGTGCTGTCTGCACAGAAAAAAAAACACTCGCTCCTGTGTTAGTGGAGTTCAGTAACGTTAGCTGCTCCCCTGCTGTGTATCCGGCAATTGCTCCACTCTATTTCTCCTGTAATCCCTGGGCTCCTACACCACCAGTTGGTGCTCGGAAGTGCTGTCTGCACAGAGAAAAACACTTGCTCCTGTGTTAGTGGGGTTCAGTAACGCCAGGTGCTCCCGTGCTGTGTATCCGGCAATTGCTCCACTCAGTTTCTCCTGTAATCCCTGGGCTCCTGCAGTGCCAGTTGGTGCTCAGAATTGCTGTCTGCACAGAGAAAAACACTCGCTCCTGTGTTAGTGGGGTTCAGTTACACCAGCTGCTCCCCTGCTGTGTATCCGGCAATTGCTCCACTTTATTTCTCCTGAAATCCCTGGGCTCCTTCACCGCCAGTTGGTGCTCGGAAGTGCTGTCTCCACAGAGAAAAACACTCGCTCCTGTGTTAGTGGGGTTCAGTAACGCCAGCTGCTCCCCTGCTGTGTATATGGCAATGACTCCTGCTACCTTAACACTCACAGTACTCCAGATTTCAAACTTGCTCCAATTAGGCCTCGGCCTACACCCTGATTGACCCTGGGCTCCAACACCGCCAGTTGGTGCTCAGAAGTGCTGTCTGCACAAAGTAAAAGACTTGCTCCTGTGTTGGTCGGGTTCAGTAACTCCAGCTTGTCCCCTGCTGTGTATCCGGCAACTGCTCTACTCTGTTTCTCCTGAAATCCCTGGGCTCCTTCACCGCCAGTTGGTGCTCGGAAGTGCTGTCTCCACAGAGAAAAACACTCGCTCGTGTGTTAGTGGGGTTCAGTAACGCCAGCTGCTCCCCTGCTATGTATACGGCAATTGCTCCTGCTACCTCCACACTCACACTACTCTAGATTTCAAACTTGCTCTAATTAGACCTCGGCCTACACCCTGATTGACCATGGGCTCCAACACCGCCAGTTGGTGCTCGGAAGTGCTGTCTGCACAAAGAAAAACACTTGCTCCTGTGTTGGTGGGGTTCAGTAACGCCAGCAAGTCCCCTGCTGTGTATCCGGCAATTGCTCCACTCGGTTTCTCCTGTAATCCCTTGGCTCCTACACCGCCAGTTGGTGCTCGGAAGTGCTGTCTGCACAGAGAAAAACACTTGCTCCTGTGATAATGGGGTTCAGCAACGCCAGCTGCTCCCCTGCTGTGTATCCGGCAATTGCTCCACTCTGTTTCTCCTGTAATCCCTGTGCTCCTACAACACCAGTTAGTGCTCGGAAGTGCTGTCTGCACAGAGAAAAACACTCGCTCCTGTGTTAGTGGAGTTCAGTAACGTTAGCTGCTCCCCTGCTGTGTATCCGGCAATTGCTCCACTCTATTTCTCCTGTAATCCCTGGGCTCCTACACCGCCAGTTGGTGCTCAGAAGTGCTGTCTGAACAGAGAAAAACACTTGCTCCTGTGTTAGTAGGAGCCAAGAAAAACACAGAGAAAAACACTCGCTGCTGTGTTAGTGGGGTTCAGTAACGCCATCTGCTCCCCTGCTGTGTATCTGGCAATTGCTCCTTCTACCTCCACACTCACACTTCTCCAGATTTCCAACTTGCTCTAATTAGGCCTCGGCCTACACCGTGATTGACCCTGGGCTCCAACACCGCCAGTTGGTGCTCGTAAGTGCTGTCTGCACAAAGAAAAACACTTGCTCCTGTGTTGGTGGGGTTCAGTAACGCCAGCTAGTCCCCTGCTGTGTATCCGGCAATTGCTCCACTCGGTTTCTCCTGTAATCCCTGGGTTCCTACACCGCCATTTGGTGCTAGGAAGAGCTGTCTGCACACTTGCTCCTGTGATAATGGGGTTCAGTAACGCCAGCTGCTCCTCTGCTGTGTATCCAGCAATTGCTCCACTCTGTTTCTCCTGTAATCCCTTGGCTCCTACAATGCCAGTTAGTGCTCAGAAATGCTGTCTGCACAGAGAAAAACACTTGCTCCTGTGTTAGTGGGGTTCTGTAATGCCAGGTGCTCCCGTGCTGTGTATCCGGCAATTGCTCCACTCTGTTTCTCCTGTTATCCCTGGGCTCCTACACCGCCAGTTAGTACTCGGAAGTGCTGTCTGCACAGAGAAAACCACTCGCTCCTGTGTTAGTGGGGTTCAGTAACGCCAGCTGCTCCTCTGCTGTGTATCCAGCAATTGCTCCACTCTATTTCTCCTGTAATCCCTGGGCTCCTACAATGCCAGTTAGTGCTCAGAAGTGCTGTCTGCACAGAGAAAAACACTCGCTCCCGTGTTGGTGGAGTTCAGTAACGCTAGCTGCTCCCTTGCTGTGTATCCGGCAATTGCTCCACTCTATTTCTCCTGTAATCCCTGGGCTCCTACACCGCCAGTTGGTGCTCGGAAGTGCTGTCTGCACAGAGAAAAACACTCGCTCCTGTGTTAGTGGGGTCCAGTAACACCAGCTGCTCCCGTGCTGTGTATCCGGCAATTGCTCCACTATGTTTCTCCTGTAATCCCTGGGCTCCTACAGCGCCAGTTGGTGCTCAGAATTGTTGTCTGCACATAGAAAAACACTCGCTCCTGTGTTAGCGAGGTTCAGTAACACCAGCTGCTCCGCTGCTGTGTATCCGGCAATTGCTCCTTCTATCTCCACACTCACACTTCTCCAGATTTCAAACTTGCTCTAATTAGGCCTCGGCCTACACCCTGATTGACCCTGGGCTCCAACACCGCCAGTTGGTGCTCGGAAGTGCTGCCTGCACAAAGAAAAACACTTGCTCCTGTGTTGGTGGGGTTCAGTAACGCCAGGTAGTCCCCTGCTGTGTATGCGGCAATTGCTCCTGCTACCTCCACACTCACACTACTCCAGATTTCAAACTTGCTCTAATTAGGCCTCGGCCTACACCCTGATTGACCCTGGGCTCCAACACCGCCAGTTGGTGCTCGGAAGTGCTGTCTGCACAAAGAAAAACACTTACTCCTGTGTTGGTGGGGTTCAGTAACGCCAGGTAGTCCCCTGCTGTGTATACGGCAATTGCTCCTGCTACCTCCACACTCACACTACTCCAGATTTCAAACTTGCTCTAATTAGGCCTCGGCCTACACCCTGATTGACCCTGGGCTCCAACACCGCCAGTTGGTGCTCGGAAGTGCTGTCTGCACAAAGAAAAACACTTGCTCCTGTGATAATTCGGTTCAGTAACGCCAGCTGCTCCCCTGCTGTGTATCCGGCATTTCCTCCACTCTGTTTCTCCTGTAATCCCTGGGCTCCTACAACGCCAGGTAGTGCTCGGAAGTAGGGTTGAGCGACCTTGACTTTTTTTGAGTCGAGTTGGGTTTCGCAAAACCCGACTATCTCAAAAGTCGGGTCGAGTGAAATCGGCCGATTATGTCGTAAAGTCGGGATCGACCGAAACACGAAACCCAATGCAAGTCAATGGGGCAGCATAGTCGGCAGTGAGTGGGGGCCAGGAAAACACCTAAAGTGCCCATTTTAATGGCAAAAACATCCATTCTTCTTAATGAAATTTGTCAATTCCCTTACAATAATAGTTAGGCATTGGAAATTGGGGGTCATTTGGCTAAAGTTGTTGGGGATAGGGCTGGTTCAAGTATTTTGTGGGCCCAGGAAATCTGGACCACGTCACGGCAGTGGAGCAGGGCGAGGTAAGTATTTAAACTTTGCAAGTGCTGTGATCCTGAGCAAGCAGGGGGGGCCCACTCGTTGGCATTGGCACTGGAACAGGGCCCCTCAAAGTACGGCCGTGTGTTTGCACGGCGGGGGCGCCTCCCACCGGCAGCGACACTTTTGCGTACTATGAGGGGACCTGTGCCAGTGACGTCGCCAACGAGTATGCCCCCCCCCACCTGATGATGGAACTTGCACTTTCATCTTCACCTTCCTCTTTGTCCCCTTGTAAGGTGGTATAGTATGTGGGAAGGAGAACCTGAATTTCAGCAGGGTCAGATTCTGGCTGTGTAGCGTGCAAGGGGAATGTAGTGGTCTGGGGCAATGTACCAGCAGACTCATCTATCACTGGCTGGGCAATGGGCAGGATGAGGAGGAAACACAGATATAGGCCCAAAGAATAAAGTGGGCTAAATGCAGTTCAAAATTGGTAACAGGACTAACCAGGGGGCATTGCTTTGTTCAGTGGAGGACAACTGGAATGAGAGGCTGACACAGTGAGTAGGCCCAAATCAGTAAGTAGGCTAAATGCAGTTCAAAATTGGAAACAGAAGTAAACAGGCGGCACTGGTTTGTTCAGTGGAGAACAGCAAGGAGCGGCAGACACCGTTAGTAGGGCCAACAAAACAAGTAGGCCAAATGCAGTGTTATATTACAAAATTTAACGAGAGCCTCAAAATTGAAGCTAAGGAAAGGCAACCTGGAGAACACCTTGGAGCGGCAGACACCGTTTCTAGAACCCAACCAAACAAGTAGGCCCACTGCAGTTTTTAAATTAAAAAACTCTTCAACGAGAGCCTGAAAATTGAAGCTCAGGAAATGCTACCAGGAGAACACCTTGGAGCTGCAGACACTGTTAGTAGGCCCTACCGAAGTAGTAGCCCCAATGCAGTTTTCAAATTCCTATAGGCTGAAAACCAGACAATTGACGCTCAGCTTTTTTCAGAGGAGGAAAGCTGTATTGAGTAGCGCAGACAGACACAGGTAGTAGGCGTTAAACAAAAAAATTGGCTCACTGCAGTTTAGAAAAGGTTACAGGGGTACACAGGCAGCATTGGTGTGGTCAGCGGAGGACAATTTGAATTAGGGACTGCAGACAGACTTAGTAGGCTGTCCCCTGTGGACCATGCATCCACCACATTAACCCAGTGCGCCGTAATGGACACATAACCTTCCGTGGACATGCCTACTGGTCCATGCGTCTGTTCTCAGGTGCACCTTTCTACTCTTAGATTGCCTGAGTGCATGGACAATGCGGACTTTTTCATGCTGGTGGAGGGCTGGGATGGCTTTTCTCTCAAAAGAAGTGTCGACTGGGTAGCTCGAACCGTGGTACAGCGTAGTTCATCTGGGCTTTATAAATATAAAATGAAGAAAAAAAGTAGGCTCTATGCACTTTCAGCTAGGTTCCACGGGTACACGGCCAGCATTGGTCTGGTCAGTGGAGGACAATTTCAATTATGGACCGCAGACAGACTTAGTACGCCTACAATTAAAAAAAGGATGCTCTATGCAATTTAAAATAGGTTCCAGGGGTACACGGCCAGCATTGGTCTGGTCAGTGGAGGACTATTGGAAGGAGGGACCGCAGACAGGCTTAGTAGGCCTAACATAAGAAAAGTAGGCTGTAGGCACTTTAAAATAGGTTCCAGGGGTACACGGGCAGCAGTGGTCTGGTCAGTGAAGGACAATTTCTATTATGGACCGCAGACAGACTTAGTACGCCTACAATTAAAAAAAGGATGCTCTATGCAATTTAAAATAGGTTCCAGGGGTACACGGCCAGCATTGGTCTGGTCAGTGGAGGACTATTGGAAGGAGGGACCGCAGACAGGCTTAGTAGGCCTAACATAAGAAAAGTAGGCTGTAGGCACTTTAAAATAGGTTCCAGGGGTACACGGGCAGCAGTGGTCTGGTCAGTGAAGGACAATTTCTATTATGGACCGCAGACAGACTTAGTACGCCTACAATTAAAAAAAGGATGCTCTATGCAATTTAAAATAGGTTCCAGGGGTACACGGCCAGCATTGGTCTGGTCAGTGGAGGACTATTGGAAGGAGGGACCGCAGACAGGCTTAGTAGGCCTAACATAAGAAAAGTAGGCTGTAGGCACTTTAAAATAGGTTCCAGGGGTACACGGGCAGCAGTGGTGTGGTCAGTGAAGGACAATTTCTATTATGGACCGCAGACAGACTTAGTAGGCCTAACATAACAAAAGTAGGCTCTATGGACTTGGAATTATCTTGCAGGGGTACACAGGCAGCATTGGTGTTGTCAGTAGAGGCCGATTGTAAGGAGTGTCTGACAGTTAGTACTCCCAAAAAATAAATAGATGTTAATGTCTCGCAATTCAACAAAACCAAAAAACAAAAGGGTGGCATACTTAGGTACAGGGGTGGGCTCCTCTGCTGAGTTTCAGATCTAGTAATTTGGCGCTAAGTATTTACTGGTGTAAATATAGGACACTGCCCCTGACTATTTTACGTAGCATCATACATGTCAACACATTGGTATTGTCAGTGCCAGGCATTGAAGGATGTCAGCGCATAGACTAAACATTGGTGGAGCTGTGAGAGATGATTTTGCAAATCGTAGAGCACTGTTTGAGCTGGGGGGGAACTGTCTTGTGGCCGGCGGTACAGGCCCAGGGCCCCTCATGTTACAACGCTGTGTCTGACGTTGGTTGCGCGCCACCACCGCCAGAGACACTTTATTGTACTATGAGGGACCCAGTGGCAGTGCCGTCGACCAAAAGCGTGCACACCCACCTCTTCAGACAAACGGCACTCTCACGGGTGCTTGCGCCAAGTGGCGAGACCACGGCCCAGTGGGGGGAGTTTGCCCATTTAGGGAGGTGTAAACATGTCGTATGCTGGACAAACAGCTGCTGCAAATTACGAGATTGGAAAACTCAGTCAGACCAGTCCACAAGCAAGACCTTTTCATAGGAAAGCTAGGTGTCAGCCGGGAAAGGTGGGGCAAAATAATTCGAAATCCAGGAGTGGTTCATTTTAATGAAGGTTAGATCATCAACATTTTGGGTAGCCAGACGAATCCTTTTTTCGGTTAATATTGAACCAGCAGCACTGAATACTCTTTCTGATAGCACACTAGCTGCTGGGCAAGCAAGCTCCTGCAATGCATATTCTGCCAATTCTGGCCAGGTGTCTAATTTAGATGCCCAGTAATCAAATGGGAATGACGGTTGAGTGAGAACATCGATAAGGGATGAAAAATAGTTAGTAACCATACTGGACAAATGTTGTCTCCTGTCAGTTTGAATTGATGCTGCAGTACCTGTCCTGTCTGCGGTCATAGCAAAATCACTCCACAACCTGGTCAGAAAACCCCTCTGTCCAACGCCACTTCTGATTTGTGCAACTCTAACACCTCTGGTCTGCTGCCCCCTGCAGCTCGTGTGAGAACCATCACCGGCGCTGTGTGCTGGGAATGCCTGAATCAAACGGTCAACAAGAGTTGATTGTTTGGTTGCTAATATTTGTTCCAGGTTCTCATATGGCATAATATTTTGCAATTTGCCTTTATAGCGAGGATCAAGGAGGCAGGCCAACCAGTAATCGTCATCGGTCATCATTTTAATAATGCGTGGGTCCCTTTTGAGGATACGTAAGGCATAATCCGCCATGTGGGCCAAAGTTCCAGTTGTCAAATCTGTGGTTGTGCTGGGTTGAGGGGCAGTTACAGGCAAATCTACGTCACTTGTGTCCCTCAAAAAAACAGAACCCGGCCTTGCCATGCCACCAATTTCCATTGGCCCCGGTGAAGCTTCCCCATTAAAAAAATACTCATCCTCATCATCCTCCTCGTCCTACTCCTCCTGTTTGCCCGCTACCTCGTCCTGTACACTGCCCTGACCAGACAATGGCTGACTGTCATCAAGGCTTTCCTCTTCCTCTGCTGCAGACGCCTGCTCCTTTATGTGCGTCAAACTTTGCATCAGCAGACGCATTAGGGGGATGCTCATGCTTATTATGGCGTTGTCTGCACTAACCAGCCGTGTGCATTCCTCAAAACACTGAAGGACTTGGCACATGTCTTTGTACCTTCAACCACTGCACACCTGACAACTCCATGTCTGCAATCCAACTGCCTGCCCGTGTATGTGTATCCTCCCACAAATACATAACAGCACACCTCTGTTCGCACAGTCTCTGAAGCATGTGCAGTGTTGAGTTCCACCTTGTTGCAACATCGATGATTAGGCGATGCTGGGGAAGGTTCAAAGACCGCTGATAGTTCTGCATACGGCTGGAGTGTACGGGCGAACGGCGGATATGCGAGCAAAGTCTGCGCACTTTGAGGAGCAGGTCGGATAACCCCGGATAACTTTTCAGGAAGCACTGCACCACCAGGTTTAAGGTGTGAGCCAGGCAAGGAATGTGTTTCAGTTGGGAAAGGGCTATGGCAGCCATGAAATTCCTTCCGTTATCACTCACTACCTTGCCTGCCTCAAGATCTACAGTGCCCAGCCATGACTGCGTTTCTTTATGCAAGAACTCAGACAGAACTTCCGCGGTGTGTCTGTTGTCGCCCAAACACTTCATTGCCAATACAGCCTGCTGACGCTTGCCAGTAGCTGCCCCATAATGGGACACCTGGTATGCAACAGTGGCAGATGCGGATGGAGTGGTTGTGCGACTGCGGTCTGTGGACGAGCTCTCACTTCTGCAGGAGGACGAGGAGGAGGGGGGGCGAACGGCTACAGCCAACTGTTTCCTAGACCGTGGGCTAGGCAGAACTGTCCCAATATTGCTGTCCCCTGTGGACCCTGCCTCCACCACATTCACCCAGTGTGCCGTGATGGACACGTAACGTCCCTGGCCATGCCTACTGGTCCATGCATCTGTTGTCAGGTGCACCTTTGTACTCACAGATTGCCTGAGTGCATGGACGATGCGTTCTTTAACATGCTGGTGGAGGGCTGGGATGGCTTTTCTCGAAAAGAAGTGTCGACTGGGTAGCTCGTAGCGTGGTACAGCATAGTCCATCAGGGCTTTGAAAGCTTCGCTTTCAATTAACCGGTAGGGCATCATCTCTAACGAGATTAGTCTAGCAATGTGGGCGTTCAAACCCTGTGTACGCGGATGCGATGATGAGTAATTCCTTTTTCTAACGAGAGTCTCATGTAGGGTGAGCTGGACTGGAGAGCTGGAGATCGTGGAACTAGCAGGGGTGCCGGTGGACATGGCAGACTGAGAGACAGTTGGAGACGGTGTTCTTGCCGGTGCCCTACATGCGCCCCCTGAGGAAGGTACATCTACCGAAACGCACGTCGGGGTGTCTCGGTGTCCCCCGCGCTGGCCCGGACCCACTGCAGCAGGTAATATGCACAGTGGACTACTGTGTCCACATGTCTTCTATTACATTCCTGTACATTACCTGTGATACTATTTAGCCTTCTATGGCAGCACTGCTGATAACTTCATGAGCAGTGGGTGGTTGGCATGTGGCGGTGTGTTCTCTGTTACGCCAGCTGGTTGGTTCTGGACCATTGCCGGGGTCACCGTACCTTGGGTGACTGCTTTTTTATGTTGCCTGTGGCATTTGTTTTGTCATCTGCTAGTCCCATTTGCACTATTTGTTTGGCTTTTTTGTATGTAATTTTAGATTGATTTGTAATAAAGATACTTTTATTGGATTCAGCGACTGCATTTTTCTTTGGTTGTTCTATTATAGTATTGGCAGTTATCCATATTGTCCATGGATGGTGGGTGTATGTTGAGGGATATATACCATCATTTGAATTATAGCACTTTCTCGCACCACCAATGATGCTTATTAGAATACTTTTGCTGGTGCCCTACATGCAGTGTTTCCTACCACGAAACTGGTGATTCCCTGACCCTGACTGCTTTGGCCTGGCAACGAAACCTGCACAGATACTGCAGGTGGTGCGGGAAATGGTGGCCTTACAGTGACGGAAGGGATGTAGCGTTGCTGACTAGCTTCATTGGCCGAGGGTGCTACAACCTTAAGGGAAGTTTGGTAGTTAGTCCAGGCTTGCAAATGCATGGTGGTTAAATGTCTATGCATGCAACTTGTATTTAGACTTTTCAGATTCTGACCTCTGCTTAAGGTAGTTGAACATTTTTGACAGATGACTTTGCGCTGATCATTTGGATGTTGTTTAAAAAAATGCCAGACTGCACTCTTTCTACCATCGGATACCTTTTCAGGCATTGCAGACTGAGCTTCTTTAACCGGATGGCCACGCTGTCCTCCAACTGGTTTTGGCTTTGCCACGCGTTTTGGGCCAGATACGGGCCCGGCAGATGGAACCTGTTGTGATGTTGATGCCTGCTGCGGCCCCTCCTCCTCCGCTTCAGAACTACTGCCACCTGCACCCTGTTCCCCCAATGGCTGCCAATCGGGGTCAACAACTGAGTCATCTATGACCTCCTCTTCTATCTCGTGTGCAACTTCGTCTGTGTCACCGTGTAAGCCGGTGGTATAGTGTTAGGAATCCCCTGACCGCTGCCACCAATTCGTCACGATTCACACCGTGACCGTCACCCCTACGTCACGGGTCGGGGTGACTTTGGGCCAACAGACGGCTATCACATGTGCAGGGGGGCTTATCTTAGTTATCCCTCCACTGGTAACAATGTGATGGCAAAACACACACAAGGCTATTGACCTCTTAGTTTACAGCAGGGGCTTATTGTAGGTATCCCACTGCTTTTCAATATACCACGAACTGCAGGGATTTATGTATATCCCGCTTACAGTTTCACTTAACACTTGCAGCTCTCTGGCATCCCCCTTACTCTCAGGTCAGATTAGGTACTGCACCCTGGGTAATTAGTCACCAGTCAGGCTGCCTGCTATGTACTGGCTATTGGGCACACTGCAGCGACGCGATAAACTACTCCCACTCAGGCAGGAAAATAATTATCAACGCCGCAGTCGCTACAACATAACCCCAAAAGTCTGCACACGGTATCACTGCCACCAGCAGGGCTTTCCAGCAGGAGAAGCAAGCAAGCCAGAAGAAGAAGAAGACGACTGAGCTGAGAGCCTGCCACAAACTTAAGACCTGCAGCTAGTGACATCACAGAAAGGCTGGCTTATCCAGACCCTCCTCTCTCTACATTCTGAGTACTGCAACCTTAGATCTATCTACTTTCTATAACTTCGCTACAAAACATGTCATAGTCATAACAAACCCATCATTCATCTCGGATTAACGTGAGCATTCTAATGAGATCAAATATGTCCTATCTGGGATACATATTTACAGAGAAATCCCTACTTCTTTACCAGATGGAGTTAGAAGCCCGTGTTTCGAGCGATGGGTAGGTCCACCGAGTGCGATTAAGGATATATGTTTTCGTGTTCGTAACGTAAACATTGTGCATAATATCTTACAAAAACAAAACAAAGAACTTTCATGAATCCTAGAAGTTTCTAGTTCACTTATAGCTGGACAAGAGCTTACACGGCAGGAAATGCTGGTCGTAAATACCATTCGGCCATAAAACTCCCCCCAGTACATTGGCAAAGCAGCTCTTGGCTGAGTGAAAGGGAAGGGGGGCTTGTTAGCCCACAGCCTTGAGCAAGAGAAGCTACTTATATGATATTTCATACCATATCGTGACACCTCCCCCTTTTGGTGTGCGCTAGGGAGGCAGAACCCCATGGCATGCCTCCATAGGCACCTCAGTAGGTTCACCCTGGCGGGACAGTCCATTGTTGTGAATTCTGTGGTAGAGTTCACTCCTGTGGTCACAAGTGGTACTTCGGCTGATTCTCTCTGGGAGCTTCCGTTTGTGGAGGAAACTGGTACTGCAGCTTCTGAGTTTCCTCCCTCAGGTGATCTGGTGAGCTCGTTAGCTGCTTCTCTACTTAACTCCACCTAATGCTTTGATCCATGCTTCCTGTCAATGTTCCAGTGTTGGACTTGTGTATCTCTGGATCATTCCTGTGGCCTGCTGCTCTGCATAGCTAAGTGCTTCTTTGCTATTTGTTGCTATTTTTTCTGTCCAGCTTGTCTTTTTGTTTTGCTGGAAGCTCTGGGACGCAAGGGGTGTACCTCCGTGCCGTTAGTTCGGTACGGAGGGTCTTTTTGCCCCCTTTGCGTGGTTTTCTTTAGGGTTTTGTGTAGACCGCAAAGTTATCTTTCCTATCCTTGTTCTGTCTAGAATATCGGGCCTCACTTTGCTGAATCTATTTCATCCCTACGTTTGTCTTTTCATCTTACTCACAGTCATTATATGTGGGGGGCTGCCTTTTCCTTTGGGGTATTTCTCTGAGGCAAGGTAGGCTTATTTTTCTATCTTCAGGCTAGTTAGTTTCTCAGGCTGTGCCGAGTTGCATAGGGAGCGTTAGGCGCAATCCACAGCTGCCTCTAGTTGTGTTTGGAGATGATCAGGAATTGCGGTCTACAGAGTTCCCACGTCTCAGAGCTCATTCTATTATTTTGGGTTATTGTCAGATCACTGTATGTGCTCTGATCGCTATGTACATTGTGTTACTGAATTGCCTATCACAACAGTACAGGAAGCCAAAAGTACTAATGATTCTCAATAGAGGGAAAAAAGAAGTTCTGAGACCATTTTTTTTCCTTTGCACTGTGATTTGTCTT
The DNA here is from genome assembly GCF_032444005.1 of Ranitomeya imitator. NCBI lineage: Eukaryota > Metazoa > Chordata > Amphibia > Anura > Dendrobatidae > Ranitomeya > Ranitomeya imitator. Next base: position 300,456,164 of record NC_091284.1, read on the forward strand.
TTTTTTCCCCTAGACATTTGGGTGGTTCAGGACACAGGTGTTACAATGGACATTAAAGGTCTGTCTTCATGTGTAGATCAGCTCACGGCAAGAGTTCAAGATATTCAAAATTTTGTGGTTCAGAATTCTTTGTTAGAACCGAGAATTCCTATTCCAGATTTGTTTTTTGGAGATAGAACTAAATTTCTGAGTTTCAAGAATAATTGTAAACTGTTTCTGGCTTTGAAACCTCGCTCCTCTGGTGACCCAGCGCAACAGGTTAGGATCGTCATTTCTTTTTTGCGTGGCGACCCTCAGGACTGGGCATTTTCTCTTGCGTCAGGAGATCCTGCATTAAGTAATATTGATGCGTTTTTCCTGGCGCTTGGATTGCTGTACGATGAGCCTAATTCAGTAGATCAGGCAGAAAAGAATTTGTTGGCTCTTTGTCAGGCTCAGGATGAGATAGAGCTATATTGTCAGAAATTTAGAAAATGGTCCGTGCTCACTCAATGGAATGAATCTGCGCTTGCAGCCATTTTCAGAAAGGGTCTCTCTGAAGCCATTAAGGATGTCATGGTGGGATTTCCTATGCCCGCTCGTTTGAATGAGTCTATGTCTTTGGCCATTCAGATCGGTCGACGCTTGCGTGAGCGTAAATCTGTGCACCATTTGGCGGTATTACCTGAGATTAAACCTGAGCCTATGCAGTGCGATAGGACTATGACCAGAGTTGAACGGCAAGAACACAGACGTCTGAATGGGCTGTGTTTCTACTGTGGTGATTCCACTCATGCTATCTCTGATTGTCCTAAGCGCACTAAGCGGTTCGCTAGGTCTGCCGCCATTGGTACTGTACAGTCAAAATTTCTTCTGTCCGTTACCTTGATATGCTCCTTGTCGTCGTATTCTGTCATGGCGTTTGTGGATTCAGGCGCTGCCCTGAATTTGATGGACTTGGATTATGCTAAACGTTGTGGGTTTTTCTTGGAGCCATTGCAGTGTCCTATTCCATTGAGAGGAATTGATGCTACACCTTTGGCCAAGAATAAGCCTCAATACTGGACCCAGCTGACCATGTGCATGGCTCCTGCACATCAGGAGGTTATTCGCTTTCTGGTGTTGCATAATCTGCATGATGTGGTCGTGTTGGGGGTGCCATGGCTACAAGCCCATAATCCAGTATTGGATTGGAATTCCATGTTGGTGTCCAGCTGGGGTTGTCAGGGGGTACATGGTGATGTTCCATTTCTGTCAATTTCGTCATCCACCCCTTCTGAGGTTCCAGAGTTCTTGTCTGATTACCGGGATGTATTTGATGAGCCCAAGTCCGATGCCCTACATCCGCATAGGGATTGTGATTGTGCTATCAATTTGATTCCTGGTAGTAAATTCCCAAAAGGTCGACTGTTTAATTTATCCGTGCCTGAGCACACCGCTATGCGCAGTTATGTGAAGGAATCCCTGGAGAAGGGGCATATTCGCCCATCATCGTCGCCATTAGGAGCAGGGTTCTTTTTTGTAGCCAAGAAGGATGGTTCGCTGAGACCGTGTATAGATTACCGCCTTCTTAATAAGATCACTGTTAAATTTCAGTACCCCTTGCCATTGTTATCTGATTTGTTTGCTCGGATTAAGGGGGCTAGTTGGTTCACTAAGATAGATCTTCGTGGTGCGTATAATCTGGTGAGAATCAGGCAAGGCGATGAATGGAAAACTGCATTTAATACGCCCGAGGGTCATTTTGAGTATCTAGTGATGCCGTTCGGACTTGCCAATGCTCCATCAGTGTTTCAATCCTTTATGCATGACATCTTCCGTGAGTACCTGGATAAATTCCTGATTGTGTACTTGGATGACATTTTGATCTTCTCGGATGATTGGGAGTCTCATGTGAAGCAGGTCAGAACGGTTTTTCAGGTCCTGCGTGCTAATTCTTTGTTTGTGAAGGGATCAAAGTGTCTCTTTGGTGTGCAGAAGGTTTCATTTTTGGGGTTCATCTTTTCCCCTTCTACTATCGAGATGGATCCGGTTAAGGTCCAAGCCATCCATGATTGGACTCAGCCGACATCTCTGAAAAGTCTGCAAAAGTTCCTGGGCTTTGCTAATTTTTATCGTCGCTTCATCTGCAATTTTTCTAGTGTTGCCAAACCATTGACCGATTTGACCAAGAAGGGTGCTGATTTGGTCAATTGGTCTTCTGCTGCTGTGGAGGCTTTTCAAGAGTTGAAGCGTCGTTTTTCTTCTGCCCCTGAGTTGTGTCAACCAGATGTTTCTCTTCCGTTCCAGGTCGAGGTTGATGCTTCTGAGATTGGAGCAGGGGCTGTTTTGTCACAGAGAGGTCCTGGTTGCTCAGTGATGAAACCATGCGCTTTCTTTTCCAGGAAGTTTTCGCCTGCTGAGCGAAATTATGATGTGGGCAACCGAAAGTTGCTGGCCATGAAGTGGGCATTCGAGGAGTGGCGTCATTGGCTTGAAGGAGCTAAGCATCGCGTGGTGGTATTGACTGATCACAAGAACTTGACTTATCTCGAGTCTGCCAAGCGCTTGAATCCTAGACAAGCTCGTTGGTCGTTGTTTTTTGCCCGTTTTGACTTTGTGATTTCGTACCTTCCGGGCTCTAAAAATGTGAAGGCGGATGCTCTGTCTAGGAGTTTTGTGCCCGACTCTCCGGGTTTATCTGAGCCGGCGGGTATCCTCAAAGAAGGAGTAATTGTGTCTGCCATCTCCCCTGATTTGCGGCGGGTGCTGCAGAAATTTCAGGCTAATAAACCTGATCGTTGAACAGCGGAGAAACTGTTTGTCCCTGATAGGTGGACGAATAGAGTTATCTCTGAACTTCATTGTTCGGTGTTGGCTGGTCATCCTGGAATCTTTGGTACCAGAGAGTTAGTGGCTAGATCCTTTTGGTGGCCGTCTCTGTCGCGGGATGTGCGTACTTTTGTGCAGTCCTGTGGGATTTGTGCTCGGGCTAAGCCCTGCTGTTCTCATGCCAGTGGGTTGCTTTTGCCCTTGCCGGTCCCGAAGAGGCCTTGGACACATATCTCTATGGATTTTATTTCTGACCTTCCCGTTTCTCAAAAGATGTCAGTCATTTAGGTGGTCTGTGATCGCTTTTCTAAGATGGTCCATCTGGTACCCTTGTCTAAATTGCCTTCCTCCTCTGATTTGGTGCCTTTGTTCTTCCAGCATGTGGTTCGTTTGCATGGCATTCCAGAGAATATTGTTTCTGACAGAGGTTCCCAGTTTGTTTCGAGGTTTTGGCGAGCCTTTTGTGGTAGGATGGGCATTGACTTGTCTTTTTCCTCGCCTTTCCATCCTCAGACTAATGGCCAGACCGAACGAACCAATCAGACCTTGGAAACACATCTGAGATGCTTTGTTTCGGCTGATCAGGATGACTGGGTGTCCTTTTTGCCTTTGGCTGAGTTCGCCCTTAATAATCGGGCCAGCTCGGCTACCTTGGTTTCGCCGTTTTTCTGCAATTCTGGGTTCCATTCTCGTTTCTCTTCAGGACAGGTTGAGTTTTCGGACTGTCCTGGTGTGGATACTGTGGTGGACAGATTGCAGCAGATTGGACTCAGGTAGTGGACAATTTGACCTTGTCCCAGGAGAAGGCTCAACTTTTCGCTAATCGCAGACGCCGTGTGGGTCCCCGACTTCGTGTTGGGGATCTGGTTTGGTTATCTTCTCGTCATATTCCTATGAAGGTTTCCTCTCCTAAGTTTAAACCTCGTTTTATTGGTCCGTATAGGATTTCTGAGGTTCTTAATCCTGTGTCTTTTCGTCTGACCCTCCCAGATTCTTTTTCCATACATAACGTATTCCATAGGTCATTGTTGCGGAGATACGTGGCACCTATGGTTCCATCTGTTGAGCCTCCTGCCCCGGTTTTGGTGGAGGGGGAATTGGAGTATATTGTGGAGAAGATTTTGGATTCTCGTGTTTCAAGACGGAAACTCCAGTATCTGGTTAAATGGAAGGGTTATGCTCAGGAAGATAATTCCTGGGTTTTTGCCTCTGATGTCCATGCTCCCGATCTTGTTCGTGCCTTTCATGTGGCTCATCCTAGTCGGCCTGGGGGCTCTGGTGAGGGTTCGGTGACCCCTCCTCAAGGGGGGGTACTGTTGTGAATTCTGTGGCAGAGTTCACTCCTGTGGTCACAAGTGGTACTTCGGCTGATTCTCTCTGGGAGCTTCCGTTTGTGGAGGAAACTGGTACTGCAGCTTCTGAGTTTCCTCCCTCAGGTGATCTGGTGAGCTCGTTAGCTGCTTCTCTACTTAACTCCACCTAATGCTTTGATCCATGCTTCCTGTCAATGTTCCAGTGTTGGACTTGTGTATCTCTGGATCATTCCTGTGGCCTGCTGCTCTGCATAGCTAAGTGCTTCTTTGCTATTTGTTGCTATTTTTTCTGTCCAGCTTGTCTTTTTGTTTTGCTGGAAGCTCTGGGACACAAGGGGTGTACCTCCGTGCCGTTAGTTCGGTACGGAGGGTCTTTTTGCCCCCTTTGCGTGGTTTTCTTTAGGGTTTTGTGTAGACCGCAAAGTTATCTTTCCTATCCTCGTTCTGTCTAGAATATCGGGCCTCACTTTGCTGAATCTATTTCATCCCTACGTTTGTCTTTTCATCTTACTCACAGTCATTATATGTGGGGGGCTGCCTTTTCCTTTGGGGTATTTCTCTGAGGCAAGGTAGGCTTATTTTTCTATCTTCAGGCTAGTTAGTTTCTCAGGCTGTGCCGAGTTGTATAGGGAGCGTTAGGCGCAATCCACAGCTGCCTCTAGTTGTGTTTGGAGAGGATCAGGAATTGCGGTCTACAGAGTTCCCATGTCTCAGAGCTCGTTCTATTATTTTGGGTTATTGTCAGATCACTGTATGTGCTCTGATCGCTATGTACATTGTGTTACTGAATTGCCTATCACAACAGTCCATCTGCATTCCCATGCTCTTTGCCCGTTTTGTGTTCAATGGTGAAGTCAAACTGCTGAAGGGCAAGGCTCCAGCGTAGCAACCTGCCGTTGGTTCCACACATTGCGTTTAGCCAGCGCAGAGGGTTGTGGTCGGTCACCACAGTGAAGGGGCGACCGTACAAGTAGGGCTGCAAGCGCTGCAGGGCCCAGACTATGGCCAGGCACTCCTTCTCGATGGTGGAGTAGGCCACTTCCCTCGGCAAAAGTTTCCGGCTCGGGTATAACACGGGGTGCTCTTGGTCCTCCGAGTCAACCTGGCTGAGCACAGCACCAAGGCCAAACTCGCTGGCGTCGGTCTGCACCAAGAACGGTCGACTGTTGTCCACTGCTTTCAACACAGGGGCGTTGCACAGTGCGGTTTTCAACGCCTGGAAGGCCCCCTCACAGCCATCTGTCCAGTTGACAATGTGGGGTAGCTTCTTCCTGGTGAGGTCCGTCAAAGGTTTTGCCAGGCTACTATAGTGCAGTACGAAGCGCCTATAGTACCCGGCAGTGCGAAAGAAGGACATCACCTGTTTCTTGGTCACGGGAGTGGGCCATTTCACGATCGCACCCACTTTCTCCGGCTCTGGCTTCAGGGTGTTCCCGCCTACCCGTTGCCCCAGGTAGTGAACCTCCCTCATGCCCATCTGGCACTTTCCTGGCTTGATAGTCAGTCCTGCTTGGTGAATTCGCCTGAGCACCTCCTCGAGAAGCTGCAGGTGTTCCTCCCAGGAGGAACTGAAGATGGCAATGTCATCCAAGTACGCCATGGCGTACTTCTCCAGTCCCTGAAGCAGGAGGTTGACCATACGCTGGAAAGTGGCAGGGGCATTCTTCATGCCGAAGGGCATGACCGTGGACTCGTACAGTCCAAAAGGTGTGATAAAGGCGAACTTCTCCTGCGCTTCGGGGCTCAGGGGAATCTGCCAGTATCCTCGACTCAGATCCATTATTGTTAGGTAATCTGTGCCAGCTAACTTATCCAGCAGCTCCTCGATGCGCGGCATTGGGTGCGCGTCAGAGGCTGTGATGGCGTTGAGCCCCCTGTAGTCCACGCAGAACCGGGTGGTCCGGTCTTTCTTTGGCACGAGAACTACAGGTGATGCCCATGCGCTCTTTGACCGTCGAATCACCCCCAGCTGTAACATCTCATCGATCTCTTGGCGCATAATCTGCCGCACCTGGTCAGAGATTCGATAGGGTGTTCGCCATAGTGGGGCGTGATTCCCGGTGTCCACCTCGTGGACTGCTAACTGCGTCTTCCCAGGTCGGTTGGAGGACACGACCCGGAAGAGTTCCAGTGTGGTTTGCAACTACAACCGCTGGGGTTCAGTTAACGAGGCGCTTACCTCCACATCCTCGATGGACCCATTGGCCTTGGCTTGGGCCAGCATGTCCAGGAGGGTGTCTTCCTCACCGTCTTCGGGCAAGCTGCAGACCGGTAGGACGAAAGGTTCACGCTCGTGATGAACCTTCATCATGTTGATGTGAAAGGCCTTTCGCCTACCCCGAGCGTGGTCAAGCGTGACCACGTAAGTGCCCGGGTTGAGCTGTTGGTGGACGACGTACGGGCCCTCCCAGGCTGCCTGAAGCTTATCCGTTGGTACGGGGACCAGCACCCACACCTTTTGACCCACGTGGTAGGTTCGCTCCCGGGCGTTCTGGTCGTACCAGTGCTTCTGGTCAGCCTGAGCCTGCGTCATGTTGTCATGCACCAACTGCGTCAAGGTCTGCATCTTGTCATGGAAGCGCATGACATACTCCACTATGAACACTTCAGAAGGGTTCGGCTCCTCTTCCCAGGATTCTCTTACCAACCCAAGCGGTCCCCGGACTCCCCTGCCATACAGGAGCTCGAAGGGGGAGAACCCCGTCGAGGCCTACGGAACCTCTCGGTAAGCGAACAGCAGGTGTGGGAGGTACCGCTCCCAGTCGCGCCCTTGAGTCTAAACCAGCATGCGTAGCATCTGTTTGAGGGTACCATTGAAGCGTTCACACAAGCCATTGGTTTGTGGGTGATACGCACTCGATACCAGGTGCTTCACCTGCATTCTCTTACAGAGAGCCTCCATTAGGCGAGACATAAATTGGGTCCCTTGATCAGTAAGCATTTCCCTGGGAAATCCTACACGTGAAAAGATAGCCAACAGGGCATCCGCCACCTTATCTGCCCTAGTTGACGACAGAGCTACTGCCTCTGGGTACCGGGTAGCGTAGTCTACCACAGTAAGGATGTATTGCTTTCCAGAGCTGCTGGGGACGGCCAGCGGGCCCACAATGTCCACCGCGATCCTCTGGAAAGGCTCCTCTATCACTGGCAACGGGATCAGGGGAGCCTTAAGAGCAGGCCCCGCCTTCCCCACTCTTTGACAGGTGACACAGGAGCGGCAGTAGTTTGACACATCTGTCCCCATCTTAGGCCAATAGAAGTGTTGGGACAGCCAGGCCTTAGTTTTGCTGATCCCCAAGTGTCCAGCTAGCGGGATCTCATGGGCAATCTGCAACAACTCGCCCCGGAGTTGCTGCGGGACGACCAGCTGTCTTTCCCTCAACCACTCCTTTTGTGATTCTCCGGGTACTGTCTCCCGGTATAACCTTCCTCGTTCCCAGAACACCCTCTCCTTATCAGTCTTGGAGGTGAACGTCTCGGCGAGTTGCCTCAAACTCTCTAGGCTCGCATCTGTGTGCAGAGCGGCCTGAAACTCCTGGCTAGGGGAAGCCAGAAGCGACGTCAGGGTCCCTTCCCCACGGGAACCCTCTTGGACCTGCTCTGGGTCCACCTCTGGTTCAGTCACAGTGATGACTGGGGAGGGTCCGGAAGGCTGACAGTTATCTGCGTTCCGGGCACTCTGACTGCGGGTGACAGCAGCTACGTAGGCTGTCTCCCCGGGGGTTTCTACAGACCCATCAGCCGGCGCTGCTATGGGCTCTACCTCCCCATCCACCCCCAACACTCCAGGGGCAGTGCTACTTATGGGCCAGTTACCTTCCTCGGTGGCACTGGTCACTTTCATGGCATCACCTTCCTCACGGTTCCCATGCATCTCCCCATTTCCTGTAGCACCGACACTTGCCCCTGTTAGGGGTTCCTCAGCCGTCTCACTCCGCAGAGCGACGTGGCTGGGCACGCCTGTACCTATGGACACATTAACCTTCACAGAAAAATCATTATCAGGTTCAGCTGGCACAGGTACAACATTTTCACCATCAATCCTAGGAAAAAAATGGTTATTAGATGCATCATTACAAGATAAAGCATGGTCAGGTAACACATGCGATTTCCCATCATCATCATCATCATCAGGGTTAACGTTACCCTCATTAGTAGATTGGGGAGGGATGTCAGGAACGTAGTATGCAACCATTCTCCCCAAATCAGTCCCCAACAAAACATCAGTGGGCAAATTATCAGACAGCCCCACTTCCTTCACCCCGCTCCCTGCACCCCAATCAATAAAAACCCGGGCCATCGGTAAGGGACAGCTGATGCCCCCAATCCCAGTGACAGTTAGGGTTTTCCCCGGAATGATTTCTTCAGGGGCCGCCAGTTCGGGTCGGATGAGGGTTCGTTCAGCCCCGGTGTCCTTGAGGCCTGTAGCAACATGGCCTCCCACAGTGACGTGCTGTACGTTGTCACACACCCTCCCAACCACACCACCCACCAAAAGAACTGCTGCATTAGGCCCTGGGGCCTTGGCTAGGGGGTTCTTCGGCCTGTCTGGACAGAAGGGACTGATATGCCCAAGCCGCTTGCAGTAGTAAGGCTACGTTCAGACTAGCGTTGCGCGCCACTGCGTCGGCGACGCAACGCACGACGCACAAAAAACGCGGCAAAACGCACGCAAAAACGCTGCGTTTTGCGACGCGTGCGTCGTTTTTTGCCGAAAATCGGACGCAAGAAAAATGCAACTTGTTGCGTTTTCTTGGTCCGACGCTAGCGGCAAAAAAGACGCAAGTATTGCAAAACGCAACACACAAAAACGCATGCGTCCCCCATGTTAAACATAGGGGCGCATGACGCGTGCGTCGCCGCTGCGTCGCCCGACGCTAAGGCGACGCACACTAGCGGAACGCTAGTGTGAACGTAGCCTTACACTGGCGAGGTTCGGTGGTAGGTCTGGTGTTGTTGGCCACAGGGCCAGGACCTCTGGTGTGTTGGCTGGCAGGGGTACTGGCGTTAGGTGCAGGCTTCCCCCCTCTCCAGCTGGTGGTGAATGGCTTCCGATCTACGGTTGGCCTCATAGGCATCGGCAATCTGCGCTGCTTTCGTCACGTCTTTGGGTTCTCTGTCCATCATGAACTGTCGCACCTCAGCTGGGCAAAGATGAAAGAACTGGTCTTTGATCATCAGGTCTCGCAGCTGTGCAAAGGTGGTCACTGACAGTCTTTGGGTCCACTGGTCAAAGTGCGTCCCCAGTCTATGCACCACATCACTGTAACTGTCGTGTGGGCCACGTTGGAGGGTCCGGAACTTTCTACAGTACACCTCAGGAGTAAGCTGGTACTTTGCTATCAGGGCCTGCTTGATGGCCTCATAGTCTCCATCTTGTTCTTGAGGGAGGGCAGCAAATGCCTCCAGAGCTTTACCTCTCAGCCCTGGTGTCAGGTATCGGGCCCATTCATCTGTAGGCAGCCGGTACTGTCTGCAGGCTTTCTCAAAGGCCCGCAGAAAAATGTCCAAGTCTCCGTCCTTCTCCATAACAGGAAAGTGATCGGGCCAGGGCTTCGGTGTCTGAGCGCTGCTGGGCTCACGGTTGGTATGGGACAACCCCTGCATTTGCATTCAGGCCATCTGCAGCTGGTACTCCCGCTCCGCTTGGGCCTCTCGCTCGGCTCGCTCCTGGTATTGCTGGATCAGCTGCAGACGTCTCTCTAGGTCATCTGCGGAGCATTGTTGCTGAGCCAGCTGCAGGAGAAGGTCTGCACCCCCCTGGTTGCCAGTAGGGCCCGTATTCAGTGGTCGGACCTCTGCTGCAGCACCATGTTCGCTTGTGCTGGCTTCTGCGGCCTCTGGGCTCTGTGGCCTGGCTTGGTCTGCTTCAAATTGCACCAGTTCAGCGACCATTTGAGCCTTGGTCTTACCCTGCGGGTTCAGGCCATGGCACGTGCATATCCCAGCAAGAAAGTCCTTCTTCTGCTGGTTGTACCATACCAGGCTTCCTGTTGTGGATTCTGTTTTTGGGCTCCCTCTGGTGGTTACAGATGGTACTGGGTGACTTGTGTTCTCTGCGGTCTCTGGTGTCCACCTGTTCTATCAGGATATGGGAGTTTCCTATTTAACCTGGCTTTCTTGTCATTTCCTCGCCGGCTATCAATGTAATCAGTGTGTCTTGTTACCTCTGCTTTCCGCTTCTGTAATCTTTAGGACAAGCTAAGTTTTAATTTTCCTGTTCCACGTTTTGCTTTATTTTTGTTTTAGTCCAGCTTGCAGATATGTGATTCCTTGTTGCTGGTTGCTCTAGTGGGCTGATATTACTCCTCATGTTCCATGAGTTGGCACATGAGTTCAAGTAATTTCAGGATGGTTTTTTGTAGGGTTTTTCGCTGACCGCGCAGTTCACTTTTGTATCCTCTGCTATCTAGCTTTAGCGGGCCTCATTTTGCTGAATCTGTTTTCATAACTACGTATGTGCTTTCCTCTCATTTCACCGTCATTACATGTGGGGGGCTGCTATTTCTGTGGGGTGTTTCTCTGGAGGCAAGAGAGGTCTGTGTTTCTTCTAATAGGGGAAGTTAGTCCTTCGGCTGGCGCGAGACGTCTAGGAATCATTGTAGGCACGTTCCCCGGCTACTGCTAGTTGTGTGAATTAGGTTCAGGATCGCGGTCAGCTCAGTTTCCATCACCCTAGAGCTCGTTTTGTTTTTTGTGCTTGTCCTTTTGTGATCCCCTGCCATTGGGATCATGACAGTATAGCCGGCCAAAAAGTGGTAATCGTATTGGCTGAAGTAGGAGGAAAAGTAGTCTGAGGAAGTTTTTTTTTTTTTTTTTTTCCCTTCCCTCAGAGTTTGCTGCCTAGCCTTAATTGCAGCCTGGCTGCGTCTTACCTCCTCTTAATCCTTGAATGGCTCTGACCTCAGCTGTTTATCATGGACGTCCAGAGTTTGGCTTCCAGCCTGAATAATCTTGCTGCTAAGGTTCAAAATATACAAGATTTTGTTGTACATGCTCCTATGTCTGAACCTAGAATTCCTATCCCAGAGTTTTTTTCTGGAGATAGATCTAGTTTTCTGAATTTTAGGAACAATTGCAAGTTGTTTCTTTCTTTGAAATCTCGCTCCTCTGGAGACCCTGCTCAGCAAGTCAAGATTGTTATATCTTTCCTGCGGGGTGACCCTCAGAATTGGGCATTTGCATTGGCACCAGGGGATCCTGCGTTGCTCAATGTGGATGCGTTTTTTCTGGCATTGGGTTTGCTCTATGAGGAACCTAACCTAGAGATTCAGGCTGAAAAAGCTTTATTGGCTCTCTCTCAGGGGCAAGATGAAGCAGAAATATATTGTCAGAAATTTCGGAAATGGTCGGTGCTTACTCAGTGGAATGAGTGCGCCCTGGCTGCAAAATTCAGAGATGGCCTTTCTGAGGCCATTAAAGATGTTATGGTGGGGTTCCCTGCGCCTACAGGTCTGAATGAGTCTATGACTATGGCTATTCAGATTGATCGGCGTTTACGGGAGCGCAAACCTGTGCACCATTTGGCGGTGTCTTCTGAACAGGCACCTGAGACAATGCAATGTGATAGAATTCAGTCCAGAAGTGAACGGCAAAACTATAGGCTGAAAAATGGGTTGTGTTTTTACTGTGGTGATTCAGCTCATGTTATATCAGCATGCTCTAAACGCACAAAAAAGGTTGATAAGTCTGTTGCCATTAGTACTTTACAGTCTAAGTTCATTCTGTCTGTGACTCTGATTTGTTCATTATCAGCCATTTCCGTCGATGCCTATGTGGATTCAGGCGCTGCCCTGAGTCTTATGGATTGGTCATTTGCCAACCGCTGTGGGTTTAGTCTGGAGCCTCTGGAAGTCCCTATTCCTTTGAAAGGAATTGACTCTACACCTTTGGCTATGAATAAACCTCAGTACTGGACACAAGTGACCATGCGTATGACTCCCGTTCATCAGGAGGTGATTCGCTTCCTGGTACTGTATAATTTACATGATGTCTAGGGCTTGGTCTGCCATGGTTACAAACTCATAACCCAGTCTTGGACTGGAAAACGATGTCTGTGTTAAGCTGGGGATGTCAGGGGGTTCATGATGATGCACCTCCGATTTCTATCGCTTCATCTACTCCTTCTGAGGTTCCTGTATTTTTGTCTGATTATCGGGATGTTTTTGAGGAGCCTAAGCTCAATTCGCTTCCTCCTCACAGGGATTGCGATTGTGCTATAGATTTGATTCCTCTCAGTAAATTTCCTAAAGGTCGTTTGTTCAATCTGTCAGTGCCAGAGCATACTGCTATGCGGGATTATGTTAAGGAGTCCTTGGAAAAGGGACATATCCGTCCATCTTCGTCTCCTTTGGGAGCAGGTTTTTTTTTCGTGGGCAAAAAAGATGGTTCCTTGAGGCCTTGTATAGATTACCGTCTTTTGAATAAGATTACGGTCAAATATCAGTATCCCTTGCCATTGTTGACTGATTTGTTCGCTCGCATTAAGGGGGCTAAATGGTTCACTAAGATTGATCTTCGGGGTGCGTATAATCTTGTGCGGATAAAGCAAGGTGATGAGTGGAAAACCGCATTTAATACGCCTGAGGGCCATTTTGAGTATTTGGTGATGCCTTTTGGACTTTCTAATGCTCCTTCTGTCTTCCAGTCCTTTATGCACGATATTTTCCGTGAATATCTGGATAAATTTATGATTGTGTATTTGGATGATGTTTTGGTTTTTTCTGATGACTGGGAGTCCCATGTTCAGCAGGTCAGGTTAGGTGTTTCAGGTCCTGCGGGCCAATTCTTTGTTTGTAAAAGGTTCAAAGTGTCTCTTTGGAGTCCAGAAGATTTCTTTTTTGGGGTATATTTTTTCCCCTTCTACTATTGAGATGGATCCCGTCAAGGTTCAGGCTATTTGTGACTGGACGCAGCCTACATCTCTTAAGAGTCTACAGAAGTTCTTGGGCTTTGTTAATTTTTATCGTCGTTTCATAACTAATTTTTCTAGTGTTGTTAAGCCTTTGACGGATCTGACTAAGAAGGGTGCTGATGTTGCTGATTGGTCTCCTGCGGCTGTGGAAGCCTTTCAGGAACTTAAGCGCCGGTTTTCTTCTGCTCCTGTGTTGCGTCAGCCAGATGTTTCGCTTCCTTTTCAGGTTGAGGTTGATGCTTCCGAGATTGGAGCGGGGGCGGTTTTGTCACAGAGAAGCTCCGATTGCTCAGTGATGAAGCCATGTGCGTTCTTTTCTAGAAAGTTTTCGCCCACTGAGCGGAATTATGATGTTGGTAATCGGGAGCTTTTGGCCATGAAGTGGGCATTTGAGGAGTGGCGTCATTGGCTTGAGGGTGCTAGTCATCGTGTGGTGGTCTTGACTGATCACAAAAATCTGATTTACCTTGAGTCTGCCAAGCGTCTGAATCCTAGACAGGCTCGTTGGTTGCTGTTTTTCTCCCGTTTCGATTTTGTGGTTTCATACCTGCCAGGTTCAAAGAATGTGAAGGCGGATGCTCTTTCTAGGAGTTTTGTGCCTGACTCCCCTGGAAATTCTGAGCCCACTGGTATCCTTAGGGATGGGGTGATTTTGTCGGCTGTCTTCCCAGACTTGTGACGTGCTTTGCAGGAGTTTCAGGCGGATAAACCTGATCATTGTCCGCCTGAAAGACTGTTTGTTCCGGATAATTGGACCAGTAGAGTCATCTCCGAGGTCCATTCTTCTGCGTTGGCAGGTCATCCTGGAATATTTGGTACTAGAGACTTGGTGGCCAGGTCTTTTTGGTGGCCTTCCTTGTCGAGGGATGTGCGTTCTTTTGTGCAGTCTTGTGAAGTTTGCGCTCGGGCTAAGCCTTGCTGTTCTCGGGCCAGTGGATTGTTGTCACCTTTGCCTATCCCGAAGAGGCCTTGGACGCACATTTCCATGGACTTTATTTCGGATCTCCCTGTCTCTCAAAAAATGTCCGTCATCTGGGTTGTGTGTGACCGCTTTTCTAAGATGGTTCATCTGGTACCCTTGCCTAAGTTACCTTCCTCCTCTGAGTTGGTCCCTCTGTTTTTTCAGAACATGGTTCGTTTGCATGGGATTCCGGAGAACATCGTTTCTGACAGGGGATCCCAGTTTGTGTCTAGATTTTGGCGGACGTTCTGTGCTAAGATGGGCATTGATTTGTCCTTTTCGTCTGCATTCCTTCCTCAGACGAATGGCCAGACGGAACGAACTAATCAGACCTTGGAAACTTATTTAAGGTGTTTTGTTTCTGCTGATCAAGATGACTGGGTTACCTTTTTGCCGCTTGCCGAATTTGCCCTTAATAATCGGGCTAGTTCTGCTACCTTGGTTTCTCCTTTCTTTTGTAATTCGGGGTTTCATCCTCGTTTTTCCTCTGGTCAGGTGGAGCCTTCTGATTGTCCTGGAGTGGACATGGTGGTGGATAGGTTGCATCAGATTTGGAGTCATGTGGTGGACAATTTGAAGTTGTCCCAGGAGAGGGCTCAGCAGTTTGCTAATCGCCGTCGCCGCGTGGGTCCTCAACTTCGTGTTGGGGACTTGGTGTGGTTGTCTTCTCGTTTTGTTCCTATGAAGGTCTCTTCTCCTAAGTTCAAGCCTCGGTTCATCGGTCCCTATAGGATCTTGGAAATTCTTAACCCTGTGTCGTTTCGTTTGGATCTCCCGGCATCGTTTGCTATTCATAATGTGTTCCATCGGTCGTTGTTGCGGAAGTATGAGGTACCTGTTGTTCCTTCGCTTGAGCCTCCTGCTCCGGTGCTGGTGGAGGGAGAATTGGAGTATGTTGTGGAGAAGATCTTGGATTCTCGTGTTTCCAGACGGAAACTTCAATATTTGGTCAAGTGGAAGGGTTATGGTCAGGAGGATAATTCTTGGGTGGTTGCCTCTGATGTTCATGCTGCTGATTTGGTCCGTGCATTTCATAGGGCTCATCCTGGTCGCCCTGGTGGTTCTCGTGAGGGTTCGGTGACCCCTCCTCAAGGGGGGGTACTGTTGTGGATTCTGTTTTTGGGCTCCCTCTGGTGGTTACAGATGGTACTGGGTGACTTGTGTTCTCTGCGGTCTCTGGTGTCCACCTGTTCTATCAGGATATGGGAGTTTCCTATTTAACCTGGCTTTCTTGTCATTTCCTCGCCGGCTATCAATGTAATCAGTGTGTCTTGTTACCTCTGCTTTCCGCTTCTGTAATCTTCAGGACAAGCTAAGTTTTGATTTTCCTGTTCCACGTTTTGCTTTATTTTTGTTTTAGTTCAGCTTGCAGATATGTGATTCCTTGTTGCTGGTTGCTCTAGTGGGCTGATATTACTCCTCATGTTCCATGAGTTGGCACATGAGTTCAAGTAATTTCAGGATGGTTTTTTGTAGGGTTTTTCGCTGACCGCGCAGTTCACTTTTGTATCCTCTGCTATCTAGCTTTAGCGGGCCTCATTTTGCTGAATCTGTTTTCATAACTACGTATGTGCTTTCCTCTCATTTCACCGTCATTACATGTGGGGGGCTGCTATTTCTGTGGGGTGTTTCTCTGGAGGCAGGAGAGGTCTGTGTTTCTTCTAATAGGGGAAGTTAGTCCTTCGGCTGGCGCGAGACGTCTAGGAATCATCGTAGGCACGTTCCCCGGCTACTGCTAGTTGTGTGAATTAGGTTCAGGATCGCGGTCAGCTCAGTTTCCATCACCCTAGAGCTCGTTTTGTTTTTTGTGCTTGTCCTTTTGTGATCCCCTGCCATTGGGATCATGACAGCTTCCCCTTTCGCAGCCATGGTTGCCAAATAAAAGATAGGATAGAAAAACGAAGAGAAAGGGAGGGGATAATTACCAGTACGCAATTGTCTCAAGACTAAAAAACACTGAGTTCCTTCTCCAAACTTATTTGCGCAGAGTCCTCGCAAGAACTTTCTGCAAGTTTTTAGTAAGGGGAATGATTGCTCAAACCAAATCACTAATACTCTAATATATCCCACCGCCTTGCCACCAATTTGTCAGGAATCCCCTAACCGCTGCCACCAATTCGTCATGATTCACACCGTGACCGTCACCCCTACGTCACGGGTCGGGGTGACTTTGGGCCAACAGACGGCTATCACATGTGCAGGGGGGCTTATCTTAGTTATCCCTCCACTGCTAACAATGTGATGACAAAACACACACAAGGCTATTGACCTCTTAGTTTACAGCAGGGGCTTACTGTAGGTATCCCACTGCTTTTCAATATACCACGAACTGCAGGGATTTATGTATATCCCGCTTACAGTTTCACTTAACACTTGCAGCTCTCTGGCATCCCCCTTACTCTCAGGTCAGATTAGGTACTGCACCCTGGGTAATTAGTCGCCAGTCAGGCTGCCTGCTATGTACTGGCTATTGGGCACACTGCAGCGACGCGATAAACTACTCCCACTCAGGCAGGAAAATAATTATCAATGCCGCAGTTGCTACAACATAACCCCAAAAGTCTGCACACGGTATCCCTGCCACCAGCTTCGATTAAACGGGTCTGAAGCTAACCCAACACAGTAGCGTATTTTCCTTCAGAAGACTTAGGATACGTTTTTTAGAGCATGGAGAAAGAACTGGCATGAAATAATATACCCCACAAAATTTAGGTAGTGCTTTATCACAATATTCTACAAAGAGGTTACAACTGAGACAATTGGAAATGTACAAGGGTAATTATGAAATAAACAGGGATTAAATGAGAAAAGGTAACACTCACATGTTCAAAGCATGGCAGGCAACCATACGTCCCAGCTCATTGGACGTGCGCAGGGCTTTCCAGCAGGAAAAGCAAGCAAGCCAGAAGAAGAAGAAGAAGACTGAGCTGAGAGCCTGCCACAAACTTAAGACCTGCAGCTAGTGACATCACAGAAAGGCTGGCTTATCCAGACCCTCCTCTCTCTACATTCTGAGTACTGCAACCTTAGATCTATCTACTTTCTATAACTTCGCTACAAAACATGTCATAGTCATAACAAACCCATCATTCATCTCGGATTAACGTGAGCATTCTAATGAGATCAAATATGTCCTATCTGGGATACATATTTACAGAGAAATCCCTACTTCTTTACCAGATGGAGTTAGAAGCCCGTGTTTCGAGCAATGGGTAGGTCCACCGAGTGCGATTAAGGATATATGTTTTCGCGTTCGTAACGTAAACATTGTGCATAATATCTTACAAAAACAAAACAAAGAACTTTCATGAATCCTAGAAGTTTCTAGTTCACTTATAGCTGGACAAGAGCTTACATGGCTGGAAATGCCGGTCATAAATACCTTTCGGCCATAAAACTCCCCCCAGTACATTGGCAAAGCAGCTCTTGGCTGAGTGAAAGGGAAGGGGGGCTTGTTAGTCCACAGCCTTGAGCAAGAGAAGCTACTTATATGATATTTCATACCATATCGTGACATATAGCGTTCGTGATGGGGCACCATAGTCTCATCAGGGTCTGATTCTGGATCAGTACACTGCGAGGGCAATGTTGTGGTCTGAGTCAAAGGAACAGCATAGTAAGCTGGCTATGGCTGTGCATCTGTGCACTCCATGTCCGATTCAACTTGTAATGGGCATGGCCTGTTAACTGTTTCACTTTCTAACCCAGGAACGGTATGTGTAAAGAGCTCCAGGGAGTAACCCGTTGTGTTGCCTGACGCATCCTTCTCTGTTGTTGTTTTTGCTGAAGAGGACAAGGAAGCGACTTGTCCCTGACCGTGAACATCCACTAACGATGCGCTGCTTTTACATCTACCAGTTTCAGAAGAGGAGGCAAAAGAGCTAGAGTCTGAGTCAGCAAGGAAAGCCAAAACTTGCCCTTGCTGCTCCGGCTTTAAAAGCGGTTTTCCTACTCCCAGAAAAGGGAGTGTTCGAGGCCTTGTGTAGCCAGACGACGAACCTGGCTCCACAAATCGAGACTTAGGTGCTATATTGCTTTTCCCACGACCACCTGATGCTCCACCACCACTACCATCATTACCAGCTGGCAATGACCGCCCACGGCCACGACCACTTCCACCAGACTTCCTCATTGTTTGAAAAACGTAACCAAAATAACGGTATTTGTTACTGTAAAACAACTTACAAGGTGAACTCAAACTTCTGTAAGATTTAGATATCCCTTTATAGGTGGGTGAGACTGCAAGGAAAATCAGGCACAATGTTACACACTAGGTTTTCTGTGGCACAAAATGAGAGAGATGCCACACACGCAGGACTGTCACTCAAGCACAAATGCCAATATTAATCTCCCACTAATTTTTTTTTTCAGGGAGAATTAAAAAAAAAAAAAAACAGTATTATAGACACTAGACTTTCTGTGCCCCACAATTTGAGAGAGATGGCACACACGACTGGCACTCAAGCACAAATGCCAATATTAATCTCCCACTATTTTTTTTTTTCAGGGAGAATTTAAAAAAAAAAAAAACAGTATTAGACACTAGGCTTTCTGTGCCCCAAAATTTGAGAGAGATGGCACACACGACTGGCACTCAAGCACAAATGCCAATATTAATCTCCCACAATTTTTTTTTTTTAAGGGAGAATTTAAAAACAAACAAAAAAAAACAGTATTATAGACACTAGGCTTTCTGTGCCCCACAATTTGAGAGAGATGGCACAGACGACTGGCACTCAAGCACAAATGCCAATATTAATCTCCCACTATTTTTCTTTTAAGGGAGAATTAAAAAACAAAAAAAAACAGTATTAGACACTAGGCTTTCTGTGCACCAAAATTTGAGAGAGATGGCACACACAGGACTGGCACTCAAGCAGAAATGGCAATCTTAATCTCCCACTATTTTTTTTTTATTTCTGGGAGAATTGGCAAGAAATCAGGCCCACTGTTAGACTGTATGTTTTCTGTGCCAGAAAATGAGACACAGATGCCACACGCAGGACTGTCACTCAAGCACAAATGCCAATATTAATCTCCCACTAATTTTTTTTTTAAGGGAGAATTAAAAAAAAAAAAAAAACAGTATTATAGACACTAGACTTTCTGTGCCCCACAATTTGAGAGAGATGGCACACACGACTGGCACTCAAGCACAAATGCCAATATTAATCTCCCACTATTTATTTTTTTAAGGGAGAATTAAAAAACAAACAAAAAAACAGTATTATAGACACTAGGCTTTCTGTGCCCCACAATTTGAGAGACATGGCACACACGACTGGCACTCAAGCACAAATGCCAATATTAATCTCCCACTATTTATTTTTTTTCAGAGAGACTTAAAAAAAAAAAACAGTATTAGACACTAGGCTTTGTGTGCCCCAAAATTTGAGAGAGATGGCACACACGACTGGCACTCAAGCACAAATGCCTATATTAATCTCCCACTATTTTTTTTTTTAAGGGAGAATTAAAAAAAAAAAAAAAACAGTATTATAGACACTAGACTTTCTGTGCCCCACAATTTGAGAGAGATGGCACACACGACTGGCACTCAAGCACAAATGCCAATATTAATCTCCCACTATTTTTTTTTTTCAGGGAGAATTTAAAAAAAAAAAAAACAGTATTAGACACTAGGCTTTCTGTGCCCCAAAATTTGAGAGAGATGGCACACACGACTGGCACTCAAGCACAAATGCCAATATTAATCTCCCACAATTTTTTTTTTTAAGGGAGAATTTAAAAACAAACAAAAAAAAACAGTATTATAGACACTAGGCTTTCTGTGCCCCACAATTTGAGAGAGATGGCACAGACGACTGGCACTCAAGCACAAATGCCAATATTAATCTCCCACTATTTTTCTTTTAAGGGAGAATTAAAAAACAAAAAAAAACAGTATTAGACACTAGGCTTTCTGTGCACCAAAATTTGAGAGAGATGGCACACACAGGACTGGCACTCAAGCAGAAATGGCAATCTTAATCTCCCACTATTTTTTTTTTTATTTCTGGGAGAATTGGCAAGAAATCAGGCCCACTGTTAGACTGTATGTTTTCTGTGCCAGAAAATGAGACACAGATGCCACACGCAGGACTGTCACTCAAGCACAAATGCCAATATTAATCTCCCACTAATTTTTTTTTTAAGGGAGAATTAAAAAAAAAAAAAAAACAGTATTATAGACACTAGACTTTCTGTGCCCCACAATTTGAGAGAGATGGCACACACGACTGGCACTCAAGCACAAATGCCAATATTAATCTCCCACTATTTATTTTTTTAAGGGAGAATTAAAAAACAAACAAAAAAACAGTATTATAGACACTAGGCTTTCTGTGCCCCACAATTTGAGAGACATGGCACACACGACTGGCACTCAAGCACAAATGCCAATATTAATCTCCCACTATTTATTTTTTTTCAGAGAGACTTAAAAAAAAAAAACAGTATTAGACACTAGGCTTTGTGTGCCCCAAAATTTGAGAGAGATGGCACACACGACTGGCACTCAAGCACAAATGCCTATATTAATCTCCCACTATTTTTTTTTTTAAGGGAGAATTAAAAAAAAAAAAAAACAGTATTATAGACACTAGGCTTTCTGTGCCCCACAATTTGAGAGAGATGGCACACACGACTGGCACTCAAGCACAAATGCCAATATTAATCTCCCACTATTTTTCTTTTAAGGGAGAATTAAAAAACAAAAAAAAACAGTATTAGACACTAGGCTTTCTGTGCACCAAAATTTGAGAGAGATGGCACACACAGGACTGGCACTCAAGCAGAAATGGCAATCTTAATCTCCCACTATTTTTTTTTTTTTTTATTTCTGGGAGAATTGGCAAGAAATCAGGCCCACTGTTAGACTGCATGTTTTCTGTGCCAGAAAATGAGACACAGATGCCACACACAGGACTGCCACTGATGCAGATTTGCCAATTTTAATCTGCACCCTTTTTTTTTTATTCAGGGAGAGTAGTGAATAAATGTGGGCCACTGTATTAGAGTATATTTTCTGTGGCAGAAAGTGTCTTGAAGAGATGTAACGAGAAAAAAAAAAAAAGGGACTGTCCGACAATTACTATCTCCCTGCAGTTATCTCAGCAATGTATGGCAGGCAGCAATAACAAGGAGTGGACTGCTGCACAAATTAAATCAAAAGTGTGGACAAACAAACAAGATAGCTGTGCAGAAAGGAAGGAACAACAGGATTTGTGCTTTGAAAAAAGCAGTTGGTTTGCACAGCGGTGCACAAACAGCAATGCAGGCTATCTAGGGCAGCCCAATGAGCTACAGCGCTAAGGAAAAAAATGTAGCCTCCACTTTCCCTGCTAACAAAAGGTGGTGTTGGACAGTGGAAATCGCTACAGCACAAGCGGTTTCGGGGTTAATGGATCCTGCCTAACGCTATCCCTGCTTCTGACGAAGCGGCAGCAACCTCTCCCTATGCTCAGATCAGCAGCAGTTAGATGGCGGTCGGCGGGAACGCCCCTTTATAGCCCCTGTGACGCCACAGACAGCAAGCCAATCACTGCAATGCCCTTCTCTAAGATGGTGGGGACTGAGACCTATGTCATCACGCTGCCCACACTCTGCGTCCACCTTCATTGGCTGAGAAATGGCGCTTTTCGCGTCATTGAAACGCGATTTTGGCGCGAAAGTCGCGTACCGTATGGCCGACCCCACACAGGGATCGGGTCGGGTTTCATGAAACCCGACTTTGCCAAAAGTCGGCGACTTATGAAAATGAACGATCCGTTTCGCTCAACCCTACTCGGAAGTGCTGTCTACACAGAGAAAAACACTCGCTCCTGTGTTAGTGGGGTTCAGTAACACCAGCAGCTCTCCTGCTGTGTATCCAGCAATTGCTCCACTCTATTTCTCCTGTAATCCCTGGGCTCCTACAATGCCAGTTAGTGTTCAGAAGTGCTGTCTGCACAGGGAAAAACACTCGCTCCCGTTTTAGTGGAGTTCAGTAACGCTAGCTGCTCCCCTGCTGTGTATCTGGCAATTGCTCCACTATTTCTCCTGTAATCCCTGGGCTCCTACACCGCCAGTTGGTGCTCGGAAGTGCTGTCTGCACAGAGAAAAACACTTGCTCCTGTGTTAGTGGGGTTCAGTAACGCCAGGTGCTCCCATGCTGTGTATCCGGCAATTGCTCCACTCTGTTTCTCCTGTAATCCCTGGGCTCCTACAGCACCAGTTGGTGCTCAGAATTGCTGTCTGCACAGAGAAAAACACTCACTCCTGTGTTAGTGGGGTTCAGTAACACCAGCTGCTCCCCTGCTGTGTATCCGGCAATTGCTCCACTCTATTTCTCCTGTAATCCCTGGGCTCCTACACCACCAGTTGGTGTTCGGAATTGCTGTCTGCACAGAAAAAAACACTCGCTCCTCTGTTAGTGGGGTTCAGTAACGCCAGCTACTCCCCTGCTGTGTATCCGGCAATTGCTCTACTTTGTTTCTCCTGAAATCCCTGGGCTCCTTCACCGCCAGTTGGTGCTCGGAAGTGCTGTCTCCACAGAGAAAAACACTCGCTCCTTTGTTAGTGGGGTTCAGTAACGCCAGCTGCTCCCTTGCTGTGTATATGGCAATTGCTCCTGCTACCTCCACACTCACACTACTCCAGATTTCAAACTTGCTCCAATTAGGCCTCGGCCTACACCCTGATTGACCCTGGGCTCCAACACAGCCAGTTGGTGCTCGGAAGTGCTGTATGCACAAAGAAAAACACTTGCTCCTGTCTTGGTGGGGTTCAGTAACGCCAGCTTGCACCCTGCTGTGTATCCGGCAATTGCTCTACTCTGTTTCTCCTGAAATCCCTGGGCTCCTTCACCGCCAGTTGGTGCTCAGAAGTGCTGTCTCCACAGAGAAAAACACTCGCTCGTGTGTTAGTGGGGTTCAGTAACGCCAGCTGCTCCCCTGCTGTGTATACGGCAATTGCTCCTGCTACCTCCACACTCTCACTACTCCAGATTTCAAACTTGCTCTAATTAGGCCTCGGCCTACACCCTGATTGACCCTGGGCTCCAACACCGCCAGTTGGTGCTCGGAAGTGCTGTCTGCCCAAAGAAAAACACTTGCTCCTGTGTTGGTGGGGTTCAGTAACGCCAGCTAGTCCCCTGCTGTGTATCCAGCAATTGCTCCACTCTGTTTCTCCTGTAATCCCTGGGCTCCTACAATGCCAGTTAGTGCTCAGAAGTGCTGTCTGCACAGAGAAAAACACTCGCTCCTGTGTTAGTGGAGTTCAGTAACGCTAGCTGCTCCCCTGCTGTGTATCCGGCAATTGCTCCACTCTGTTTCTCCTGTAATCCCTGGGCTCCTACAGAGCCAGCTGGTGCTCAGAAGTGCTGTCTGCACAGAGAAAAACACTAGCTCCTGTGTTAGTGAGGTTCAGTAACACCAGCTGCTCCCCTGCTGTGCATCCGGCAATTGCTCCACTCTATTTCACTTGTAGTTCCTGGCTCCTACACCGCCAGTTGGTGCTTGGAAATGCTGTCTGCACAGAGAAAAACACTCGCTCCTGTGTTACGTGTATCTGGCAATTGCTCCTTCTACCTCCGCACTCACATTTCTCCAGATTTCAAACTTGCTCTAATTAGGCCTCGGCCTACACCCTGATTGACCCTGGGCTCCAACACCGCCAGTTGGTGCTCAGAAGTGCTGTCTGCACAGAGAAAAACACTCGCTCCTGTGTTAGTGGGGTTCAGTAACGCCAGCTGCTCTCCTGCTGTGTATCCAGCAATTGCTCCACTCTGTTTCTCCTGTAATCCCTGGGCTCCTACAACGCCAGTTAGTGCTCGGAAGAAAAACTGTCTGCACAGAGAAAAACTCTCGCTCCTGTGTTAGTGGAGTTCAGTAAAGCTAGCTGCTCCCCTGCTGTGTATCCGGCAATTGCTCCACTCTGTTTCTCCTGTAATCCCTGGGCTCCTACACTGCCAGTTGGTGCTCGGAAGTGCTGTCTGCACACAGAAAAACACTTGCTCCTGTGTTAGTGGGGTTCAGTAACGCCAGGTGCTCCCGTGCTGTGTATCCGGCAATTGCTCCACTCTGTTTCTCCTGTAATCCCTGGGCTCCTACAGCACCAGTTGGCGCTCAGAAGTGCTGTCTGCACAGAGAAAAAAACTAGCTCCAGTGTTAGTGAGGTTCAGTAACACCAGCTGCTCCCCTGCTGTGTATCCGGCAATTGCTCCACTCTATTTCACTTGCAGTTCCTGGCTCCTGCACCACCAGTTGGTGCTTGGAAATGCTGTCTGCACAGAGGAAAACACTCGCTCCTGTGTTAGTGGGGTTCAGTAACGCCAGCTGCTCCCCTGCTGTGTATCCGGCAACTGCTCCTGCTACCTCCACACTCACACTTCTCCAGATTTCAAACTTGGTCTAATTAGGCCTCGGCCTACACCCTGATTGACCCTGGGCTCCAACACCGCCAGTTGGTGCTCGGAAGTGCTGTCTGCACAGAGAAAAACACTCGCTCGTGTGTTAGTGGGGTTCAGTAACGCCAGCTGCTCCCCTGCTGTGTATACGGCAATTGCTCCTGCTACCTCCACACTCTCACTACTCCAGATTTCAAACTTGCTCTAATTAGGCCTCGGCCTACACCCTCATTGACCCTGGGCTCCAACACCGCCAGTTGGTGCTCGGAAGTGCTGTCTGCCCAAAGAAAAACACTTGCTCCTTTGTTGGTGGGGTTCAGTAACGCCAGCTAGTCCCCTGCTGTGTATCCGGCAATTGCTCCACTCGGTTTCTCCTGTAATCCCTTGGATCCCACACCGCCAGTTGGTGCTCGGAAGTGCTGTCTGCACAGAGAAAAACACTTGCTCCTGTGATAATGGGGTTCAGTAACGCCAGCTGCTCCCCTGCTGTGTATCCAGCAATTGCTCCACTCTGTTTCTCCTGTAATCCCTGGGCTCCTACAATGCCAGTTAGTGCTCGGAAGTGCTGTCTGCACAGAGAAAAACACTCGCTCCTGTGTTAGTGGGGTTCAGTAACGCCAGCTGCTCTCCTGCTGTGTATCCAGCAATTGCTCCACTCTGTTTCTCCTGTAATCCCTGGGCTCCTACAATGCCAGTTAGTGCTCAGAAGTGCTGTCTGCACAGAGAAAAACACTCGCTCCTGTGTTAGTGGAGTTCAGTAACACTAGCTGCTCCCCTGCTGTGTATCCGGCAATTGCTCCACTCTGTTTCTCCTGTAATCCCTGGGCTCCTACAGAGCCAGTTGGTGCTCAGAAGTGCTGTCTGCACAGAGAAAAACAGTAGCTCCTGTGTTAGTGAGGTTCAGTAACACCAGCTGCTCCCCTGCTGTGCATCCGGCAATTGCTCCACTCTATTTCACTTGTAGTTCCTGGCTCCTACACCGCCAGTTGGTGCTTGGAAATGCTGTCTGCACAGAGAAAAACACTCGCTCCTGTGTTACGTGTATCTGGCAATTGCTCCTTCTACCTCCGCACTCACATTTCTCCAGATTTCAAACTTGCTCTAATTAGGCCTCGGCCTAAACCCTGATTGACCCTGGGCTCCAACACCGCCAGTTGGTGCTCAGAAGTGCTGTCTGCACAGAGAAAAACACTCGCTCCTGTGTTAGTGGGGTTCAGTAACGCCAGCTGCTCTCCTGCTGTGTATCCAGCAATTGCTCCACTCTGTTTCTCCTGTAATCCCTGGGCTCCTACAACGCCAGTTAGTGCTCGGAAGAAAAACTGTCTGCACAGAGAAAAACACTCACTCCTGTGTTAGTGGAGTTCAGTAAAGCTAGCTGCTCCCCTGCTGTGTATCCGGCAATTGCTCCACTCTGTTTCTCCTGTAATCCCTGGGCTCCTACACTGCCAGTTGGTGCTCGGAAGTGCTGTCTGCACACAGAAAAACACTTGCTCCTGTGTTAGTGGGGTTCAGTAATGCCTGGTGCTCCCATGCTTTGTATCCGGCAATTGCTCCACTCTGTTTCTCCTGTAATCCCTGGGCTCCTACAGCGCCAGTTGGTGCTCAGAAGTGCTGTCTGCACAGAGAAAAACACTAGCTCCTGTGTTAGTGAGGTTCAGTAACACCAGCTGCTCCCCTGCTGTGTATCCGGCAATTGCTCCACTCTATTTCACTTGTAGTTCCTGGCTCCTACACCGCCAGTTGGTGCTTGGAAATGCTGTCTGCACAGAGGAAAACACTCGCTCCTGTGTTAGTGGGGTTCAGTAACGCCAGCTGCTCCCCTGCTGTGTATCCGGCAACTGCTCCTGCTACCTCCACACTCACACTTCTCCAGATTTCAAACTTGCTCTAATTAGGCCTCGGCCTACACCCTGATTGACCCTGGGCTCCAACACCGCCAGTTGGTGCTCGGAAGTGCTGTCTGCACAGAGAAAAACACTCGCTCCTGTGTTAGTGGGGTTCAGTAACGCCAGCTACTCCCCTGCTGTGTATCCGGCAATTGCTCTACTCTGTTTCTCCTGAAATCACTGGGCTCCTTCACCGCCAGTTGGTGCTCGGAAGTGCTGTCTCCACAGAGAAAAACACTGGCTTCTGTGTTAGTGGGCTTCAGTAACGCCAGCTGCTCCCTTGCTGTGTATATGGCAATTGCTCCTGCTACCTCCACACTCACACTTCTCCAGATTTCAAACTTGCTCTAATTAGGCCTCGGCCTACACCCTGATTGACCCTGGGCTCCAACACCGCCAGTTGGTGCTCAGAAGTGCTGTCTGCACAGGGAAAAACACTCGCTACTGTGTTAGTGGGGTTCAGTAACGCCAGCTGCTCTCCTGCTGTGTATCCAGCAATTGCTCCACTCTGTTTCTCCTGTAATCCCTGGGCTCCTACAACGCCAGTTAGTGCTCAGAAGAAAAACTGTCTGCACAGAGAAAAACACTCGCTCCTGTGTTAGTGGAGTTCAGTAAAGCTAGCTGCTCCCCTGCTGTGTATCCGGCAATTGCTCCACTCTGTTTCTCCTGTAATCCCTGGGCTCCTACACTGCCAGTTGGCGCTCAGAAGTGCTGTCTGCACAGAGAAAAAAACTAGCTCCTGTGTTAGTGAGGTTCAGTAACACCAGCTGCTCCCCTGCTGTGTATCCGGCAATTGCTCCACTCTATTTCACTTGTAGTTCCTGGCTCCTACACCGCCAATTGGTGCTTGGAAATGCTGTCTGCACAGAGGAAAACACTCGCTCCTGTGTTAGTGGGGTTCAGTAACGCCAGCTGCTCCCCTGCTGTGTATCCGGCAACTGCTCCTGCTACCTCCACACTCATACTTCTCCAGATTTCAAACTTGCTCTAATTAGGCCTCGGCCTACACCCTGATTGACCCTGGGCTCCAACACCGCCAGTTGGTGCTCGGAAGTGCTGTCTGCACAGAGAAAAACACTCGCTCGTGTGTTAGTGGGGTTCAGTAACGCCAGCTGCTCCCCTGCTGTGTATACGGCAATTGCTCCTGCTACCTCCACACTCTCACTACTCCAGATTTCAAACTTGCTCTAATTAGACCTCGGCCTACACCCTGATTGACCCTGGGCTCCAACACCGCCAGTTGGTGCTCGGAAGTGCTGTCTGCCCAAAGAAAAACACTTGCTCCTTTGTTGGTGGGGTTCAGTAACGCCAGCTAGTCCCCTGCTGTGTATCCGGCAATTGCTCCACTCGGTTTCTCCTGTAATCCCTTGGCTCCTACACCGCCAGTTGGTGCTCGGAAGTGCTGTCTGCACAGAGAAAAACACTTGCTCCTGTGATAATGGGGTTCAGTAATGCCAGCTGCTCCCCTGCTGTGTATCCAGCAATTGCTCCACTCTGTTTCTCCTGTAATCCCTGGGCTCCTACAATGCCAGTTAGTGCTCGGAAGTGCTGTCTGCACAGAGAAAAACACTCGCTCCTGTGTTAGTGGAGTTCAGTAACGCCAGCTGCTCTCCTGCTGTGTATCCAGCAATTCCTCCACTCTGTTTCTCCTGTAATCCCTGGGCTCCTACAATGCCAGTTAGTGCTCAGAAGTGCTGTCTGCACAGAGAAAAACACTCGCTCCTGTGTTAGTGGAGTTCAGTAACACTAGCTGCTCCCCTGCTGTGTATCCGGCAATTGCTCCACTCTGTTTCTCCTGTAATCCCTGGGCTCCTACACTGCCAGTTGGTGCTCGGAAGTGCTGTCTGCACAGAGAAAAACACTTGCTCCTGTGTTAGTGGGGTTCAGTAACGCCAGGTGCTCCCGTGCTGTGTATCCGGCAATTGCTCCACTCTGTTTCTCCTGTAATCCCTGGGCTCCTACAGAGCCAGTTGGTGCTCAGAAGTGCTGTCTGCACAGAGAAAAAAACTAGCTCCTGTGTTAGTGAGGTTCAGTAACACCAGCTGCTCCCCTGCTGTGCATCCGGCAATTGCTCCAATCTATTTCACTTGTAGTTCCTGGCTCCTACACCGCCAGTTGGTGCTTGGAAATGCTGTCTGCACAGAGAAAAACACTCGCTCCTGTGTTACGTGTATCTGGCAATTGCTCCTTCTACCTCCGCACTTACATTTCTCCAGATTTCAAACTTGCTCTAATTAGGCCTCGGCCTAAACCCTGATTGACCCTGGGCTCCAACACCGCCAGTTGGTGTTCAGAAGTGCTGTCTGCACAGAGAAAAAAAACTCGCTCCTGTGTTAGTGGGGTTCAGTAACGCCAGCTGCTCTCCTGCTGTGTATCCAGCAATTGCTCCACTCTGTTTCTCCTGTAATCCCTGGGCTCCTACAACGCCAGTTAGTGCTCGGAAGAAAAACTGTCTGCACAGAGAAAAACACTCGCTCCTGTGTTAGTGGAGTTCAGTAAAGCTAGCTGCTCCCCTGCTGTGTATCCGGCAATTGCTCCACTCTGTTTCTCCTGTAATCCCTGGGCTCCTACACTGCCAGTTGGTGCTCGGAAGTGCTGTCTGCACACAGAAAAACACTTGCTCCTGTGTTAGTGGGGTTCAGTAACGCCAGGTGCTCCCGTGCTGTGTATCCGGCAATTGCTCCACTCTGTTTCTCCTGTAATCCCTGGGCTCCTACAGCACCAGTTGGCGCTCAGAAGTGCTGTCTGCACAGAGAAAAAAACTAGCTCCAGTGTTAGTGAGGTTCAGTAACACCAGCTGCTCCCCTGCTGTGTATCCGGCAATTGCTCCACTCTATTTCACTTGTAGTTCCTGGCTCCTACACCGCCAGTTGGTGCTTGGAAATGCTGTCTGCACAGAGGAAAACACTCGCTCCTGTGTTAGTGGGGTTCAGTAACGCCAGCTGCTCCCCTGCTGTGTATCCGGCAACTGCTCCTGCTACCTCCACACTCATACTTCTCCAGATTTCAAACTTGCTCTAATTAGGCCTCGGCCTACACCCTGATTGACCCTGGGCTCCAACACCGCCAGTTGGTGCTCGGAAGTGCTGTCTGCACAGAGAAAAACACTCGCTCGTGTGTTAGTGGGGTTCAGTAACGCCAGCTGCTCCCCTGCTGTGTATACGGCAATTGCTCCTGCTACCTCCACACTCTCACTACTCCAGATTTCAAACTTGCTCTAATTAGACCTCGGCCTACACCCTGATTGACCCTGGGCTCCAACACCGCCAGTTGGTGCTCGGAAGTGCTGTCTGCCCAAAGAAAAACACTTGCTCCTTTGTTGGTGGGGTTCAGTAACGCCAGCTAGTCCCCTGCTGTGTATCCGGCAATTGCTCCACTCGGTTTCTCCTGTAATCCCTTGGCTCCTACACCGCCAGTTGGTGCTCGGAAGTGCTGTCTGCACAGAGAAAAACACTTGCTCCTGTGATAATGGGGTTCAGTAACGCCAGCTGCTCCCCTGCTGTGTATCCAGCAATTGCTCCACTCTGTTTCTCCTGTAATCCCTGGGCTCCTACAATGCCAGTTAGTGCTCGGAAGTGCTGTCTGCACAGAGAAAAACACTCGCTCCTGTGTTAGTGGAGTTCAGTATCGCCAGCTGCTCTCCTGCTGTGTATCCAGCAATTCCTCCACTCTGTTTCTCCTGTAATCCCTGGGCTCCTACAATGCCAGTTAGTGCTCAGAAGTGCTGTCTGCACAGAGAAAAACACTCGCTCCTGTGTTAGTGGAGTTCAGTAACACTAGCTGCTCCCCTGCTGTGTATCCGGCAATTGCTCCACTCTGTTTCTCCTGTAATCCCTGGGCTCCTACACTGCCAGTTGGTGCTCGGAAGTGCTGTCTGCACAGAGAAAAACACTTGCTCCTGTGTTAGTGGGGTTCAGTAACGCCAGGTGCTCCCGTGCTGTGTATCCGGCAATTGCTCCACTCTGTTTCTCCTGTAATCCCTGGGCTCCTACAGAGCCAGTTGGTGCTCAGAAGTGCTGTCTGCACAGAGAAAAAAACTAGCTCCTGTGTTAGTGAGGTTCAGTAACACCAGCTGCTCCCCTGCTGTGCATCCGGCAATTGCTCCAATCTATTTCACTTGTAGTTCCTGGCTCCTACACCGCCAGTTGGTGCTTGGAAATGCTGTCTGCACAGAGAAAAACACTCGCTCCTGTGTTACGTGTATCTGGCAATTGCTCCTTCTACCTCCGCACTTACATTTCTCCAGATTTCAAACTTGCTCTAATTAGGCCTCGGCCTAAACCCTGATTGACCCTGGGCTCCAACACCGCCAGTTGGTGTTCAGAAGTGCTGTCTGCACAGAGAAAAAAAACTCGCTCCTGTGTTAGTGGGGTTCAGTAACGCCAGCTGCTCTCCTGCTGTGTATCCAGCAATTGCTCCACTCTGTTTCTCCTGTAATCCCTGGGCTCCTACAACGCCAGTTAGTGCTCGGAAGAAAAACTGTCTGCACAGAGAAAAACACTCGCTCCTGTGTTAGTGGAGTTCAGTAAAGCTAGCTGCTCCCCTGCTGTGTATCCGGCAATTGCTCCACTCTGTTTCTCCTGTAATCCCTGGGCTCCTACACTGCCAGTTGGTGCTCGGAAGTGCTGTCTGCACACAGAAAAACACTTGCTCCTGTGTTAGTGGGGTTCAGTAACGCCAGGTGCTCCCGTGCTGTGTATCCGGCAATTGCTCCACTCTGTTTCTCCTGTAATCCCTGGGCTCCTACAGCACCAGTTGGCGCTCAGAAGTGCTGTCTGCACAGAGAAAAAAACTAGCTCCAGTGTTAGTGAGGTTCAGTAACACCAGCTGCTCCCCTGCTGTGTATCCGGCAATTGCTCCACTCTATTTCACTTGTAGTTCCTGGCTCCTACACCGCCAGTTGGTGCTTGGAAATGCTGTCTGCACAGAGGAAAACACTCGCTCCTGTGTTAGTGGGGTTCAGTAACGCCAGCTGCTCCCCTGCTGTGTATCCGGCAACTGCTCCTGCTACCTCCACACTCATACTTCTCCAGATTTCAAACTTGCTCTAATTAGGCCTCGGCCTACACCCTGATTGACCCTGGGCTCCAACACCGCCAGTTGGTGCTTGGAAGTGCTGTCTGCACAGAGAAAAACACTCGCTCGTGTGTTAGTGGGGTTCAGTAACGCCAGCTGCTCCCCTGCTGTGTATACGGCAATTGCTCCTGCTACCTCCACACTCTCACTACTCCAGATTTCAAACTTGCTCTAATTAGACCTCGGCCTACACCCTGATTGACCCTGGGCTCCAACACCGCCAGTTGGTGCTCGGAAGTGCTGTCTGCCCAAAGAAAAACACTTGCTCCTTTGTTGGTGGGGTTCAGTAACGCCAGCTAGTCCCCTGCTGTGTATCCGGCAATTGCTCCACTCGGTTTCTCCTGTAATCCCTTGGCTCCTACACCGCCAGTTGGTGCTCGGAAGTGCTGTCTGCACAGAGAAAAACACTTGCTCCTGTGATAATGGGGTTCAGTAACGCCAGCTGCTCCCCTGCTGTGTATCCAGCAATTGCTCCACTCTGTTTCTCCTGTAATCCCTGGGCTCCTACAATGCCAGTTAGTGCTCGGAAGTGCTGTCTGCACAGAGAAAAACACTCGCTCCTGTGTTAGTGGAGTTCAGTATCGCCAGCTGCTCTCCTGCTGTGTATCCAGCAATTCCTCCACTCTGTTTCTCCTGTAATCCCTGGGCTCCTACAATGCCAGTTAGTGCTCAGAAGTGCTGTCTGCACAGAGAAAAACACTCGCTCCTGTGTTAGTGGAGTTCAGTAACACTAGCTGCTCCCCTGCTGTGTATCCGGCAATTGCTCCACTCTGTTTCTCCTGTAATCCCTGGGCTCCTACACTGCCAGTTGGTGCTCGGAAGTGCTGTCTGCACAGAGAAAAACACTTGCTCCTGTGTTAGTGGGGTTCAGTAACGCCAGGTGCTCCCGTGCTGTGTATCCGGCAATTGCTCCACTCTGTTTCTCCTGTAATCCCTGGGCTCCTACAGAGCCAGTTGGTGCTCAGAAGTGCTGTCTGCACAGAGAAAAAAACTAGCTCCTGTGTTAGTGAGGTTCAGTAACACCAGCTGCTCCCCTGCTGTGCATCCGGCAATTGCTCCAATCTATTTCACTTGTAGTTCCTGGCTCCTACACCGCCAGTTGGTGCTTGGAAATGCTGTCTGCACAGAGAAAAACACTCGCTCCTGTGTTACGTGTATCTGGCAATTGCTCCTTCTACCTCCGCACTTACATTTCTCCAGATTTCAAACTTGCTCTAATTAGGCCTCGGCCTAAACCCTGATTGACCCTGGGCTCCAACACCGCCAGTTGGTGTTCAGAAGTGCTGTCTGCACAGAGAAAAAAAACTCGCTCCTGTGTTAGTGGGGTTCAGTAACGCCAGCTGCTCTCCTGCTGTGTATCCAGCAATTGCTCCACTCTGTTTCTCCTGTAATCCCTGGGCTCCTACAACGCCAGTTAGTGCTCGGAAGAAAAACTGTCTGCACAGAGAAAAACACTCGCTCCTGTGTTAGTGGAGTTCAGTAAAGCTAGCTGCTCCCCTGCTGTGTATCCGGCAATTGCTCCACTCTGTTTCTCCTGTAATCCCTGGGCTCCTACACTGCCAGTTGGTGCTCGGAAGTGCTGTCTGCACACAGAAAAACACTTGCTCCTGTGTTAGTGGGGTTCAGTAACGCCAGGTGCTCCCGTGCTGTGTATCCGGCAATTGCTCCACTCTGTTTCTCCTGTAATCCCTGGGCTCCTACAGCACCAGTTGGCGCTCAGAAGTGCTGTCTGCACAGAGAAAAAAACTAGCTCCAGTGTTAGTGAGGTTCAGTAACACCAGCTGCTCCCCTGCTGTGTATCCGGCAATTGCTCCACTCTATTTCACTTGTAGTTCCTGGCTCCTACACCGCCAGTTGGTGCTTGGAAATGCTGTCTGCACAGAGGAAAACACTCGCTCCTGTGTTAGTGGGGTTCAGTAACGCCAGCTGCTCCCCTGCTGTGTATCCGGCAACTGCTCCTGCTACCTCCACACTCATACTTCTCCAGATTTCAAACTTGCTCTAATTAGGCCTCGGCCTACACCCTGATTGACCCTGGGCTCCAACACCGCCAGTTGGTGCTCGGAAGTGCTGTCTGCACAGAGAAAAACACTCGCTCGTGTGTTAG
Source organism: Ranitomeya imitator (assembly GCF_032444005.1). Classification (NCBI taxonomy): domain Eukaryota; kingdom Metazoa; phylum Chordata; class Amphibia; order Anura; family Dendrobatidae; genus Ranitomeya; species Ranitomeya imitator. Next base: position 300,489,598 of record NC_091284.1, read on the forward strand.
TGGGGTTCAGTAACGCCAGCTGCTCCCCTGCTGTGTATACGGCAATTGCTCCTGCTACCTCCACACTCTCACTACTCCAGATTTCAAACTTGCTCTAATTAGACCTCGGCCTACACCCTGATTGACCCTGGGCTCCAACACCGCCAGTTGGTGCTCGGAAGTGCTGTCTGCCCAAAGAAAAACACTTGCTCCTTTGTTGGTGGGGTTCAGTAACGCCAGCTAGTCCCCTGCTGTGTATCCGGCAATTGCTCCACTCGGTTTCTCCTGTAATCCCTTGGCTCCTACACCGCCAGTTGGTGCTCGGAAGTGCTGTCTGCACAGAGAAAAACACTTGCTCCTGTGATAATGGGGTTCAGTAACGCCAGCTGCTCCCCTGCTGTGTATCCAGCAATTGCTCCACTCTGTTTCTCCTGTAATCCCTGGGCTCCTACAATGCCAGTTAGTGCTCGGAAGTGCTGTCTGCACAGAGAAAAACACTCGCTCCTGTGTTAGTGGAGTTCAGTAACGCCAGCTGCTCTCCTGCTGTGTATCCAGCAATTCCTCCACTCTGTTTCTCCTGTAATCCCTGGGCTCCTACAATGCCAGTTAGTGCTCAGAAGTGCTGTCTGCACAGAGAAAAACACTCGCTCCTGTGTTAGTGGAGTTCAGTAACACTAGCTGCTCCCCTGCTGTGTATCCGGCAATTGCTCCACTCTGTTTCTCCTGTAATCCCTGGGCTCCTACACTGCCAGTTGGTGCTCGGAAGTGCTGTCTGCACAGAGAAAAACACTTGCTCCTGTGTTAGTGGGGTTCAGTAACGCCAGGTGCTCCCGTGCTGTGTATCCGGCAATTGCTCCACTCTGTTTCTCCTGTAATCCCTGGGCTCCTACAGAGCCAGTTGGTGCTCAGAAGTGCTGTCTGCACAGAGAAAAAAACTAGCTCCTGTGTTAGTGAGGTTCAGTAACACCAGCTGCTCCCCTGCTGTGCATCCGGCAATTGCTCCAATCTATTTCACTTGTAGTTCCTGGCTCCTACACCGCCAGTTGGTGCTTGGAAATGCTGTCTGCACAGAGAAAAACACTCGCTCCTGTGTTACGTGTATCTGGCAATTGCTCCTTCTACCTCCGCACTTACATTTCTCCAGATTTCAAACTTGCTCTAATTAGGCCTCGGCCTAAACCCTGATTGACCCTGGGCTCCAACACCGCCAGTTGGTGTTCAGAAGTGCTGTCTGCACAGAGAAAAAAAACTCGCTCCTGTGTTAGTGGGGTTCAGTAACGCCAGCTGCTCTCCTGCTGTGTATCCAGCAATTGCTCCACTCTGTTTCTCCTGTAATCCCTGGGCTCCTACAACGCCAGTTAGTGCTCGGAAGAAAAACTGTCTGCACAGAGAAAAACACTCGCTCCTGTGTTAGTGGAGTTCAGTAAAGCTAGCTGCTCCCCTGCTGTGTATCCGGCAATTGCTCCACTCTGTTTCTCCTGTAATCCCTGGGCTCCTACACTGCCAGTTGGTGCTCGGAAGTGCTGTCTGCACACAGAAAAACACTTGCTCCTGTGTTAGTGGGGTTCAGTAACGCCAGGTGCTCCCGTGCTGTGTATCCGGCAATTGCTCCACTCTGTTTCTCCTGTAATCCCTGGGCTCCTACAGCACCAGTTGGCGCTCAGAAGTGCTGTCTGCACAGAGAAAAAAACTAGCTCCAGTGTTAGTGAGGTTCAGTAACACCAGCTGCTCCCCTGCTGTGTATCCGGCAATTGCTCCACTCTATTTCACTTGTAGTTCCTGGCTCCTACACCGCCAGTTGGTGCTTGGAAATGCTGTCTGCACAGAGGAAAACACTCGCTCCTGTGTTAGTGGGGTTCAGTAACGCCAGCTGCTCCCCTGCTGTGTATCCGGCAACTGCTCCTGCTACCTCCACACTCACACTTCTCCAGATTTCAAACTTGCTCTAATTAGGCCTCGGCCTACACCCTGATTGACCCTGGGCTCCAACACCGCCAGTTGGTGCTCAGAAGTGCTGTCTGCCCAAAGAAAAACACTTGCTCCTTTGTTGGTGGGGTTCAGTAACGCCAGCTAGTCCCCTGCTGTGTATCCGGCAATTGCTCCACTCGGTTTCTCCTGTAATCCCTTGGCTCCTACACCGCCAGTTGGTGCTCGGAAGTGCTGTCTGCACAGAGAAAAACACTTGCTCCTGTGATAATGGGGTTCAGTAACGCCAGCTGCTCCCCTGCTGTGTATCCAGCAATTGCTCCACTCTGTTTCTCCTGTAATCCCTGGGCTCCTACAATGCCAGTTAGTGCTCGGAAGTGCTGTCTGCACAGAGAAAAACACTCTCTCCTGTGTTAGTGGGGTTCAGTAACGCCAGCTGCTCTCCTGCTGTGTATCCAGCAATTGCTCCACTCTGTTTCTCCTGCAATCCCTGGGCTCCTACAATGCCAGTTAGTGCTCAGAAGTGCTGTCTGCACAGAGAAAAACACTCGCTCCTGTGTTAGTGGAGTTCAGTAACACTAGCTGCTCCCCTGCTGTGTATCCGGCAATTGCTCCACTCTGTTTCTCCTGTAATCCCTGGGCTCCTACAGAGCCAGTTGGTGCTCAGAAGTGCTGTCTGCACAGAGAAAAACACTAGCTCCTGTGTTAGTGAGGTTCAGTAACACCAGCTGCTCCCCTGCTGTGCATCCGGCAATTGCTCCACTCTATTTCACTTGTAGTTCCTGGCTCCTACACCGCCAGTTGGTGCTTGGAAATGCTGTCTGCACAGAGAAAAACACTCGCTCCTGTGTTACGTGTATCTGGCAATTGCTCCTTCTACCTACGCACTCACATTTCTCCAGATTTCAAACTTGCTCTAATTAGGCCTCGGCCTAAACCCTGATTGACCCTGGGCTCCAACACCGCCAGTTGGTGCTCAGAAGTGCTGTCTGCACAGAGAAAAACACTCGCTCCTGTGTTAGTGGGGTTCAGTAACGCCAGCTGCTCTCCTGCTGTGTATCCAGCAATTGCTCCACTCTGTTTGTCCTGTAATCCCTGGGCTCCTACAACGCCAGTTAGTGCTCGGAAGAAAAACTGTCTGCACAGAGAAAAACACTCACTCCTGTGTTAGTGGAGTTCAGTAAAGCTAGCTGCTCCCCTGCTGTGTATCCGGCAATTGCTCCACTCTGTTTCTCCTGTAATCCCTGGGCTCCTACACTGCCAGTTGGTGCTCGGAAGTGCTGTCTGCACACAGAAAAACACTTGCTCCTGAGTTAGTGGGGTTCAGTAACGCCTGGTGCTCCCATGCTGTGTATCCGACAATTGCTCCACTCTGTTTCTCCTGTAATCCCTGGGCTCCTACAGCGCCAGTTGGTGCTCAGAAGTGCTGTCTGCACAGAGAAAAACACTAGCTCCTGTGTTAGTGAGGTTCAGTAACACCAGCTGCTCCCCTGCTGTGTATCCGGCAATTGCTCCACTCTATTTCACTTGTAGTTCCTGGCTCCTACACCGCCAGTTGGTGCTTGGAAATGCTGTCTGCACAGAGGAAAACACTCGCTCCTGTGTTAGTGGGGTTCAGTAACGCCAGCTGCTCCCCTGCTGTGTATCCGGCAACTGCTCCTGCTACCTCCACACTCACACTTCTCCAGATTTCAATCTTGCTCTAATTAGGCCTCGGCCTACACCCTGATTGACCCTGGGCTCCAACACCGCCAGTTGGTGCTCCGAAGTGCTGTCTGCACAGAGAAAAACACTCGCTCCTGTGTTAGTGGGGTTCAGTAACGCCAGCTACTCCCCTGCTGTGTATCGGGAATTGCTCTACTCTGTTTCTCCTGAAATCACTGGGCTCCTTCACCGCCAGTTGGTGCTCGGAAGTGCTGTCTCCACAGAGAAAAACACTGGCTTCTGTGTTAGTGGGCTTCAGTAACGCCAGCTGCTACCTTGCTGTGTATATGGCAATTGCTCCTGCTACCTCCACACTCACACTTCTCCAGATTTCAAACTTGCTCTAATTAGGCCTCGGCCTACACCTTGATTGACCCTGGGCTCCAACACCGCCAGTTGGTGTTCGGAAGTGCTGTCTGCACAGAGAAAAACACTCGCTCGTGTGTTAGTGGGGTTCAGTATTGCCAGCTGCTCCCCTGCTGTGTATACGGCAATTGCTCCTGCTACCTCCACACTCTCACTACTCCAGATTTCAAACTTGCTCTAATTAGGCCTCGGCCTACACCCTGATTGACCCAGGGCTCCAACACCGCCAGTTGGTGCTCGGAAGTGCTGTCTGCCCAAAGAAAAATACTTGCTCCTTTGTTGGTGGGGTTCAGTAACGCCAGCTAGTCCCCTGCTGTGTATCCGGCAATTGCTCCACTCGGTTTCTCCTGTAATTCCTTGGCTCCTACACCGCCAGTTGGTGCTCGGAAGTGCTGTCTGCACAGAGAAAAACACTTGCTCCTGTGATAATGGGGTTCAGTAACGCCAGCTGCTCCCCTGCTGTGTATCCGGCAATTGCTCCACTCTGTTTCTCCTGTAATCCCTGGGCTCCTACAATGCCAGTTAGTGCTCGGAAGTGCTGTCTGCACAGAGAAAAACACTCGCTCCTGTGTTAGTGCGGTTCAGTAACGCCAGCTGCTCTCCTGCTGTGTATCCAGCAATTGCTCCACTCTTTTTCTCCTGTAATCCCTGGGCTCCTACAATGCCAGTTAGTGCTCAGAAGTGCTGTCTGCACAGAGAAAAACACTCGCTCCTGTGTTAGTGGAGTTCAGTAATGCTAGCTGCTCCCCCACTGTGTATCCGGCAATTGCTCCACTCTGTTTCTCCTGTAATCCCTGGGCTCCTACACTGCCAGTTGGTGCTCGGAAGTGCTGTCTGCACAGAGAAAAACACTTGCTCCTGTGTTAGTGGGGTTCAGTAACGCCAGGTGCTCCCGTGCTGTGTATCCGGCAATTGCTCCACTCTGTTTCTCCTGTAATCCCTGGGCTCCTACAGAGCCAGTTGGTGCTCAGAAGTGCTGTCTGAACAGAGAAAAACACTCGCTCCTGTGTTAGTGAGGTTCAGTAACACCAGCTGCTCCCCTGCTGTGCATCCGGCAATTGCTCCACTCTATTTCACTTATAGTTCCTGGCTCCTACACCGCCAGTTGGTGCTTGGAAATGCTGTCTGCACAGAGAAAAACACTCGCTCCTGTGTTACGTGTATCTGGCAATTGCTCCTTCTACCTTCGCACTCACATTTCTCCAGATTTCAAATTTGCTCTAATTAGGCCTCGGCCTACACCCTGATTGACCCTGGGCTCCAACACCGCCAGTTGGTGCTCAGAAGTGCTGTCTGCACAGAGAAAAACACTCGCTCCTGTGTTAGTGGGGTTCAGTAACGCCAGCTGCTCTCCTGCTGTGTATCCAGCAATTGCTCCACTCTGTTTCTCCTGTAATCCCTGGGCTCCTACAACGCCAGTTAGTGCTCGGAAGAAAAACTGTCTGCACAGAGAAAAACACTCGCTCCTGTGTTAGTGGAGTTCAGTAAAGCTAGCTGCTCCCCTGCTGTTTATCCGGCAATTGCTCCACTCTGTTTCTCCTGTAATCCCTGGGCTCCTACACTGCCAGTTGGTGCTCGGAAGTGCTGTCTGCACACAGAAAAACACTTGCTCCTGTGTTAGTGGGGTTCAGTAATGCCAGGTGCTCCCGTGCTGTGTATCCGGCAATTGCTCCACTCTGTTTCTCCTGTAATCCCTGGGCTCCTACAGCGCCAGTTGGCGCTCAGAAGTGCTGTCTGCACAGAGAAAAAAACTAGCTCCTGTGTTAGTGAGGTTCAGTAACACCAGCTGCTCCCCTGCTGTGTATCCGGCAATTGCTCCACTCTATTTCACTTGTAGTTCCTGGCTCCTACACCGCCAGTTGGTGCTTGGAAATGCTGTCTGCACAGAGAAAAACACTCGCTCCTGTGTTAGTGGGGTTCAGCAACGCCAGCTGCTCCCCTGCTGTGTATCCGGCAACTGCTCCTGCTACCTCCACACTCACACTTCTCCAGATTTCAAACTTGCTCTAATTAGGCCTCGGCCTACACCCTGATTGACCTTGGGCTCCAACACCGCCAGTTGGTGCTCGGAAGTGCTGTCTGCACAGAGAAAAACACTCGCTCGTGTGTTAGTGGGGTTCAGTAACGCCAGCTGCTCCCCTGCTGTGTATACGGCAATTGCTCCTGCTACCTCCACACTCTCACTACTCCAGATTTCAAACTTGCTCTAATTAGGCCTCGGCCTACACCCTGATTGACCCTGGGCTCCAACACCGCCAGTTGGTGCTCGGAAGTGCTGTCTGCCCAAAGAAAAACACTTGCTCCTTTGTTGGTGGGGTTCAGTAACGCCAGCTAGTCCCCTGCTGTGTATCCGGCAATTGCTCCACTCGGTTTCTCCTGTAATCCCTTGGCTCCTACACCGCCAGTTGGTGCTCGGAAGTGCTGTCTGCACAGAGAAAAACACTTGCTCCTGTGATAATGGGGTTCAGTAACGCCAGCTGCTCCCCTGCTGTGTATCCAGCAATTGCTCCACTCTGTTTCTCCTGTAATCCCTGGGCTCCTACAATGCCAGTTAGTGCTCGGAAGTGCTGTCTGCACAGAGAAAAACACTCGCTCCTGTGTTAGTGGGGTTCAGTAACGCCAGCTGCTCTCCTGCTGTGTATCCAGCAATTGCTCCACTCTGTTTCTCCTGTAATCCCTGGGCTCCTACAATGCCAGTTAGTGCTCAGAAGTGCTGTCTGCACAGAGAAAAACACTCGCTCCTGTGTTAGTGGAGTTCAGTAACACTAGCTGCTCCGCTGCTGTGTATCCGGCAATTGCTCCACTCTGTTTCTCCTGTAATCCCTGGGCTCCTACAGAGCCAGTTGGTGCTCAGAAGTGCTGTCTGCACAGAGAAAAACACTAGCTCCTGTGTTAGTGAGGTTCAGTAACACCAGCTGCTCCCCTGCTGTGCATCCGGCAATTGCTCCACTCTATTTTACTTGTAGTTCCTGGCTCCTACACCGCCAGTTGGTGCTTGGAAATGCTGTCTGCACAGAGGAAAACACTCGCTCCTGTGTTACGTGTATCTGGCAATTGCTCCTTCTACCTCCGCACTCACATTTCTCAAGATTTCAAACTTGCTCTAATTAGGCCTCGGCCTAAACCCTGATTGACCCTGGGCTCCAACACCGCCAGTTGGTGCTCAGAAGTGCTGTCTGCACAGAGAAAGAAAACTCGCTCCTGTGTTAGTGGGGTTCAGTAACGCCTTCTGCTCTCCTGCTGTGTATCCAGGCAATTGCTCCACGCTGTTTCTCCTGTAATCCCTGGGCTCCTACAACGCCAGTTAGTGCTCGGAAGAAAAACTGTCTGCACAGAGAAAAACAATCGCTCCTGTGTTAGTGGAGTTCAGTAACACTAGCTGCTCACCTGCTGTGTATCCGGCAATTGCTCCACTCTGTTTCTCCTGTAATCCCTGGGCTCCTACACTGCCAGTTGGTGCTCGGAAGTGCTGTCTGCACAGAGAAAAACACTTGCTCCTGTGTTAGTGGGGTTCAGTAACGCCAGGTGCTCCCGTGCTGTGTATCCGGCAATTGCTCCACTCTGTTTCTCCTGTAATCCCTGGGCTCCTACAGAGCCAGTTGGTGCTCAGAAGTGCTGTCTGCACAGAGAAAAACACTAGCTCCTGTGTTAGTGAGGTTCAGTAACACCAGCTGCTCCCCTGCTGTGCATCCGGCAATTGCTCCACTCTATTTCACTTGTAGTTCCTGGCTCCTACACCGCCAGTTGGTGCTTGGAAATGCTGTCTGCACAGAGAAAAACACTCGCTCCTGTGTTACGTGTTTCTGGCAATTGCTCCTTCTACCTCCGCACTCACATTTCTCCAGATTTCAAACTTGCTCTAATTAGGCCTCGGCCTAAACCCTGATTGACCCTGTGCTCCAACACTGCCAGTTGGTGCTCAGAAGTGCTGTCTGCACAGAGAAAAACACTCGCTCCTGTGTTAGTGGGGTTCAGTAACGCCAGCTGCTCTCCAGCTGTGTATCCAGCAATTGCTCCACTCTGTTTCTCCTGTAATCCCTGGACTCCTACAACGCCAGTTAGTGTTCGGAAGAAAAACTGTCTGCACAGAGAAAAACACTCACTCCTGTGTTAGTGGAGTTCAGTAAAGCTAGCTGCTCCCCTGCTGTGTATCCGGCAATTGCTCCACTCTGTTTCTCCTGTAATCGCTGGGCTCCTACACTGCCAGTTGGTGCTTGGAAGTGCTGTCTGCACACAGAAAAACACTTGCTCCTGTGTTAGTGGGGTTCAGTAACGCCAGGTGCTCCCGTGCTGTGTATCCGGCAATTGCTCCACTCTGTTTCTCCAGTAATCCCTGGGCTCCTACAGCGCCAGTTGGCGCTCAGAAGTGCTGTCTGCACAGAGAAAAACACTAGCTCTGTGTTAGTGAGGTTCAGTAACACCAGCTGCTCCCCTGCTGTGTATCCGGCAATTGCTCCACTCTATTTCACTTGTAGTTCCTGGCTCCTACACCGCCAGTTGGTGCTTGGAAATGCTGTCTGCACAGAGGAAAACACTCGCTCCTGTGTTAGTGGGCTTCAGTAACGCCAGCTGCTCCCCTGCTGTGTATCCGGCAACTGCTCCTGCTACCTCCACACTCACACTTCTCCAGATTTCAAACTTGCTCTAATTAGGCCTCGGCCTACACCCTGATTGACCCTGGGCTCCAACACCGCCAGTTGGTGCTCGGAAGTGCTGTCTGCATAGAGAAAAACACTCGCTCCTGTGTTAGTGGGGTTCAGTAACGCCAGCTACTCCCCTGCTGTGTATCTGGCAATTGCTCTACTCTGTTTCTCCTGAACTCCCTGGGCTCCTTCACCGCCAGTTGGTGCTCAGAAGTGCTGTCTCCACAGAGAAAAACACTGGCTTCTGTGTTAGTGGGCTTCAGTAACGCCAGCTGCTCCCTTGCTGTGCATATGGCAATTGCTCCTGCTACTTCCACACTCTCACTACTCCAGATTTCAAACTTGCTCTAATTAGGCCTCGGCCTACACCCTGATTGACCCTGGGCTCCAACACCGCCAGTTGGTGCTCGGAAGTGCTGTCTGCCCAAAGAAAAACACTTGCTCTTTTGTTGGTGGGGTTCAGTAACGCCAGCTAGTCCCCTGCTGTGTATCCGGCAATTGCTCCACTCTGTTTCTCCTGTAATCCCTGGGCTCCTACAATGCCAGTTAGTGCTCGGAAGTGCTGTCTGCACAGAGAAAAACACTCGCTGCTCTGTTAGTGTGGTTCAGTAACGCCAGCTGCTCTCCTGCTGTGTATCCAGCAATTGCTCCACTCTTTTTCTCCTGTAATCCCTGGGCTCCTACAATGCCAGTTAGTGCTAAGAAGTGCTGTCTGCACAGAGAAAAAAACTCGCTCCTGTGATAGTGGAGTTCAGTAATGCTAGCTGCTCCCCCACTGTGCATCCGGCAATTGCTCCACTCTGTTTCTCCTGTAATCCCTGGGCTCCTACACTGCCAGTTGGTGCTCGGAAGTGCTGTCTGCACACAGAAAAACACTTGCTCCTGTGTTAGTGGGGTTCAGTAACGCCAGGTGCTCCCGTGCTGTGTATCCGGCAATTGCTCCACTCTGTTTCTCCTGTAATCCCTGGGCTCCTATAGAGCCAGTTGGTGCTCAGAATTGCTGTCTGCACAGAGAAAAACACTCGCTCCTGTGTTAGTGAGGTTCAGTAACACCAGCTGCTCCCCTGCTGTGCATCCGGCAATTGCTCCACTCTATTTCACTTGTAGTTCCTGGCTCCTACACCGCCAGTTGGTGCTTGGAAATGCTGTCTGCACAGAGAAAAACACTCGCTCCTGTATTACGTGTATCTGGCAATTGCTCCTTCTACCTCCGCACTCACATTTCTCCAGATTTCAAACTTGCTATAATTAGGCCTCGGCCTACACCCTGATTGACCCTGGGCTCCAACACCGCCAGTTGGTGCTCAGAAGTGCCGTCTGCACAGAGAAAAACACTCGCTCCTGTGTTAGTGGGGTTCAGTAACGCGAGCTGCTCTCCTGCTGTGTATCCAGCAATTGCTCCACTCTGTTTCTCCTGTAATCCCTGGGCTCCTACAACGCCAGTTAGTGCTCGGAATAAAAACTGTCTACACAGAGAAAAACACTCACTCCTGAGTTAGTGGAGTTCAGTAAAGCTAGCTGCTCCCCTGCTGTGTATCCGGCAATTGCTCCACTCTGTTTCTCCTGTAATCCCTGGGCTCCTACACTGCCAGTTGGTGCTCGGAAGTGCTGTCTGCACACAGAAAAACACTTGCTCCTGTGTTAGTGGGGTTCAGTAACGCCAGGTGCTCCCGTGCTGTGTATCCGGCAATTGCTCCACTCTGTTTCTCCTGTAATCCCTGGGCTCCTACAGCGCCAGTTGGTGCTCAGAAGTGCTGTCTGCACAGAGAAAAACACTAGCTCCTGTGTTAGTGAGGTTCAGTAACACCAGCTGCTCCCCTGCTGTGTATCCGGCAATTGCTCCACTCTATTTCACTTGAAGTTCCTGGCTCCTACACCGCCAGTTGGTGCTTGGAAATGCTGTCTGCACAGAGAAAAACACTCGCTCCTGTGTTAGTGGGGTTCAGTAACGCCAGCTGCTCCCCTGCTGTGTATCCGGCAACTGCTCCTGCTACCTCCACACTCACACTTCTCCAGATTTCAAATTTGCTCTAATTAGGCCTCGGCCTACACCCTGATTGACCCTGGGCTCCAACACCACCAGTTGGTGCTCGGAAGTGCTGTCTGCACAGAGAAAAACACTCGCTCCTGTGTTAGTGGGGTTCAGTAACGCCAGTCACTCCCCTGCTGTGTATCGGGCAATTGCTCTACTCTGTTTCTCCTGAAATCCCTTGGCTCCTTCACCGCCAGATGGTGCTCGGAAGTGCTGTCTCCACAGAGAAAAACACTGGCTTCTGTGTTAGTGGGGTTCAGTAACGCCAGCTGCTCCCTTGCTGTGTATATGCAATTGCTCCTGCTACCTCCACACTCACACTACTCCGGATTTCAAACTTGCTCTAATTAGGCCTCGGCCTACACCCTGATTGACCCTGGGCTCCAATACCGCCAGTTGGTGCTCGGAAGTGCTGTCTGCACAAAGAAAAACACTTGCTCCTGTGTTGGTGGGGTTCAGTAACACCAACTAGTCCCCTGCTGTGTATCCAGCAATTGCTCCACTCTGTTTCTCCTGTAATCCCTGGGCTCCAACACCACCAGTTGGTGCTCGGAAGTGCTGTATGCACAGAGAAAAACACTCGCTCCTGTGTTAGTGGGCTTCAGTAACGCCAGCTGCTCCCCTGCTGTGTATCCGGCAACTGCTCCTGCTACCTCCACACTCACACTTCTCCAGATTTCAAACTTGCTCCAATTAGGCCTCGGCCTACACCCTGATTGACCCTGGGCACCAACATCGCCAGTTGGTGCTCGGAAGTGCGGTCTGCACAGTGAAAAACACTCGCTCCTATGTTACTCGGGTTCAGTTACGCCATCTGCTCCCCTGCTGTGTATCTGGCAATTGCTCCACTCTGTTTCTCCTGTAATCCCTGGGCTCCTACACCGCCAGTTGGTGCTCGGAAGTACTGTCTGCAGAGAAAAAAATACATGCTCCTGTGTTAGTAGGGTTCAATAACGCCAGGTGCTCCCCTGCTGTGTATCAGGCAATTGCTCCACTCTGTTTCTCCTGTAATCCCTGGGCTCCTACAGAGCCAGTTGGTGCTCAGAAGTGCTGTCTGCACAGAGAAAAACAATCTCTCCTGTGTTACTGGGGTTTACTAACGCCAGCTGCTCCCCTGCTGTGTATCTGGCAATTTCTCCACTCTATTTCTCCTGTAATCCCTGGGCTCCTACACTGCCAGTTGGTGCTCGGAAGTGCTGTCTGCACAGAGAAAAACACTCACTCCTGTGTTAGTGGGGTTCAGTAATGCCAGGTGCTCCCCTGCTGTGTATCCGGCAATTGCTCCACTCTGTTTCTCCTGTAATCCCTGGGCTCCTACAGAGCCAGTTGGTGCTCAGAAGTGCTGTCTGCACAGGGAAAAACTCTTGCTCCTGTGTTACTGTGGTTCAGTAACGCCAGCTGCTCCCCTGCTGTGTATCTGGCATTTTGTTCACTTTATTTCTCCTGTAATCCCTGGGCTCCTACACCGCCAGTTAGTGCTCGGAAGTGCTGTCTGCTCAGAAAAACCACTCGCTCCTGTGTTAGTGGGGTTCAGTAACGCCAGCTGCTCCCCTGCTGTGTATCTGGCAATTGCTCCTTCTACTTCCACACTCACACTTCTCCAGATTTCAAACTTGCTCTTATTAGGCCGCGGCCTACACCCTGATTGACCCTGGGCTCCAACACCGCCAGTTGGTGCTCGGAAGTGCTGTCTGCACATAGAAAAACACTCGCTCCTGTGTTAGTGGGGTTCAGTAACGCCAGCTACTCCCCTGCTGTGTATCCGGCAATTGCTCTACTCTGTTTCTCCTGAAATCCCTGGGCTCTTTCACCGCCAGTTGGTGCTCGGAAGTGCTGTCTCCACAGATAAAAACACTCGCTCCTGTGTTAGTGGGGTTCAGTAATGCCAGCTGCTCCCCTGCTGTGTATACGGCAATTGCTCCTGCTACCTCCACACTCACACTACTCCAGATTTCAAACTTGCTCTAATTAGGCCTCAGCCTACACCCTGATTGACCGACCGTGGGCTCCAACACCGCCAGTTGGTGCTCGGAAGTGCTGTCTGCACAGAGAAAAACACTTACTTCTTTGTTAGTGGGGTTCATTAACGCCTGCTGCTCCCCTGCTGTATATCCGGCAATTGCTCAATTGCTCCACTCTGTTTCTCCTGTAATCCCTGGGCTCCAACACCTCCAGTTGCTGCCCGGAAGTACTGTCTGCAGTCAACACTTGCTGCCATGTTATTGGGGTTCAGTAACGTCAGCTGATCCCCATCTGTGTATCCAGCAATTTCTCCTGCTACCTCCACACTCACACTACTACAGAAATGGAAGGGAACCTGTCCCCCCCCTGGCATTGGTAACTGAAAGAGCCACCTTGTGCAGCAGTAATGCTGCACAAGGAAAAATGTGGCTCTTTTACTCATGCTCCTTGCACACGATGAACTTAACACTTATAAAATATGTCCCCTCATACCGTGAAACCGTGCCGGAGGTGGGACTTTCCTTCGTAATGAGACGCAGCACAGGCGTCATTCATACCCCCTTGGCGCCGGGCGACGCCTCCTCAGCGTTGTCTGAGTCTGCCCCGGAGCCTGCGCTGTTATGTTAAACCTTGGGCATGCGCACTTAGCGCTGCCCATTTTCTGACATCATTTCGTGTCAGGCTGACTGCGCCTGTGCGGCCACGCTGCCCGAGATCCCGCCTCGCAGTGTCTTCTAATTTAGTCACACTGCGGGGCTGGGATTCATGGGCATGCGCAGTGCATATCTTTGCCTCTCACTCATCTCTCTCCGCCTTCTTCAGACTGTGCGGCGTCAGCTGATCCCTATTTGCATGCCACGGCCGTGACGCCGCACAGTCTGAAGAAGGCGTATGAAGATGAGTGAGAGGCGACGATATGCACTGCGCATGCCCATGAATCACATATAACTAAAAGAGCCACCTTTTCCTTGTGCAGCATTAGGTTATGTGTCCACGTTCAGGATTGGCTCAGGATTTGGTCAGGATTTTATGCAGGTAAAATCCTGACCAAATCTGCACCTGAGGTCACTGGTAGGTCACCTGCATTGTCTTTGCATTGTTTCTGCAATGTAAGGACATGCTGCGTTCCTAAAAAATGCGCCGCATGAGCGTTTCCGCGGGTATATAGCATGCGTCTTTAAATGCATAGTGGAGACGGGATTTCATGAAATCCCCTCCACTATGCTTTAACATCTGGACGCTGCGTGTTTGACGCTGCGGCTCAATGCATCGACAAACATGCAGCGTTTCCCGAACGTGGAAACATACCCTTAGTGCTGCACAAGGTGGCTCTTTCAGTTACAAACAACTGGGGGGGTTAAAGGTTCCATTTCAACTTGCTCCAATTAGACCTCTGGCTACACTCGGCTTCTCCTGCAATTCCCTGGGCTCCAACACTGCCAGTTGCTGGTCGGAAGTGCCGTCTGCACAGTCAACACTTGCTGCCATGTTATTGGGTTTCAGTAACATCAGCTGATCCCCAGCTGTGTATCCGGCAATTTGGCCTGCTACCTCCACGCTGACACAACAACAGATATTCAACTGCCTCGAGTGCAGGCCTCGGCCTACACTCTGCTTACACACCGCCAGTTGGTGCTCGGAAGTGCTGTCTGCACAGAGAAAAACACTCGCTCCTGTGTTAGTGGGGTTCAGTAATGCCAGGTGCTCCCCTGCTGTGTATCCGGCAATTGCTCCACTCTGTTTCTCCTGTAATCCCTGGGCTCCTACAGAGCCAGTTGGTACACAGAAGTGCTGTCTGCACAGAGAAAAACACTCGCTCCTTTGTTACTGGGGTTCAGTAACGCCAGCTGCTCCCCTGCTGTGTATCTGGCAAGTGCTTCAATCTATTTCTCCTGTAATCCCTGGGCTCCTACACCGTCAGTTGGTGCTCGGAAGTGCTGTCTGCTCAGAAAAAAACACTCGCTCCTGTGTTAGTGGGGTTCAGTAACGCCAGCTGCTCCCCTGCTGTGTATCTGGCTATTGCTCCTTCTACCTCCGCACTCACACTTCTCCAGATTTCAAACTTGCTCTAATTAGGCCGCAGCCTACACCCTAATTGACCCTGGGCTCCAACACCGCCAGTTGGTGCTCGGAAGTGCTGTCTGCACAGAGAAAAACACTCGCTCATGTGTTAGTGGGGTTCAGTAACGCCAGCTACTCCCCTGCTGTGTATCCGGCAATTGCTCTACTCTGTTTCTCCTGAAATCCCTGGGCTCTTTCACTGCCAGTTGGTGCTCGGAAGTGCTGTCTCCACAGATGAAAACACTCGCTCCTGTGTTAGTGGGGTTCAGTAATGCCAGCTGCTCCCCTGCTGTGTATACGGCAATTGCTCCTGCTACCTCCACACTCACACTACTCCAGATTTCAAACTTGCTCTAATTAGGCCTCAGCCTACACCCTGATTGACCGACCGTGGGCTCCAACAACGCCAGTTGGTGCTCAGAAGTGTGACGGGGTGTACGGCAGAGCAAGAAGGGACAACAGGCCAATGGATGATTCCACAGATTTATTGTCAAGAACGCTGGAACAACACATGCAGGTAGATCTACAGAGTCCACAATTAGTCCAACGGAACAGGTTCAGGGGCACCTCCCGATAATCCTTGTGCCAGGTAACAAAGCAATAGTCCACACGAGTCCAAGGGATCCCAAAACAATCCCACGAACGACGAGATATGTCCTCAGCTCAAGTCTCGCCTCGTTCGCTTCCGCAGTCCCAGATGGACATGGGGTCTTGCCTCAGCTAAGAATCCCCACTCCTTCTCCTTCAAGGATCAACTCACATCTGATCTCAAAATAAGAATGGATTGTCTGAGCTCCTGGGATCCACCCATGAAGGGGAATAGGGGTCACACCTTCTATTCAATGGTTAGGTCCACCAGAAGATTCTAGACTGGTGGGCTCCGCTTAATCTATGTAGTATGCACATTTGACTAGCCACCTGCTGTGAGGAAGAATGGCTATTCCTCCACTAGTGATGTTGACAAAGCTTAGTTACATTAGAGCTTAGGGCTGCAAGTATTGGGGGAAGGAGACATATTGTTACAGGTGAACTCCCAGCACAAGAGAATACATAAATTACAGCTAATAGAAACCAGAGAACAGTTACATACATCAAATGGCATATTATTCAAATACAGGACAGGGCAAAAGTACATATCATGACAATCCCTTCCCCTCCCAATTTGTGTACGTACCAGGAACCTCTACAGGTCACTGGTTAAGTACACACAGGCAGAGCGTAACTTACATGTGGCTTCATGCAGCCACGAATTGGCATTGTAGCTCTCCCACATCATTGCCCAGGAGAACATCTGCAGGCAGACCACCCATCACCCCAACCACACATCGCCTGACCCCAAAACCAAAGTTCAGATCCACAGTGGCTGTGGGAATAGTCCTCCATTGTCCACCAGCCAGTTCAATGACAATCCCAGGTCCTCGATGGATTGCCTCAGGCCGAACCACTCGGGGATCAGCCAGTGTGAGGAAAGCCCCTGAGTCACAAAATCCAATAAGTCTCTGTCCATCCAGCACGACCTCCTGCAAGTGCTTACCTCGATGAGCAGAAGTCGTCATAGCTGCGGGTCGCACACCATAAACTCCTAGTGGTGCAACATGGGTGGGTGAGGCACTAGGCCAGTCCTCACGTAGTGGTGACACGTCGTCCTCCATGGCACTTGGGTGTACATAATTAATAATACGACTGGGTACAGGATTAATCCTCATTTGAACAGCTGGGCAGGAGGCTTGCAGATGCCCCGGCTGTCCACATCGATAGCATCTCTGCTGGGTCTCACTCCATCCAAGGCGTCCTCTTGGGCGAGGGGTAAGGGAACCTGGAGGCCGGCTCCCACCTGAAGGTGCTGTAGGGGTTTGAGGACGACTTCTCCATGAGCTGGCTGGGCATGAGGCCTGCAGATGCCCCAGATGCCCACAACCATAACACCTGCGCTTTTCTACTTCCTCTCCTCGTCGTATTCCAGAAAATGCAGTAGAAGCAACTGGAGGCACTTTGGCACGGGTATCAGCATGAGGTGGTGGCTTAGAGGAACGGGGAACAATGGGGACAGTAGAACTGGGGGCCACCGGTGTTGTGGAGCTGGTAGGCCTCTCTCCATCCTCCAACAGAATCCTCCACTGAGGCTTGATGGTGAGAGCCTCATCAGCTAGAGCTGCAGCTTCCTCCACAGTGGCTGGTCTCCTTTCACGCACCCATTCCCGGATCTCAGCAGGGCACTTGAAGTAAAACTGCTCTTTTAGGATAACCTGGAGGAAGGTCTCCAAGGTTAAGGCCCCCTCTGCCTCCAGCCAGTGATGACATATCTGTTTGAGTCTGTGGGCATACATCTTGAAAGACACTTCCTCATCACAGGCTAAAGTATGGAACTGAGTCCTGTAAGTGTCTGGGGTAACAGCATAATGTTCTAGAATAGTCCGTTTAATCTCCGCATACTCACAGTTCCCCTGAGGGTCCATAGCTCTATAGGCTGCGGCAGCTCCACCCTCTAAGAGCCCCACCAGATGTCGGACTCGGTCCCTTTCCGGGACTTCCATTAATCGACACTGATGCTCAAAGTCCTGGAAGAAGCCCTCAATGTCGCCTGCAGCCTCATTAAAGGGCTTGAAGTCTTTGCGGGACACTCTGGGGAGTTCCCTCATGGTGGGTGCTGGGGTTAGAGTCTGTCGGGAGCTTCTAGCTGCTTCCAAAGCGATCTGCCTCTCCAGCAATGCCATCTCCTGAGCTCTGTCCTCGGCTCTGTGAATGGCCTCCCTCTCCCTCTCCTCGGCTCTGTGAATGGCCTCCCTCTTCCTCTCCTCTGTGAATGGCCTCCCTCTCCTTCTCCTCGGCTCTGTGAATGGCCTCCCTCTCCCTCTCTTGAGCTCGGTGAATGGCCTCTTTCTTATAGTCTATGGTGGCCTCTTCTCCCAGCAATGCCAACTCCTTCTCGTACCACATAACCCACTGACATTTTTGGGTATTTACCTCCGGCTGCAGTCTTTCCTCCATTTGCTGTGAGGATCCTTCCTCAGCGTCATCTTGCAGGCGAACTCCTTCCAAAGCCTCAATAAGCTGCTCCTTGGAGAGTCCCTTAAAACGGACTCCTACTTCACGGGCCTTTGATTGTAGGCTCCCCAAAGTCCAGTTCTTGTACTCTGTGGTGTTGGTTCCCGATATTGATGGGCCTTTGTCCTCCATTCCTTCTGCTCTGATCCCACTGCCAGGGCCGGCGTCAACACCCGGCGTACTCGGGCAAGTGCCGGGGCCCTGGCGAGATGGGGGGGCCCATTTACGGTGCGCAGCTGCAGTCAGAATACTCACTTCCGGGAGTCGGAACCATCCGTCACCATGGATACGACGCAGCCAGAGTCACTTCCGGGCCGGGCCTGCTGCTGGGACTGAGTTTCACACAGCTGCGCCTGCAATACTCACCAGTCACCACCGGCGCCACCATCACCATGAATGCGAGTCACTTCCGGGCCGGCAGTCGCTCTGTCCTGTCACTTCCGGTAGTGGGAGCTCGTCAGATTCCTAAGAGCTCAGAGAAGAGATCCAGCTGCTGTCATCCACGCGTCCACCGTCCAGGACAGGTCCAGCCAGCGTCCAGCAGCAGGGCAGACACAGGGACAGCGGCAAGCAGAAAGACGAGTGGCAAGCAGAAAGACGAGCGGAGCAGGAGGCAGGAGCAGTAGTCAGGTGCCATAAGTTAATATGAGGAATGTGGTGCCATAAAAATTCCCTTTCTGCCCTCTGCATCTTACGGTATAATGGATTCTCCGTGACCTCTGACATGTTTACAGGCCACTTACACAAACACAGATCTGAGCTGTGAATTGTAAATGGCAGCCCCCAAGCCCCTGTGTCCTGCAGAGGGGACATTGCAGGCTGTTTGCACAGACCTCTATGGTAATCCCTTTTCCTTGACTCATTAACTATTGCACAGCTGGAGGCAGATTGCATTGGGCAGAGGTGCAATGTGCTGCATGCAGTCCCCCTGTTTGGATGGGTACTATTACCTTCCATGCATGGCCACTGGAACAATCACCATTGTTTGCCTTCACTTTAAATCTCTCCTCCCAAGGGGTTTGCAGGAGCTGAGTCATCTCCAGGGGAGATCCAAGTTCCAGCATTGCTGTGACCCTGATGTCAGAGGGGGCGCTATTAACATAGCACTGGCCATGCAACTGCAAAGAGAGAAAAACACACTGTAAAGAGGTGGGCGGCCATGAGTAGATGCCTCATCTGTGCTGCCTGACCTGCCTTTTTGTAATGATGGATCTGGCAGTCTGTGCTACATACTGCGTGGGCTGTGCTATATACTGCGTCTGCGTGGGCTGTGTGTGTTATATACTATATCGTGGGCTCAGGCTGTGTTATATACTGCGTGGGCAGTGTTATATACTGCGCGGGCTGTGTTATATACTGCGTGGGCTGTGTTATATACAACGTGGGCTGCCTGTGTTATATACTACGTACGTGCCTGGGTTGCCTGTGTTTTATACTATGTGGCTGTGCTATATACTACGTGGCCGGGCAATATATTACGTGGCTGTGCAATATATTACGTGGCTGGGCAATATACTACGTGTCTGTGCTATATACTACGTGTCTGTGCTATATACAGTACTACGTGGGCTGTGCTATATACAATGTGCCTGTGCTATTTACTACGTGGCTGTTATATACTACGTGGGCTATGCTATATACTACGTGGCTGTGTTATATACTACGTGGGCTGTGCTATACGCTACATGGGCTGTGCTATGTTTCTCTGCTGTATCTGTGCATCATGAATCGTGGTATGTGTTAAAGGGGGGGGCCCACTGAGACTCTTTCGCCCGGGGCCCTCAAAAACCTGGAGCCGGCCCTGCCCACTGCTGCCACCAGTTTGTGACGGGGTGTACGGCAGAGCAAGAAGGGACAACAGGCCAAGGGATAATTCCGTGTAGAGGACTAAGGGCACATTTGTTGCTCGAAACGCGTCCAGTCGGGTGCTGGTTGCTCTCCTTTACCCACTATGCCGGTCATGTCTCAGCAGCATTTTAATGTGAACTAATAAAGTTTCTTACATTTTATTCCTGGAGCTGGATCCACATTTCCTTTCTCTACACGTCGACCAGTGTTGTGGCAGCAACACTTTGTTTCCGTGCTCGGATGGATACTTACCACATTGGACAGATGAACTAAGTGTGAGCTGGAATATACTCTTTTTTTTGTGCAAGGGATGATTCCACAGATTTATTGTCAAGAACGCTGGAACAACACATGCAGGTAGATCTACAGAGTCCACAATTAGTCCAACGGAACAGGTTCGGGGGCACCTCCCGATAATCCTTGTGCCAGGTAACAAAGCAATAGTCCACACGAGTCCAAGGGATCCCAAAACAATCCCACGAACGACGAGATATGTCCTCAGCTCAAGTCTCGCCTCGTTCGCTTCCGCAGTCCCAAATGGACATGGGGTCTTGCCTCAGCTAAGAATCCCCACTCCTTCTCCTTCAAGGATCAACTCACATCTGATCTCAAAATAAGAATGGATTGTCTGAGCTCCTGGGATCCACCCATGAAGGGGGGTAGGGGTCACACCTTCTATTCAATGGTTGGGTCCACCAGAAGATTCTAGACTGGTGGGCTCCGCTTAATCTATGCAGTATGTACATTTGACTAGCCACCTGCTGTGAGGAAGAATGGCTATTCCTCCACTAGTGATGTTGACAAAGCTTAATTACATTAGACCTTAGGGCTGCAAGTATTGGGGGAAGGAGACATATTGTTACAGGTGAACTCCCAGCACAAGAGAATACATAAATTACAGCTAATAGAAACCAGAGAACAGTTACATACATCAAATGGCATATTATTCAAATACAGGACAGGGCAAAAGTACATATCATGACAGGAAGTGCTGTCTGCACAGAGAAAAACACTTACTCCTTTGTTAGTGGGGTTCATTAACGCCTGCTGCTACCCTGCTGTTTATCCAGCAATTGCTCAATTGCTCCACTCTGTTTCTCCTGTAATCCCTGGGCTCCAACACCTCCAGTTGCTGCCCGGAAGTACTGTCTGCACAGTCAACACTTGCTGCCATGTTATTGGGGTTCAGTAACGTCAGCTGATCCCCATCTGTGTATCCAGCAATTTCTCCTGCTACCTCCACACTCACACTACTACAGAAATGGAAGGGAACCTGTCCCCCCCCTGGCATTGGTAACTGAAAGAGCCACCTTGTGCAGCAGTAATGCTGCACAAGGAAGTGTGGCTCTTTTACTCATGCTCCTTGCACACGATGAACTTAACACTTATAAAATGTGTCCCCTCATACCGTGAAACCGTGCCAGAGGTGGGACTTTCCTTTCTTAATGAGACGCAGCACAGGTGTCATTCATACCCCCTTGGCGCCGGGCGACGCCTCCTCAGCGTTGTTTGAGTCTGCCCCGGAGCCTGCGCTGTTATGTTAAACCTTGGGCATGCGCACTTAGCGCTGCCCATTTTCTGACATCATTTTGTGTCAGGCTGACTGCGCCTGTGCGGCCACGCTGCCCGAGATCCCGCCTCGCAGTGTCTTCTGATTTAGTCATACTGCGGGGCTGGGATTCATGGGCATGCGCAGTGCATATCTTTGCCTCTCACTCATCTCTCTCCGCCTTCTTTAGACTGTAGTCTGAAGAAGGCGTATGAAGATGAGTGAGAGGCGACGATATGCACTGCGCATGCCCATGAATCACATATAACTAAAAGAGCCACCTTTTCCTTGTGCAGCATTAGGGTATGTGTCCACGTTCAGGATTGGCTCAGGATTTGGTCAGGATTTTACCTGCATAAAATCCTGACCAAATCTGCACCTGAGGTCACTGGTAGGTCACCTGCATTGTCTTTGCATTGTTTCTACAATGTAAGGACATGCTGCGTTCCTAAAAGATGCGCCGCATGAGCGTTTCCGCGGGTATACAGCATGCGTCTTTAAATGCATAGTGGAGACGGGATTTCATGAAATCCCCTCCACTATGCTTTAACATCTGGACGCTGCGTGTTTGACGCTGCGGCTCAATGCATCGACAAACATGCAGCGTTTCCCAAATGTGGAAACATACCCTTAGTGCTGCACAAGGTGGCTCTTTCAGTTACAAATACCTGGGGGGGTTAAAGGTTCCCTTTCAATTTGCTCCAATTAGACCTCTGGCTACACTCGGCTTCTCCTGCAATTCCCTGGGCTCCAACACTGCCAGTTGCTGGTCGGAAGTGCCGTCTGCACAGCCAACACTTGCTGCCATGTTATTGGGTTTCAGTAACATCAGCTGATCCCCAGCTGTGTATCCGGCAATTTGGCCTGCTACCTCCATGCTGACACAAGAACAGATATTCAACAGCCTCGAGTGCAGGCCTCGGCCTACACTCTGCTTCTCCTGGATTCCCTGGGCTTACACATCGCCAGTTGGTGCTCGGAAGTGCTGTCTGCACAGTCAACAGTTGCTCCTCTGTTATTGGGGTTCAGTCACTCCAGCTGCTCCCCTGCTGTGTGTGCGGCAATGTCTCCTGCTCCTTCCACTTTTACATTACATCAGATATTAAACTTGCTCCAATTAGGCCTCGGCCTACTCTATGCTTCTAGCATTGACCCCGGGCTTTAACACTGCCAGTTGGTGCTTGGATGTGCTGTCTGCACAGTCAACAGTTGCTCCTCTGTTATTGGGGTTCAGTAACGCCAGCTGCTCCCCTGCTGTGTGTGTGGCAAGTTCTCCACTCTGTTTCTTCTGTAATCCCTGGGCTTCAACACTGCCAGTTGGTGCTTGGAAGTGCTGTCTGCACAGTCAACAGTTGCTCCTCTGTTATTGGGGTTCAGTAATGCCAGCTGCTCCCCTGCTGTGTGTGCAGCAATGTCTCCTGCTCCCCCCACATTTACATTACATCAGATATTAAACTTGCTCCAATTAGGCCTCAGTTTACACTATACTTCTAGCATTGACCCCTGGCTTCAACACCGCCAGTTGGTGCTCGGAAGTGCTGTCTGCACAGTCAACAGTTGCTCCTCTGGTATTGGGGTTCAGTAACGCCAGCTGCTCCCCTGCTGTGTGTGCTTGCTGTTCAGTCAGTTTACCTATATTTACTATGTACTATTTTTTCTGACTTGAACTCCCCGCCCTTCACCATGCTGTGATTTTAATTACATCCAAACGCAGTTGGTTCCGACCTTCCTATAAATGCAGGCTTTACCATGTTATTAGCCAGAGGTAAGTTCACACTAGGCAGTCAGGTCAGGGACCCATCCGATCTGAGATTACCTTGACGTTTGGGGGATGGGCTCACATTTTTTGGCCAAATCTTGTGCTAAGCATCTCATGTGTTTTTTCATAGATTTCACAAGCCATTATGTTATTCACATTTCATGTATCGCACATTTCCTTGCTTTAGTACAGTTGAGTGCAGCCATTGATCTATTTGCTATGTAAATCTTTTTTGGTTATGCACCAGTTCAGACTAGATTGCTGTTCATTCAGTTTACCTATATTTATTCTGATTTCATGTCAGATACTGAGAAAAAAATGCATACGTGTCTTTTTATCTGAATCTGTGGAGAGATGGCACCCTCAAATATGAGAGGCCTTGAGCTGTTTGCAAAAGAAGAGTCGACCAAAACTCAACTTGAGAGGTGTAAGAAGCTTGTTGATGACTATAGGAAGCGATTGATTGCAGTTATTTATTCCAAAGGGTGTACAACAAAATGTTAAGTTGAGGGTGTTAGGAGTCGATTTCCCGCCGTTGCACAGGGGGAATCTCGCACCATGTCTGCTGCGGTCTCCCAATCTACATCAGCCGCAGTGGAGGCTGCTCAGTGGAGACTTCGGTCCCAGCATGTCGCTCAGCCTGATACTGTGCAAAGGGTTACTGCTGCCTTTCCAGGCTCTGCTTTTGTGGCCAGCACTGGTCAGCGGCGAGCAGGCTTTTCTGGGACTAAGTCCTGCTTTACCCACACTGAGCATGCCTGCGGGAAGACCTCTCATTGGAAGTCGGGGGTCACATGCTCATGCCCTGTAGCAGCTCCCATTGGTTCTCCAGGAAGGTCCTGAAAAGCTGCAACTATAAAACGTTTGCATGGCCGCTACTATCAGCTTTTGTTATGAGCTTTGCTTTGCTTGTGGTCATGTCTGCTTGTGGTCAGGTTCGGCTGAAATAAGCCCCTAGAATACCGGCACCTGAGGAGTTTGTGTGTAAAGGTACCGTCACATTTAGCGACGCTGCAGCGATATAGACAACGATGCCGATCGCTGCAGCGTCGCTGTTTAGGTCGCTAGGAGACGTCAAACACAGCAAAAGCAGAATGATGCAGGAGCGATCCAGTGACGTACTTATCGTTCTCGCTGGTCGCTGCTCCATGAAAAAACATTGCAGGCATCATTGCTTTTGCTGTCAAACAGGAGGAATCACGCCGACCTAACGACCAAATAAAGTTCTGAACTTTCAGCGACGACCAGCGATGTCACAGCAGGATCCTGATCGCTGCTGCGTGTCAAACACAACAAGATCGCTATCCAGGACGCTGCAACGTCACGGATCGTTGTCGTTCTCGTTGGAAAGTTGTTCAGTGTGAAGGCACCTTAAGAATTCAGGGCTGGCAAATAGCCACTAGAATTCCGGCTCCACCCGAGAGGAGTTGTTTGTATTTTGACTGCATGACCACTGATTGCTGACTGCTTTGTTTGATAGCTGTGATCCTCTGTGAGGTTAACAGGGCACAGCGTGTCTCTGTCGTGGCGATTCTGTGATGTAACAGAGCTCGCTTATACCGCCATATAGTGCCGTCAATAACTAGCAGCAGGTTCTCTCCTGCACGGTGGACCCCGGGCTGTGAACGCACCTTTAAATTATATATATATATATATTTGGTGCGTTCCGCCAGCCCTAACAGACGGTGCCAACAATTTTGTCTGGCCAATTTGTGGGGTTTTATGTGAAATTGTGCCCAATTTACTTTTATTTCTGTTTTTTAGTGTAAGCAAGTAAACGTGTAATTGCAATAACTTTCTGGTAGAGCTACTTAATTTTCTGGAACAATTTCAAGGGTGCCAACACTTTTGGCCATGACTGCATGGAAGTTAACCAAACATGTTGTCTTTTAATGATATTCTCCTGCTCTGTTTCCTAAATATTGTACTGTTCTAATCTTTTGTATTATTTCTCATTAGTATTATAATCCCACGACCTCTAATCACTTAAGTCACAGTTTTTATATATACTTACTTTTCCCATGGCTTAACAGCAGATACAGATAAAATATATGGCATGAAATCACTCAATAAATGCTTCACTTTTGCTAATACGTTTTAAATCAGTCAATAATGTTATCTTTTTAAAGAGCGATAGCCAACAATAACGATAAAAAGGCAGTTGACACACTCATCCACTGAAATACTTTGGTAATACACCTAGCTGAGTGATCTTAATACAAAACTTTTAGTACTAAATAATAACTGAGGAATGTTCTCAGAAATAAAATGCCATGACTTCTTTGATAAATACTAATGGAAGGAGTCGTTACTGTAAACTTTGTTTCATTTCATAGTTTGTTTGCTTTTCAGGAGAATATTTATGGCCTATCATTAGGACAGGACATCAATGTTTGATTGGTGAGGGTCTCATTTGTGAATTGGTTTGGAAGCTCAATTAATAATAATAGTAATAATAATTTAATTAACACATGGGTTCATATATTCTCTTTTGGCAATGGCACGTGCCAGTTTATTATATATTTTAAGAAAAAAATAAAATCTAATCATTTGTTCACATATTCTGATCTCATTGAAGCCCAGCCAACTTTCAATAAAATGTGCTGTATATCATAGATTTATGGTAACTATTCATATTAATTAAAACCAAGTAACATCAATATATCTAATTTGGACGTGTCCCCGTGTCTGTGCACAATGAGTCATCCACAGTTGGGTGCCTTTTTTGAATGTTAGCCTGTGAGGCAACACTGTGAGGCAAGATTGCAAAGATGGATCAAATTGAGCACGTAGAGAAGCGAATCGCATACAGATGCATAACCTGCGTCATAATGAAACAGAAGATGAACAAAATTGTCGAAGAACTGCTGATGCAGCCCGACAGAGGGCGGCCAGAGGAAGAGACACGAATGAAGTAACTGAATCACGTAGAGCATCTAATGCTGCATGAGAACAAGCAACACGCAATGCACAGTGATACACATATTTCACAAAAAAGAGAACAAGATAGAAATGCAAGAGCCACTCGACGATGGCAAGTTACATTTGCTGCTAGAGGACTTCTCAATCAAATTCATGAGACACGTATTGAAGAGCACTATGCTGGAAAACTGACATTTCGATGTCAGTTCTGCCAATCTAAAAATTACAAAGACCAAATGGCTCAGGACAAAATTTTCCCTTCCTGCTGCAAGAGAGGGCGCATGGCATTACGTCCCATTCGTATGGATGATCAATTAGTCAAGTTGATGAAAGGAGAGCATCAGCACTCCAATAACTTTATGGCTAATATAAGGCAATACAATAGCTCGCTTGCTTTGGTATCAATGGGAGCACAAGCAGCGCCACCTCCTGGGCATACTGTTTTCGAATGCATGGACAAATTTACCACAGAACTGCCCCATTGCATCCCGCTGTGGGTAGTGCTCCCAAGTTTGCCCAGATTTATATCTTGGACAGTGAAGAAGCATTAAGTACAAGAAGTCGAGCAAATAAAAAGTGCCTCCCAGCACGGCTATCATCTCTTGGAGAGAAAATGAAAGCAATTAACCCACTCGCAAGAGTGTTCACAGCCATGAGGGAATTTGAAATAGAGGAAAAGAGGATTGCTGAATTAGAAAATCACGATCCACTCAAAATAACAATGTCAATTATAAATGACTACAACAATGACCAGAGGCACTACAATGCACCAAGGTGCAATGAAGTAGCTATAATTTATGAAAATGCAATGGGTGAGCCCCCATTTAATAGGGACATCAGAGTTCACCTCAAAAGTGAAAAGCAAAGTGTTCAAGTCAGCTTTCTTCACAGAAAGTGTGATGCAATGACATATCCACTTCTATTCCCATATGGGGACAGTGGATTTGACAACTGCAATTGCCCTAAGTGTGCAACATCAAGGAATTGGTGACATTCATCTACCATCCATACCAGTGGATCAAATTCGACAAGAAAAAAATCACCCTGTTGCAGTACTATGCAAACAGGCTTGCCATTTGTGATGAGTTAAATCCCCTTTTAAATGCTGGGAAGTTGATGCAACAATTTATTGTTGACAGTGACATCAAAATTGAATCTGACAGTTTGGAATTTGGGACAAAATAACAATGACTCCCTGTTTTAATATGAACGCTGTGGATAATTTGTTCCAAGACATGTGGAAAAAAGAGACCATTTGGTGGAAAAGTTTTCATAAATGGTGGTGACTTTCATCAAACCCTACCAATAGAGGAAGGTGGAAAAAGAGCCCAAATTGTACAGTCCACCATTAAATACTCAAAATCCTGAAATCAGTTTTCACGGTTCCAGTTACAACAGAATATGAGAATGTCTCAGGATCAAGTTGAGTACAACTCATGGTTACTGAAACTTAACAATGGAGAGTAAACAATTCTTTACTGTTAGGGCAGTGAGAATCTGGAATTGCTTGCCTGAGGAGGTGGTGATGGCAAACTCAGTCGAGGGGTTCAAGAGAGGCCTGGATGTCTTCCTGGAGCAGAACAATATTGTATCATACAATTATTAGGTTCTGTAGAAGGACGTAGATCTGGGTATTTATTATGATGGAATATAGGCTGAACTGGATGGACAAATGTCTTTTTTCGGCCTTACTAACTATGTTACTATGAGAGTTGTCAAATGTATATGGTCTATCAGACGACACAATTGAAATCCTGAATTCTTTTATTGAAGAGGGTGATTTAATTACAGCTATTTTTGGCGACTCAATTGAGATTACCGATGCAACGGTAGAACATAGTAACATAGTAACATAGTAAGGCCGAAAAAAGACATTTGTCCATCCAGTTCAGCCTATATTCCATCATAATAAATCCCCAGATCTACGTCCTTCTACAGAACCTAATTGTATGATACAATATTGTTCTGCTCCAGGAAGACATCCAGGCCTCTCTTGAACCCCTCAACTGAGTTCGCCATCACCACCTCCTCAGGCAAGCAATTCCAGATTCTCACTACCCTAACAGTAAAGAATCCTCTTCTATGTTGGTGGAAAAACCTTCTCTCCTCCAGACGCAAAGAATGCCCCCTTGTGCCCGTCACCTTCCTTGGTATAAACAGATCCTCAGCGAGATATTTGTATTGTCCCCTTATATACTTATACATGGTTATTAGATCGCCCCTCAGTCGTCTTTTTTCTAGACTAAATAATCCTAATTTCGCTAATCTATCTGGGTATTGTAGTTCTCCCATCCCCTTTATTAATTTTGTTGCCCTCCTTTGTACTCTCTCTAGTTCCATTATATCCTTCCTGAGCACAGGTGCCCAAAACTGGACACAGTACTCCATGTGCGGTCTAACTAGGGATTTGTACAGAGGCAGTATAATGCTCTCATCATGTGTATCCAGACCTCTTTTAATGCACCCCATGATCCTGTTTGCCTTGGCAGCTGCTGCCTGGCACTGGCTGCTCCAGGTAAGTTTATCATTAACTAGGATCCCCAAGTTCTTCTCCCTGTCAGATTTACCCAGTGGTTTCCCATTCAGTGTGTAATGGTGATATTGATTCCTTCTTCCCATGTGTATAACCTTACATTTATCATTGTTAAACCTCATCTGCCACCTTTCAGCCCAAGTTTCCAACTTATCCAGATCCATCTGTAGCAGAATACTATCTTCTCTTGTATCAACTGCTTTACATAGTTTTGTATCATCTGCAAATATCGATATTTTACTATGTAAACCTTCTACCAGATCATTAATGAATATGTTGAAGAGAACAGGTCCCAATACTGACCCCTGCGGTACCCCACTGGTCACAGCGACCCAGTTAGAGACTATACCATTTATAACCACCCTCTGCTTTCTATCACTAAGCCAGTTACTAACCCATTTACACACATTTTCCCCCAGACCAAGCATTCTCATTTTGTGTACCAACCTCTTGTGCGGCACGGTATCAAACGCTTTGGAAAAATCGAGATATACCACGTCCAATGACTCACCGTGGTCCAGCCTATAGCTTACCTCTTCATAAAAACTGATTAGATTGGTTTGACAGGAGCGATTTCTCATAAACCCATGCTGATATGGAGTTAAACAGTTATTCTCATTGAGATAATCCAGAATAACATCCCTCAGAAACCCTTCAAATATTTTACCAACAATAGAGGTTAGACTTACTGGCCTATAATTTCCAGGTTCACTTTTAGAGCCCTTTTTGAATATTGGCACCACATTTGCTATGCGCCAATCCTGCGGAACAGACCCTGTCGCTATGGAGTCCCTAAAAATAAGAAATAATGGTTTATCTATTACATTACTTAGTTCTCTTAGTACTCGTGGGTGTATGCCATCCGGACCCGGAGATTTATCTATTTTAATCTTATTTAGCCGGTTTCGCACCTCTTCTTGGGTTAGATTGGTGACCCTTAATAAAGGGTTTTCATTGTTTCTTGGGATTTCACCTAGCATTTCATTTTCCACCGTGAATACCGTGGAGAAGAAGGTGTTTAATATGTTAGCTTTTTCATCGTCATCTACAACCATTCTTTCCTCACTATTTTTTAAGGGGCCTACATTTTCAGTTTTTATTCTTTTACTATTGATATAGTTGAAGAACAGTTTGGGATTAGTTTTACTCTCCTTAGCAATGTGCTTCTCTGTTTCCTTTTTGGCAGCTTTAATTAGTTTTTTAGATAAAGTATTTTTCTCCCTATAGTTTTTTAGAGCTTCAATGGTGCCATCCTGCCAATAATGCAATTCTTACGCCATTGAATGATGACGTTCACGCCTTGAATGACAAAATTCTTAGGGTACCGTCGATCGCTGCAGCGTCGCTGTTTGGTCGCTGGAGAGCTGTCACACAGACAGCTCTCCAGCGACAAACGATCCCGAAGTCCCCTGGTAACCAAGGTAAACATCGGGTTACTAAGCGCAGGGCCACGCTTAGTAACCCAATGTTTACCATGGTTACCAGCGTAAACGTTAAAAAAACAAACACTACATACTTACCTTCAGCTGTCTGTCCTCCGACGCTCTGCTTTCCTCTGCACTGTCAGCGCCGGTCAGCCGGAAAGCAGAGCGGTGCTTTCCGGCTGGCCGGCGCTGACACAGGATGCAGGAGGAGTGCAGAGAAGCACAGCGCCGGGGACAGACAGCTGAAGGTAAGTATGTAGTGTTTGTTTTTTTAACGTTTACGCTGGTAACCAGGGTAAACATCAGGTTACTAAGCGCGTCCCTGCGCTTAGTAACCCGATGTTTACCCTGGTTACCAGTGAAGGCATCGCTGGATCAGCGTCACACACGCCGATCCAGCGATGTCAGCGAGAAGTCCAGCGACAAAATAAAGTTCTGGACTTTCCTCAGCGACCAACGATCTCCCAGCAGGGGCCTGATCATTTGTCGCTGTCACACATAACGATTTCCTTAACGATATCGTTGCTACGTCACAAAAAGCAACGATATCGTTAACTATATCGTTATGTGTGACGGTACCTTTAGTCAAGTTCAAGATGAACACTCAACTTATCGCCCTGTGGACACAATTGCTGAAGAGGAGGGTGTGATTCTCACAGATTACCCTGTAGAGTTTCTTAACTCTTTGAATCCCACTGGGATGCCTCCTCATGAACTAAAGCTGAATCCAGGAGCTGTAATTATGCTCCTGCGTAATCTTAACAGAAAGCGTGCCTTTGTAATGGCACAAGGCTTTATGTGAAAAGTTTAAAAGCAAACGTTATTCATGCCCTTGCTTTAAATGGAGTAGCAAAGGGTCAGACAGTTCTTATTCCAAGAATTTACCTGATTTCCAAAGATAAAAACTTGCCAGTCCAGATGCGACGGCGTCAGTTTCCTGTCATTTTGGCTTTTGCAATGACCATCAATAAATCTCAGGGACAGTCCTTCGATATTGTAAGAATTTATTTGCCCCTCCCAGTGGCTTTCTTCAGGGGAAGGAAAAGCCAACAAGTAAGGGTCAAAATATTTGAGACACAGAAGCAGGGTAAACTTATTCCTAACGTTGACAAATGGTTTACTGTCAACTGTGTGTACAAAGAAGTCTTTTATTAAGCTTTTTAACAATTGTAAAAGCCAAAAAATGTTGTACACAAAAGCAGGACCAACTCCTAGCCGCTGTCTATGGACCAAACATTGGGCACGGGCAGGGCCTTGGGGGCAGATCCCAAGTGCGCTCAACCATGTGAAATAGCTTACGCTCAGGAACATTTAGGAATAGCGCTATTGGATAGCTCTACTAGTTCATTTCCTTTAGGAATAGGGCTATGGGATAGCTCTACCTGTTCATTTTCTTCTTGGATAGCGCTATCGGATAGCTCTACCCGAACAGTATTAACTATAGACCTTTTTCATACACAAGGTAGGAGTGGCAGGAGAGGTACACCGGGTATTTGTTTGCTATTAGTCTTCACATACTCCAGTCTGGTGCGTGGGTACAACCCATTGCGTGCTTCGTAATCGCCGCGTGTGCCCGAAGGGCGCGCAATCACTCGTTTTCTTTCTAAAGTTTAATATCACTTGGTGACATCTTCTGACTTGAGACACTGTCAACTTTTAGCCACTTTACATGACAAATTGAAAAGCTGTATGGTGTACTGCACAACTGTAAAGGTGCTTGCATAGTCTGTGAATGCCATCAAGCAGTTTTATATGGCATTCACTAGAGTTGAGCGACTTTTACTTTTTTAGGATCCAGTTGGGTTTCATGAAACCAGGACTTTGTCAAAAGTTGGGTCGGGTGAAATCGGCCGATTATTGCAAAAAGTCGGGGATCGACCGAAACACGAAACCCAATGCAAGTCAATGGGGAATCAAAGTCGGCAGTGAGTGGAGGACAGGAAAACTCCTACAGTGCCCATTTTTATGCCAAAAACATCAATTCTTATTTCTTAGCTTGTCAATCTTAATTTATTTTATAATAATAGTTAGGCATTGAAAACAGGGGGTCATTTGGCTAAAGTTGTGGGGGGTAGGGCTGGCTCAAGATTTTCATGGGCCCAGGAAACGCGGAATACGTGACGGCAGTGGAGCAGGGAGAGGTATTTAAACTTTACAAGTGCTGTGATCCCGAGCAAGAGGGGGGGGCCCACTTGTTCGCATTGGCACTGGCACAGGGCCCCTCAAAGTACGGCGGTGTGTTTGACGGCGGGGGCGCCTCCCACCGGCAGAGACACTTTTGCGTACTATGAGGGGCCCTGTGCCAGTGATGTCACCAACGAGTATGCCCCACCACCTGATGAAGGAACCTGCACTTTAATCTGCACTTTCCTCTTTGTCCCCATGTAAGGTGGTATAGTATGCGGGAAGGGGAACCTGACTTTCAGCAGGGTCAGATTCTGCCTGTGTAGAGTGCAAGGGGAATGTAGTGGTCTGGGTCAATGTACCAGCAGACTCATCTAGCAGTCGCTGGGCAATGGGCAGGATGAGGAGGAAACACAGATATAGGCCCAAATAATAAAAAAGGCTAAATGCAGTTCAAAATCGGTAACAGGCAGCATAGTTTTGTTCATCGGCGAAAAACTGTAATGAGTGGCAGACACAGTTAGTAGGCCGAATCAGCTGTGGAGGATATCCACTAAATAAAACATAACCTTTAATGAAAAAATGCTGAAAAATGCGCACCCAACAGGACACAAACAACGAATAAAGTGCTCAGGTGAACCAGTGCTCAATATAAAAACAAAATGGTTTGATCTCACCCAAGCTGCCGGACACCGTAAACTTCCAAACGATACAAAAGAGATCCAGGGTTTGTAAAGCAGAGACAGGGTTGAGGTTCAAATATCTACCCTGTAGCCCCTGTGTAACTCCTGTCCTGACAAGGACAGTCCCCAAATGGACCTCACTATAGGGGACCAACACACCCAATGTATATAAAGGCAGAGTCCTTAATCCTTTAAAGCCCAATTTCATCCTCCCTACGCATTTCAACTCCGGTCATGGAGCATTATCAGGGGAGTCACATAGAAGGAGGTGCCAACAGGCACATAAATTGTCAGAAAAAGTCCGTGCAAAGAAAGGGGCCTGCAGTGGCTAGGTCTCCCAAACTGGAAGCGACCGTCTGTGTCCACAGTCTGTGTCCACAGACCGTCTGTGTCTGTGGACACAGACGGTCGCTTCCAGTTTGGGAGACCTAGCCACTGCAGGCCCCTTACTTTGCACGGACTTTTTCTGACAATTTACGTGCCTCTTGGCACCTCCTTCTATGTGACTCCCCTGATGATGCTCCATGACCGGAGTTGAAATGCGTAGGGAGGAAGAAATTGGACTTTAAAGGATTAAGGACTCTGCCTTTATATACATTGGGTGTGTTGGTCCCCTATAGTGAGGTCCATTTGGGGCCTGTCCTTGTCAGGACAGGAGTTACACAGGGGCTACAGGGTAGATATTTGAACCTCAACCCTGTCTCTGCTTTACCAACTCTGGATCTCTTTTGTGTCGTTTGGAAGTATACGGTGTCCGGCAGCTTGGGTGAGATCAAACCATTTTGTTTTTATATTGAGCACTGGTTCACCTGAGCACTTTATTCGTTGTTTGTGTCCTGTTGGGTGCGCATTTTTTAGCATTTTTTCATTAAAGGTTATGTTTTATTTAGTGGATATCCTCCACAGCTGATTCTGTCTTGAGCCAGAGGGTACGTGTATGGTGTGACTATTGCACACTATTGCTTCTCTTGACAGTTAGTAGGCCCAAGTAATAAAGTGGGCCAAATGAAGTTCAAAATTGGTAACAGGAGTAAACAGGCGGCACAGCTTTATTCAGTGGAGGAGAACACCAAGCAGCCGCAGAGAACGTTAGTACGCCCAACCAAACCAGTAGCCCAAATTCAGTGTAATATGTGATGTAGGCCGAAAGCCTGAAAATTGAAGCTCAGCTTTGTAAAGTGGAGGAGAACACCAAGCAGCCGCAGACAACGTTAGTACGCCCAACCAAACCAGTAGCCGAAATGCAGTGTAATATGTGCTGTAAGCCGAAAGCCTGAAGATTGAAGCTCAGCTTTGTAAAGTGGAGGAGAACACCAAGCAGCCACAGACAACATTAGTACGCCCAACCAAACCAGTAGCCCAAATTCAGTGTAATATGTGATGTGTCATGATCCCAATGGCAGGGGATCACTAAAGGACAAGCACAGATACAAACAAGCTCTAGGGCGATGGAACCTGAGCTGACCGCGACCCTGAACCTATCACACAAATAAAAGTAGCCGGGGAACGTGCCTACGATGATCCTAGACGTCTCGCTCCAGCCGAAGATCTAACTTCCCCTATTAGAAGAAACACAGACCTCTCTTGCCTCCAGAGAAATACCCCACAGAAATAGCAGCCCCCCACATATAATGACGGTGAAATGAGAGGAAAGCACATACGCAGTATGAAAACAGTTTCAGCAAAATAAGGCCCGCTAAAGCTAGATAGCAGAGGATACAAAAGTGAACTGCGCGGTCAGCGAAAAACCCTTCAAAAAACCATCCTGAAATTACTTGAACTCATGTGCCAACTCATGGTACATGAGGAGCAATTTCAGCCCACTAGAGCAACCAGCAGCAAAGAATCACATATCTGCAGGCTGGACTAAAAACCAAATAAAGCAAAACACCAAAACAGGAAAATCCAAACTTAGCTTGACCAGAAGGTTCTAGGAGCAGGGAGCAGAGGTAACAAGACACACTGGATACATTGATAACCGGCGAGGAAATGCCAGCAAAGCCAGGTTAAATAGGAAACTCCCATATCCTGATGGAACAGGTGGAACCCAGAGACCCAGGAAAGACAAGTCACCCAGTACCATCAGTAACCACCAGAGGGAGCCCAAAAACAGAACTCACAACAGTACCCCCCCCTTGAGGAGGGGTCACCGAACCCTCACGAGAACCACCAGGGCGACCAGGATGAGCCCTATGAAAAGCGCGAACCAAATCATCAGCATGAACATCCGAGGCAACCACCCAAGAATTATCCTCCTGACCATAACCCTTCCACTTGACCAAATACTGGAGTTTCCGTCTGGAAACACGAGAATCCAAGATCTTCTCCACAACATACTCCAATTCTCCCTCCACCAGCACTGGAGCAGGAGGCTCAAGCGAAGGAACAACAGGTACCTCATACTTCCGCAACAACGACCGATGGAACACATTATGAATAGCAAACGATGCCGGGAGATCCAAACGAAACGACACAGGGTTAAGAATTTCCAAAATCCTATAGGGACCGATGAACCGAGGCTTGAACTTAGGAGAAGAGACCTTCATAGGAACAAAACGAGAAGACAACCACACCAAGTCCCCAACAAGAAGTCGAGGACCCACGCGGCGACAGCGATTAGCAAACTGCTGAGCCTTCTCCTGGGACAACTTCAAATTGTCCACCACATGACTCCAAATCCGATGCAACCTATCCACCACCATGTCCACTCCAGGACAATCAGAAGGTTCCACCTGACCAGAGGAAAAACGAGGATGAAACCCCGAATTACAAAAGAAAGGAGAAACCAAGGTAGCAGAACTAGCCCGATTATTAAGGGCAAACTCGGCCAGCGGCAAAAAGGTAACCCAGTCATCCTGATCAGCAGAAACAAAACACCTTAAATAAGTTTCCAAGGTCTGATTAGTTCGTTCAGTCTGGCAATTCGTCTGAGGATGGAATACAGATGAAAAGGACAAATCAATGCCCATCTTAGCACAGAACGTCCGCCAAAATCTAGACACAAACTGGGATCCCCTGTCAGAAACGATGTTCTCAGGAATCCCATGCAAACGAACCACATTCTGAAAAAACAGAGGGACCAACTCAGAGGAGGAAGGTAACTTAGGCAAGGGTACCAGATGAACCATTTTAGAAAAGCGATCACACACAACCCAGATGACGGACATTTTTTGAGAGACAGGGAGATCCGAAATAAAGTCCATGGAAATGTGCGTCCAAGGCCTCTTCGGGATAGGCAAAGGTGACAACAATCCACTGGCCCGAGAACAGCAAGGCTTAGCCCGAGCACAAACCTCACAAGACTGCACAAAAGAACGCACATCCCTCGACAAGGAAGGCCACCAAAAAGACCTGGCCACCAAGTCTCTAGTACCAAATATTCCAGGATGACCTGCCAACGCAGAAGAATGGACCTCGGAGATGACTCTACTGGTCCAATTATCCGGAACAAACAGTCTCTCAGGCGGACAACGATCAGGTTTACCCGCCTGAAACTCCTGCAAAGCATGTCGCAAGTCTGGGGAGACAGCAGACAAAATCACCCCATCCCTAAGGATACCAGAGGGCTCAGAATTTCCAAGGGAGTCAGGCACAAAACTCCTAGAAAGAGCATCCGCCTTCACATTCTTTGAACCTGGCAGGTATGAAACCACAAAATTGAAACGAGAGAAAAACAGTGACTAACGAGCCTGTCTAGGATTCAGACGCCTGGCAGACTCAAGGTAAATCAAATTTTTGTGATCAGTCAAGACCACCACACGATGTCTAGCACCCTCTAGCCAATGACGCCACTCCTCAAATGCCCACTTCATGGCCAAAAGTTCCCGATTACCAACATCATAATTACGCTCAGCCGGCGAAAACTTTCTAGAAAAAAACGCGCATGGCTTCATCACTGAGCCATCGGAGCTTCTCTGTGACAAAACCGCCCCCGCTCCAATCTCGGAAGCATCAACCTCAACCTGAAAAGGGAGCGAAACATCTGGCTGACGCAACACAGGAGCAGAAGAAAACCGGCGCTTAAGTTCCTGAAAGGCCTCCACAGCCGCAGGAGACCAATTAGCAACATCAGCACCCTTCCTAGTCAAATCCGTCAAAGGCTTAACAACACTAGAAAAATTAGTTATAAAACGACGATAGAAATTAGCAAAGCCCAAGAACTTCTGTAGACTCTTAAGAGATGTAGGCTGCGTCCAGTCACAAATAGCCTGAACCTTGACGGGATCCATCTCAATAGTAGAAGGGGAAAAAATATACCCCAAGAAAGAAATCTTCTGGACTCCAAAGAGACACTTTGAGCCTTTTACAAACAAGGAATTGGCCCGCAGGACCTGAAACACCTTCCTGACCTGCTGAACATGAGACTCCCAGTCATCAGAAAAAAACAAAATATCATCCAAATACACAATCATAAATTTATCCAGATATTCACGGAAAATATCGTGCATAAAGGACTGGAAGACTGAAGGAGCATTAGAAAGTCCAAAAGGCATTACCAAATACTCAAAATGGCCCTCAGGCGTATTAAATGCGGTTTTCCACTCATCACCTTGCTTTATTCGTATAAGATTATACGCACCCCGAAGATCAATCTTAGTGAACCATTTAGCCCCCTTAATGCGAGCAAACAAATCAGTCAACAATGGCAAAGGATACTGATATTTTACGGTAATCTTATTCAAAAGACGATAATCTATACAAGGCCTCAAGGAACCATCTTTTTGGGCCACGAAAAAAAAACCTGCTCCCAAAGGGGACAAAGATGGACGGATATGTCCCTTTTCTAAGGACTCCTTAACATAATCCCGCATAGCAGTATGCTCTGGCACTGACAGATTGAACAAACGACCTTTAGGAAATTTACTGCCTGGAATTAAATTTATAGCACAATCGCAATCCCTGTGAGGAGGAAGCGAACTGAGCTTAGGCTCCTCAAAAACATCCCGATAGTCAGACAAAAACACAGGAATCTCAGAAGGAGTAGATGAAGCGATAGAAATCGGAGGTGCATCATCATGAACCCCCTGACAACCCCAGCTTAACACAGACATTGATTTCCAGTCAAGGACTGGATTATGAGTTTGTAACCATGGCAGACCAAGCACTAGGACATCATGCAAATTATACAGTACCAGGAAGCGAATCACCTCCTGATGAACAGGAGTCATACGCATGGTCACTTGTGTCCAGTACTGAGGTTTATTCATAGCCAAAGGTGTAGAGTCAATTCCCTTCAAAGGAATAGGGACTTCCAGAGGCTCCAGACTAAACCCACAGTGATTGGCAAATGACCAATCCATAAGACTCAGGGCAGCGCCTGAATCCACATAGGCATCGACGGAAATGGATGATAATGAACAAATCAGAGTCACAGACAGAATGAACTTAGACTGTAAAGTACTAATGGCAACAGACTTATCAACCTTTTTTGTGCGTTTAGAGCATGCTGATATAACATGAGCTGAATCGCCACAATAAAAGCACAACCTTTTTTTCCGCCTATAATTTTGCCGTTCACTTCTGGACTGAATTCTATCACATTGCATTATCTCAGGTGACGGTTCAGACGACACCGCCAAATGGTGCACAGGTTTGCGCTCCCGTAAACGCCGATCAATCTGAATAGCCATAGTCATAGACTTATTCAGACCAGTAGGCGCAGGGAACCCCACCATAACATCTTTAATGGCCTCAGAAAGGCCATCTCTGAACTTTGCAGCCAGGGCGCACTCATTCCACTGAGTAAGCACCGACCACTTCCGAAATTTTTGACAATAAATTTCTGCTTCATCTTGCCCCTGAGAGAGGGCCAACAAAGCTTTTTCAGCCTGAATCTCTTGGTTAGGTTCCTCATAGAGCAAACCCAATGCCAGAAAAAACGCATCCGCATTAAGCAACGCAGGGTCCCCTGGTGCCAATGCAAATGCCCAAGCCTGAGGGTCACCCCGCAGGAAAGATATAATAATCTTGACTTGCTGAGCAGGGTCTCCAGAGGAGCGAGATTTCAAAGAAAGAAACAACTTGCAATTGTTCCTAAAATTCAGAAAACGAGATCTATCTCCAGAAAAAAACTCTGGGACAGGAATTCTAGGTTCAGACATAGGAGCATGTACAACAAAATCCTGTATATTTTGAACCTTAGCGGCAAGATTATTCAGGCTGGAAGCCAAACTCTGGACGTCCATGATAAACAGCTGGGATCAGAGCCATTCAAAGATTAAGAGGAGGAGGAAGTAGCCAGGCTGCAATAAGGCTAGGCAGCAAACTCTGAGGGAAAGAGAAAAAAAAAAAAAAAAAAACTTCCTCAGACTACTTATCCTCCTACTTCAGCCAATACAATTAACACTTTGTGGGCCGGTTATACTGTCATGATCCCAATGGCAGGGGATCACTAAAGGACAAGCACAGATACAAACAAGCTCTAGGGCGATGGAACCTGAGCTGACCGCGACCCTGAACCTATCACACAAATAAAAGTAGCCGGGGAACGTGCCTACGATGATCCTAGACGTCTCGCTCCAGCCGAAGATCTAACTTCCCCTATTAGAAGAAACACAGACCTCTCTTGCCTCCAGAGAAATACCCCACAGAAATAGCAGCCCCCCACATATAATGACGGTGAAATGAGAGGAAAGCACATACGCAGTATGAAAACAGTTTCAGCAAAATAAGGCCCGCTAAAGCTAGATAGCAGAGGATACAAAAGTGAACTGCGCGGTCAGCGAAAAACCCTTCAAAAAACCATCCTGAAATTACTTGAACTCATGTGCCAACTCATGGTACATGAGGAGCAATTTCAGCCCACTAGAGCAACCAGCAGCAAAGAATCACATATCTGCAGGCTGGACTAAAAACCAAATAAAGCAAAACACCAAAACAGGAAAATCCAAACTTAGCTTGACCAGAAGGTTCTAGGAGCAGGGAGCAGAGGTAACAAGACACACTGGATACATTGATAACCGGCGAGGAAATGCCAGCAAAGCCAGGTTAAATAGGAAACTCCCATATCCTGATGGAACAGGTGGAACCCAGAGACCCAGGAAAGACAAGTCACCCAGTACCATCAGTAACCACCAGAGGGAGCCCAAAAACAGAACTCACAACAGTGATGTAGGCCGAAAGCCTGAAAATTGAAGCTCAGCTTTGTAAAGTGGAGGAGAACACCAAGCAGCCGCAGACACCATTAGTACGCCCAACCAAACCAGTAGCCAAAATGCAGTGTAATATGTGC
The DNA here is from genome assembly GCF_032444005.1 of Ranitomeya imitator. Taxonomy (NCBI): domain Eukaryota; kingdom Metazoa; phylum Chordata; class Amphibia; order Anura; family Dendrobatidae; genus Ranitomeya; species Ranitomeya imitator. The sequence continues at coordinate 300,529,389 of NC_091284.1, forward strand.
TCTAGGCCGAAAGCCTGAAGATTGAAGCTCAGCTTTGTAAAGTGGAGGAGAACACCAAGCAGCGGCAGACACAATGTTAGTATGCCCAACCAAACCAGTAGCCCAAATTCAGTGTAATATGTGATGTAGGCCGAAAGCCTGAAAATTGAAGCTCAGCTTTGTAAAGTGGAGAACACCAAGCAGCCGCAGACAACATTAGTACGCCCAACCAAACCAGTAGCCGAAATGCAGTGTAATATGTGCTGTAGGCCGAAAGCCTGAAGATTGAAGTTCAGCTTTGTAAAGTGGAGAACACCAAGCAGCCGCAGACAACGTTAGTACGCCCAACCAAACCAGTAGCCCAAATTCAGTGTAATATATGATGCAGGCCAAAAACCTGAAAATTGAAGCTCAGCTTTGTAAAGTGGAGGAGAACAACAAGCAGCCGCAGACACCTTTAGTACGCCCAACCAAACCAGTAGCCCAAATTCAGTGTAATATGTGCTGTAAGCCGAAAGCCTGAAGATTGAAGCTCAGCTTTGTAAAGTGCAGAACACCAAGCAGCCGCAGACACCATTAGTACGCCCAACCAAACCAGTAGCCCAAATTCAGTGTAATATGTGATGTAGGCCGAAAGCCTGAAGATTGAAGCTCAGCTTTGTAAAGTGGAGGAGAACACCAAGCAGTGGCAGACACCGCTAGTAGGCCCAGCCAAACAAGTAGGCCAAATGCAGTTTAACCCCTTCATGACCCAGCCTATTTTGACCTTAAAGACCTTGCCGTTCTTTGCAATTCTGACCAGTGTCCCTTTATGAGGTAATAACTCAGGAACGCTTCAACGGATCCTAGCGGTTCTGAGAATATTTTTTCGTGACATATTGCGCTTCATGTTAGTGGTAAATTTAGGTCAATAAATTCTGCGTTTATTTGTGATAAAAACGGAAATTTGGCGAAAATTTTGAAAATTTCGCAATTTTCACATTTTTAATTTTTATTCTGTTAAACTAGAGAGTTATGTGACACAAAATAGTTAATAAATAACATTTCCCACATGTATACTTTACATCAGCACAGTTTTGGAAACAAAATTTTTTTTTTTGCTAGGAAGTTATAAGGGTTAAAATTTGACCAGCGATTTCTCATTTTTACAACGAAATTTACAAAACCATTTTTTTAGGGACCACCTCACATTTGAAGTCAGTTTGAGGGGTCTATATGGCTGAAAATACCCAAAAGTGACACCATTCTAAAAACTGCACCCCTCAAGGTACTCAAAACCACATTCAAGAAGTTTATTAACCCTTCAGGTGCTTCACAGCAGCAGAAGCAACATGGAAGGAAAAAATGAACATTTAACTTTTTAGTCACAAAAATTATCTTTTAGCAACAATTTTTTTATTTTCCCAATGGTAAAAGGAGAAACTGAACCACGAAAGTTGTTGTCCAATTTGTCCTGAGTACGCTGATACCTCATATGTGGGGGTAAACCACTGTTTGGGCGCACGGCAGGGCTTGGAAGGGAAGGAGCGCCATTTGACTTTTTGAATGAAAAATTGGCTCCACTCTTTAGCGGACTCCATGTCACGTTTGGAGAGCCCCCGTGTGTCTAAAAATTGGAGCTCCCCCACAAGTGACCCCATTTTGGAAACTAGACGCCCCAAGGAACTTATCTAGATGCATAGTGAGCACTTTGAACCCCCAGGTGCTTCACAAATTGATCCGTTAAAATGAAAAAGTACTTTTTTTTCACAAAAAAATTTTTTAGCCTCAATTTTTTCATTTTCACATGGGTAACAGGATAAAATGGATCCTAAAATTTGTTGGGCAATTTCTCCTGAGTACGCTGATACCTCATATGTAGGGGTAAACCACTGTTTGGGCACATGGTAAGGCTCGGAAGGGAAAGAGCGCCATTTGACTTTTTGAATGAAAAATTATCTCCATCGTTAGCGGACACCATGTCGCGTTTGGATAGCCCCTGTGTGCCTAAACATTGGAACTCCCCCACAAGTGACCCCATTTTGGAAACTAGACTCCCCCAAGGAACTTATCTAGATGCCTAGTGAGCACTTTAAACCCTCAGGTGCTTCACAAATTGATCTGTAAAAATGAAAAAGGACTTTTTTTTCACACAAAAAATTCTTTTCGCCTCAATTTTTTCATTTTCACATGGGCAATAGGATAAAATGGATCATAAAATTTGTTGGCCAATTTCTCCCGAGTACGCCGATACCTCATATGTGGGGGTAAACCACTGTTTGGGCACACGGCAGGGCTCAGAAGGGAAGGCGTGCCATTTGACTTTTTGAATGGAAAATTAGCTCCAATTGTTAGCGGACACCATGTCGCGTTTGGAAAGCCCCTGTGTGCCTAAACATTGGAGATCCCCCACAAGTGACCCCATTTTGGAAACTAGACCCCCCAAGGAACTTATCTAGATGCATATTGAGCACTTTAAACCCCCAGGTGCTTCACAGAAGTTTATAACGCAGAGCCATGAAAATAAAAAATAATTTTTCTTTCCTCAAAAATGATTTTTTAGCCTGGAATTTCCTATTTTGCCAAGGGTAATAGGAGAAATTGGACCCCAAATGTTGTTGTCCAGTTTGTCCTGAGTATGCTGATACCCCATATGTGGGGGTAAACCACTGTTTAGGCGCACGGCAGGGCTCGGAAGGGAAGGCACGCCATTTGGCTTTTTAAATGGAAAATTAGCTCCAATCATTAGCGGACACCATGTCACGTTTGGAGAGCCCCTGTGTGCCTAAACATTGGAGATCCCCCAGAAATGACCCCATTTTGGAAACTAGACCCCCAAAGGAACTAATCTAGATGTGTGGTGAGGACTTTGAACCCCCAAGTGCTTCACTGAAGTTTATAACGCAGAGCCATGAAAAAAAAAAAAATTATTTTCTCAAAAATGGTCTTTTAGCCTGCAATTTTTTATTTTCCCAAGGGTAACAGGAGAAATTTGACCCCAAAAGTTGTTGTCCAGTTTCTCCTGAGTACGCTGATACTCCATATGTGGGGGTAAACCACTGTTTGGGCACATGCCGGGGCTCGGAAGTGAAGTAGTGACGTTTTGAAATGCAGACTTTGATGGAATGCTCTGTGGGCGTCACGTTGCGCTTGCAGAGCCCCTGATGTGGCTTAACAGTAGAAACCCCCCACAAGTGACCCCATTTTGGAAACTAGACCCCGAAAGGAACTTATCTAGATGTGTGGTGAGCACTTTGAACCCCCAAGTGCTTCACAGAAGTTTATAATGCAGAGCCGTGAAAATAATAAATACGTTTTCTTTCCTCAAAAATAATTATTTAGCCCAGAATTTTTTAATTTTCCCAAGGGTAACAGGAGAAATTTGACCCCAATATTTGTTGTCCAGTTTCTCCTGAGTACGGTGATACCCCATATGTGGGAGTAAACTACTGTTTGGGCACATGCCGGGGCTCGGAATTGAAGTAGTGACGTTTTGAAATGTAGACTTTGATGGAATGCTCTGCGGGCGTCACGTTGCGTTTGCAGAGCCCCTGATGTGGCTAAACAGTAGAAACCCCCCACAAGTGACCCTATTTTGGAAACTAGACCCCGAAAGGAACTTATCTAGATGTGTGGTGAGCACTTTGAACCCCCAAGTGCTTCACAGAAGTTTTGTAATGCAGAGCCGTGAAAACAATAAATATGTTTTCTTTCCTCAAAAATAATTATTTAGCCCAGAATTTTTTAATTTTCCCAAGGGTAACAGGAGAAATTTGACCCCAATATTTGTTTTCCAGTTTGTCCTGAGTACGGTGATACCCCATATGTGGGGGTAAACTACTGTTTGGGCACATGCCGGGGCTCGGAATTGAAGTAGTGACGTTTTGAAATGCAGACTTTGATGGAATGCTCTGTGGGCGTCACGTTGCGTTTGCAGAGCCCCTGATGTGGCTAAACAGTAGAAACCCCCCACAAGTGACCCCATTTTAGAAACTAGACCCCGAAAGGAACTTATCTAGATGTGTGGTGAGCACTTTGAACCCCCAAGTGCTTCATAGAAGTTTATAATGCAGAACCGTGAAAATAATAAATACGTTTTCTTTCCTCAAAAATAATTATTTAGCCCAGAATGTTTTATTTTCCCAAGGGTTACAGGAGAAATTGGACCCCAAAAGTTGTTGTCCAGTTTCTCCTGAGTATGCTGATACCCCATGTGTGGAGGTAAACCACTGTTTGGGCACACGTCGGGGCTCAGAAGGGAAGTAGTGACTTTTGAAATGCAGAATTTGATGGAATAGTCTGCGGGCGTCACGTTGCGTTTGCAGAGCCCCTGGTGTTCCTAAACAGTAGAAACCCCCCACAAGTGACCCCATTTTAGAAACTAGACCCCCAAAGGAACTTATCTAGATATGTGTTGAGCACTTTGAACCCCCAAGTGCTTCACAGACGTTTACAACGCAGATCCGTGAAAATAAAAAATCATTTTTCTTTCCTCAAAAATGATGTTTTAGCAAGCATTTTTTTATTTTCACAAGGGTAACCGGAGAAATTGGACCCCAGTAATTGTTGCGCAGTTTATCCTGAGTATGCTGGTACCCCATATGTGGGGGTAAACCACTGTTTGGGCACACGTCGGGGCTCGCAATTGAGGGAGCACCATTTGACTTTTTGAATACGAGATTGGCTGGAATCAATGGTGGCGCCATGTTGCGTTTGGAGACCCCTGATGTGCCTAAACAGTGGAAACCCCTCAATTCTACCTCCAACACTAACCCCCCACACCCCTAACCCTAATCCCAACTGTAGCCATAACCCTAATCACAACCCTAATTCCAACCCTAACCCTAAGGCTATGTGCCCACGTTGCGGATTCGTGTGAGATTTTTTAGCATCATTTTTGAAAAATCCACGGGTAAAAGGCACTGCGTTTTACCGTCGGATTTTCTGCGGATTTCCAGGGTTTTTTGTGCGGATTTCACCTGCGGATTCCTATTGAGGAACAGGTGTAAAACGCTGCAGAATCCGCACAAAGAATTGACATGCTGCGGAAAATACAACGCAGCGTTTCAGCGCGGTATTTTCCGCACCATGGGCACAGCGGATTTGGTTTTCCATAGGTTTACATGGTACTGTAAACCTGATGGAACACTGCTGCGAATCCGCAGCGGCCAATCCGCACCGTGTGCACATAGCCTAATTCTAAAGGTATGTGCACACGCTGCGGAAAACACCGCAGCAGTTTCCCATGAGTTTACAGTTCAAAGCAAACCCATGGGAAACAAAAATCGCTGTACACATGCTGCGGAAAAACTGCACGGAAACGCAGCGGTTTACATTCCGCAGCATGTCACTTCTTTGTGCGGATTCCGCAGCGGTTTTACAACTGCTCCAATAGAAAATCGCAGTTGTAAAACTGCAGTGAAATGCGCAGAAAAAACGCGGTAAATCCGCCATAAATCCGCAGCGGTTTAGCACTGCGGATTTATCAAATCCGCAGCGGAAAAATCCGCAGAGGACCAGAATACGTGTGCACATACCGAAACCCTAACCCTAGCCCTACCCCTAACCCTAGCCCTAACCCTAGCCCTACCCCTAACCCTAACCCTAGCCCTAGCCCTAACCCTACCCCTAACCCTACCCCTAACCCTAGCCCTAACCCTAACCCTACCCCTAACCCTAACCCTAGCCCTAACCCTAACCCTACCCCTAACCCTAACCCTAGCCCTAACCCTAACCCTACCCCTAACCCTAACCCTACCCCTAACCCTATTCTAACATTAGTGGAAAAAAAAAATTATTTTTTTATTGTCCCTACCTATGGGGGTGACAATGGGGGGGGGTCATTTATTATTTTTTTATTTTGATCACTGAGATAGATTATATCTCAGTGATCAAAATGCACTTTGGAACGAATCTGCCGGCCGGCACATTCGGCGGGCGCACTGCGCATGCGCCCGCCATTTTGGAAGATGGCCGCGCCCGGGGAGAAGACAGACGGACCCCGGCAGGATCGGTAAGTATGATGGTGTGGGGGGGGTATGGGGGGGGATCGGAGCATGGGGGGGTGAATCGTAGCGCGGGAGGGGTGGAACGGAGCACGGGGAGGGTGGAACGGAGCACGGGGGGGTGGAACGGAGCACGGTGGGGTGGAACGGAGCACGGGGGGGGTGGATCGGAGTGCAGGGGGGGTGATTGGAGCACGGGGGGGTGATTGGAGCACGGGGGTGAGCGGACAAGAGCACGGGGGGAGCGGAGCACAGGGCGGAGGGGATCGGGGCAGTGTACCGGGCAGATCGGAGGGCTGGGGGGGCGATCGGTGGGGTGGGGGCACATTAGTATTTCCAGCCATGGCCGATGATATTTCAGCATCGGCCATGGCTGGATTTTAATATTTCACCCGTTATAATAGGTGAAATATTACAAATCGCTCTGATTGGCAGTTTCACTTTCAACAGCCAATCAGAGCGATCGTAGCCACGGGGGGTGAAGCCACCCCCCCTGGGCTAAACTACCCATCCCCCTGTCCCTGCAGATCGGGTGAAATGGGAGTTAACCCTTTCACCCGATCTGCAGGGACACGATCTTTCCATGACGCCACATAGGCGTCATGGGTCGGATTGGCACCGACTTTCATGATGCCTACGTGGCGTCATGGGTCGGGAAGGGGTTAATAATTGACATAGGCTGAAAGCCTGTAAATTTACGATCACCTTTATTCTGTGGAGAACACCATTTGTAGGCCCAACCAAAGAAGTAGGCCAAATGCAGTTAAATATCTTACACCGGATGAAAATTGAGGCTCAGCTTTGTTCAGTGGAGTACAACAGTAATGGGAGGCAGACACAGTTAGTAGGCCTTAATAAGTAAGTAGGCAAAATGCAGTTCAAAATAGGTAAGTGGAGTACACAGGCGGCATAGCTTTGTTCAGCGGAGGACAACTGTAATAAGTGGCTCAGAGAGACAGAGTAGGCCCACAATTAAAAAAGGTGGCTAATTGCATTTCAGAGTTGGTACGAGGAGTACACAGGCAGCATAGCGTGGTTAAGCGGAGAAGGACAAGTGTAATTAGTGGCTTTGACACACTGAGAAGGCCTAAAATAAAAAATAAGGCTATATTCTGTTCACAATTGCTAAGAGGACTACAGAGGCGGCATTGCTGTGTTCAGCAGTGGAGGACAACTGTTGTGAGAGTCTGACACAGTTACAAGGACAAAATAAGTAAGTAGGCTAAATGCTGTCCTAAATTGGTCAGAGGAGTACACAGGCGGCATAGCTTGGTTCAGTGGAGGAGGACAACTGTAATAAGTGGCTCAGACAGACAAAGTAGGCCTAAAATAAAAAAAAAGTAGGCTAATGTCTGTTCAAAATTAGTTTGAGTAGTACACAGGCGGCATAGCTTTGTAAAGCGGAGGACAGTTGTAACGTGTGGCACAGACTGACAGACAGACAGACAGAGGCCTAAAATAAAAAAGTAGATTAATGTCTGTTCAAAATTAGTTTGAGTAGTACACAGGCGGCATAGCTTTGTAAAGCGGAGGACAGTTGTAATGTGTGGCACGGACAGACATACAGACAGAGGCCTAAAATAAAAAAAGTAGGCTAATATCTGTTCAAAATTAGTTTGAGTAGTACACAGGCGGCATAGCTTTGTAAAACGGAGGACAGTTGTAATGTGTGGCACGGACAGACAGACAGACAGAGGCCTAAAATAAAAAAAAATAGGCTAATGTCTGTTCAAAATTAGTTTGAGTAGTACACAGGCGGCATAGCTTTGTAAAGCGGAGGAGAGTTGCAATGTGTGGCACGGACAGACAGACAGAGGCCTAAAATAAAAAAAAGTAGGCTAATGTCTGTTCAAAATTAGTTTGAGTAGTACACAGGCGGCATAGCTCTGTAAAGCGGAGGACAGTTGTAATGTGTGGCACAGACAGACAGAGTCCTAAAATAAAAAAAAGTAGGCTAATGTCTGTTCCAAATTAGTTTGAGTAGTACATAGGCGGCATAGCTCTGTAAAGCGGAGGACAGTTGTAATGTGTGGCGCTGACAGACAGACAGACAGACAGAGGCCTAAAATTAAAAAAGGTGGCTTCATGCAGTTCGAAACTGCTACCAGGACTAACCAGGCGGCCTAGCTTGTTTCAGAGGGGGGAGAGTTGTAATGTGTGGCGCAGACAGACAGACAGAGGCCTAAAATAAAAAAAGGTGGCAGAATGCAGTTCATAACTGTTACCAGGACTAACCAGGCGGCCTAGCTTGATTCAGGGGGGGAGAGTTGTAATGTATGGTGCAGACAGACAGAGGCCTAAAATAAAAAAAAGTAGGCTAATGTCTGTTCAAAATTAGTTTGAGAAGTACACAGGCGGCATAGCTTTGTAAAGCGGAGGACAGTTGTAATGTGTGGCACGGACAGACAGACAGACAGAGGCCTAAAATAAAAAAAGGTGGCTAAATGCAGTTCACAATTGGTAACAGGATTACTCAGGTGGCATAGCTTTGTTCAGCTCAACTGTTATAAGTGGCTGACACAGTTAGTAGACCAAAATACTAAAGTTGGCTAAATGTCAGCCAATGAATTGGTCATAAATAAACTGGTGGCATAGCGAGGTACAGGGGTGGGCTCCTCTGCAGAGTTGCAGACAGTGGTAGTTGGCGCAAAGCATTAAGGGGTCAAAAAGGAAGCAAGGGCCCCTGTATATTTAACTAACATCTATCATTGCAACACATTTGTAATGGCAGTGCCATTTAAGGATTTAACAGCACAGACTACACAGTGGTGGGGCAGGTAAGTTTTGCAAGTGGTAGAGCACAGTTCGAGCTGGGGGAGAACACTCTCTCATGGGCGGCGGTATTGGCACAGGGCACCTCATATTACGACCGTGTGTCTGACGTTGGTTGTGCACCACCACCGTCAGAGACACTTCATTGTACTATGTGGATCCCCTGTGCCAGTGCCATCAGCCAAGAGTGGGCACACACACCTGTCCAGGCAAACGACACTCGCACGGGTGCTTGCGCCAAGTTGTGACCACAGACCTGTGGGGGGAGTCAGCCCATTTAGGGAGGAATAAAAATGGCCTATGGTGGACATTCGGCACCTGCAAATGGCGGAATTGGAGCAGTCAGTAAGAGGAGGCCAAATACAAGCAATTTTTCAGGCAAGCTACGTGTCTGCAGGTGAAGGTGGGGCAAAATAATTCGAAATCCATGATTGGTTCATTTTAATGAAGGTTCGATCATCAACATTTCGGGGAGCCAGACGTGTCCTTTTTTCGTTCAGTATTGAACATAATTTTACCTCTATACAAGTCAGTAGTTCGACCACACTTAAGGTACCGTCACATTAAGCGATGCTGCAGCGATATAGACAACGATGCCGATCGCTGCAGCGTCGCTGTTTAGTCGTTGTGTGGTCGCTGGAGAGCTGTCACACAGACAGCTCTCCAGCGACCAACGATGCCGAAGTCCCCGGGTAACCAGGGTAAACATCGGGTTAGTAAGCGCAGGGCCGCACTTAGTAACCCGATGTTTACCCTGGTTACCATTGTAAATGTAAAAAAAAAAAACACTACATACTTACATTCCAGTGTCTGTCGCGTCCCCCGGCGTCAGCTTCCCTGCACTGACTGAGCGCCGGCCGTAAAGCAGAGCGGTGATGTCACTGCTGTGCTCTGCTTTACGGCCGGCCGGCGCTGACACAGTGCAGGGAAGCTGACCCTGGGGGACGCGACAGACACCGGAATGTAAGTATGTAGTGTTTTTTTTTTTTTTTACATTTACAATGGTAACCAGGGTAAACATCAGGTTACTAAGCGCGGCCCTGCGCTTAGTAACCCAATGTTTACCCTGGTTACAAGTGAACACATCGCTGGATCGGCGTCACACACGCCGATTCAGCGATGTTAGCGGGTGATCCAGCGACAAAATAAAGTTCTGGACTTTCAGCAACGACCAGCGATGTCACAGCAGGATCCTGATCGCTGCTGCGTGTCAAACACAACGATATCGCTATCCAGGACGCTGCAACGTCACGGATCGCTATCGTTATCGTTCTAAAGTTGCTCAGTGTGAAGGTACCTTTAGAATACTGTGCACAGTTCTGGTCTCCGGTGTATAAGAAAGACATAGCTGAACTAGAGCGGGTGCAGAGAAGAGCGACCAAGGTTATTAGAGGACTTGGGGGTCTGCAATACCAAGATAGGTTATTACACTTGGGGCTATTTAGTTCGGAAAAACGAAGACTAAAGGGTGATCTTATTTTAATGTATAAATATATGAGGGGACAGTACAAAGACCTTTCTGATGATCTTTTAATCATAGACCTGAAACAGGCACAAGGGGGCATCCTCTGTGTTTGGAGGAAAAAAGGTTTAAGCATAATAACAGACGCGGATTCTTTACTGTAAGAGTAGTGAGACTATGGAACGCTCTGCCGTATGATGTTGTAATGAGTGACTCATTACTTAAATTTAAGAGGGGACTGGATACCTTTCTGGAAAAGTATAATGTTACATTGTATATACACTAGATTCCTTGATAGGGCGTTGATCCAGTGAACTAGTCTGATTGCCGTATATGGAGTCGGGAAGGAATTTTTTTCCCCAATGTGGAGCTTACTCTTTGCCACATGGGTTTTTTTTGCCTTCCTCTGGATCAACATGTTAGGGCATGTTAGGTTCGGCTATGGGTTGAACTAGATGGACTTATAGTCTTCCTTCAACCTTAATAACTATGTAACTATGTAACTATGTAACCAGCAGCACTGAAGACACTTTCTGAGATCTCACTAGCAGCTGGGCAAGCGAGCTCCTGTAATGCATATTCTGCCAATTTGGGCCAGGTGTCTAGTTTAGATGCCCAGTAATCAAAGGGGAATGACCTGTGAGGGAGAACATCAATAATGGCGGAAAAAGAGTTGGTAACCATACTGGACAAATGCTGTCTCCTGTCACTTTGCATCGATGCAGCAGTACCTGTCGTGTCTGAGGTCATTGAAAAATCATTCCACAACCTGCTGAGAAATCCCCTCTGTCCAACGCCACTTCGGCTTTGTGCACCTCTAACTCCTCTGCCATGTTACCCCCTACAGCTCGTGTGAGAACCATCAGCGCCGCTGTGTGATGGGAATGCCTGAACCAAACGGTCTACAAGAGTTGCTTGTTTGGTTGCCAATATTTGCTCAAGGTTCTTATGTGGCATGATACTTTGTAATTTGCCTTTGTATCGTGGATCCAGGAGGCATGCTAACCAGTAATCATCATCGGTCATCATTTTGATAATGCAGGGGTCCCGTTTTAGGATACGCAAGGCATACTCTGCCATGTGGGCCAAAGTTCCAGGTGTCAATTCACTGCTTGTGCTTGGTTGAGGAGCACTTTCTTGAAAATCTACATCACTTGTGGCACGCAAAAACCCTGTACTTGACATTGCAATGCCACCAGTTTCTATTGCCCCCTGTGAAGCATCCTCCTCCCATAAATATTCAGCCCCATCATCCTCCTCCTCCTCCTCCTCATCCGCCACCTCGTCCACGAAAGTTCCCTGAGCAGACAATGGCTGGCTGTCATCAAGGCTTCCCTCCTCCTCGGCCACAGACGCCTACTCCTTGATGTGCGTCAAACTTTGCATCAGCAGACGCATTAGTGGGATGCCCATGCTTTGATGGCGTCGTCTGCACTGACCAGCCATGTGCATTCCTCAAAACACTGAAGGACTTGACAGAGGTCTTGAAGCTTCGACCACTGCACACCAGACAACTCCCTGTCTGCCAAATAAACAATGAAGTCTTTGTCAACCCATGTGGGTTGAAACGTTGCACTTTGGCAAATAAAGGAATCCATTTTTGAACACTTTCACCTGGATTGGATGCTGTCCTTCATTGTTTATTTGGTATGTACACTTTCCATGGGGGTCCAGTAGAACTAGGACGTGCATCCACTTATCCCATGTGCTGTCGGCCATTTGCTTTTTTATGTTGAACTCCATGTCTGCCATTCAACTGCCTGCCCGTGTATGTGTATCCTCCCACAAATACATGACAGCACGCCTCTGTTCGCACAGCCTATGAAGCATTTGCAGTGTGGAGTTCCAACTTGTTGCCACGTCGATTATTAGGTGGTGCTGGGGAAGATTCAGCGATCGCTGATGGTTAAGCATACGGCTGGAGTGTACGGGCGACCGGCGGATGTGCGAGCAAAGTCTGCGCACCTTCAGGAGCAGTGCTGGTAAATCAGGGTAATTCTTGAGGAAGCACTGCACCACCAGGTTCAATGTGTGAGCCAGGCAAGGTATGTGTTTCAGTTGTGAAAGGGCTATGGCAGCCATAAAATTCCTTCCGTTATCACTGACTACCTTGCCTGCCTCAAGATGTACACTGCCCAGCCATGACTGAGTTTCTTGCTGCAAGTACTCGGCCAGTACTTCCGAGGTGTGTCTGTTGTCGCCCAAACACTTCATTTGCAGCACAGCCTGTTGACGCTTCCCACTAGCTGTTCCATAATGGGACACCACAGGTGCAATACTGACAGCTGCGGATGGAGTGGTCGTGCGACTGCGCTCTGTGGACGCGCTTTCGCTTCTGGAGGAGGAGGAGGAGCAAATGCCTACAGCCAACTGTTTCCTAGACCGTGGGCTAGGCAGAACTGTGCCAGTATTGTTGTCCGCTGTGGACCATGCATCCACCACATTAACCCAGTGTGCGATAATGGACACGTAACGTCCCTGGCCATGCCTACTGGCCCATGCATCTGTTGTGATGTGCGCCTTTCTACTGACTGATTGCCTGAGTGCATGGACAATGCGTTCTTTGACATGTTGGTGGAGTGCTGGGATGGCTTTTCGCGCAAAGAAGTATCGACTGGGTAGGTCATAGCGTGGTACTGCGTAGGCCATCAGGGCTTTGAAAGCTTTGCTTTCAACCAAACGGTAGGGCATCATCTCTAAAGAGATTAGTCGAGCAATGTAGCCGTTCAAACCCTGTGTACGCGGATGAAATGAAGATTACTTTCTTTTCGTATCGAGAGTCTCTTTTAGGCTGAGCTCGACTGGAGAGCTGCATATGGTGGAACTAGCGGGGGTGGTGGTGGACATGGCAGATTGAGAGAGGCTTGACGATGATATTCTTGATGTGGGCCTACCTACAGTGTTTCCAACCAAGAAGCTTGCGATTCCCTGACTGCTTTGGCCTTGCGACAATACCTCCACATTTGCTACTGGTGGTGTCATAACCGGTTGGCTTCCAGTCAGGGAAGCAATGTTGCGCTGCTGACTAGCTTCAATATGAGCAGGTGAGGTGAACCAACGGTACGGGACGTTTGGTAGTTAGTCCATGCTTCCAAGTGCCTGCTGGTTAGATGTCTACGCATGCACGTTGTATTTCAATTTTGAACATTCTTCCCTCTGCTGAAGGTCTTGGAGCATTTCTTACATATAACTTTGGACTGATCATTCGGATCTTGGTTAAAAAATTGCCACACTGCACTCGTCCTACTATGGAATACCTTTTCAGGCTTTGCACGCCGTGCTACTGCCACCGGATTGCAACGCTGTCCTACACCTGTTGTGGTTTTTGACACACGTTTTGGGCCTGATGCGGGCCTGCCAGATGACAACTTTTGCGATGTAGATGGCTGCTGCAGGTCATTCTCCTCCGCTTCTGAGCTACAGGCAGCGGCACCCTCTTCCCCCAATGGCTGCCAATCTGGGTCAACAACTGGGTCATCTATCACCTCCTCTTAAATGTCATGTGCACCGTCCTCTGTGTCACCGTGTAAGGTGCTATAGCGTTCGGGACTGGGCACCATAGTCTCATCAGGGTCAGATTCGGGCTCAGTACACTGCCAGGGCAAAGTTGTGATCTGAGTCAATGGAACAGCATAATAATCAAGCTGTGGCTGTGCATCTGTGCACTCCATGTCCGATTCTTCCTGTAGTGGGCTTTTAACAATTTCCCTCTCTAATCCAGGCACGGTATGTGTAAAGAGCTCTATGGAGTAAAGTGTAGTGTTGCCTGCCGCATCCTTCACTTTTTTTTTGGGTGAAGGACACAAGGAAGCAACTTTTTCCGGACATGGAGCATCCACTGACGACTCGCTGGTTTTAGATTTCGAAGCTTCTGAAGAGGAGGTGAAAGAGCTGGAGGCTGCGTCAGCAAGGAAAGCCAAAACTTGTTCCTGCTGCTCCGGCTTTAAAAGCTGTTTTCCTACTCCCAGATAAGGGAGCCTTCGAGGCCTTGTGTAGCCAGATGATGACGCTGCCTCTACACTTCGAGCATTTGGTGCTATCTTGCTTTTCCCAGTACCATCAGATGCACCACTACCACCACCACCATCAATACCAGCTGGCAATGACCGCCCACGGCCTCTTCCACCAGACTTCCTCATTTTTGCGGAAATGTTACCAAAATAACAAGCGTTATATGCTACTGTTACACAAGGTAGAAGGTGTATATTAACTATTTGCGAATTTATATCTCCCTTTTTTTGGCGGGAATACAGCAGGAAAAAACAGGTCCTGTGTATTACACAACACAATGGACAAGGCAGAACGTGGCTGGCAGATATACGCCAAACAGAACTCACGTAGATCTACTTAGTGACAATTTAAAGCTCCATTTTTTGGGTTTTGGGGGAGACTGCAGGAATTAACAGGCCCTGTGTATTACACCACACAATGGACAAGAAAGAACGTGGCTGGCAGATATACACCAAACAGAACTCACGTAGATCCACTTAGTGGCTATTTAAAGCTCCCTTTTTTTTGTATGGGAGACTGCAGGAAAAAAAAGGCACTGTGTATTACACCACACAATGGACAAGGCAGAACGTGGCTGGCAGATATACGCCACACAGAACTCACGTAGATCCACTTACTGGCAATGTAAAGCTCCCTTTTTTGGGACGGGAGAGCTCACTTTTTTGGGGGGGGAATGGAGACTGCAGGAAAAAACAGGCCCTGTGTATTACACCACACAATGGACAATGCAGAACGTGGCTGGTAGATATACGCCAAACAGAACTCACTTAGATCCATTTAGTGGCAATTTAAAGCTCCTTTTTTATTTTGTTGGGGGGAGACTGCAGGAAAAAACAGGCCCTGTGTATTACACCACACAAAGGGCAAGGCAGAATGTGGCTGGCAGATATACGCCAAACAGAACTCACGTAGATCCACTTATAGGCAATTTAAAGCTCCCTTTTTATTTTGTTGGGGGGAGACTGCAGGAAAAAACAGGCCCTGTGTATTACACCACACAATGGACAAGGCAGAACGTGGCTGGCAGATATACGCCAAACAGAACTCACATAGATCCACTTAGAGACAATTTAAAGCTCCCTTTTTTGTTGGGGGGAGACTGCAGGAATAAACAGGCCCTGTGTATTACACCAAACAATGGACAAGGCAGAACGTGGCTGGCAGATATACACCAAACAGAACTCACGTAGATCACGTAGATCCACTTAGTGGCAATTTAAAGCTCCCTTTTTATTTTGTTGGGGGGAGACTGCAGGAAAAAACAGGCCCTGTGTATTACACCACACAATGGACAAGGCATAACGTGGCTGGCAGATATACGCCAAACAGAACTCATGTAGATCCACTTAGTGGCAATTTAAAGCTCCATTTTTATTTTGTTGGGGGGAGACTGCAGGAAAAAACAGGCGTGTATTACACCACACAATGGACAAGGCAGAATGTGGCTGGCAGATATACGTCAAACAGAACTCACGTAGATCCACTTAGTGGCAATTTAAAGCTCCCTTTTTTTGTTGGGGGGAGACTGCAGGAAAAAACAGGCCCTGTGTATTACACCACACAATGGACAAGGCAGAACGTGGCTGGCAGATATACACCAAACAGAACTCACGTAGATCCACTTATAGGCAATTTAAAGCTCCCTTTTTATTTTGTTGGGGGGAGACTGCAGGAAAAAACAGGCCCTGTGTATTACACCACACAATGGACAAGGCAGAACGTGGCTGGCAGATATATGCCAAACAGAACTCACGTAGATCCACTTAGTGGCAATGTAAAGCTCCCTTTTTTTGGATGGGAGACTGCAGGAAAAAAAAAAGGCACTGTGTATTACACAACACAATGGACAAGGCAGAGCGTGGCTGGCTGATATACGCCACACAGAACTCATGTAGATCCACTTAGTGGTAATGTAAAGCTCCCTTTTTTTTAGAACGGGAGACTGCAGGAAAAAAAAAGGCACCACACAATGGACAAGGCAGAACGTGGCTGGCAGATACATCAAAAAATACAAGGGCTGGAGAAGAATTTCAATCGCCCTACAATGATCAAATTACAAGTACAGCAGCAATAAAAAGGACTGGTGCACAGTGCACACAAAGACTGTGGACAAAGAAACAACAGAAGTGTGCAGAAAGAAGCAACAGGATTTTTGCTTTGAAAAAAGCAGTTGGTTTGCACAGCAGCGTACACACAGCAATGCAGCTATCAGGGAGCCTTAGAATGCAGCCTAATAAGCTACAGCGCTGATGCACCCCAAAAAAAAACAAACCACTGTCCCTGCAAAGAAAAGGTGGTGTTGGACAGTGGAAACCGCTACAGCACAAGCGGTTTGGGGGTTAATCTTCCCTCCCCATGTATATCCCTGCTTCTGATGAAGCTGCAGCAACCTCTCCCTATGCTCAGATCGGCAGAAATAAGATGGCGGTCGGTGTGCACGCCCCTTTATAGCCCCTGTTATGCCGCAGAAAGCAAGCCAATCACTGTAATGCCCTTCTCTAAGATGGTGGGGACCGAGACCTATGTCATCACGCTGCCCACACTCTGCGTGCACCTTCATTGGCTGAGAAATGGCGCTTAAAGCGTCATACGAAACGCGACTTTGGTGCGCAGATCGCCGACCTCATGGCCGATCCCACTGTGGGATCGGGTCGGGTTTCACGAAACCCGACTTTGCCAAAAGTCAGCGATTTCTGAAATTGACCGATCCATTTCGCTCAACCCTAGCATTCACAATTCACACACATGTTTGTTATTTTTAAATAAAAAAGTAAAAGTGTTCTTTTTATATTTCAAATAAAAGACTTTATTCTGGCTTTGTGTTTATTTACAATATAACTATAGGATTAGTAACGGATAGGTGTCTTACAGACGCCTCTCCATTACTAATCTGTGAGCTTCTTTTCTGGGTGGCTGCTATTTTTAGATTGGGGGTGCCGATATCCATGGCATCTTACCAACCTGATAATGCCAGTCCACAGCTGTCTGCTAAGCTTGGTTGATTGTCAAAAGTGAAGGGGGGACCCCACAACATTTTTTTTTAATTATGTGTGGACTCCTCTATTCTTGATAACCAGCCTTTCTAACGCTTACAGCTGAGGGCTGCAGAGCACATCTGTCGGTTTTTCCTGGCTGGATATAAAAAAACAGGGGAACCGATGCCGTTTTTTTTTTTTTTTTTTTATTTAGAGTGCAGACGCTGGCTGATGAATACTCCATCAGCCGCAGCCTGATCTCACTATTATTAGCAGCAGATAACAGTAGTAGTCCCATCAGCTGACGCCAGTGACCAAAGGTAAACTTTTTACCTCCTCTCATAGCTGTGGGCTCATGCTGTCATTTGATTATTGTATTGCTGATCAGAAACAGTGTTTGCCGCACTGTCATGCACATGAAACCACAAGAAACACAAGGTGTTCTAGAGGCCAAACCTGAACAGTAACACAGATTATCTGGTGAAGTTTGCGGTCCGAGTCTGAACAGTAGGTGCTCTGTACAGACACCGAACTTTACTGTTTGGGTTCGCCCATGTCTAATCATCCTAACATTATTATTTATTTATTTTTAGAGCACTATTGATTCCATGGTGCTGTACATGAGAGAGGGTTACATACAAAATACAAATATAAATTAGAGTGAACAAACTAACAATGATACACTAGTACAGAGTAGAGATGAGCAAACACTAAAATGCTTGGGTACTTGTTGCTTGATCCAAACAATTCCTAATACTCATATGCTCATTTTGAGTAACAATTATAATGGGAGTAAATGGGAAAGCCGAGCTTTCCTCTAGTTACCTTCCACGATGGCATATGGAGGTTGCCTCTTTGTCCTGATGGGGAACAGGAAACACAGAGAGGTTAAAAGGCCCTCCCACCTCCCACATGCCAGTGTCTTTCCTGTTCCCCATGGGACAGGGAGAGGTTCCGTTTGCTGTAGTGGCTAGTGTTGAGCGATACCTTCCGATATCGGAAAGTATCGGTATCGGATTGGATCGGCCGATATTCAAAAAATATCGGATATCGCCGATACCGATACCCGATCCCAATGCAAGTCAATGGGACCAAAATATCGGAATTAAAATAAACCCTTACTTTCCTTGTAGGTTCATTTTACATGAAGGAAAACAACTAAGAATAATGCAGGATGTATTTGGGGAGGTGGCGGATGCATTAAAGGCATAGAGGTTTAGCCCAATCAAATAGAATAGCAGGAATTTTATTTTTTTTAAAGACGTTCGGAGTTACAAAGATATTGACTATGTTAAGATTTTTTTTATTTTGTCAGATATTGATGTTTCACTATTCCATGCCTTTCCCCTTTTTTTTTTTACTTTTCCCACACTTTCATCTTCATCATCATCAGCATCTTTGACATCAACTTCTTCTTCACCTTATTCATCTTCTTCTTCTTCTACATTTTTTTTAATTACATTCTTCATATTCATTTTATTCAACTATTATTATTCTTCCTATTCTACTTCTTCATCATATTCTCATTTGTGACAGGTATTCCCGTAGTTGTTATCTATAAAAGTTTGAAGATTACACCTTCCGTTCTGCCTGTCACAAAAGTTACATTTGTCCGCGTTCAGTTTGGCCTGCAGGGGCACCACGAGGAGGAACGGACTCACCCAAATACACTGCTTAGTCTTCTTCTGCATATAATTTAGATAATATCTTTTGGTCTGATATTAAGTGTTATGCTTAATGTTCTTCTGCTCTTTGTTCTGCAGCCTCTTGTTCTTCTGCTTCTCGGTCTTCCATGTCGTCGTCTCCAGGGTCGTCGTCTCCAGGGTCGTCGTCTCCGCCGTCGTCGTCTCCGCCGTCGTCGTCGTCGTCATCGGGGTGGTCTTCAGGGTCGTCATCTCCAGGGTCGTCGTCATCTCACTGGTTGTCGTCTCTGGTGTCGTCGTCATCTTAGGGGTGGTCTTCCGGGTCGTCGTCTTTAGGCTCTTGAAATTGGAAATGTAGCAGAAGGTACAAGAAGGCTGAGAAAATGCCGAGAACCAGCTGATGGAACTGGAACTCAGATGGCTACCCGAAGGTCCAAGAGCCAATGGAACTACCGAGAACCAGCTGACATTACTGGAACCCGGTTACTAAGCAGGAGGTAGCCATGCTGAAAAGCACTACCAAGGACCGCCTGACGTTGGTGGAACTCGGATACCCAGAAGGAGGCACCTAAGCCAAAGGCTCTGCCCGGAACCAGCTGACGTTACTGAAACCAGGATGGGGAGCAGAAGGTACAAGAGCAAAAGACACTGCCGAGAACCAGCTGACGGTACTGGGACCCGGATGGGTAGCCGAATGTCCAAGAGCCAATGGAACTACCGAGGACCAGCTGACGTTACTGGAACCCGGTTACTAAGCAGGAGGTACCCGTGCCTGAAAGCACTACCAAGGACCACCTGACGTTGGTGGAACTCGGATACCCAGAAGGAGGCACCTAAGCCAAAGGCTCTGCCCGGAACCAGCTGATGGTACTGGAACCAGGATGGGGAGCAGAAAGTACAAGAGCAAAAGACACTGCCGAGAACCAGCTGATGGTACTGGAACCCGGATGCGTTGGCCAACTGTGCAAGAGCCAATGGCATGACCGAGGACCAGCTGACGGTGCTGGAACACGGTTACAAAACTGTAGGTACCCGCGCTTAAAAGCACTACCAAGGACCGCCTGGCGTTGGCGGAACTCGGATACCCAGAAGGAGGCACCTAAGCCAAAGGCTCTGCCCGGAACCAGCTGATGGTACTGGAACCAGGATGTGGACCAGAAGGCCCACAGGAGAGGAGAGAACAGCTAGGCCGTGAGGCTGCCGCAGTTACCGAACACCAACAGTCCTACTGGGGGAGCTTGGCCTACTGGCACTACAAAACCAGCCTTGATTGCCAATTCCCGCAGCCCACATAGGAAGCTCCTAAACTGGAGGCACCATGGAGTTGGCTAACCCGACCGCAACACTACGGGACAACGTATTGGCGTCTAAGTGACCTTGACACTACCCGGAAACAGCTGACGGTGCTGGACCCAGGCTGGGCACGAGAGAGTACCCGTGACAAAGACACTGCCGAGAACCAGCTGACGGTACTGGAACCCGGATGCGTTGCCCAAGTGTGCAAGAGCCAATGGCACCGAGGACCAGCTGACGGTGCTGGAACACGGTTACAAAGCTGTAGGTACCCGCGCTTACAAGCACTACCAAGGACCGCCTGGCGTTGGCGGAACTCGGATACCGAGAAGGAGGCACCTAAGCCAAAGGCTCTGCCCGGAACCAGCTGACGGTACTGGAACCAGGATGTGGACCACAAGGCCCACAGGAGAGGAGAGAACAGCTAGGCCACGAGGCTGCCGCAGTTACCGAACACCAACAGTCCTACAGGGGGAGCTTGGCCTACTGGCACTACAGAACCAGCCTTGATTGCCAATTCCCGCAGCCCACATAGGAAGCTCCTAATCTGGAGGCACCATGGAGTTGGCTAACCCGACCGCAACACGACGGGACAACGTATTGGCGTCTAAGTGACCTTGACACTACCCGGAAACAGCTGACGGTGCTGGACCCAGGCTGGGCACGAGGGAGTACCCGTGACAAAGACACTGCCGAGAACCAACTGACGGTACTGGAACCCGGATGCGTTGCCCAAGTGTGCAAAGAGCCAAAGGCACCGAGGACCAGCTGGCGGTGCTGGAACACGGTTACAAAGCTGTAGGTACCCGCGCTTAAAAGCACTACCAAGGACCACCTGGCGTTAGCGGAACTCGGATACCTAGAAGGAGGCATCTAAGCCAAAGGCTCTGCCCGGAACCAGCTGACGGTGCTGGAACCAGGATGTGGACCACAAGGCCCACAGGAAAGGAGAGAACAGCTAGGCCGCGAGGCTGCCGCAGTTACCGAACACCAACAGTCCTACAGGGGGAGCTTGGCCTACTGGCACTACAGAACCAGCCTTGATTGCCAATTCCCACAGCCCACATAGGAAGCTCCTAATCTGGAGGCACCATGGAGTTGGCTAACCCGACCGCAACACGACGGGACAACGTATTGGCGTCTAAGTGACCTTGACACTACCCGGAAACAGCTGACGGTGCTGGACCCAGGCTGGGCACGAGGGAGTACCCGTGACAAAGACACTGCCGAGAACCAACTGACGGTACTGGAACCCGGATGCGTTGCCCAAGTGTGCAAAGAGCCAAAGGCACCGAGGACCAGCTGGCGGTGCTGGAACACGGTTACAAAGCTGTAGGTACCCGCGCTTAAAAGCACTACCAAGGACCACCTGGCGTTAGCGGAACTCGGATACCTAGAAGGAGGCATCTAAGCCAAAGGCTCTGCCCGGAACCAGCTGACGGTGCTGGAACCAGGATGTGGACCACAAGGCCCACAGGAAAGGAGAGAACAGCTAGGCCGCGAGGCTGCCGCAGTTACCGAACACCAACAGTCCTACAGGGGGAGCTTGGCCTACTGGCACTACAGAACCAGCCTTGATTGCCAATTCCCACAGCCCACATAGGAAGCTCCTAAACTGGAGGCACCACGGAGTTGGCTAACCCGACCGCAACACGACGGGACAACGTATTGGCGTCTAAGTGACCTTGACACTACCCGGAAACAGCTGACGGTGCAGCTTTGTGTCTGCGTTGCGTTTACAGGACACGTTGCCGGCTACACAGCGGGGGAACAGCTGGCGTTGCTGAACCCCACTGACACAATGGCGGGTGTTTTTCTCTGTGCAGCCTGCACTTCCAGGCACCAACTGGCGGTGTTAGAGCACAGGGACTGCAGGAGGAGCAGAGTGTAGGCCGAAGCCTAATTGAACCAATTTCAAAGGTAACCTTTAATCCACCCTCAGGTGTTACAATGTAGAAGAGCCACACATTGTGCAGCATTAATTTAGCCCATTACACAGTCAAACTGTAGTAGAGGCGTGACTTGTCTTTTTAAGGAGACGCAGCACAGGTGTCAAAATTTACACCTAGGTGCTGGGCGCAGACTATTAAGCGTCGTAATTTGCTGTACAGGAGTCTGCGCTCTTGTGTTATCCATTGGCAATGCCCTGTTAGCGCTGCCCGTCTTCTGACCTCATTTCATGTTGGACGGTGCTGTTAGCGATGGCCATGAATCCCAGACCCACAGTGTCTTTTCATAAAGTCACACTGCAGGGCTGTGATTCATGACCTTGTGCAATAAATATGTTCGCCGCTCACACATGTCCTTACACCTGCTTCAGACTGGGCGGCCTCAGCTGATGCCTTATCGCATGCCACGGCCATGAGGCCGCAAAGTCTGAGGAAGGCGGAAGGAGGGGAGTGAAGACAGGCGAAGATATGCACTGCTCGTGCCCATCAATCACACCCTCGCTGTCACAATAAATAAGACACCGAGGGGCGTTGTGTCGAGCAGGGCGGACGCACAGGTGCAGCCAGCGAACCAATGATGTCAGAAGACGGGCAGCGCTACCAAGGGGGGTGCTGCGTATCATTAGAAAGGAAAGTCACACCTCAGGGACAGTGTAATGGTCTCTAATGAGACACATTTTGTACGTGTTGAGTTCCACGTGGGCAAGGAGAAAGTTAGCCACCTTGTACAAATGCAGTATTACCGCTGTACAAGGTGGTTGTTATACATACAAACGCCTGTGGGGGGGGCAGGGTCCCTTTAATTTCAGTTCAGGTGCCTGCGTGGCATTTGCAGGACACGTTGCCGGCTACACAGCAGGGGAACAGCTGGCGTTGCTGAACCCCACTGACACATTGGCGGGTGTTTTTCTCTGTGCAGCTAGCACTTCCGGGCAAAAACTGGTGGTGTTAGAGCCCAGGGTCAGCAGGAGGAGGAGAGGAGCAGAGTGTAGGCCGAAGCCTGCACGGTTGGCAGCTTTTGGTCTGTTGTGCCAGCGTGGCTTGTGCTGGACACGTTGCCGGCTACACAGCAGGGGAACAGCTGGCGTTGCTGAACCCCACTGACACATTGGCTGGTGTTTTTCTCTGTGCAGCTAGCACTTCTGGGCAAAACTGGCGGTGTTAAAGCCCAGGGTCAGCAGGAGGAGGGGAGGAGCTGAGTGTAGGCCAAAGCCTGCACTGTTGGCAGCTTTTGCTCTGTTGTGCCAGCGTGGCTTGTGCTGGACACGTTGCCGGCTACACAGCAAGGGAACAGCTGGCGTTGCTGAACTCCACTGACACATTGGCGGGTGTTTTTCTCTGTGCAGCCAGCACTTCCGGGCACCAACTGGCGTAGTTAGAGTCCAGGGTCTGCAGGAGGAGCAGAGTGTAGGCCGAAGCCTCGTTGAACCAATTTCAAAGGTAACCTTTAACCACCCCCTCAGGTGTTACAAAGTACAAGAGCCACACCTTGTGCAGCATTAATGCTGCACAAGTAAAAGGTTGCTATATGAATTTTGCTCCTTGCACACGCTGAATGAAACACGTACACAATTTAGCCCATTATACAGTCAAACTGTAGTGGAGGCATGACTTTTCTTTTTAAGGAGACGCAGCACAGGTGTCCAAAATAACGCCTTGGTGCTGGGCGCAGCCACCTGAGCGTTGTTATTTGCTGTACAGGAGTATGCGCTCTTGTGTAATCCCTTTGCCATGAGCTGTGAGCGCTGCCTGTCTTCTCACCTCATTTCATGTCGGCCGGTGCGGTTAGCGATGGCCATGAATCCCAGACCCGCAGTGTCTTTTCATAAAGTCACACTGCAGGGCTGCGATTCATGACCTTGCGCAGTAAATATGTTCGCCGCTCACACATGTCCTTACACCTGCTTCAGACTGGGCGGCCTCAGCTGATCCCTTATCGCATGCCGCGGACATGAGGCCACACAGTCTGAAGAAGGCGGAAGGAGATGAGTGAAGACAGGCGAACATATGCACTGCACATGCCCATCAATCACACCCTCGCTGTCAAAATATATCAGACAACGAGGGGCGTTGTGTCGGCCAGGGTGGACGCACAGGCGCAGCCAGCCAAGCAATGATGTCAGAAGACAGGCAGCGCTACCAAGGGGGGTGCTGCGTATCATTAGAAAGGAAAGTCACACCTCAGGGACAGTGTAATGGTCTCTAATGAGACACATTTTGTACGTGTTAAGTTCCACGTGGGCAAGGAGAAAAAGTTAGCCACCTTGTACAAATGCAGCATTACTGCTGTACAAGGTGGCTGTTATACATAGAAATGACTGGGGGGGGGAGGTCCCCTTTAATTTCAGTTCAGGTGCCTGTGTGGCATTTGCAGGACACGTTGCCGGCTACACAGCAGGGGAACAGCTGGCGTTGCTGAACCCCACTGACACATTGGCGGGTGTTTTTCTCTGTGCAGCTAGCACTTCCGGGCAAAAACTGGCAGTATTAGAGCCCAGGGTCAGCAGGAGGAGGAGAGGAGCAGAGTGTAGGCCGAAGCCTGCCCTGGTGGCAGCTTTAGGTCTGTTGTGTCTGCGTGGCGTTTGCAGGACACGTTGCCGGCTACACAGCAGGGGAACAGCTGGCTTTGCGGAACCCCACTGACACATCAGCATCAAAGAGGAGCTAAGTGTAGGCCGATGCCTGCACTGGAGGCAGGAAAATGTCTGTTATTGTGCCAGCGTGGCTTGTGCTGGACACGTTGCCGGCTACACAGCAGGGGAACAGCTGGCGTTTCTGAACCCCACTGACACATTGGCTGGTGTTTTTCTCTGTGCAGCTAGCACTTCCGGGCAACAACAGGCGGTGTTAGAGCCCAGGGTCTGCAGTAGGAGCAGAGTGTAGGCCGAAGCCTGCACTGGAGCAAGTTGAAAGGGAACCTTTAACCCCCCCCCGCCAGACATTTGTTGCTGAAAGAGCGATCTTGTACTGCAGTAATACTGCAAAAGGAAAAAGGTGGCTCTTTAAATTATGCTCCTTGCAAACGCTGAACTACACACTCATATAATGTGTCCCCTCACACCGTTAAACCGTCCCGGAGGTGGGACTTTCCTTTGTAATGTGACACAGCACAACCGTCATTCCAACCCCCTTGGTGCCGTGCGCCGCCTCCTCAGCGTTGTTTGATTCTGTCACGGAGCCTGCGCTGTAATGTTATCCCTTGGCCATGCACACTTAGCGGTGCCCGTCTTCTGACATCATTTAGGTGTCAGGCTGGCAGTGACTGTGCGTCCAAGCTGCCCGAAATCCAACCTCGCAGTGTCATCTAATGTAATCCCACTGCGGGCCTGGGATCCATGGGCATGCACAGTGCATATCATTGCCTCTCACTCCCCTCCTTCCTGCTTCTTCAGACTGTGTGGCGTCACGGCCGTGGCATGCTATTAGGGATCAACTGACGCCGCCTAGTCTGAAGAAGCGGGAAGGAGGGGAGTGAGAGGCAATGATATGCACTGTGCATGCCCATGGATCCCAAGCCCACTGTGGGATCTGTTGTGAATTCTGTTGTCGAGCTCCCTCCTGTGGTCGTGAGTGGTACTTCGGCGAGTTCTGTCCATGGACTCCCTCTGGTGGCTGTGAGTGGAGCTGCTGCTTCTGAGGTTCCTTACACAGGTGACGTGGTTTATCCTTTGGTTGGCTGCTCTATTTAACTCCACTCAGATCGTTACTCCATGCCAGCTGTCAATGTTCCTGCATTGGTTCAGTTTGCTCTTGGATCTTTCTGGTGACCTGTCTACTCCAGCAGAAGCTAAGTTCCTGCTTGTTATTATTTGTTCATTGTTTCCTTGTCCAGTTGGCTATCATGATTTTGTCTTGCTAGCTGGAAGCTCTGGGATGCAGAGTGGCATCTCCGCACCGTTAGTCGGTGCGGAGGTCTTTTTGCACACTCTGCGTGGTCTTTTGTAGTTTTTTGTGCTGACCGCAAAGATACCTTTCCTATCCTCTGTCTGTTTAGTAAGTCTGGCCTCCCTTTGCTGAAACCTGTTTCATTTCTGCGTTTGTGACTTTCATCTTTACTCACAGTCAATATATGTGGGGGCTGCCTTTTCCTTTGGGGAATTTCTCTGAGGCAAGGTAGGCTTTATTTTCTATCTCTAGGGCTAGCTAGTTCTTAGGCTGTGAAGAGGCGTCTAGGGAGAGTCAGGAACGCTCCACGGCTATTTCTAGTTGTTGTGATAGGATTAGGGGTTGCGGTCAGCAGAGTTCCCACATCCCAGAGCTTGTCCTGTTGAGTTTAACTATCAGGTCGTGCCGGGTGCTCTTAACCACCAGGTCCATAACAGTACAGCTGGCCCAAAGTAATAATGCATCTCAATAGAGGGATAAGAGAAGTTCTGAGACCATTTTTTTTCTTTGCACTGTGTTTTGTCTTTCTTTTCCCCTAAACCTTTGGGTGGTTCAGGACACAGGTGTAGATATGGACATTCAAGGTCTGTCCTCTTATGTGGATCATCTCACTGCAAAGGTACAAAACATTCAAGATTTTGTGGTTCAGAATCCGATGTTAGAGTCTAGAATTCCTATTCCTGATTTATTTTCTGGGGATAGATCTAGGTTCCTGAATTTCAAAAATAATTGTAAACTGTTTCTAGCTTTGAAACCTTGCTCCTCTGGTGACCCCGTTCAACAAGTAAAAATCATTATTTCTTTGTTGCGTGGTGACCCTCAAGACTGGGCATTTTCCCTTGCGCCAGGAGATCCTGCATTGCGTGATGTTGATGCGTTTTTTCTGGCGCTTGGATTGCTTTATGATGAACCAAATTCAGTGGATCAGTCCGAGAAAATCTTGCTGGCTTTGTGTCAGGGTCAGGATGAAGCGGAGGTATATTGTCAGAAGTTTAGAAAGTGGTCTGTGCTTACTCAGTGGAATGAGTGTGCCCTGGCGGCAATTTTCAGAAAGGGTCTTTCTGAAGCCCTTAAGGATGTCATGGTGGGATTTCCCACGCCTGCTGGTCTGAATGAGTCTATGTCCTTGGCCATTCAGATCGATCGGCGCTTCCGTGAGCGCAAAGCTGTGCACCATTTGGCGGTATTCTCTGAGCATAGGCCTGAGCCTATGCAGTGTGATAGGACTTTGACCAGAGCTGAACGGCAAGAACACAGACGTCGGAATGGGCTTTGTTTTTACTGTGGTGAATCCACTCATGCTATCTCCGATTGTCCTAAGCGCACTAAGCGGTTCGCTAGGTCTGCCACCATTGGTACGGTACAGTCTAAATTTCTTTTGTCCATTACTCTGATTTGCTCTCTGTCGTCCTATTCTGTTATGGCATTTGTGGATTCAGGCACTGCCCTGAATTTGATGGACTTGGAGTTTGCCAGGCGCTGTGGTTTTTTCTTGGAGCCCTTGCAGTATCCTATTCCATTGAGAGGAATTGATGCTACACCTTTGGCCAAGAATAAGCCTCAGTACTGGACTCAATTGACCATGTGCATGGCTCCTGCACATCAGGAGGATATTCGCTTTTTGGTGTTGCATAATCTGCATGATGTGGTCGTTTTGGGGTTGCCATGGCTACAAGTCCATAATCCAGTGTTGGATTGGAAATCTATGTCTGTGTCTGGCTGGGGTTGTCAGGGGGTACATGGTGATGTTCCATTGTTGTCAATTTCGCCTTCCACTCCTTCTGAAGTCCCTGAAGTTTTATCAGATTACCGGGATGTATTTGAAGAGCCCAAATCCGGTGCCCTACCTCCTCATAGGGATTGCGATTGTGCTATTAATTTGATTCCTGGTAGTAAGTTTCCTAAGGGCCGACTGTTTAATTTATCTGTGCCAGAGCACGCCGCTATGCGGAGTTATATAAAGGAATCCTTGGAGAAGGGTCATATTCGCCCGTCGTCGTCACCATTGGGAGCAGGGTTCTTTTTTGTGGCCAAGAAGGATGGCTCTTTGAGACCTTGTATTGATTACTGTCTTTTTAATAAGATCACAGTCAAATTTCAGTATCCTTTGCCGCTGCTGTCCGATTTGTTTGCTCGGATTAAGGGGGCTAGTTGGTTCACCAACATAGATCTTCGAGGGGCGTATAATCTTGTGCGAATTAAACAGGGCGATGAATGGAAAACAGCATTTAATACGCCCGAGGGCCATTTTGAGTACCTGGTTATGCCATTCGGGCTTTCTAATGCTCCATCTGTGTTTCAGTCCTTTATGCATGACATCTTTCGAGAGTACCTGGATAGATTCATGATTGTATATTTGGATGACATTTTGGTCTTTTCGAATGATTGGGAGTCTCATGTGAAGCAGGTCAGAATGGTGTTCCAGGTCCCTCGTGCAAATTCCTTGTTTGTGAAGGGGTCAAAGTGTCTCTTTGGAGTTCAGAAGGTTTCATTTTTGGGTTTCATTTATTCCCCTTCTACTATCGAGATGGACCCTGTTAAAGTTCAGGCCATTTATGATTGGACTCAGCCGACATCTGTGAAGAGCCTGCAGAAGTTCCTGGGCTTTGCTAATTTTTACCGTCGCTTCATCGCTAATTTTTCTAGTATTGCTAAACCGTTGACTGATTTGACCAAGAAAGGTGCTGATGTGGTCAATTGGTCCTCTGCGGCTGTAGAGGCTTTTCAGGAGTTGAAGCATCATTTTTCTTCTGCCCCTGTGTTGTGCCAGCCAGATGTTTCGCTCCCGTTTCAGGTCGAGGTTGATGCTTCTGAGATTGGAGCAGGGGTTGTTTTGTCGCAAAGAAGTTCTGATGGCTCGGTGATGAAACCATGTGCCTTCTTTTCTAGAAAATTCTCGCCTGCTGAGCGCAATTATGATGTTGGCAATCGAGAGTTGTTGGCCATGAAGTGTGCATTCGAGGAGTGGCGACATTGGCTTGAAGGAGCTAAACATCGCGTGGTGGTCTTGACAGATCACAAGAATTTGACTTATCTCGAGTCTGCCAAACGGTTGAATCCTAGACAGGCTCGATGGTCGCTCTTTTTCTCCCGTTTTGATTTTGTGGTTTCATACCTTCCGGGATCTAAGAATGTGAAGTCTGATGCCCTATCAAGGAGTTTTGTGCCTGACTCTCTGGGTGTTCCGGAGCCGGCGGGTATTCTTAAAGAGGGGGTAATTTTGTCTGCCATCTCCCCTGATTTGCGGCGCGTGCTGCAGAAGTTTCAGGCTGACAGACCTGACCGTTGTCCAATGGAGAAACTGTTTGTCCCTGATAGATGGACTAGTAGAGTTATCTCTGAGGTTCATTGTTCGGTGTTGGCTGGTCATCCTGGAATCTTTGGTACCAGAGATTTGGTGGCTAGATCCTTTTGGTGGCCTTCTTTGTCACGGGATGTGCGTTCTTTTGTGCAGTCCTGTGAGACTTGTGCTCGGGCTAAGCCCTGCTGTTCTCGTGCCAGTGGGTTGCTTTTGCCCTTGCCGGTCCCGAAGAGGCCCTGGACGCATATTTCCATGGATTTTATTTCTGATCTCCCTGTTTCTCAAAGGATGTCGGTCATTTGGGTAGTTTGTGATCGCTTCTCTAAGATGGTCCATTTGGTACCCTTGTCTAAATTGCCTTCCTCCTCTGATTTGTTGCCATTGTTTTTCCAGCATGTGGTTCGTTTGCATGGCATTCCGGAGAACATCGTCTCGGACAGAGGTTCCCAGTTTGTTTCGAGGTTTTGGCGGTCCTTTTGTGCTAAGATGGGCATTGATTTGTCTTTTTCTTCGGCTTTCCATCCTCAGACTAATGGCCAAACCGAACGAACTAATCAGACTTTGGAAACATATCTGAGATGCTTTTTTTCTGCTGATCAGGATGATTGGGTGTCCTTCTTGCCTTTGGCTGAGTTCGCCCTTAATAATCGGGCCAGCTCGGCTACTTTGGTTTCTCCTTTTTTCTGTAATTCTGGTTTCCATCCTCGTTTCTCTTCAGGGCAGGTTGAGCCTTCGGACTGTCCTGGTGTGGATACTGTGGTGGACAGGTTGCAGCAGATTTGGACTCATGTGGTGGACAATTTGACATTGTCCCAGGAGAAGGCTCAATGTTTCGCTAACCGCCGGCGCTGTGTTGGTCCCCGACTTCGTATTGGGGATTTGGTTTGGTTGTCATCTCGTCATGTTCCTATGAAGGTTTCCTCTCCTAAGTTTAAGCCTCGTTTCATTGGGCCTTATAAGATTTCTGAAGTTCTTAATGCTGTGTCATTTTGTTTGGACCTTCCAGCTTCTTTTGCCATCCATAATGTGTTCCATAGGTCGTTGTTGCGGAGATAAGTGGCGCCTATGGTTCCCTCCGTTGATCCTCCTGCCCCGGTGTTGGTCGAGGGGGAGTTTGAGTATGTGGTGGAGAAGATTTTGGATTCTCGTGTTTCGAGACGGAAACTCCAGTACCTGGTCAAGTGGAAGGGTTATGGTCAGGAAGATAATTCCTGGGTTTTTGCCTCTGATGTTCATGCTGCCGATCTAGTTCGTGCCTTTCATTTCGCTCATCCTGATCGGCCTGGGGGCTCTGGTGAGGGTTCGGTGCCCCCTCCTCAAGGGGGGGGTACTGTTGTGAATTCTGCTGTCGAGCTCCCTCCTGTGGTCGTGAGTGGTACTTCGGCGAGTTCTGTCCATGGACTCCCTCTGGTGGCTGTGAGTGGAGCTGCTGCTTCTGAGGTTCCTTACACAGGTGACGTGGTTTATCCTTTGGTTGGCTGCTCTATTTAACTCCACTCAGATCATTACTCCATGTCAGCTGTCAATGTTCCTGCATTGGTTCAGTACGCTCTTGGATCTTTCTGGTGACCTGTCTACTCCAGCAGAAGCTAAGTTCCTGCTTGTTATTATTTGTTTATTGTTTCCTTGTCCAGTTGGCTATCATGATTTTGTCTTGCTAGCTGGAAGCTCTGGGATGCAGAGTGGCATCTCCGCACCGTTAGTCGGTGCGGAGGTCTTTTTGCACACTCTGCGTGGTCTTTTGTAGTTTTATGTGCTGACCGCAAAGATACCTTTCCTATCCTCTGTCTGTTTAGTAAGTCTGGCCTCCCTTTGCTGAAACCTGTTTCATTTCTGCGTTTGTGACTTTCATCTTTACTCACAGTCAATATATGTGGGGGGCTGCCTTTTCCTTTGGGGAATTTCTCTGAGGCAAGGTAGGCTTTATTTTCTATCTCTAGGGCTAGCTAGCTCTTAGGCTGTGAAGAGGCGTCTAGGGAGAGTCAGGAACGCTCCACGGCTATTTCTAGTTGTTGTGATAGGATTAGGGGTTGCGGTCAGCAGAGCTCCCACATCCCAGAGCTTGTCCTGTTGAGTTTAACTATCAGGTCGTGCCGAGTGCTCTTAACCACCAGGTCCATAACAGGGATCACATTAGACGACACTGCGAGGTGGGATTTCGGGCAGCGTGGACGCACAGGCGCAGCCAGGCCGACAACAAATTATGTCAGAGGACGGGCAGCGCAAACTGTGCATGGCCAAGGGATAACATAACAGCACTGGGTCCATGACAGAATCAAACAGCGCTAAGGAGGCGGCGCACGGAGCCAAGGGGGTAGGAATGACGGCTGTGCTGCGTCACATTACAAAGGAAAGTCCCACCTCCGGGACGGTTTGACGGTGTGAGGGGACACATTACATGAGTGTGTAGTTCAGCGTTTCCAAGGAGCATAATTTAAAGAGCCACCTTTTCCTTGTGCAGTATTAGTGCTGCACAAGGTGGCTCTTTCAGTAACAAACGCCTAGGGGGGGGGGGGGACAGGTTCCCTTACATTTTAGTTGTGCCAGCGTGGCGGTCGCATGACACGTTGCCGGATACACAGCTGGGGATCAGCTGATGTTACTGAACCCCAATAACAGAGGAGCAACTGTTGACTGTGCAGACAGCACTTCCAGGCACCAACTGGCGGTGTTAGAGCCCAGGGACAGCAGGAGGAGCAGATTGGAGGTATTGCCGCACACACAGCTGGGGATCAGCTGACGTTACTGAGCCCCAATAACAGAGGAGCGACTGTTGACTGTGCAGACAGCACTTCCAGGCACCAACTGGTGGTGTTAGAGCCCAGGGACAGCAGGGTGAGCAGATTGGAGGTATTGCCGCACACACAGCTGGGGATCAGCTGACGTTACTGAACCCCAATAACAGAGGAGCGACTGTTGACTGTGCAGACAGCACTTCCAGGCACCAACTGGCGGTGTTAGAGCCCAGGGACAGCAGGAGGAGCAGATTGGAGGTATTGCCGCACACACAGCTGGGGATCAGCTGACGTTACTGAACCCCAATAACAGAGGAGCGACTGTTGACTGTGCAGACAGCACTTCCAGGCACCAACTGGCGGTGTTAGAGCCCAGGGACAGCACGAGTAGCAGAGGAACAAAGTGTAGGCCGAAGCCTGATTGGAGCAAGTTGAAAGGGAACCTTTAACCCCCCCCCCAAGACGTTTGTAGCTGAAAGAGCCATCTTGTGCAGCACTAAGGAAAGCAAAAGGAAAAGGTTGCTCTTTTAATTATGCTCCTTGCAAACACAGAAGTAAACACTTAAAATGTGTCCCCTGGTACCGAAAAACCGTCCCGGAGGTGGGAATTTCCTTCGTAATGGGACGCAGCACAGCTGTCATTCCTATCCCCTTGGTGCCGTGCGCTGCCTCATCAGCGTTGTTTTAAGCTGTCACGGAGCCTGCACTGTTATGTTATCCCTTGGCCATGCACACTTAGCGGTGCCCGTCTTCTGACATCATTTAGGTGTCAGGCTGTCAGTGCCTGTGCGTCCACGCTGCCCGAGATCCCACCTCGCAGTGTCGTCTAATGTAATCCCACTGCGGGCCTTGGATCCATGGGCATGCACAATGCATATCCTCGACTCTCACTCCCCTCCTTCCCTCTTCTTCAGACTGTGCGGCGTCACAGCCGTGGCATGCTATTAGGGATCAGCTGACGGCGCACAGTCTGAAGAAGGCGGAGTGAGATGAGCGAGAGCCTGAGGGGAAGATATGCACTGCGCATGCCCATGGATCCCAGGCCCGCAGTGTGATTCAATCAGAAGACACTGCGAGACGGGATCTCGGGCAGCGCGGCCGCACAGGCGCAGCCAGCCTGACACCAAATTATGTCAGAAGACAGGCAGCACAAATTGGGCATGGCCAAGGGATAACAGAACAGCGCAGGGTCCGTGACAGCTTAAAACAACGCTGAGGAGGCAGCGCACGGCACCAAGGGGGTGCTGCGTCACATTACGAAGGAAAGTCCCACTTCCGGGACGGTATAACGGTATCAGTGAACACATTTTATAAGTGTTAAGTTCTGCGTGTGCAAGGAGCTAAACTAAAAGAGCTACCTTTTCCTTGTGCAGCATTACTGCTGCACAAGGTGGCTCTTTCAGTAACAAACGCCGGGGGGACATCTTCTCTTACATTTAGGTTGTTGTGCCAGCGTGGCGGTCGCAGGACACATTGCCGGCTACACAGCTGGGGATCAGCTGACGTTACTGAAACCCAATAACACTGGGTCATATGTTTTGACTGTGCAGCCTGCACTTCTGAGCCGCAACTGGCGGTGTTGGAGCCCAGGAATTGCAGTTCAGGTGGTAGAAAGATGAACACATCAGGAGACCTGGATGACACCCAATTACTTAATCAGGCAGAGGAGTGGCAAATTCCTGCGAGATCCAGGCCTGGTTCATTTTCAGAAAAGTAAGCCGGTCAACGTTATCGGAGGATAGTCGCATGCGACGGTCTGTTAGTACACCACCTGCGGCACTTAAGACACGTTCCGATAAGACACTAGCCGCAGGGAAAGCCAGCACCTCCAATGTATACTGGCTTAGCTCTGGCCATGTATCCAGCTTAGAGACCCAAAACTTGAAAGGGGAAGAGGCGTCTGGGAGTACAGTAAGAGGGCAAGACATGTAGTCTGTCACCATCTGACGGAACCGTTGCCTCCTGCTGACTGGAGCCGCCGGTGATGGTGTAGACATTTGGGAGGGGGGAAAAATAATAAATTACTGATAGGGGTTTGTTATAAATCTCCAAAAATAATGGAAGCAATGGAGAATATCCTCGTAAAGCAAATAGATGAAGCTGCGACTCAAGGAGAAGTCATTATTATGGGTGACTTCAACTACCCTGAAATAGATTGGGGAACAGAAACCTGCAGTTCCAGCAAAGGTAATCGGTTTTTGACAACTATGAGAGACAATTACCTTTCACAACTGGTTCAGGACCCAACAAGAAGGGGGGCACTGCTAGACCTAATATTAACCAACAGGCCAGACCGCATATCAAATATAAGGGTTGGAGGTCACTTGGGAAATAGCGATCATAAAATAATAAGTTTTCATGTATCCTTTAATAAGATTTGTAGTAGAGGGCTTACAAGGACACTAAATTTCAGGAGGACAAATTTCCAACGGATGAGAGAGGATCTTGGTGCAATTAACTGGAACGATATCCTGAGACACAAAAATACACAAAGAAAATGGGAGACGTTTATTAGCATCCTGGATAGGACCTGTGCACAGTATATACCGTATGGGAATAAACATACTAGAAATAGGAGGAAACCAATATGGCTAAATAGAACTGTAAGGAGCGCAATAAGTGACAAAAAGAAAACATTTAGAGAATTAAAGTAAGTAGGTAGTGATGAGGCATTAAATAAATACAAAAAATTAAATAAATTCTGTAAAAAGCAAATCAAGGCAGCAAAGATTGAGACAGAGAGACTCATTGCCAGAGAGAGTAAAAATAATCCTAAAATATTCTTTAACTACATAAATAGTAAGAAACTAAAAAATGATAGTGTTGGCTCCCTTAAAAATAGTCTGGGTGAAATGGTGGATGAGGATGAGGAAAAAGCCAAAATGCTAAATGACTTTTTTTCATCAGTATTTACACAAGAAAATCCCATGGCAGACAAAATGACTAGTGATAAAAATTCCCAATTAAATGTCACTGGCTTAACCCAGCAGGAAGTGCGGCGGCGTCTAAAAATCACTAAAATTGACAAATCTCCGGGCCCGGATGGGATACACCCTCGAGTACTGCAGGAATTAAGTACAGTCATTGATAGACCATTATTTTTAATCTTTAGAGACTCCATAATAACAGGGTCTGTACCACAGGACTGGCGTATAGCAAATGTGGTGCCAATATTCAAAAAGGGGACAAAAACTGAACTCGGAAATTATAGGCCAGTAAGCTTAACCTCTACTGTGGGTAAAATCCTGGAGGGCATTCTAAGGGATGCTATACTGGAGTATCTGAAGAGGAATAACCTCATGACCCAGTATCAGCACGGGTTTACTAGGGACCGTTCATGTCAGACTAATTTGATCAGTTTCTATGAAGAGGTAAGTTCCGGATTGGACCAAGGGAACCCAGTGGATGTAGTGTATATGGACTTTTCAAAAGCTTTTGATACGGTGCCACACAAAAGGTTGATACATAAAATGAGAATAATGGGGATAGGGGAAAATATGTGCAAGTGGCTCAGAGCTGGCTCAGGGATAGGAAACAAAGGGTGGTTATTAATGGAGCACACTCGGACTGGGTAGCGGTTAGCAGTGGGGTACCACAGGGGTCAGTATTGGGCCCTCTTCTTTTTATCATATTTATTAATGACCTTGTAGGGGGCACTCAGAGTAGAATTTCAATATTTGCAGATGACACTAAACTCTGCAGGGTAATTAATACAGAGGAGGACAATTTTATATTACAGGATGATTTATGTAAACTAGAAGCTTGGGCTGATAAATGGCAAATGAGCTTTAATGGGGATAAATGTAAGGTCATGCGCTTGGGTAGAAGTAATAAGATGTATAATTATGTGCTTAATTCTAAAACTCTGGGCAAAACCGTCAATGAAAAAGACCTGGGTGTATGGGTGGATGACAAACTCATATTCAGTGGCCAGTGTCAGGCAGCTGCTACAAAGGCAAATACAATAATGGGATGCATTAAAAGAGACATAGATGCTCATGAGGAGAACATAATTTTACCTCTATACAAGTCACTAGTTCGACCACACTTAGAATACTGTGCACAGTTCTGGTCTCCGGTGTATAAGAAAGACATAGCTGAACTAGAGCGGGTGCAGAGAAGAGCGACCAAGGTTATTAGAGGACTGGGGGGTCTGCAATACCAAGATAGGTTATTACACTAGGCTATTTAGTTTGGAAAAACGAAGACTAAGGGGTGATCTTATTTTAATGTATAAATATATGAGGGGACAGTACAAAGACCTTTCTGATGATCTTTTTAATCATAGACCTGAAACAGGGACAAGGGGGCATCCTCTGCGTTTGGGGGAAAAAAGGTTTAAGCATAATAACAGACGCGGATTCTTTACTGTAAGAGCAGTGAGACTATGGAACTCTCTGCCGTATAATGTTGTAATGAGTGATTCATTACTTAAATTTAAGAGGGGACTGGATACTTTTCTGGAAAAGTATAATGTTACAGGGTATATACACTAGATTCCTTGATAGAGCGTTGATCCAGGGAACTAGTCTGATTGCCGTATGTGGAGTCGGGAAGGAATTTTTTTCCCCAATGTGGAGCTTACTCTTTGCACATGGGGTTTTTTTGCCTTCCTCTGGATCAACATGTTAGGTTAGGCTATGGGTTGAACTAGATGGACATATAGTCTTCCTTCAACCTTAATAACTATGTAACTATGTAATTCTGGATTTTTTACAAAAAGGGTTAGAGATCGGCCTTAAACCTAGCACCCTGAAATCCAGGTCTCTGCTCTCAGATCTGTTTTTGACCAGGATCTAGAAGGTCATCACTGGATCAAGAGATTCATGACATCAGCAGTCAGGATGAATCCCAAGAGACAGATTGTGGTTCACTCATTGTGGTTCACTCAGGTCCACCCTTTGAACCCTTGTCTTCCTGTTCTCCTCAAAACCTCGCATAGAGGATGGCTTTCTTGGTGGCCATAACTACGGCTAATAAGAGAGCCCTATCTATTAATTAGAGATGACTCAATAGTCCCACGTCTTGATCCATCTTTCCTTCCAAAGGTAGTCTCTGAATTCCACCATTCCCAAGAGATCATTCTACCATCGTTTTGCCAAGAACCTGCAAACTCGAAAGAGGGAAAATTCCACACTCTTGATATGCGGCGCATGGTCCTACACTACTTAGAACAAACCCGTTCTTGTAGAATTGATCAGAACCTGTTTGTCCACCTCTCAGGACAAAATAAAGGGAAGAAGGTGGCTAAAGCACCATCTCTAATTGGATTAAAAGAGCTATAATGAAATCATATCTTGCTCAAAATAGAAAACCAAAAAGAGAATGGACACCAAAGCTAAAAGTAAATAATTTTATTGAAACAACAATATAAAGTATATAAAGTACTACATATAAAATCCAGGGAAATCCCATATGCAAAAAGGGGGTTAGGAAATAAGCTATACCTGCAAAATATCAAAGAGTACCAAGTAATAGGTGAACCAATAAGTTCTCACTAGCGCCCCCCGAGGAAGCAACACTGCGAAACGCGCATCGGGGCCCCTCTTCCCACGCACGGCAGCAGGTTGGTTCACCTATTACTTGGTACTCTTTGATATTTTGCAGGTATAGCTTATTTCCTAACCCCCTTTTTGCATATGGGATTTCCCTGGATTGCGGACATGCATTATTGCTAGTATAGTCATATTGAGTTCCCTGCTACATAAGGTTTGCATATGATACTTTATCTGCGTTTTCATTTGTACTTTGTAACCTTCCTGCACCCTTTTACTATTTGAGAGCTTTTTGTGTTTACCATATACCCGGCTATTTATTCGAGACTACAGTCTTTTATTGTTTGTATGCCCAATCACCGTCTTATTTATTGATATATGATATATGGTATTTATACGTTGAATATATGCCCGGCTATTTATCGGACACTATAGTCTTTTATGGCTTGTATACCTAATCACCATCCTATTTATTGATATATGGTATCTACATGTGAATTGCAAATTTATTTCTTGCTCCTCATTTATCTATAGGGTCCGTGTGTGGCACTAGCGTCGCCTCTCTTTTTCTTATTGTGTCTTTTTATTCTGGTTTTTATATGTAGTACTTTATATACTTTATATTGTTGTTTCAATAAAATTATTTACTTTTAGCTTTGGTGTCCATTCTCTTTTTGGTTTTCTATTATATTTAACATGGCGGAGCATTTATCTCTAGTGCCCTTGTTATAGGTTTACTACTCTTGCTCAAAATAAGTCGCCCCCAGTTGGGGTCAAAGCCCACTCAACCAGATCCACTTCAGTTTCCTGGGCAGAAAAAGCAGGCGCATCTGCAGAGCAGAGCAGATCTACAGGGAAGCAACATGGTCCTCACTGGATGTATTGTCCAATAGGGACCTAATTTTCTGCCAAAAAGTACTCCAGGCTGTTGTCTGTTATGATGCGGTGGTTTAGGAGCAACATGGAACGAGCTCTAAAGGAAGTGGTAACTGTACTGACCGCAGTCCCTAAGCTCAACACAACACTAGAAGTAGCCGTGGGATGCTCCTAACTCTCCCTAGGCACCTCGTCTGTTGTGAATTCTGTCGTCGGGCTCCCTCCTGTGGTCATGAATGGTACTTCGGCTGGTTCTGTCCATTGACTTCCTCTGGTGGGTGTTTCTGAGTTTCCTTCCACAGGTGACGAGGTTAATTCGTTAGCTGGCTGCTCTATTTAACTCCAGTTAGATCTTTGTTCCATGCCACCTGTCAATGTTCCAGTATTGGTCTAGTTCACTCCTGGATCGTTCTTGTGACCTGTCTTCCCAGCAGAAGCTAAGTTCCTGCTTGTTTTTCTTTGGTTTGCTATTTTTCTGTCCAGCTTGCTATTTTTATTGTTGTCTTGCTTGCTGGAAGCTTTGGGACGCAGAGGGAGCGCCTCCGCACCGTGAGTCGGTGCGGAGGGTCTTTTTGCGCCCTCTGCGTGGTCTTTTTGTAGGTTTTTGTGCTGACCGCAAAGCAACCTTTCCTATCCTCAGTCTGTTCAGTAAGTCGGGCCTCACTTTGCTAAATCTATTTCATCTCTGTGTTTGTATTTTCATCTTACTCACAGTCATTATATGTGGGGGGCTGCCTTTTCCTTTGGGGAATTTCTCTGAGGCAAGGTAGGCTTTATTTTTCTATCTTCAGGGCTAGCTAGTTCCTTAGGCTGTGCCGAGTTGCATAGGGAGCGTTAGGAGCAATCCACGGCTATTTATAGTGTGTGTGATAGGATTAGGGATTGCGGTCAGCAGAGTTCCCACGTCCCAGAGCTCGTCCTTATTATCAGTAACTATCAGGTCATTCCGTGTGCTCTTAACCACCAGGTCCATTATTGTCCTGACCACCAGGTCATAACACTTGTCACAGCCTAAGAGCTAACTGCCCCTAAAGATAGAAGCAGGAAAACTATCTTGCCTCAGAGAAAATCCCCAAAGGATAGATTAGCCCCCCACAAATAATGACTGTGAGTGGAGAGGGAAAAGACATACACAAAATGAAACCAGGATGAGCACAGGAGGCCAGTCTAGCTAGATAGATAGGACAGGATGGAATACTGTGCGGTCAGTATAAAACACTACAAAAATCCACGCAGAGTTTACAAAAAATCTCCACACCTGACTAAAGGTGTGGAGGGTAAATCTGCTCACCAGAGCTTCCAGCAAGACAGAATTAATTCATACTGATAAGCTGGACAAACATAGAAAGCACAGAACGAATAAGTCCACAATCTGTGGACAGAAAAGAGCAAGCAAGAACTTAGCTTTGCTGAATCAACATGTTAGGGCATGTTAGGTTAGGCTATGGGTTGAACTAGATGGACATATAGTCTTCCTTCAACCTTAATAACTATGAACTGGTCAGGATAACAGGGAAATCCAAAGAGATGTGAATCCAACCAGGAACCATTTACAAGTGGCACTGGCTGAAGGAAAGAGCCAGGCATAAATAGCCGAGCAGAAAAGACAATCAGTGGAAGCAGCTGCTGACAGCTAAATCCAAGGAGCAGCCATACCACTTGAAACCACAAGAGGGAGCCCAAGAGCAGAACTCACAAAAGTGCCACTTACAAGCACCAGAGGGAGCCGAAGAGCGGAATTCACAACAGTACCCCCCCTTGAGGAGGGGTCACCGAACCCTCACCAGAGCCCGCAGGCCGATCAGGACGAGCCAAGTGAAAAGCACGAACCAAATCGGTGGCAAGGACATCGGAGGCAACAACCCAAGAATTATCCTCCTGGCCATAACCCTTCCACTTGACAAGATACTGAAGCCTCCGCCTCGAAAAACGAGAATCCAAAATCTTCTCAACCTCATATTCCAACTCTCCCTCAACCAACACCGGGGCAGAGGGTCAACCGAGGGAACAACGGGCACCACATATCTCCGCAACAAAGATCTATGGAAAACATTATGAATGGCAAAAGAGGCTGGAAGAGCCAAATGAAAAGACACCGGATTAATAATTTCAGAAATATTATAAGGACCAATAAACCGAGGCTTAAACTTAGCGGAAGAAACCTTCATAGGAACATGACGAGAAGACAACCAAACCAAATCCCCAATACGAAGCCGGGGACCAACACACCGACGGCGGTTAGCATAACGTTGAGCCCTTTCCTGAGACGTCAAATTGTCCACCACATGAGTCCAAATCTGCTGCAGCCTGTCCACCACAGAATCAACACCAGGACAATCAGACAATCTCAACCTGCCCAGAAGAAAAACGAGGATGAAAACCAAAATTACAAAAGAAAGGTGAAACCAAAGTAGCAGAACTAGCCCGATTATTAAGGGCAAACTCGGCCAACGGCAAGAAAGACACCCAATCATCCTGATCAGCAGACACAAAGCATCTCAAATAGGTCTCCAAGGTCTGATTAGTTCTCTCAGTTTGGCCATTAGTCTGAGGATGAAACGCCGAAGAAAAAGACAAATCAATGCCCATCCTAGCACAAAAGGCCCGCCAAAATCTAGAGACAAACTGAGAACCTCTGTCAGACACAATATTCTCCGGAATGCCATGCAAACGAACCACATGCTGAAAAAATAATGGAACCAGATCTGAGGAGGAAGGCACCTTAGGCAAAGGTACCAGATGGACCATTTTAGAGAACCGGTCACAAACAACCCAGATAACAGACATCTTCTGGGAAACAGGAAGATCCGAAATAAAATCCATGGAAATATGCGTCCAGGGCCTCTCAGGGACCGGCAAAGGCAAAAGCAACCCACTAGCGCGGGAACAGCAAGGCTTGGCTCGGGCGCACGTCCCACAGGACTGCACAAAAGCACGGACATCGCGCGACAAGGAAGGCCACCAAAAGGACCTAGCAAACAAATCTCTGGTACCAAAAATCCCAGGATGACCAGCCAACACTGAACAATGAACCTCAGAAATCACCTTACTTGTCCATCCATCAGGAACAAACAGCTTCCCCACAGGACAGCGGTCAGGCCTATCAGCCTGAAATTCCTGAAGCACCCGCCTCAAATCAGGGGAGATGGCAGAAAGAATCACCCCTTCCTTAAGAATGCCAACCGGCTCAAGGACTCCAGGAGAATCAGGCGAAAAACTCCTAGAGAGGGCATCAGCCTTAACATTCTTAGATCCCGGAAGATACGACCACAAAATCAAAACGGGAGAAAAACAGGGACCATCGAGCCTGTCTAGGATTCAGCCGCTTGGCCGACTCGAGGTAAATCAGATTCTTATGATCGGTCAGGACCACAACGCAGTGCTTAGCTCCCTCAAGCCAATGACGCCACTCCTCAAACGCCCACTTCATAGCCAACAACTCCCGATTGCCGACATCATAATTGCGTTCCGCAGGCGAAAACTTTCTGGAAAAAAAAGCACACGGTTTCATCAAAGAACCATCAGTCTCCCTCTGAGACAAAACGGCCCCTGCCCTAATCTCAGAAGCGTCGACCTCAACCTGAAAAGGAAGAGAAACATCCGGCTAACGCAACACAGGGGCAGAAGTAAATCGGCGTTTAAGCTCCTGAAAGGCCTCAACAGCCGCAGAGGACCAATTCGTCACATCATCGCCTTTCTTCATCAAATCAGTAAGGGGCTTAACCACACTGGAAAAGTTGGCAATGAAACGGCGATAGAAATTAGCAAAGCCCAAAAATTTTTGAAGGCCCTTCACAGATGTGGGTTGAATCCAGTCATGAATAGCTTGGACCTTAACAGGATCCATTTCTATAGACGAGGGAGAAAAAATAAAACCCAAAAAAGAGACCTTCTGAACTCCGAATAGGCACTTAGACCCCTTCACAAACAAAGCATTATCACGGAGGATCTGGAACACCATCCTGACCTGCTTCACATGAGACTCCCAATCATCGGAAAAAATCAAAATATCATCCAAATATACGACCATGAATTTATCAAGATAATTGCGGAAAATATCATGCATGAAAGACTGGAACACAGATGGAGCACTAGAGAGCCCAAATGGCATCACAAGGTATTCAAAATGGCTTTCGGGCGTATTAAATGCAGTTTTCCATTCATCGCCCTGTTTAATACGAACAAGATTATATGCCCCTTGGAGGTCAATCTTAGTAAACCAACTAGCCCCCTTAATCTGAGCAAACAAATCAGTATGCAAAGGCAAGGGGTATTGGAATTTGACCGTGATCTTATTAAGAAGACGATAATCAATACAGGGTCTCAAGGAGCCATCCTTCTTAGCAACAAAAAAGAAACCCGCTCCCAATGGTGACGAAGAGGGACGAATATGCCCCTTCTCCAAAGACTCCTTAACATAACTCCGCATGGCGGCATGCTCTGGCACAGACAGATTGAAAAGTCGGCCCTTAGGGAACTTGCAACCAGGAATCAAGTTAATAGCACAATCACAGTCCCTGTGCGGTGGAAGGGAACTGGACTTGGGCTCATCAAATACATCCTGGAAATCCGACAAAAACTCAGGGACCTCAGAAGAGGGGGAAGAGGAAATTGATATCAAAGGAAGGTCACTATGTACCCCTTGACAACCCCAACTAGTCACAGACATAGTTTTCCAATCCAGCACCGGATTATGTTCCTGTAACCATGGAAAACCCAGTACAACAACATCATGCAGGTTATGCAACACCAGAAAACGGCAATCTTCCTGATGTGCAGGAGCCATGTACATAGTCATCTGCGTCCAGTACTGAGGTTTATCCTTGGCCAAGGGTGTAGCATCAATACCCCTCGTCACAGCCTAAGAGCTAACTACCCCTAAAGATAGAAGCAGGAAAACTATCTTGCCTCAGAGAAAATCCACAAAGTATAGATTTGCCCCCCACAAATAATGACTGTGAGTGGAGAGGGAAAAGACATACACAGAATGAAACCAGGATGCGCACAGGAGGCCAGTCTAGCTAGATAGATAGGACAGGATGGAATACTGTGCGGTCAGTATAAAACACTACAAAAATCCACGCAGAGTTTACAAAAAATCTCCACACCTGACTAAAAGTGTGGAGGGTAAATTTGCTTCCCAGAGCTTCCAGCAAGACAGAATTAATTCATACTGATAAGCTGGACAAACATAGAAAGCAAAGAACGGATAAGTCCACAATCTGTGGACAGAAAAGAGCAAGCAAGAACTTAGCTTTGCTGAACTGGTCAGGATAACAGGGAAATCCAAAGAGATGTGAATCCAACCAGGAACCATTTACAAGTGGCACTGGCTGAAGGAAAGAGCCAGGCATAAATAGATGAGCAGAAAAGACGATCAGTGGAAGCAGCTGCTGACAGCTAAATCCAAGGAGCAGCCATACCACTTGAAACCACAAGAGGGAGCCCAAGAGCAGAACTCACAAAAGTGCCACTTACAACCACCGGAGGGAGCCCAAGAGCGGAATTCACAACAGTTGTCCCTCCCTAGCACCAAATTAGTTGGTGTTCCTCCATATGCCAACATGGAATGTGACTAGAGAAAATAGAGTTAGACTTACCGGTAATTCGGTTTCTAGGAACCTTCCACGATGGCATTAATTCCCCCCTATACTCCTGGATAAAATCTGGGATTCAGAAGGTAAACCGGTGCTATGGTCTCAGTTATAAGTCACTTGCAAGTGGGAGGTAGGAGGGCCTTTTAACCTCTCTGTGTTTCCTGTTCCCCATCAGGACAAAGAGGCAACCTCCATATGCCGTTGTGGAAGATTCCTAGAAACCGAATTACCAGTAAGTCTAATTCTTTTTTTTTCTGGCAGACCCTACAAAGAGGCCTGGGGGGCAGTGAAAACATTAAAATGGATGGCAAAAGTGCTGAATGGAAGGAGAACAGCATCAGGAAGACCCCTGGTAGCATCTCTGAGTCCCAGATCGCTGCGGAGAACAGTGGTGTCTCATTTTTACTCCACCATAATATAAAACACCATAAGTCTGGGATATCCTATATTTTGATGGTCTTTGCTCTCTTAGCCTAAAATGCCACTTTTTTTCTATATCTCTCTATATGAGGT
Organism: Ranitomeya imitator; assembly: GCF_032444005.1. Classification (NCBI taxonomy): domain Eukaryota; kingdom Metazoa; phylum Chordata; class Amphibia; order Anura; family Dendrobatidae; genus Ranitomeya; species Ranitomeya imitator. The sequence goes on from NC_091284.1 coordinate 300,573,859, forward strand.
TGTAGGAGACTTTCTCTTACGATATGGCATACCACATATCGTCGGAGGTGGTGCATGCATATCACCAATGTGCTACACTGGGGAGCGTACAGGAAATTTAATTACTGACTATGCGCTCCATATTTGGGCGCACCGGAGGTGCTAAGAAAAACCTGCACTCTACGAGGAAAATAGCTTTCCTTCCATCCAGAGTCTAGCCGTATGGCTAAGGAAAACTGTACAGCCATATATATATGGTAGTTCTACATTAAGCAGAATTTGTGGGACAAATGTTTATGCCATGTTTACCCATTTCTCAGTGTAAAAATGTAAAACCTGGAGCTTAAACTAAATTTTGGTGGTTTTTTTTCTCAGCCTAATGGTATAAAATTCTGTGACACACCTGTGGTGTCAATATGATTACTGCAACCCTAGATTAATTCACTAAGAAGTGAGCCCCTGAGCCCTGCCGTGCACCCAAACAGTAGTTTTTCACCACAAATGGTGTACCTGCATACTCAAGATAAATTGGACAACACAATTTAGAGGCCATTTTATCCTGTTATCTTGTGAAAATAAAAAAATTTGAAACTAAAAGAGAATTTTTGTGGGAAAAATGTGATTTTTTTTTTATATTTTCACGGCCCTAGGTTATAAACTTCTGTGAAGCACCTGGGAGTTCAAAGTGCTTAGTGTTAGGTGTCGAGTTCCCTCCTCTGCACTTTTTATAAGTGTATATATGTAACAATTTCCTTCTTTTGTATGCATCGTATTTTGCCAATAGGACCTTTCCTCGTCATGTGACTTGGGGGCTGTCGTTCATTGGCTGGTGGTGGCTATATAATGTTATCTGTATATTCATTTGTAGCTCTGACAAAGATCTGTAAAGATCGAAACGCGTTGCTCGTTTCCTGTTGTGCTATGGAGAGGTACTCAGCCTATGTTTTTATCATGGATTAATAAAGGATCCATATTTTAAATTTTGGAGCTGGAGCAAAGTTTTTTTCCTTTCTCTACTCAATACTACGTGGATCAACGTGGAAGTTCCGTGCACCTGCTGAGGCTGCCTGGTGAGCTGGCTCTTGGCTTTTTCTATGTGTGTACAGTTTTGATTGCCGTTGCTCCGAGGAATTACTCCCATCTGAACATTTGCACATTCTGTGTTTACATTTAACCCCTTCCCGACCCATGACAACACGTAGGCGTCATGAAAGTCGGTGCCAATCCAACCCATGACGCCTATGTGGCGTCATGGAAAGATCGCGTCCCTGCAGATCGGGTGAAAGGGTTAACTCCCATTTCACCCGATCTGCAGGGACAGGGGGAGTGGTAGTTTAGCCCAGGGGGGGTGGCTTCACCCCCCCGTGGCTACGATCGCTCTGATTGGCTGTTGAAAGTGAAACTGCCAATCAGAGCGATTTGTAATATTTCACCTATTATAACGGGTGAAATATTACAATCCAGCCATGGCCGAGGCTGCAATATCATCGGCCATGGCTGGAAATATTAATGTGCCCCCACCCCACCACACCGATCGCCCCCCAGCCCTCCGATCTGCCCGGTACACTGCCCCGCTCCCCTCCGTCCTGTGCTCCGCTCCCCCCCGTGCTCTTCTCCGCTCACCCCCGTGCTCCAATCACCCCCCCTGCACTCCGATCCACCCCCCTCCGTGCTCCGTTCCACCCCCCCGTGCTCCGTTCCACCCCCCCGTGCTCCGTTCCAGCCCCCCCGTGCTCCGTTCCACCCCCCGTGCTCCGTTCCACCCCTCCCGCGTTCCGATCCACCCCCCCGTGCTCCAATCCCCCCCCCCGTGTTCCCCCCCACACCCCATCATACTTACCGATCCTGCCGGGGTCCGTCCGTCTTCTCCCTGGGCGCCGCCATCTTCCAAAATGGCAGGCGCATGCGCAGTGCGCCCGCCGAATCTGCCGGCCGGCAGATTCTTCAAAGTGCATTTTGATCACTGAGATATAATCTATCCCAGTGATCAAAATAATAAATGACCCCCCCCCCCTTTGTCACCCCCATAGGTAGGGACAATAAAAAAATAAAGAATTTTTTTTTTTCCACTAATGTTAGGTTAGGGTTAGGGGTAGGGTTAGGGGTAGGGTTAGGGTTAGGGGTAGGGTTAGGGCTAGGGTTAGGGCTAGGGTTAGGGGTAGGGGTAGGGTTAGGGTTAGGGTTAGGGCTAGGGTTAGGGTTTCGGTATGTGATAAATCCGCAGTGCTAAACCGCTGCAGATTTATCGCGGATTTACCGCGTTTTTTCTGCGCCTTTCACTGCGGTTTTACAACTGCGATTTTCTATTGGAGCAGTTGTAAAACCGCTGCGGAATCCGCAGAAAGAAGCGACATGCTGCGGAATGTAAACCGCTGCGTTTCCATGCAGTTTTTCCAAAGCATGTGTACAGCGTTTTTTGTTTCCCATAGGTTTACATTGAAATGTAAACTCATGGGAAACTGCTGCGGATCCGCAGCGTTTTCTGTATCGTGTGCACATACCTTTAGAATTAGGCTATGTGCACACGGTGCGGATTTGGCTGCGGATCTGCAGCGGATTGGCCGCTGCGGATTCGCAGCAGTGTTCCATCAGGTTTACAGTACCATGTAAACCTATCGAAAACCAAATCTGCTGTGCCCATGGTGCGGAAAATACCGCGCGGAAACGCTGCGTTGTATTTTCCGCAGCATGTCAATTCTTTGTGCGGATTCCGCAGCGTTTTACACCTGTTCCTCAATAGGAATCCGCAGGTGAAATCCGCACAAAAAACACTGGAAATCCGCGGAAAATCCGCAGGTAAAACGCAGTGCCTTTTACCCGCGGATTTTTCAAAAATGATGCTGAAAAATCTCACACGAATCCGCAACGTGGACACATAGCCTTAGGGTTAGGGTTGGAATTAGGGTTGTGGTTAGGGTTGTGATTAGGGTTATGGCTACATTTGGGATTAGGGTTAGGGGTGTGTTGGGGTTAGTGTTGGAGGTAGAATTGAGGGGTTACCACTGTTTAGGCACATCAGGGGTCTCCAAACGCAACATGGCGCCACCATTGATTCCAGCCAATCTTGTATTCAAAAATAAGGGGAAAATAAAAAAATGCTTGCTAAAACATCATTTTTGAGGAAGGAAAAATGATTTATTTTTTTTCACAGCTCTGCGTTGTAAACGTCTGTGAAGCACTTGGGGGTTCAAAGTGCTCACCACATATCTAGATAAGTTCCTTGGGGGGTCTAGTTTCTAAAATGGGGTCACTTGTGGGGGGTTTCTACTGTTTAGGCACACCAGGGGCTCTGCAAACGCAACGTGACGCCCGCAGACCATTCCATCAAAGTCTACATTTCAAAAGTCACTACTTCCCTTCTGAGCCCCGACGTGTGCCCAAACAGTGGTTTACCCCCACACATGGAGTATCACCGTACTCAGGAGAAACTGGACAACAACTTTTGGGGTCCAATTTCTCCTGTAACCCTTGGGAAAATAAAAAATTCTGGGCTAAATAATTACTTTTGAGGAAAGAAAACGTATTTATTATTTTCACGGCTCTGCATTATAAACTTCTGTGAAGCACTTGGGGGTTCAAAGTGCTCACCACATATCTAGATAAGTTCCTTGGGGGGTCTAGTTTCTAAAATGGGGTCACTTGTGGGGGGTTTCTACTGTTTAGCCACATCAGGGGCTCTGTAAACGCAACGTGACGCCCGCAGAGCATTCCATCAAAGTCTGCATTTCAAAACATCACTACTTCACTTCCGAGCCCCGGCGTGTGCCCAAACAGTGGTTTACCCCCACATATGGGGTATCAGCGTACTCAGGAGAGACTGGACAACAACTTTTGGGGTGAAATTTCTCCTGTTACCCTTGGGAAAATAAAAAAAATTGCAGGCTAAAAGATCATTTTTGAGAAAATAATTTTTATTTTTTATTTTCATGGCTCTGCGTTATAAACTTCTGTGAAGCACTTGGGGGTTCAAAGTCCTCACCACACATCTAGATAAGTTCCTTTCGGGGTCTTGTTTCCAAAATGGGGTCACTTGTGGGGGGTTTCTAATGTTTAGCCACATCAGGGGCTCTGCAAACGCAACGTGACGCCCACAGAGCATTCCATCAAAGTCTGCATTTCAAAACATCACTACTTCACTTCCGAGCCCCGACATGTGCCCAAACAGTGGTTTACCCCCACATATGGGGTATCAGCGTACTCAGGAGAAACTGGACAACAACTTTTGGGGTCAAATTTTTCCTGTTACCCTTGGGAAAATTAAAAATTGCAGGCTAAAAGATCATTTTTGAGAAAATATATATTTTTTTTTTCATGGCTCTGCGTTATAAACTTCTGTGAAGCACTTGGGGGTTCAAAGTCCTCACCACACATCTAGATTAGTTCCTTTGGGGGTCTAGTTTCCAAAATGGGGTCATTTGTGGGGGATCTCCAATGTTTAGGCATACAGGGGCTCTCCAAACGTGACATGGTGTCCGCTAATGATTGGAGCTAATTTTCCATTTAAAAAGCCAAATGGCATGCCTTCCCTTCCGAGCCCTGCCGTGCGCCCAAACAGTGGTTTACCCCCACATATGGGGTATCAGCGTACTCAGGAGAAACTGGACAAGAACATTTGGGGTCCAATTTCTCCTATTACCCTTGGCAAAATAGGAAATTCCAGGCTAAAAAATCATTTTTGAGGAAAGAAAAATTATTTTTTATTTTCATGGCTCTGCGTTATACACTTCTGTGAAGCACCTGGGGGTTTAAAGTGCTCAATATGCATCTAGATAAGTTCCTTGGGGAGTCTAGTTTCCAAAATGGGGTCACTTGTGGGGGAGCTCCAATGTTTAGGCACACAGGGGCTCTCCAAACGCGACATGGTGTCCGCTAACAATTGGAGCTAATTTTCCATTCAAAAAGTCAAATGGCGCGCCTTCCCTTCCGAGCCCTGCCGTGTGCCCAAACAGTGGTTTACCCCCACATATGAGGTATCGGCGTACTCGGGAGAAATTGCCCAACAAATTTTATGATCCATTTTATCCTATTGCCCATGTGAAAATGAAAAAATTGAGGCGAAAAGAATTTTTTTGTGAAAAAAAAGTACTTTTTCATTTTTACAGATCAATTTGTGAAGCACCTGAGGGTTTAAAGTGCTCACTAGGCATCTAGATAAGTTCCTTGGGGGGTCTAGTTTCCAAAATGGGGTCACTTGTGGGGGAGCTCCAATGTTTAGGCACACAGGGGCTCTACAAACGCGACATGGTGTCCGCTAACGATGGAGATAATTTTTCATTCAAAAAGTCAAATGGCGCTCCTTCCCTTCCAAGCCTTACCATGTGCCCAAACAGTGGTTTACCCCCACATGTGAGGTATTGGTGTACTCAGGAGAAATTGCCCAACACATTTTAGGATCCATTTTATCCTGTTGCCTATGTGAAAATGAAAAAATTGAGGCTAAAATAATTTTTTTGCGAAAAAAAAGTACTTTTTCATTTTTACGGATCAATTTGTGAAGCACCTGGGGGTTCAAAGTGCTCACTATGCATCTAGATAAGTTCCTTGGGGCGTCTAGTTTCCAAAATGGGGTCACTTGTGGGGGAGCTCCAATTTTTAGGCACACGGGGGCTCTCCAAACGTGACATGGTGTCCGCTAAAGAGTGGAGCCAATTTTTCATTCAAAAAGTCAAATGGCGCTCCTTCCCTTCCAAGCCATGCCGTGTGCCCAAACAGTGGTTTACCCCCACATATGAGGTATCAGCGTACTCAGGACAAATTGGACAACAACTTTCGTGGTTCACTTTCTCCTTTTACCATTGGGAAAATAAAAAAATTGTTGCTAAAAGATAATTTTTGTGACTAAAAAGTTAAATGTTCATTTTTTCCTTCCATGTTGCTTCTGCTGCTGTGAAGTACCTGAAGGGTTAATAAACTTCTTGAATGTGGTTTTGAGTACCTTGAGGGGTGCATTTTTTAGAATGGTGTCACTTTTGGGTATTTTCAGCCATATAGACCCCTCAAACTGACTTCAAATGTGAGGTGGTCCCTAAAAAAAATGGTTTTGTAAATTTCGTTGTAAAAATGAGAAATCGCTGGTCAAATTTTAACCCTTATAACTTCCTAGCAAAAAAAAATTTTGTTTCCAAAATTGTGCTGATGTAAAGTATACATGTGGGAAATGTTATTTATTAACTATTTTGTGTCACATAACTCTCTGGTTTAACAGAATAAAAATTCAAAATGTGAAAATTGCGAAATTTTCAAAATTTTCGCCAAATTTCCGTTTTTTTTAACACAAATAAACGCAGAATTTATTGACCTAAATTTACCACTAACATGAAGCCCAATATGTCATGAAAAAACAATCTCAGAACCGCTAGGATCCGTTGAAGCGTTCCTGAGTTATTACCTCATAAAGGGACACTGGTCAGAATTGCAAAAAACGGCAAGGTCTTTAAGGTCAAAATAGGCTGGGTCATGAAGGGGTTAAAGAGCACATATACCAGGAAATAAGGTTTTTTCCTTACTTGACAATTTTATTATGACTACCGTTTTATGTCGAGATAGATCTCAGAAGGCAGCACACGTGTTTTCTCATGACACAATTGATTCTAACACCATGCCGGACCTGAAGGACGGTGTGAATATTTTAGAAAAATTACTTTCACAAGAGACTAAAGTTTGGTGGGACCAAACTACTTTAAATAACTATTTGGCTAAGGATATGGTTCCTCGTGGTTTGCGTATTAAAAAATTACCTACCACCATCTATTCATCTGATTTCATGGAAGAGTTGAATAATATCCAGAGTAGGGTTGAGCGAAACGGATAGGTCATTTTCATAAATTGGTGACTTTTAGGCAAAGTCGGGTTTCATGAAACCCGAACCGATCCTACAGTGGGATCGGCCATGCGGTACACGATCAGAGCGCCAAATTCGCATTTCATATGACGCTGTCACCGCCGTTTTTCATCCAATGAAGGAGGACGCAGAGTGTGGGCAGCGTGATGACATAGGTCTCGGTCCCCACCATCTTTGAGAAGGGCATGGCAGTGATTGGCTTGCTGTCTGTGGCGTCACAGGGGGTATAAAGGGGCGTGCACGCCGACCGCCATCTTACTTCTGCCGATCTGAGCATAGGGAGAGATAGCTGCAGTTAGTCAGAAGCAGGGACAGAGTTAGGGAGGAAATATAAACCCCCAAACCGCTTGTGCTGGAGCGATTTTCACTGTCCCACACCACCTTTTTGTGCAGGGACAGTGGAGGTCGTATTTTAGTGCAGCAGCTGTATAGCTGTGTGCACGGTGCTGTGCAAACCAACTGGTTTTTTTAAAGCAAAATTCCTGTTGCTCCTTTCTGCACAGTTACCTATCTTGTTTATTTGTCCACATTTTTGTGTTAAGCAGTCCTTTTTATTGCTGCCATACTTGTCCTGAGCTCATTGTAGGGAGCTTGTTATTTTATTTTATTTTTTTAAATAATAATTCCAGCCACTTTCTGGTACGTTCATAGTGTTGTGTTATACCACTGGGCCAGAATTGTGGTTCTGTGTCTCCCCCCCAAAAAAAGGGAGATTAAAATTCGCACACAGTGTATATTCTGCTGTACTGCTAGTGTGTCGTATATATCAGGCAGCCACTTTCTGCCACCTTCATAGTTTACTGTTATACCACTGGGCCAGAGTTGTGCTTCTGTGTCTCCCCCCCCAAAAAAGAAGATTAAAATTCGCACACAGTGTATATTCTGCTGTACTGCTAGTGTGTCGTATATATCAGGTAGCCACTTTCTGCCACGTTCATAGTTTACTGTTATACCACTGGGCCAGAGTTGTGCTTCTGTGTCTCCCCCCCAAAAAAAGGGAGATTAAAATTCGCACACAGTGTATATTCTGCTGTACTGCTAGTGTGTCGTATATATCAGGCAGCCACTTTCTGCCACGTTCATAGTTTACTGTTATACCACTGGGCCAGAGTTGTGCTTCTCTGTCTCCCCCAAAAAAAGGGAGATTAAAATTCGCACACAGTGTATATTCTGCTGTACTGCTAGTGTGTCGTATATATCAGGCAGCCACTTTCTGGCACGTTCATAGTTTACTGTTATACCACTGGGCCAGAGTTGTGCTTCTCTGTCTCCCCCCCAAAAAAAGGGAGATTAAAATTCGCACACAGTGTATATTCTGCTGTACTGCTAGTGTGTCGTATATATTAGGCAGCCACTTTCTGCCACGTTCATAGTTTACTGTTATACCACTGGGCCAGAGTTGTGGTTCTGTGTCTCCCCCCCAAAAAAAGGGAGATTAAAATTCGCACACAGTGTATATTCTGCTGTACTGCTAGTGTGTCGTATATATCAGGCAGCCACTTTCTGCCACGTTCATAGTTTACTGTTATACCACTGGGCCAGAGTTGTGGTTCTGTGTCTCCCCCCCAAAAAAAGGGAGATTAAAATTCACACACAGTGTATATTCTGCTGTACTGCTAGTGTGTCATATATATCAGGCAGCTACTTTCTGCCACGTTCATAGTTTACTGTTATACCACTGGGCCAGAGTTGTGGTTCTGTGTCTCCCCCCCAAAAAAGGGAGATTAAAATTTGCACACAGTGTATATTCTGCTGTACTGCTAGTGTGTCGTATATATCAGGCAGCCACTTTCTGGCACGTTCATAGTTTACTGTTATACCACTGGGCCAGAGTTGTGCTTCTGTGTCTACCCCCCAAAAAAAAGGGAGATTAAAATTTGCACACAGTGTATATTCTGCTGTACTGCTAGTGTGTCGTATATATCAGGCAGCCACTTTCTGCCACCTTCATAGTTTACTGTTATACCACTGGGCCAGAGTTGTGCTTCTGTGTCTCCCCCCCAAAAAAAGGGAGATTAAAATTCGCACACAGTGTATATTCTGCTGTACTGCTAGTGTGTCGTATATATCAGGCAGCCACTTTCTGCCACCTTCATAGTTTACTGTTATACCACTGGGCCAGAGTTGTGCTTCTGTGTCTCCCCCCCAAAAAAAGGGAGATTAAAATTCGCACACAGTGTATATTCTGCTGTACTGCTAGTGTGTCGTATATATCAGGCAGCCACTTTCTGCCACGTTCATAGTTTACTGTTATACCACTGGGCCAGAGTTGTGCTTCTCTGTCTCCCCCCCAAAAAAAGGGAGATTAAAATTTGCACACAGTGTATATTCTGCTGTACTGCTAGTGTGTCGTATATATCAGGCAGCCACTTTCTGGCACGTTCATAGTTTACTGTTATACCACTGGGCCAGAGTTGTGCTTCTGTGTCTACCCCCCAAAAAAAAGGGAGATTAAAATTTGCACACAGTGTATATTCTGCTGTACTGCTAGTGTGTCGTATATATCAGGCAGCCACTTTCTGCCACCTTCATAGTTTACTGTTATACCACTGGGCCAGAGTTGTGCTTCTGTGTCTCCCCCCCAAAAAAAGGGAGATTAAAATTCGCACACAGTGTATATTCTGCTGTACTGCTAGTGTGTCGTATATATCAGGCAGCCACTTTCTGCCACGTTCATAGTTTACTGTTATACCACTGGGCCAGAGTTGTGCTTCTCTGTCTCCCCCCCAAAAAAAGTGAGATTAAAATTCGCACACAGTGTATATTCTGCTGTACTGCTAGTGTGTCGTATATATTAGGCAGCCACTTTCTGCCACGTTCATAGTTTACTGTTATACCACTTGGCCAGAGTTGTGGTTCTGTGTCTCCCCCCCAAAAAAAGGGAGATTAAAATTCGCACACAGTGTATATTCTGCTGTACTGCTAGTGTGTCATATATATCAGGCAGCCACTTTCTGCCACGTTCATAGTTTACTGTTATACCACTGGGCCAGAGTTGTGGTTCTGTGTCTCCCCCCCAAAAAAGGGAGATTAAAATTCGCACACAGTGTATATTCTGCTGTACTGCTAGTGTGTCGTAAATATCAGGCAGCCACTTTCTGGCACGTTCATAATTTACTGTTATACCACTGGGCCAGAGTTGTGGTTCTGTGTCTCCCCCCCCAAAAAAAGGGAGATTAAAATTCGCACACAGTGTATATTCTGCTGTACTGCTAGTGTGTCGTAAATATCAGGCAGCCACTTTCTGCCACGTTCATAATTTACTGTTATACCACTGGGCCAGAGTTGTGGTTCTGTGTCTCCCCCCCAAAAAAAAGGGAGATTAAAATTCGCACACAGTGTATATTCTGCTGTACTGCTAGTGTGTCGTATATATCAGGCAGCCACTTTCTGCCACGTTCATAGTTTACTGTTATACCACTGGGCCAGAGTTGTGGTTCTGTGTCTCCCCCCAAAAAATTAGGAAGTCTGGTGGAAGAGGCCGTGGGCGGGGGTTGTCAGCTGGTACTGATGGTGGTGCTGCATCTGGTGGTAGTGGCAAAAGCACAGTAGCACCTAAGGCTGGAGGTGTTGAGCCTACGTCATCGTCTCGCTACACAAGGCCTCGAAGGCTCCCTTACCTGGGAGTAGGAAAACAGCTTTTAAAGCCAGAGCAGCAGGAAAAAGTTTTGGCTTTCCTTGCTGACTCAGCCTCTAGCTCTTTGGCCTCCTCTTCCCAAAGTTCAAAATGTCACAGCAGCCAGTCATCAGTGGATGCTCCCAGTCAGGAACAAGACATTTCCTTGTGTCCTTCTCCCAAACCAAAAGTGAAGGATGCGTCAGGCGACACAACAGGTTACTTCATGGAGCTCTTTACACATACCGTGCCTGGGTTAGAAAGGGAAATTGTACCCTGCCCATTACAAGAAGAATCGGACATGGAGTGCACTGATGCACAGCCACAGCTAGATTATGATGCTGTTCCATCGAGTCAGATCACTACATTGCCCTCGCAGTTTGCTGAGTCAGAATCTGACCCTGATGAGACTATGGTGCCCTGTCCCGAACGCTATAGCACCTTACACGGTGACACTGAGGAAGGTGCACATGACATTGAGGAGGAGGAGGTGATAGATGACCCAGTTGTTGACCCAGATTGGCAGCCATTGGGGAAGAGGGTGGCGCTGCCACTAGCTCAGAAGCGGAGGAGGGTTATCCACAGCACCACCAATCTACATCGCAACAGCTGTCATCTGGCAGGCGCGTATCAGGCAAAAAACGTTTGACAAAACCAGTTTTAGGACAGCATGGCCATCCTGTGAAAGTTGCACAGCGTGCAATGCCTGAAAAGGTATTCCATAGTAGGAAGAGTTTAGTGTGGCATTTTTTTGACCAAGATCCCAAAGATCAGTCAAAAGTGATCTGTAAAAAATGCTCAAAGACCTTTAGCAGAGGGAAGATTCTTAACAATTTAAATACAACGTGCATGCGTAGACATTTAAACAGCATGCACTTGCAAGCCTGGACTAACTACCTAACGTCCCGTACCGTTGGTGCACCAGGTCTGAATGAAGGTAGTCAGCACTGCAACATTGCTTCCCTCACTGTAAGCCCACCGGTTAGGACACCCGCAGCAAATGTGGAGGGATCGTCGCTAGGCCAAAGCAGTCAGGGAGTCAGAAGGTTATTGGCAGGAAGCACTGTATGTAGGCCAACATCACCAACTCACTCTCAATCTGCCATGTCCACAACCACCACCACCGCTAGTTCCACCATAGGCAGCTCTCCAGTCCAGCTCACCCTAGAAGAGACTCTTGTTAGGAAACGAAAGTACTCATCCTGTCATCCGCGTACAAAGGGTTTGAACGCCCACATTGCCAGACTTATCTCGTTAGAGATGATGCCCTACCGGTTGGTTGAAAGCGAAGCTTTCAAAGCCCTGATGGCCTACGCAGTACCACGCTATGACCTACCCAGTCGCCACTTCTTTGCGAGAAAAGCCATCCAAGCCCTCCATCAGCATGTCAAAGACCGCATTGTCCATGCACTGAGGCAGTCTGTCATTGGGAAGGTGCACCTCACAACAGATGCATGGACCAGTAGGCATGGCCAGGGACGTTACGTGTCCATCACGGCGCACTGGGTTAATGTCGTGGATGCAGGGTCCACAGGGGACAGCAATAGTGGGACAGTTCTGCCTAGCCCACGATCTAGGAAACAGTTGGCTGTAGACGTTCGCCACCCCACCTTCTCCTCCTCCTCCAGAAGCGAAAGCTCATCCACACAGCGCTGTCGCACGACCACTCCATCCGCAGCTGCCAGTGTTGCACACGAGGTGTCCCATTACGGAACAGCTAGTGGGAAGCGTCAGCAGGCCGTGTTTGAAATGAAGTGTTTGTGCGACAACAGACACACCGCGGAAGTTCTGGCTGAGTTCTTGCAGCAAGAAACTCAGTCATGGCTGGGCAGTGTACATCTTGAGGCAGGCAAGGTAGTCAGTGATAATGGAAGGAATTTTAAGGCTGCCATAGCCCTTTCACAACTCAAACACATACCTTGCCTGGCTCACACTTTGAACCTGGTGGTGCAGTGCTTTCTTAAAAATTATCCAGAGTTACCAGCCCTGCTCCTGAAGGTGTGAAGACTTTGCTCGCACATCCGCCGGTCGCCCCTACACTCCAGCCGTATGTTAAACCATCAGTGATCGCTCAATCTTCCACAGCACCACCTAATTATCGACGTTGCAACAAGGTGGAACTCCACATTGCACATGGTTCAGTAGCTGTGTGAACAGAGGAGTGCTGTCATGTATTTGTGGGAGGATACGGGCAGGCAGTTGGATGGCAGACATGGAGTTGTCTGGTGTGCAGTGGTCCAAGCTACAAGACCTCTGTCAAGTCCTTTAGTGTTTCGAGGAATGCACATGGCTGGCAAGTGCAGACGACGCCATCATAAGCATGAGCATCCCACTTATGCGTCTGCTGATGCAAAGTTTGACGCACATCAAGGAGCTGGCGTCTGCAGCCGAGGAGGAGGGAATCCTTGATGACAGTCAGCCATTGTCTGGTCAGTGAACTGTCCAGGACGAGGTGGCGGTCGAAGAGGATGAGGAGGAGGATGATGGGGATGACTATGTATGGGAGGAGGATGCTTCTCAGGGGCCACTTGAAACTGGTGGCGTTGCAAGGTCAGGTACAGGTTTCTTGCGGGACACTTGTGATGTGGATTTCCAAGAAAGTGCTCCTCAACCCAGCAGGACCAGTGAATTGACACCAGGAACATTGGCCCACATGGCTGAGTATGCCTTGCGTATTCTAAAAAGGGACCCCCGCATTGTCAAAATGATGACCGATGACGATTACTGGTTGGCCTGCCTCCTGGATCCACACTATAAAGGGAAAATGCAAAACATCATGCCACATGAGAACCTTGAGCAAATATTGTCTACCAAACAAGCAACTCTTGTAGACCGTTTGGTTCAGGCATTCCCAGCACATAGAGGTTGTGATGGTCCTCACACTTGCCGTAGGGGGCAACATGGCAGAGGTGCTAGAGGTGCAGAAATCCAAAGTGGCGTTGGACAGAGGGGTTTTCTGACAAGGTTGTGGAGTGATTTTTCAATGACCGCTGACACAACAGGGACTGCTGCATCTATTCAAAGTGACAAGAGACAGCATTTGTCCAGTATGGTTACAAACTATTTTTCATCCCTTATTGATGTTCTCCCTCACAGGTCATTCCCCTTTGATTACTGGGCATCTAAACTAGACACCTGGCCCGAATTGGCAGAATATGCATTGCAGGAGCTCGCTTGCCCTGCTGCCAGTGTGCTTTCAGAAAGAGTCTTCAGTGCTGCTGGTTCAATACTGACCAAAAAAAGGACACATCTGGCTACCCAAAATGTAGATGATCTAACCTTCATTAAAATGAACCAATCATGGATTGCCAATTCTTTTGCCCCACCTTCCCCTGACACGTAGCTTGGGTGATAAATGACTCGCTTTTGCCCTCCTCTTACTGACTTTGCCAATTCCTCCATTTGCAGCTGCTGAATGTCCACCATAGGCCATTTTTATACCTCCCTAAATGGGCTGACTCCCCCCACAGGACCGTGGTCACCACTTGGCGCAAGCACCCGTGCAAGTGCCGTTTTCCTGGACAGGTGGGTGCGCCCACTCTACCTCTACTAAACAAAGCTGAGTTTCAATCTACAGGCTTTCGGCCTCTATCAACCATATGAAACTGCATTTAGCCTGGTTCTTGGTTTGGGCCTAGTGACGTCTGCTGCTGCCTCTTGGTTTCCTCAAAGAAGCAAAGCTGAGTTTCAATCTACAGGCTTTTGGCCTCTATCAACAATATGAAACTGCATTTGGCCTGGTTCTTGGTTTGGGCCTAGTGACGTCTGCTGCTGCCTCTTGGTTTCCTCAAAGAAACAAAGCTGAGTATGAATCTACAGGTTTTCGGCCTCTATCAACAATATGAAACTGCATTTGGCCTGGTTCTTGGTTTGGGCCTAGTGACGTCTGCTGCTGCCTCTTGGTTTCCTCAAAGAAACAAAGCTGAGTTTGAATCTACAGGCTTTCGGCGTCTATCAACAATATGAAACTGCATTTGGCCTGGTTCTTGGTTTGGGCCTAGTAACGTCTGCTGCTGCCTCTTGGTTTCATCAAAGAAACAAAGCTGAGTTTGAATCTACAGGCTTTTGGCCACTATCAACAATATGAAACTGCATTTGGCCTGGTTCTTGGTTTGGGCCTAGTGACGTCTGCTGCTGCCTCTTGGTTTCCTCAAAGAAACAAAGCTGAGTTTCAATCTACAGGCTTTCGGCCTGTATTTAGAATTTGAAACTGTATTTGCCCTACTTGTTTGGTTGGGCCCTACTAACAGTGTCTGCTGCTGCTTGTTGTTGTCCTCCACTGAACAAAGCAATGCTGCCTGTTTACTCCTGTTACCAATTTTTTTCTGCTTTTAGCCTCCTTTTTTATTTTGGGCCTATATCTGTGTTTCCTCCTCATCCTGCCTATTACCCAGCCACTGCTTGATGGGTCTGCTGGTACATTGACCCAGACCACTACATTCCCCTTGCACTCTACACAGCCAGAATCTGACCCTGCTGAAAGTCAGGTCCCCCTTCCCGCATACTATACCACCTTACACGGGGACAAAGAGGAAGGTGCATATGAAAGTGCAGGTTCCTTCATCAGGTGGGGGGGCATACTCGTTGGCGACGTCACTGTCACAGGGCCCGTCATAGTACACAAAAGTGTCACTGCCGGTGGGAGGCGCCCCCGCCGTCAAACACAACGCCGTACTTTGAGGGGCCCTGTGTCAGTGCCAATGCGAATGAGTAGACCCCCCTGCTTGCTCTGGATCACAGCACTTGCAAAGTTGAAATACTTACCTCTCCCTGCTCCACCGCCGTGACATATTCCACATTTCCTGGGCCCAAAAAAAAAATTGAGCCAGCCATCCCTGAAAAAGTAAAAGTCGCTCAACCCTAATCCTGAGCAATTGCTCGTTGAACTTAATGAAGCTCATTGTTAAATATGAGGACACCGGACTCAAGGAAATACAAAAACAAATGGATGATGTGAACTCGTCCTTGATACAATTTAAAACATTGTCACATTTTGAGTCCCTCATTAATAAAATGCATGAGAATGTTTCAGCATTAGAAGAAGACATCATGGAAAGAAAGAAGAGGAAGTTTACTAGAGATCTGAACAATTATGCCACTAATAAAGTGTATGAATGGGGGCAATGGGAGAATTTAAAGGGACACTGTCAATATTGGATTGAAGTTCATTCTCTGTCCTCCATAGTACACGCCTGCGCAAGGGAATCTTACCTTGTGCAGGCATGTACTATGGAGGACAGAGAATGAACTTCAATCCTATATTGCAGCCAGCATGCAGCCAGCGGGTAAGGAAAGGGTGAATCAAAAACCCCGCCTCCATGGCTGAAGATTGTTCCCTCCAAATTCAGGTGACAGTGTCCCTTTAAATAGAACTCCCAAGTCTATTTTAAAACGCAATCAAACTCACCGCAGGCACACAGCAGTGAAATCGCATGTGAACTTTACCTCGTCTGATCCAGACTCCTCGGATAACAACGAGAGCGTATCAGATGTATCTTTAAATGACACAACAAACACGGGAAGAAAAAAGTTTTTCCGTCATTCAAAAAACGCCAGAGACGCGGTGGCAGGAAACACCGTGGAAAATCAAGGAATTGTCACCCGCAACAAAAAGCGTCTTTTCAAATAAATACAAATGAAAATGTTTTAAATCTATCGTCCCAGACTTTAACTCATGATCAACTTGCAGTATTATCCTTAGGACTGAATTTTGTTCCGAGTCAGAAGTTCGACTTATTTACTACTCTTCTTGATATAAATAAATTTATTCGTAATTTAACTATTAAAACATTTTTTGAACAATTCAGAAGATTTGGATAATCAAGATCAGGAATATGAAGACATCGCACATAGTAATGAAGTTCGAGGCATGGACTTTCAAGACCAAGTTTCACTTGTTACATTACAGTCATTAAGTAATGAAAATCTGTCTGATAGAGTAACAGTAGATCAATCCCATAATTTCACTACAAAAAACCCATATTTCTATCCTATTCAGTCCAGATCTGACTGCATGGATAGATTTCAGGAGGTGTTAGAGCGAGAATTGAAAATTTTGGATAATGATATAAGATCTGGCAGTGTCAAGTCCAGCAACAATTTCTCGCGCAAACAGTGGGATGCCTTACAACAATTACAAAATAATAAGGACATAACAATAAAAATGTCCGATAAGGGAGGAATGGTTGTGGTACTTGACACGGCAGATTATCATTCCAAAATTATCGAACTTTTGTCGGATTTGACGACATATGCTGAACTTAAAGCTAATCCATCTAACGATTTCAAAAATAAGGCGGATAAAATAATAGAGGAAGGGTATAGACTTGGTGTCTTGACAAAAAAACAGTCTGACTATCTGGTGGTAAAGGATCCTGTTTGTCCTATTTTGCACGGACTACCAAAAGTGCACAAGAAGGAAACTATTCCCCCGTTGAGACCAATAGTCTCCGGGATAGGTTCAGCCAATGAACATCTCTGTGAGTGGGTCGATTCGCTTTTACAGCCTCTTGTAGGTAGAATTCCAGGCTACATTAAAGATTCAAAAGAGGTTTTGGGAGTGTTTGCAGACAAGAAATGGTCAGCTGAATTTACATGGCTCCGTTGCGATGTGGTCTCGTTATATACATGTATCCCTCATAAAAAACTAGAGAACATGGAGTACAGGGAACACCAACAGATTGAAAAAATAAAACAATCATTTTATTGATACATTTAAAACGTACAAAAACAGCCCAATCAAAGGGCAAAATACAATAAAGAGGAAAAATATAGGGAACCTACTAGCACAGCAGACTCTATGGACCAATAATACAATATGTGTACGGGCACGTACAGCTAATCCTGAACCGAGTGAGGGGGGAGGAGAAATAGAATCTAAGTGGGTCTAACATCCAGGCTCTGCGCATAAACATCTACGGATGTTACCATCATTGCAAGATCCCCAAACTCCCCACACATACAGTATCAATAGGATGCCATCACTCACCCATAGTTACAAGTGTCCTAGGTCCTCCTGCTGACCCCTTGACGCGCGTTTTGCGTGAGTGCTTCTTCAAGAAGGGGAGTAGCGTGTGTTGTGTCCGCTGGGTTTAAATAGAACTACCATAAATTGCCAACAGGTGCGGCGCACGCGCCCCGAGGAGCGCAAACCGGAAGTGCCCATCTCATGCTGTAGCCGTCAGTACGATGTGCGCCTGCGGCAAAATCTTGCCGGGTGACGTCAAAGGGCAAGCGCACATCGCATCAGGAGATAACCACAGGGATGAATTGGTAATGCGCTGATCGAACTGCGCATGCGCACTATGGCATCCATGATTATGAAGACCCAGGCAGCGGCCATGTTTGTAAAGTGTAATGAAGTGAAGAGTGATAACTGACATGGGCGTGAGGAAAAGGGGAGTGATGATGTCGGAGCGAATACGCCCACCAGAAAGGGGTGTGCGCAACCAACTTACGTTGTCAAGCAAAAGTACACAGATCTAATTAAACCTCCCCGCACAGCGGCTAAATGAATAGGTAATGCGCTGATCAAACTGCGCATGCGCACCGTGGCGTCCATAATTTTGTGCGGAGGAGGCGTGCAACAAGGAATTAACCGCAGTATCCGGTATGCGGTTAATTCCTTGTTGCACGCCTCCTCCGCACATAGTTATTCTACCATTAAGGCCATCCCAGTTGGTCAATTCCTGAGGAATAGGCGGGTGTGTTCCATGGAGACACGCTTTGAACAGCAATCAGCCATATTGAGTGACCGGTTCAAAGATAGGGGATACAGCGGTCGCTGTATCAAGAGAGGGTATAGACGAGCGAGACATATGAACAGAGAAGATCTTTTGGTGCCGAGAGTGATGCCCCAAGAAACTCCGAATAAGATCAGATTTATTTCCACTTCAAATTGCCGCTGGGAACAGATTCGCGGTATCTTATCTAAACATTGGTCGGTTTTGTGTACTGACAGCGCCCTTGCGGTACATCTATCGTCTGGTCCCCAGATGACACAGCGTAGGGGGAAAAATTTAAGAGATTACCTTGTCAAAAGCCACCACGTTACTAAACAACCGACACTGTGCGGTTCTAGTATCAGGAGAGTTGGCTGTTTTCCATGTGGATCCTGTGTAGCCTGCCCTAATGTCCTGCGCTGTGGCACGTTTAAATCTTCCGATGGGAGCAGGGAGTACAAAATTCGTGATTACATATCATGTAGTACTACTCATGTAATTTATTATGCCACCTGCCCCTGCTCCCTTATTTACATCGGCCTGACTTCAAGGGAGCTGAAAGTCAGGACACGAGAGCACGTGCGGGACATTAGGGCAGCTCGAGATATTGTAGACGCCGAGGCTTTGGCGTCTCTCAAGACACTTCCTAAACATTTCAGATCCTTTCATGGATCTGATCCTAGCGGCCTCAAGGTGCAGGGCATTGACCGAATTCACGGCGGTATTAGGGGCGGAAATTTAAGTCAAATTTTAGCACAACATGAGTGCTGGTGGATTGCCACCTTGGACACCATGGCCCCGAAGGGACTCAACGAGAAGTTATCCTTAGCCTCCTTCTTGTGATTGATACCACTTCCTCTTCTGACTTATTTGAGTATCTGTATCCACCTTTGTCTATGCTTGCTGTGTAGCAGATACCTTGCTCTATATACAGTGGGGCAAAAAAGTATTTAGTCAGTCAGCAATAGTGCAAGTTCCACCACTTAAAAAGATGAGAGGCGTCTGTAATTTACATCATAGGTAGACCTCAACTATGGGAGACAAACTGAGAAAAAAAAATCCAGAAAATCACATTGTCTGGTTTTTTTAACAATTTATTTGCATATTATGGTGGAAAATAAGTATTTGGTCAGAAACAAACAATCAAGATTTCTGGCTCTCACAGACCTGTAACTTCTTCTTTAAGAGTCTCCTCTTTCCTCCACTCATTACCTGTAGTAATGGCACCTGTTTAAACTTGTTATCAGTATAAAAAGACACCTGTGCACACCCTCAAACAGTCTGACTCCAAACTCCACTATGGTGAAGACCAAAGAGCTGTCAAAGGACACCAGAAACAAAATTGAAGCCCTGCACCAGGCTGGGAAGACTGAATCTGCAATAGCCAACCAGCTTGGAGTGAAGAAATCAACAGTGGGAGCAATAATTAGAAAATGGAAGACATACAAGACCACTGATAATCTCCCTCGATCTGGGGCTCCACGCAAAATCCCACCCCGTGGGGTCAGAATGATCACAAGAACGGTGAGCAAAAATCCCAGAACCACGCGGTGGGACCTAGTGAATGAACTGCAGAGAGCTGGGACCAATGTAACAAGGCCTACCATAAGTAACACACTACGACACCATGGACTCAGATCCTGCAGTGCCAGACGTGTCCCACTGCTTAAGCCAGTACATGTCCGGGCCCGTCTGAAGTTTGCTAGAGAGCATTTGGATGATCCAGAGGAGTTTTGGGAGAATATCCTATGGTCTGATGAAACCAAACTGGAACTGTTTGGTAGAAACACAACTTGTCGTGTTTGGAGGAAAAAGAATACTGAGTTGCATCCATCAAACACCATACCTACTGTAAAGCATGGTGGTGGAAACATCATGCTTTGGGGCTGTTTCTCTGCAAAGGGGCCAGGACGACTGATCCGGGTACATGAAAGAATGAATGGGACCATGTATCGTGAGATTTTGAGTGCAAACCTCCTTCCATCAGCAAGGGCATTGAAGATGAAACGTAGCTGGGTCTTTCAACATGACAATGATCCAAAGCACACCGCCAGGGCAACGAAGGAGTGGCTTCGTAAGAAGCATTTCAAGGTCCTGGAGTGGCCTAGCCAGTCTCCAGATCTCAACCCTATAGAAAACCTTTGGAGGGAGTTGAAAGTCCGTGTTGCCAAGCGAAAAGCCACAAACATCACTGCTCTAGAGGAGATCTGCATGGAGGAATGGGCCAACATACCAACAACAGTGTGTGGCAACCTTGTGAAGACTTACAGAAAACGTTTGACCTCTGTCATTGCCAACAAAGGATATATTACAAAGTATTGAGATTAAATTTTGTTTCTGACCAAATACTTATTTTCCACCATAATATGCAAATAAAATGTTAAAAAAACAGACAATGTGATTTTCTGGATTTTTTTTTCTCAGTTTGTCTCCCATAGTTGAGGTCTACCTGTGATGTAAATTACAGACGCCTCTCATCTTTTTAAGTGGTGGAACTTGCACTATTGCTGACTGACTAAATACTTTTTTGCCCCACTGTATATATATCTCTTTCAGATGTTTTTTCCACCCTATTTTTTAATCAGCGTTTTATTAATGTTGTGTCATGTTCTGTTTTCAGTTTTTAGTGTTCACTTACCTTCTTGCCTCAGGTGCTATGCGCACGCTCCCCAATGAATCTGTGCCGCTCAGGATTCATGTAGACGGTGATGTTGTACTCGTGTCCGATTTTAGCGGGGACTTGTTGTGCATCTCGGAAGATGATCTACGCCGTGTGTCGCATCAGGATCACTCCAGGCTATTTGCATATTGTGATTATATGGACAAGGCATTTGTTATTATCTTTATATGCATTATGTTACGCACTATGTCACTTTATCAATGCAAATTGTTATTATGTGGGATATGTTTATTATTATGTCCATGTCCAGTATATGGACCTATACTATGGACCTAGTACTAGGTTTATTATCTCTTCTCACTTCTGGATAGGGTTTCAGTCAATACTGACTCTTATTTGTACAATGATTATTCATTAATGTTCTTAACTGATTGTCACTTAACATACCTTGTAGAACGTCCGCTGTGCAGGGAGTCTCAAATTAGATCTGTGGACTTTTGCATCACAGTGTTCTTTGGCAGCGCACGCCCCTTTTTTGTGCGCGTGTTCGCTCTGACATCACTATCACTATAATAATAATAATAATTTTTATTTATATAGCGCCAACATATTCCGCAGCGCTTTACAAATTATAGAGGGGACTTGTACAGACAATAGACATTACAGCATAACAGAAATACAGTTCAAAACAGATACCAGGAGGAATGAGGGCCCTGCTCGCAAGCTTACAAACTATGAGGAAAAGGGGAGACACGAGAGGTGGATGGTAACAATTGCTTTAGTTATTCGGACCGGCCATAGTGTAAGGCTCGGGTGTTCATGTAAAGCTGCATGAACCAGTTAACTGCCTAAGTATGTAGCAGTACAGACACAGAGGGCTATTAACTGCATAAAGTGAATGAGAACATGATGCGAGGAACCTGATTGCCTATTTAAAAAAAAATAAATAAAAACAATAGGCCACACAGGGATCGTTAGGTTAATACATTGAGGCGGTAGGCCAGTCTGAACAAATGAGTTTTTAGGGTACGCTTAAAACTGTGGGGATTGGGGATTAATCGTATTAACCTAGGTAGTGCATTCCAAAGAATCGGCGCAGCACGTGTAAAGTCTTGGAGACGGGAGTGGGAGGTTCTGATTATTGAGGATGCTAGCCTGAGGTCATTAGCGGAGCGGAGGGCACGGGTAGGGTGGTAGACTGAGACCAGAGAGGAGATGTAGGGTGGTGCAGAGCCATGGAGTGCTTTGTGGATGAGGGTAGTAGTTTTGTACTGGATTCTGGAGTGGATGGGTAGCCAGTGTAATGACTGGCACAGGGTAGAGGCATCGGTGTAACGGTTGGTGAGGAATATGATCCTGGCAGCAGCATTCAGGACAGATTGGAGCGGGGAAAGTTTGGTAAGAGGGAGGCCGATTAGTAGAGAGTTACAATAGTCCAGACGAGAATGAATAAGTGAAACAGTAAGAGTTTTTGCAGAGTCGAAAGTAAGAAAAGGGCGAATTCTAGAAATGTTTTTGAGATGCAGGTAAGAAGAGCGAGCCAGTGATCGGATATGGGGGGTGAATGAAAGGTCAGAATCAAGGATGACCCCAAGGCAGCGGGCATGTTGCTTTGGAGTAATGGTGGAACCGCACACGGAGATGGCAATGTCAGGCAAAGGTAGGTTAGTAGAGGGAGAGAACACGAGGAGTTCAGTTTTTGACAGGTTTAGTTTCACTCTCCTACCCCTCACGCCCATGGTTGCTTATCACCTCCCATTATCTATTTGCACTTCACAAACATGGCCGCCGCCAGGGTCTCCAAAATTATGGACGCCACGGTGCGCATGCGCAGTTTGATCAGCGCATTACCTATTCATTTAGCCGCTGTGCGGCGAGGTTTAATTAGATCTGTGTACTTTTGCTTGACAACGTAAGTTGGTTGCGCACGCCCCTTTCTGGTGGGCGTATTCGCTCCGACATCATCACTCCCCTTTTCCTCACGCCCATGTCAGTTATCACTCTTCACTTCATTACACTTTACAAACATGGCCGCTGCCTGGGTCTTCATAATCATGGATGCCATAGTGCGCATGCGCAGTTCGATCAGCGCATTACCAATTCATCCCTGTGGTTATCTCCTGATGCAATGTGCGCTTGCCCTTTGATGTCACCCGGCAAGATTTTGCCGCAGGCGCACATCGTACTGACGGCTACAGCATGAGATGGGCACTTCCGGTTTGCGCTCCTCGGGGCGCGTGCGCCGCACCTGTTGGCAATTTATGGTAGTTCTATTTAAACCCAGGGGACACAACACACGCTACTCCCCTTCTTGAAGAAGCACTCACGCGAAACGCGCGTCAAGGGGTCAGCAGGAGGACCTAGGACACTTGTAACTATGGGTGAGTGATGGCATCCTATTGATACTGTATGTGTGGGGAGTTTGGGGATCTTGCAATGATGGTAGCATCCGTAGATGTTCATGCGCAGAGCCTGGATGTTAGACCCACTTAGATTCTATTTCTCCTCCCCCCTCACTCGGCTCAGGATTAGCTGTACGTGCCCTTACACATATTGTATTATTGGTCCATAGAGTCTGCTGTGCTAGTAGGTTCCCTATATTTTTCCTCTTTATTGTATTTTGCCCTTTGATTGGGCTGTTTTTGTACGTTTTAAATGTATCAATAAAATGATTGTTTTATTTTTTCAATCTGTTGGTATTCCTTGTACTCCATGTTCTCTAGTTTTTTTATATGTTTTAGGAGTAGTACACCCATGATTATTTTGGGTTCATTTATGTATTTACGGATAGAGCAGGGCTTCTGCCCCTCTCAGTCTGGATATTTTGCTATATTTGTTGTGATTTTCGTTCTAAATGTATCCCTCATAGTTTAGCCATGCAGGCTCTTCAATTTCACCTTGATAATTTCAGTAATTATTCCACAGATTTAAAACAGTATATTTTACAGGTCACTTTTTTCCTTATGACACAATTTTTTCACATTTGATTCCCGTTATTATTTACAGCGGTCCGGTGTGGCCATGGGTGCCAAATTTTCACCTTCTTTGGCTAACCTTGTTATGGCTTTCTGGGAACATAATTACATATTTTCAGTTTCTAATCCTTTTTGTTCTCAGATAGGTTGGTATGGCAGATACATCGACGATTTACTCATTGTTTGGACCGCCGATATGTCTGCCATGCCTGACTTCATTGATTATCTTAATTTAAACAATTGTAATTTGCGTTTTACACATAGATATGATCATAAACAAATTACTTTTTTGGATTTAAGTTTAACTGGTATTTCTGATCAGGTGGTAGAAACAAGGACTCACCATAAATCTCTCAGCGGCAATACTATACTACATGCTGATAGCAGCCATCCTGCACACACTATCCAATATATCCCTGTTGGGGAATTTACCAGAATTAAATGAAATTGCAGCAATAGGAGCATTTTGAAAAATGAAATTAGTGTAGCTTCTGATAAATTGAAATGCCGTAACTATCCATCCTGGATGTTGAACAGGGCACAAAAAATTGTTGACCTAAAAAAAGTGATAATTTAATTATTATTATTAGTATTATTATTATTTATTGTTATAGCGCCATTTATTCCATGGCGATTTACATGTGAGGAGGGGTATACATAATAAAAATAAGTACAATAATCTTAAACAATACAAGTCATAACTGGTACAGGAGGAATGAGGACCCTGCCCGCGAAGGCTCACAATCTACAAGGGATGGGTGAGAATACAGTAGGTGAGGGTAATTATACCTAAAACTTCAATTTCTCCTGCACCTGTTTCTACTGACAGGAATAGTAAACCATATATTTGTTTCCAGTTTAGTTCCCAGTTCAACAAAATAAAAAACATTGTCAATAAATGTTTACCTATTCTTTATGAGGATGCTAGCTTGGCTAGAATTTTAAGCGCAGGAGTTAATGTAATATCAAGAAGAGCTCTGACTATTGGTAATAGGGTTTCACCAAGTATGTTCCATTCCTGTACAAATAAAAGTAAAACCTGGCTGAATTATATGGGTTTTTATAAATGTGGTAGCAATAGATGCAAAACATGTGACCATGCATTAGTCACTAAGACATTTAAAGACTCCAGTGCTTCTAAGCATTTTAATATAAAGCAGTTTATTAACTGTAACACTGCTTCTGTGGTCTACAAGATTGACTGTATAATTTGCAACTTGTCTTATGTCGGCTGTACTTCTCGCAAGCTAAAAATACGAATCAATGAGCATTTACATGATATAGAGAAGTCAGGTGATTCTGTTCGTTCAGTGTCGGCAGCCTCCAGGCATTTTATTACTCAGCATGCTGGCAACACTGATTGCTTTCGTGCTTACGGCATAGAACGTGTTAACAAACCTCTGCGAGGGGGTGATTCCAGACGCTGTCTCTTGATGCGTGAAGCATTTTGGATTTACTACTTGAACACTCGTTTTCCTGCTGGTCTCAACAAGCGCAATGAATTAATGTATCATTATTAATGTTTTCGTCATGAGCATTTGATATTAATGTTCTTTTTAGTATGTTTATATTTTTATAAGTGTTTATATGTAACAATTTCCTTCTTTTGTATGTATCGTATTTTGCCAATAGGACCTTTCCTCGTCATGTGACTTGGGGGCTGTCGTTCATTGGCTGGTGGTGGCTATATAATGTTATCTGCATATTCATTTGTAGCTCTGACAAAGATCTGTAAAGATCGAAACGCGTTGCTCGTTTCCTGTTGTGCTATGGAGAGTTACTCAGCCTATGTTTTTATCATGGATTAATAAAGGATCGATATTTTAAATTTTGGAGCTGGAAGAAAGTTTTTTTTTTCCTCTCTCTACAAATGTTTATGCCATTTTTACCCATTTCTCAGTGTAAAAATGTAAAACTTGGAGCTTAAACTAAATTTTGGTGGTAAAAATGTATTTTTTTTCTCAGTCTAATGGTATAAAATTCTGTGACACACCTGTGGTGTCAATATGATTACTGCAACCCTAGATTAATTCACCAAGAAATTAGCCCCTGAGCTTTGCCGTGCACCCAAACAGTAGTTTTTCACCACATATGGTGTTCCTGCATACTCAAGATAAATTGGACAACACATTTTAGAGGCCATTTTATCCTGTTATCTTGTGAAAATAAAAAATTTGGAACTAAAAGAGAATTTTTGTGGGAAAAATTTGATTTTTTTTTTATATTTTCACGGCCCTAGGTTATAAACTTTTGTGAAGAACCTGGGAGTTCAAAGTGCTTATTGTTAGGTGTTGAGTTCCCGCCTTTGCACAGGGGGAATCTCAAACCATCTCTGCGGCAGTCTCCCATGCTTCTCCAGCCGCAGTAAAGTCTGCTCAGCGGAGACATCGGTCCCAGCGTCTTGCTCAGTCTCACTCTGTGCATAGGGTTACTGCTGTTTTCCTGCTTCTGCCATTGAAGCCAGTGCTGGGCAGCGGCGAGCAGACGCTTTTGAGACTAGGTCCTGCTTTTTCCCTTCTGAGCATGCCCAGGGTGAGATCTCCCGTTGGAGAACGAGGGTCACATGCTCAGATGCTAGTAACTCAAAGAACCACCTTGTGCAGCACTAACTCAACACAAGGAAAAGGTGGCTCTTTTAACCCCTTAGTGACAGAGCCAATTTGGTACTTAATGACCGAGCCAATTTTTGCAATTCTGACCACTGTCACTTTATGAGGTTATAACTCTGGAACGCTTCAACGGATCCCGCTGATTCTGAGATTGTTTTTTCGTGACATATTGTACTTCATGTTAGTGGTAACATTTCTTCGATATTATTTGCGATTATTTATGAAAAAAATGGAAATATGGCGAAAATTTTTAAAATTTTGCAATTTTCAAACTTTGTATTTTTATGCCCTTAAATCAGAGAGATATGTCACGAAAAATAGTTAATAAATAACATTTCCCACATGTCTACTTTACATCAGCACAATTTTGGAAACAAAATTTTTTTTTGTTAGGGAGTTATAAGGGTTAAAAGTTGACCAGCAATTTCTCATTTTTACAACACCATTTTTTTTTAGGGACCACATCACATTTGAAGTCTTTTTGAGGGGTCTATATGATAGAAAATAATGAAGTGTGACAACATTCTAAAATCTACACCCCTCAAGGTTCTCAAAACCACATTCAAGAAGTTTATTAACCCTTTACGTGCTTCACAGGAACTGAAACAATGTGGAAGGAAAAAATGAACATTTAACTTTTTTTTGCAAACATCTTAATTCAGAACCATTTTTTTTATTTTCACAAGTGTAAAAACAGAAATGTAACCATAAATTTTGTTATGCAATTTCTCCTGAATGCGCCAATACCCCATATGTGGGGGTAAACCACTTTTTGGGCGCACCGCAGAACTTAGAAGAGAAGGAGTGCCGTTTTACTTTTTCAATGTAGAATTGGCTGGAATTGAGATTGGACGCCATGTCGCGTTTGGAGAGCCCCTGATGTGCCTAAACAGTGGAACCCCCCCCACAAGTGACCCCATTTTGGAAATTAGACCCCTTAAGGAACTTATCTAGATGTGTGTTGAGCACTTTGAACCCCCATGTGCTTCACAGAAGTTTATAATGTAGAGCCGTGAAAAAAAATCGCATTTTTTCTACAAAAATGATCTTTTTACCCACAAATTTTTATTTTCACAAAGGTAACAGAAGAAATTAGACCACAAAAGTTGTTGAGCAATTTCTCCTGAGTACGCTGATACCCAATATGTGGGGGTAAACCACTGTTAGGGCGCACCACAGAGCTTGGAAGAGAAGGAGTGCCGTTTTACTTTTTCAATGTAGAATTGGCTGGAATTGAGATTGGACGCCATGTCGCGTTTGGAGAGCCCCTGATGTGCCTTAACAGTGGAAACCCCCCACAAGTGACACCATTTTGGAAACTAGACCCCTTAAGGAACTTATCTAGATGTGTGGTGAGCATTTTGAACCCCCATGTGCTTCCCAGAAGTTTATAACGTAGAGCCGTGAAAAAAAGATCGCATTTTTTCAACAAAAATGATCTTTTTGCCCACAAATATTTATTTTCACAAGGGTAACAGGAGAAATTAGACCACTAAAGTTGTTGGGCAATTTCTCCTGAGTACGTCGATACCCAATATGTGGGGGTAAACCACTGTTTGGGCGCACCGCAGAGCTTGGAAGAGAAAGAGTGCCATTTTACTTTTTCAATGTAGAATTGGCTGGAATTGAGATCAGATGCCATGTCGCGTTTGGAGAGCCCCTGATGTGCCTAAACAGTAGAAATCCCCCACAAGTGACCCCATTTTGGAAACTAGATCCCCCATGGAACTTATCTAGATGTGTGGTGAGAACGTTGAATGCCCAAGTGCTTCACAGAAGTTTATAATGCAGAGTTGTGAAAATAAAAAAATTTTTTTTTTCCACAAAAAATATTTTTTAGCCCCCAAGTTTTTATTTTCACAAGGGTAACAAGAGAAATTGGACCCCAAAAGTTGTTGTCCAATTTGTCCTAAGTATGCTGGTACCCCATATGTGGGGGTAAACCACTGTTTGGGCGCACGGCAGAGCTTGGAAGGAAGGAGCGCCGTTTTGGAATGCAGACTTTGATAGAATGGTCTGCGGGCATTATGTTGCGTTTGCAGAGCCCCTGATGTACCTAACCAGTAGAAACCCTCCACAAGTGACCCCATTTTGGAAACTAGACCCCCCAAGGAACTTATCTAGATGTGTGGTGAGAACTTTGAATGCCCAAGTGCTTCACAGAAGTTTAGAATGCAGAGTCGTGAAAATAAAAAATATTTTTTTTTCCACAAAAAAGATATTGTAGCCCCCAAGTTTTTATTTTCACAAGGGTAACAGGAGAAATTGGACTGCAATAGTTGTTGTCCAATTTATCCTGAGTACGCTGATGCACCATATGTGGGGGTAAACCACTGTTTGGGCGCACAGCAGAGCTCGGAAGGGAAGGAGCGCCTTTTTGGAAGGCAGACTTTGATAGAATGGTCTTTGGGCATTATGTTGCGATTGCAGAGCCCCTGATGTACCTAAACTGTAGTAACCCCCCACAAGTGACCCCATTTTGGAAACTAGACGCCCCAAGGAACTTATCTAGATGTGTGGTGAGAACTTTGAATGCCGAAGTGCTTCACAGAAGTTTAGAATGCAGAGTCGTGAAAATAAAAAATATTTTTTTTTCACAAAAAAGATATTGTAGCCCCCAAGTTTTTATTTTCACAAGGGTAACAGGAGAAATTGGACCACTAAAGTTGTTGTCCAATTTATCCTGAGTATGCTGATGCCCCATATGTGGGGGTAAACCACTGTTTGGGCGCACGGCAGAGCTCGGAAGGGAAGGAGCGCCTTTTTGGAATGCAGACTTAGATAGAATGGTCTGTGGGCGTTATGTTGCGTTTGCAGAGCCCCTGATGTACCTAAACAGTAGTAACCCCCCACAAGTGACCCCGTTTTTGAAACTAGACCCCCCAAGGAACATATATAGATGTGTGGTGAGAACTTTGAATGCCCAAGTGCTTCACAGAAGTTTATAATGCAGAGTCATAAAAAAAATATATATATATATTTTTCCACACAAAGGATTTTGTAGCCCCCAAGTTTTTATTTTCACAAGGGTAACAAGAGAAATTGGACCCCAGAAGTTGTTGTCCAATTTATCCCGAGTATGCTGATGCCCCATATGTGGGGGTAACCCACTGTTTGGGCGCACGGCAGAGCTCAGAAGGGAGGAAGCACCATTTGACTTTTTGAGCGCAAAATTGGCTGTTGTGTTTGGAGACCCCCTGATGTACCTAAACAGTGGAAACCCCCCAATTCTAGCTCCAACCCTAACCCCAACACACCCCTAACCCTAATCCCAACCTGATCCATAATCCTAATCACTAACCCTAACCATAATCACAACCCTTACCCCAAAACAACCCTAACCATAACCCTAATCAAAACCCTAAATTCAACACAACCCTAATCCTAATCTCAACCCTAACCTCAAACCTAACCCTAATCCCAATACACCCCTAATCACAACCCTAACCTTAACCCTAATCCCAAACCTAACCCTAATCCCAAGCGTAACCCTAATGCCAACCCTAACCCTAATACCAACCCTAATCCAAACCCTAACCCTAATCCCAACTCTAACCCTAACTTTAGCCCCAACCCTAGCCCTAACTTTAGCCCCAACCCTAACCCTAGCCCTAAGGCTACTTTCACACTTGCGTCGTTTGGCATCCGTTGCAATCCGTCGTTTTGGACAAGAAACGGATCCTGCAAATGTGCCCGCAGGATGCGTTTTTTGCCCATAGACTTGTGTTGCCGACGGATCGTGACGGATGGCCACACGTCGCGTCCGTCGTGCACTGGATCAGTGTTTTGGCGGACCGTCAGCACAAAAAAACGTTCAATGTAACGTTTTTTTGTACGTCGCATCCGCCATTTCTGACCGCGCATGCGTGGCCGTAACTCCGCCCCCTCCTCCCCAGGACATAGATTGGGCAGCGGATGCGTTGAAAAACTACATCCGCTGCCCACGTTGTGCACAATTTTCACAACGTGCGTCGGTATGTCGGGCCGATGCATTGCGTCGGCCCCGTACCGACGTAAGTATGAAAGAAGCCTAACCCTAAATTTAGCGCCAACCCTAACTCTAAATTTAGCCCCAACCCTAACCCTAAATTTAGCCCCAACCCTAACCCTAAATTTAGCCCTGCCCCTAACCCTACCCCTAACCCTACCCCTAGCCCTAACCCTAGCCCTAACCCTAGCCCTACCCCTAACCCTACCCCTAGTCCTAACCCTAACCCTACCCCTAACCCTAACCCTAGCCCTAACCCTAGCCCTAACCCTAGCCCTAACCCTACCCCTAACCCTACCCCTAACCCTAACCCTACCCCTAACCCTAACCCTACCCCTAACCCTACCCCTAACCCTAACCCTACCCCTAACCCTACCCCTAACCCTACCCCTAACCCTAGCCCTAACCCTACCCCTAACCCTAACCCTACCCCTAACCCTAACCCTACCGTTAACCCTAATTTTAGCCCCAACTGCTCTTCCCCTGCCGGCCGGCAGATGGAGACAGATGGCGGGCGCACTGCGCATACGCCCTCCATTTTCTTTTCCCCAGAAGACGCCGGCGGCCAGGAGGAGCAGCAGGAGGACCCAGGGACACCGGTAAGTATGATAGGGTCCCCGAATCCCCCTATTTCTCTGTCCTCTGATGTGCGATCATATCAGAGGACAGAGAATTACACTTAGCTTTTTTTTTTTTTTTTGCAGTCGCCGGTAAACAGTTAATTACCGGCGATCGCAAAACAGGGGTCGGTAAAACTGACCCCGATCATGCTCTTTGGGGTCTCGGCTACCCCCGGTAGCCGAGACCCCAAAGATTCTCCTGGGGCCGGCCGGCGGGCGCACTGCGCATGCGCCCACCATTTTGAAGATGGCGGCACCCACCGGGAGCCACGAGGAGCATCGGGGGAGACAGGTGAGTATCGGGGGGCTATCTGGGACCCCTTTTCTCCCCTTTTCTCTGTCCTCTGATGTGCGATCACATCGGAGGACAGAGAAATTAAAAAGAAATCGCGTTTTTTTTTGCGATCGCCGGTAAACGGTTAATTACCGGCGATCGCAAAAGCGGGGTCGGTAAAACCCCCCCCCGAATCATGTTCTCTGGGGTCTTGGCTACCCCCGGCAGCCGAGACGCCGGAGAAAATCCGACTCTGGGGGGCGCTATTTACTTTTTCCACAGCGCCGTTAATTAACGGCGCTGTGGTTTAAGTACCCTTAGCGGCCGCCGTTAAAAGGCGTATCGGCGGTCGCTAAGGGGTTAAATTATGCTCCTTGCACACGCTGAACTAAACACTTATAAAATGTGTCCCCTGACTCCGTGAAACCTCCCCGGAGGTGGGACTTTCCTTCGTTATGATACGCAGCATAGCCGGCATTCATACCCTTTTGGCGCCATTTGCCGCCTCCTCAGCGTTGTTTGAATCTGTCACAGAGCCCGCGCTGTTGTGTTAAACCTTGGCCATGTGCAGTTAGCGCTGCCCATCTTCTAACATCTTTTGGTGTCAGGATGACTGCGCCTGTGCGGCCACGCAGCCTGAGATCCAGCAACGCAGTGTCTTCTGATTTACTCACACTGTGGGGCTTGGATTCATGGCCATGCGCAGTGCATATCTTTGCCTCTCACTCCTCTACATCCGCCTTCTTCATAGTGTCTGGCGTCAGCTGATCCCTAATCACATGCCACGGCCGTGACGCCGCAGTCAGAGGAAGGCGGAAGGAGATGAAAGAGAGGCGATTGGCGAACATATGCACAGCGCATTCCCATTAATCCCAGCCCCGCAGTGTGATTAAATCAGAAGACACTGCGGGGCTGGGATTCATGGCCTTGTACAGTGCCTGTCTTCGCAACTCACTCATCTCCTTACGCCTTCCTCAGAGTGGGCGGCATCAGCTGAGCCCAAATCACATGCCACGGCCGTGACGCCGCACAGTCAGAGGAAGGCGGAAGGAGATGATAGAGAGGCGATTGCTGAAGATATGCACAGCGCATTCTAATGAATCCCAGCCCCGCAGTGTGAGTAAATTGGAAGACACTGCGTTGCTGGGATTCATGGCCTTGCGCAGTGCCTGTCTTCGCAACTCACTCATCTCCTTTCGCCTTCCTCAGAATGGGCGGCGTCAGCTGAGCCCAAATCACATGTGTCAAGAATCCCTGACCGCTGCCACCAATTTGTTACGATTCACACCATGACTGTCACCCCTACGTCACAGATCGGGGTGACTTTGGGCCAACAGACGGCTATCACATGTGCAGGGGGGCTTATCTTAGTTATCACTCCACTGCTAACAATGTGATGAAAAAACACGCACAAGGCTATTGACCTCTTAGTTTACAGCAGGGGCTTATTCTAGGTATCCCACTGCCCTACAATATACCACGAACTGCAGGGATTTATGTATATCCCGCTTACAGTTCCACTTAACACTTGCAGCTCTCTGGCGCCCCCCTTACTCTCAGGTCAGATTAGGTACTGCACCCTGGGTAATTAGTCGCCAGACAGGCTGCCTGCTATGTACTGGCTATTGGGCACGCTGCAGCGACGCGATAAACTACTCCCACTCAGGCAGGAACAATAATATCAACGCCGCAGTCGCTACAACATAACCCAAAAGTCTGCACACGGTCGCTGCCACCAGCTTCGATTAAACGGGTCCGAAGCTAACCCAACAACAACAGTAGCGTATTTCCCTTCAGGAGACTTAGGGTACGGTTTAGAACAGGAGAACGAACTAGTATTAAATAATATACCCCATCAAAAGTTTCAGGCAGTGTTTTATCAAAATAATTTACAAAGATGTTACAAATGAGACAATTGCAAATATGTAGAAGGTAATTATAACATAAAGGGGATTAAAGGAGAAAAGGTAACACTTACATGTTCTCAGTTCATTGCATTGCAGGCAACCATACATCCCAGTTCATTGGACGGGCTCAGGGCTCTTCCAGGAGAAGACAAGAAATCAAGAAGAAGACTGAGCTGGGGATCGTGGCAGACAGTTATAGCTTCAGCCTGTGACATCACAGAAAGGCTGGCCTGTCCAGACCCTCCTCTCTTTTCAGTCTGAGTACTTCAGTCTTAAATTGGTCTATTTTCTATAACTTCGCTACAAAACATGTCATAGTCATAACACACCCAGCATTCATCTCGTATTAACGTTGGCTTTCTAATGAGATCAAATATGTCCTATCTGGGATGTATATTTGCAGAGAAATGCCTACTTCTTTACCAGATGGAGTTAGAAGCCCGTGCTTAGCGTGATGGATAGATCCTCCGATGGACTTTACGAATATATATTTTTGTGTTCTTAACTTAAATGGTTTGCCTAATATCTTACAAAAACAAAACAAAGGACTTTCATGAATTTCTAGAAACTTCTAGACACTTCTAAACAGTTCTCTGCTAGAGGAAGATTCTAACCTGGTCGTAAATAGCTTTCGGCCATAAAACTCCCCCCAGTACATTGACAAGGCAGCTCGGCTGAGTGAAAGGAAAAAAGGGAAGGGGAGCTTTTTAGCCCGCAGCCTGCTGACAGGAGAAACTACTTATATGATATTTCCTACCATATCGTGACACCTCCCCCTTTTTGGTGTGCGCTAGGGAGGTAGAACCCCACGGTATGCCTCCATGAGCACCTCAGTAGATTCAACCTGGCGGGACAGTCCATCTGCATTCCCATGCTCCCTGCCCGTTTTGTGTTCAATGGTGAAGTCAAACTGCTGAAGGGCAAGGCTCCAGCGTAGCAACCTGCCGTTGATTCCACACATGGCGTTTAGCCGGAGCAGAGGGTTGTGGTCGGTCACCACAGTGAATGGGTGACCGTACAAGTAGGGCTGCAAGCGCTGCAGGGCCCAGACTATGGCCAGGCACTCCTTCTCGATGGTGGAGTAGGCCACTTCCCTCAGCAAAAGTTTCCGGCTCAGGTATAACACGGGGTGCTCTTGGTCCTCCGAGTCAACCTGGCTGAGCACAGCACCAAGGCCAAACTCGCTGGCGTCGGTCTGCACCAAGAACGGTCGACTGCTGTCGACTGCTTTCAACACAGGGGTGTTGCATAGTGCGGTTTTCAACGCCTGGAAGGTCCCCTCACAGCCATCTGTCCAGTTGACGATGTGGGGTAGCTTCTTCCTGGTTATGGTCCGTCAAAGGTTTTGCCAGGCTGCTATAGTGCTGTACGAAGCACCTATAGTACCCTGCAGTGCCCAAGAAGGACATCACCGGCTAAATAAGATTAAAAAAGATAAATCTCCGGGTCCGGATGGCATACACCCACGAGTACTAAGAGAACTAAGTAATGTAATAGATAAACCATTATTTCTTATTTTTAGGGACTCTATAGCGACAGGGTCTGTTCCGCAGGATTGGCGCATAGCAAATGTGGTGCCAATATTCAAAAAGGGCTCTAAAAGTGAACCTGGAAATTATAGGCCAGTAAGTCTAACCTCTATTGTTGGTAAAATATTTGAAAGGTTTCTGAGGGATGTTATTCTGGATTATCTCAATGAGAATAACTGTTTAACTCCATATCAGCATGGGTTTATGAGAAATCGCTCCTGTCAAACCAATCTAATCAGTTTTTATGAAGAGGTAAGCTATAGGCTGGACCACGGTGAGTCATTGGACGTGGTATATCTCGATTTTTCCAAAGCGTTTGATACCGTGCCGCACAAGAGGTTTGTACACAAAATGAGAATGCTTGGTCTGGGGGAAATTGTGTGTAAATGGGTTAGTAACTGGCTTAGTGATAGAAAGCAGAGGGTGGTTATAAATGGTATAGTCTCTAACTGGGTCGCTGTGACCAGTGGGGTACCGCAGGGGTCAGTATTGGGACCTGTTCTCTTCAACATATTCATTAATGATCTGGTAGAAGGTTTACACAGTAAAATATCAATATTTGCAGATGATACAAAACTATGTAAAGCAGTTAATACAAGAGAAGATAGTATTCTGCTACAGATGGATCTGGATAAGTTGGAAACTTGGGCTGAAAGGTGGCAGATGAGGTTTAACAATGATAAATGTAAGGTTATACACATGGGAAGAAGGAATCAATGTCACCATTACACACTGAATGGGAAACCACTGGGTAAATCTGACAGGGAGAAGGACTTGGGGATCCTAGTTAATGATAAACTTACCTGGAGCAGCCAGTGCCAGGCAGCAGCTGCCAAGGCAAACAGGATCATGGGGTGCATTAAAAGAGGTCTGGATACACATGATGAGAGCATTATACTGCCTCTGTACAAATCCCTAGTTAGACCGCACATGGAGTACTGTGTCCAGTTTTGGGCACCGGTGCTCAGGAAGGATATAATGGAACTAGAGAGAGTACAAAGGAGGGCAACAAAATTAATAAAGGGGATGGGAGAACTACAATACCCAGATAGATTAGCAAAATTAGGATTATTTAGTCTAGAAAAAAGACGACTGAGGGGCGATCTAATAACCATGTATAAGTATATAAGGGGACAATACAAATATCTCGCTGAGGATCTTTTTATACCAAGGAAGGTGACGGGCACAAGGGGGCATTCTTTGCGTCTGGAGGAGAGAAGGTTTTTCCACCAACATAGAAGAGGATTCTTTACTGTTAGGGCAGTGAGAATCTGGAATTGCTTGCCTGAGGAGGTGGTGATGGCGAACTCAGTCGAGGGGTTCAAGAGAGGCCTGGATGTCTTCCTGGAGCAGAACAATATTGTATCATACAATTAGGTTCTGTAGAAGGACGTAGATCTGGGGATTTATTATGATGGAATATAGGCTGAACTGGATGGACAAATGTCTTTTTTCGGCCTTACTAACTATGTTACTATGTTACTATGTTACCTGTTTCTTGGTCCTGGGAGTGGGCCAGTTCACGATCGCGCCCACTTTCTCAGGCTCTGGCTTTAGGGTGTTTCCGCCTACCCGGCGCCCGAGGTAGTGGACCTCCCTCATGCCCATCTGGCACTTTCCTGGCTTGATAGTCAGTCCTGCTTGGTGAATTCGCCTGAGCACCTCCTCGAGATGCTGCAGGTGTTCCTCCCAGGAGGAACTGAAGATGGCAATGTCATCCAAGTACGCCACAGCGTACTTCTCCAGTCCCTGAAGCAGGAGGTTGACCATCCAATGGAAAGTGGCAGGGGCATTCTTCATGCCGAAGGGCATGACCGTGGACTCGTACAGTCCGAAGGGCGTGATAAAGGTGGACTTCTCCTGCGCCTCGGGGCTCAGGGGAATCTGCCAGTATCCTCTACTCAGATCCATTATTGTTAGGTAATCTGCGCCAGCTAACTTATCCAGCAGCTCCTCGATGCGCGGCATTGGGTGCGCGTCAGAGACTGTGATGGCGCTGAGCCCCCTGTAGTCCACGCAGAACCGGGTGGTCCGGTCCTTCTTTGGCACGAGAACTACAGGTGATGCCCACGTGCTCTTTGACCGTCGAATCACCCCCAGCTGTAACATCTCATCGATCTCTTGGCGCATAATCTGCTGCACCTGGTCAGAGATTCAATAGGGTGTTCGCCGTAGTGGGGCGTGATTCCCAGTGTCCACCTCGTGGACTGCTAACTCAGTCCTCCCAGGTAGGTTGGAGATCACGACCCAGAAGGGTTCCAGTGTGGTTTGCAACTGCAACCGCTGGGGTTCAGTTAACGAGGCACTTACCATCCACGTCCTCGATGGACCCATTGGCCTTGGCTTGGGCCAGCATGTCCAGGAGGGTGTCTTCCTCCCCGTCTTCGGGCAAGCTGCAGACCGGTAGGACGAAAGGTTCACATTCGTGATGAGCCTTCATCATGTTGACGTGAAAGGCCTTTCGCCTACCTCGAGCGTGGTCAAGCGTGACCACGTAAGTGACTGGGTTGAGCTGTTGGTGGACGACGTACGGGCCCTCCCAGGCTGCCTGAAGCTTATCCGTTGGTACGGGGACCAGCACCCACACCTTTTGACCCACATGGTAGGTCCGCTCTCGGGCGTTCTGGTCGTACCAGTGCTTCTGGTCAGCCTGAGCCTGCGTCATGTTGTCATGCACCAACTGCGTCAAGGTCTGCATCTTTGTTATGAAAGGCAATTCAGTATCACAATGGACATGGAGGTCAGAGCACACACAGTGATCTGACAATAACCCAAAATAATAGAACGAGCTCTGAGACGTGGGAACTCTGCAGACCGCAATCCCTGATCCTCTCCAAACACAACTAGAGGCAGCCGTGGATTGCGCCTAACGCTCCCTATGCAACTCGGCACAGCCTGAGAAACTAACTAGCCTGAAGATAGAAAAATAAGCCTACCTTGCCTCAGAGAAATACCCCAAAGGAAAAGGCAGCCCCCCACATATAATGACTGTGAGTAAGATGAAAAGACAAACGTAGGGATGAAATAGATTCAGCAAAGTGAGGCCCGATATTCTAGACAGAACGAGGATAGGAAAAATAACTTTGCGGTCTACACAAAACCCTAAAGAAAACCACGCAAAGGGGGCAAAAAGACCCTCCGTACCGAACTAACGGCACGGAGGTACACCCTTTGCGTCCCAGAGCTTCCAGCAAAACAAATAGACAAGCTGGACAGAAAAAATAGCAACAAATAGCACTAAGAAGCACTTAGCTATGCAGAGCAGCAGGCCACAGGAATGGTCCAGAGAAACACAAGTCCAACACTGGAACATTGACAGGAAGCATGAATCAAAGCATTAGGTGGGGTTAAGTAGAGAAGCACCTAACGACCTCAACAGATCACCTGAGGGAGGAAACTCAGAAGCAGCAGTACCAGTTTCCTCCACAAACGGAAGCTCCCAGAGAGAATCAGCCGAAGTACCACTTGTGACCACAGGAGGGAGCTCTGCCACAGAATTCACAACAGTACCCCCCCCTTGAGGAGGGGTCACCGAACCCTCACCAGAGCCCCCAGGCCGACCAGGATGAGCCACATGAAAGGCACGAACAAGATCGGGAGCATGGACATCAGAGGCAAAAACCCAGGAATTATCCTCCTGAGCATAACCCTTCCATTTAACCAGATACTGGAGTTTCCGTCTTGAAACACGAGAATCCAAAATCTTCTCCACAATATACTCCAATTCCCCCTCCACCAAAACCGGGGCAGGAGGGTCAACAGATGGAACCATAGGTGCCACGTATCTCCGCAACAATGACCTATGGAAGACGTTATGTATGAAAAAAGAATCTGGGAGGGTCAGACGAAAAGACACAGGATTAATAACCTCAGAAATCCTATAAGGACCAATGAAACGAGGTTTAAACTTCGGAGAGGAAACCTTCATAGGAATATGACGAGAAGATAACCAAACCAGATCCCCAACACGAAGTCGGGGACCCACACGGCGTCTGCGATTAGCGAAACGTTGAGCCTTCTCCTGGGACAAGGTCAAATTGTCCACTACATGAGTCCAAATCTGCTGCAACCTGTCCACCACAGTATCCACACCAGGACAGTCCGAAGACTCAACCTGTCCTGAAGAGAAACGAGGATTGAACCCAGAATTGCAGAAAAATGGCGAAACCAAGGCAGCCGAGCTGGCCCGATTATTAAGGGCGAACTCAGCCAAAGGCAAAAAGGACACCCAGTCATCCTGATCGGCAGAAACAAAGCATCTCAGATATGTTTCCAAGGTCTGACTGGTTCGTTCGGTCTGGCCATTAGTCTGAGGATGGAAAGCCGAGGAAAAAGACAAGTCAATGCCCATCCTACCACAAAAGGCTCGCCAAAACCTTGAAACAAACTGGGAACCTCTGTCAGAAACGATATTCTCTGGAATGCCATGTAAACGAACCACATGCTGGAAGAACAATGGCACCAAATCAGAGGAGGAAGGCAATTTAGACAAGGGTACCAGATGGACCATCTTAGAAAAGCGATCACAGACCACCCAAATGACTGACATCTTTTGAGAAACGGGAAGATCAGAAATAAAATCCATAGAGATATGTGTCCAAGGCCTCTTCGGGACCGGCAAGGGCAAAAGCAACCCACTGGCACGAGAACAGCAGGGCTTAGCCCGAGCACAAATCCCACAGGACTGCACAAAAGTACGCACATCCCGCGACAGAGATGGCCACCAAAAGGATCTAGCCACTAACTCTCTGGTACCAAAGATTCCAGGATGACCAGCCAACACTGAACAATGAACCTCAGAGATCACTTTATTTGTCCACCTATCCGGGACAAACAGTTTCTCCGCTGGACAACGATCAGGTTTATTAGCCTGAAATTTTTGCAGCACCCGCCGCAAATCAGGGGAGATGGCAGACACAATTACTCCTTCCTTGAGGATACCCGCCGGCTCAGATAAACCCGGAGAGTCAGGCACAAAACTCCTAGACAGAGCATCCGCCTTCACATTTTTAGAGCCCGGAAGGTACGAAATCACAAAGTCAAAACGGGCGAAAAACAGCAACCAACGAGCCTGTCTAGGATTCAAACGCTTAGCAGACTCGAGATAAGTCAAGTTCTTATGATCAGTCAATACCACCACGCGATGCTTAGCTCCTTCAAGCCAATGACGCCACTCCTCGAATGCCCACTTCATGGCCAGCAACTCTCGGTTGCCCACATCATAATTCCGCTCAGCAGGCGAAAACTTCCTGGAAAAAAAAGCGCATGGTTTCATCACTGAACAATCAGAACCTCTCTGTGACAAAACAGCCCCTGCTCCAATCTCAGAAGCATCAACCTCGACCTGGAACGGAAGAGAAACATCTGGTTGACACAACACAGGGGCAGAAGAAAAACGACGCTTCAACTCTTGAAAAGCTTCCACAGCAGCAGAAGACCAATTGACCAAATCAGCACCCTTCTTGGTCAAATCGGTCAATGGTTTGGCAATACTAGAAAAATTGCAGATGAAGCGACGATAAAAATTAGCAAAGCCCAGGAACTTTTGCAGACTTTTCAGAGATGTCGGCTGAGTCCAATCATGGATGGCTTGGACCTTAACAGGATCCATCTCGATAGTAGAAGGGGAAAAGATGAACCCCAAAAATGAAACCTTCTGCACACCAAAGAGACACTTTGATCCCTTCACAAACAAAGAATTAGCACGCAGGACCTGAAAAACCGTTCTGACCTGTTTCACATGAGACTCCCAATCATCCGAGAAGATCAAAATGTCATCCAAGTACACAATCAGGAATTTATCCAGGTACTCTCAGAAGATGTCATGCATAAAGGACTGAAACACTGATGGAGCATTGGCAAGTCGGAATGGCATCACTAGATACTCAAAATGACCCTCGGGCGTATTAAATGCAATTTTCCATTCATTGCCTCGCTTGATTCGCACCAGATTATACGCACCACGAAGATCAATCTTGGTGAACCAACTAGCCCCCTTAATCCGAGCAAACAAATCAGATAACAAAGGCAAGGGGTACTGAAATTTAACAGTGATCTTATTAAGAAGGCGATAATCTATACAAGGTCTCAGCGAACCATCCTTTTTGGCTACAAAAAAGAACCCTGCTCCTAATGGCGACGATGACGGGCGAATATGCCCCTTCTCCAGGGATTCCTTCACATAACTGCGCATAGTGGTGTGCTCAGGCACGGATAAATTAAACAGTCGACCTTTTGGGAATTTACCACCAGGAATCAAATTGATAGCACAATCACAATCCCTATGCGGAGGTAGGGCATCGGACTTGGGCTCATCAAATACATCCCGGTAATCAGACAAGAACTCTGGAACCTCAGAAGGGGTGGATGACGAAATTGACAAAAATGGAACATCACCATGTACCCCCTGACAACCCCAGCTGGACACCGACATGGATTTCCAATCCAATACTGGATTATGGGCTTGTAGCTATGGCAACCCCAACACGACCACATCATGCAGATTATGCAACACCAGAAAGCGAATAACCTCCTGATGTGCAGGAGCCATGCACATGGTCAGCTGGGTCCAGTATTGAGGCTTATTCTTGGCCAAAGGCGTAGCATCAATTCCTCTCAATGGAATAGGACACTGCAAGGGCTCCA
Organism: Ranitomeya imitator; assembly: GCF_032444005.1. Taxonomy (NCBI): domain Eukaryota; kingdom Metazoa; phylum Chordata; class Amphibia; order Anura; family Dendrobatidae; genus Ranitomeya; species Ranitomeya imitator. The sequence goes on from NC_091284.1 coordinate 300,615,183, forward strand.
AGAAAAACCCACAACGCTTAGCATATTCCAAGTCCATCAAATTCAGAGCAGCGCCTGAATCCACAAACGCCATGACAGAATATGATGACAAAGAGCAGATCAAGGTAACGGACAGAAGAAATTTTGACTGTACCGTACCAATGGTGGCAGACCTAGCGAACCGCTTAGTGCGCTTAGGACAATCAGAGATAGCATGAGTGGAATCACCACAGTAGAAACACAGCCCATTCAGACGTCTGTGTTCTTGCCGTTCAACTCTGGTCAAAGTCCTATCGCACTGCATAGGCTCAGGTTTAAACTCAGGTAATACCGCCAAATGGTGCACAGATTTACGCTCACGCAAGCGTCGACCGATCTGAATAGCCAAAGACATAGACTCATTCAAACCAGCAGGCATAGGAAATCCCACCATGACATCCTTAAGGGCTTCAGAGAGACCCTTTCTGAACATAGCTGCCAGCGCAGATTCATTCCATTGAGTGAGCACTGACCTTTTTCTAAATTTCTGGCAATATACCTCTATCTCATCCTGACCCTGACAAAGAGTCAGCAAATTCTTCTCCGCCTGATCCACTGAATTAGGCTCATCGTACAGCAATCCGAGCGCCAGGAAAAACGCATTGATATTACTTAATGCAGGATCTCCTGGCGCAAGAGAAAATGCCCAGTCCTGAGGGTCGCCGCGCAAAAAAGAAATAATAATCAAAACCTGTTGAACTGGATCACCAGAGGAACGAGGTTTCAAGGCCAGAAATAACTTACAATTATTTTTGAAACTCAGAAACTTAGTTCTATCTCCAAAAAACAAATCAGGATTAGGAATTCTTGGTTCTAACATAGATTTCTGATCAATAGTGTCTTGAATCTTTTGTACTCTTGCCGAGAGCTGATCCACAAATGAAGACAGACTTCTAATGTCCATCGCTACACCTGTGTACTGAACCACCCAAATGTCTAGGGGAAAAAAAAGACAAAACACAATGCCAAGAAAAAAAAATGGTCTCAGAACTTCTTTTTTCCCTCTATTGAGAATCATTAGTACTTTTGGCTTCCTGTACTGTTATGAAAGGCAATTCAGTATCACAATGGACATGGAGGTCAGAGCACACACAGTGATCTGACAATAACCCAAAATAATAGAACGAGCTCTGAGACGTGGGAACTCTGCAGACCGCAATCCCTGATCCTCTCCAAACACAACTAGAGGCAGCCGTGGATTGCGCCTAACGCTCCCTATGCAACTCGGCACAGCCTGAGAAACTAACTAGCCTGAAGATAGAAAAATAAGCCTACCTTGCCTCAGAGAAATACCCCAAAGGAAAAGGCAGCCCCCCACATATAATGACTGTGAGTAAGATGAAAAGACAAACGTAGGGATGAAATAGATTCAGCAAAGTGAGGCCCGATATTCTAGACAGAACGAGGATAGGAAAGATAACTTTGCGGTCTATACAAAACCCTAAAGAAAACCACGCAAAGGGGGCAAAAAGACCCTCCGTACCGAACTAACGGCACGGAGGTACACCCTTTGCGTCCCAGAGCTTCCAGCAAAACAAATAGACAAGCTGGACAGAAAAAATAGCAACAAATAGCAAAGAAGCACTTAGCTATGCAGAGCAGCAGGCCACAGGAATGATCCAGAGAAACACAAGTCCAACACTGGAACATTGACAGGAAGCATGAATCAAAGCATTAGGTGGGGTTAAGTAGAGAAGCACCTAACAACCTCACCAGATCACCTGAGGGAGGAAACTCAGAAGCAGCAGTACCAGTTTCCTCCGCAAACGGAAGCTCCCAGAGAGAATCAGCCGAAGTACCACTTGTGACCACAGGAGGGAGCTCTGCCACAGAATTCACAACACATCTTGTCACGGAAGCGCATGACATACTCCATTATGGACACTTCAGAAGGGTTCGGCTCCTCTTCCCAGGATTCTCTTACCAACCAAAGGGGTCCCCGGACTCGCCTGCCGTACAGGAGCTCGAAGGGGGAAAACCCCGTCGAGGCCTGCGGAACCTCTCGGTAAGCAAACAGCAGGTGTGGGAGGTACCGCTCCCAGTCGCGCCCTTGAGTCTCAACCAGCATGCGTAGCATCTGTTTGAGGGTACCATTGAAGCGTTCACACAAGCCATTGGTCTGTGGGTGATACGCACTCGATACCAGGTGCTTCACCTGCATTCTCTTACAGAGAGCCTCCATTAGGCGAGACATAAATTGGGTCCCTTGATCAGTAAGCATTTCTCTGGGAAATCCTACTCGTGCAAAGATAGCCAACAGGGTATCCGCCACCTTATCTGCCCTAGTTGACGACAGAGCTACTGCCTCTGTGTACCGGGTAGCGTAGTCTACCACAGTAAGAATATATCGCTTTCCAGAGCTGCTGGGGACGGCCAGCGGGCCTACAATGTCCACCGCAATCCTCTGGAAAGGCTCCTCTATCACTGGCAAAGGGATCAGGGGAGCCTTAATAGCAGGCCCCGCCTTCCCCACTCTCTGACAGGTGACACAGGAGTGGCAGTAGTTTGACACATCTGTCCCCATCTTAGGCCAATAGAAGTGTTGAGACAGCCGGGCCTTAGTTTTTCTGATCCCCAAGTGTCCAGCTAGCGGGATCTCATGGGCAATCCGCAACAACTCACCCCAGAATTGCTGCGGGATGACCAGCTGTCTTTCCCTCAACCACTCCTTTTGTGATTCTCCGGGTACTGTCTCCCGGTACAACCTTCCTCGTTCCCAGAACACCTTCTCCTTATCAGTCTCGGAGAAGCGCGTCCCGGCGAGTTGTCTCATACTCTCTAGGCTCGCATCTGTGTGCAGAGCGGCCTGAAACTCCTGGCTAGGGGAAGCCAGAAGCGACGTCAGGGTCCCTTCCCCACGGGAACCCTCTTGGACCTGCTCTGGGTCCACCTCTGGTTCAGGCACAGTGATGACTGAGGAGGGTCCGGAAGGCAGACAGTTCTATGCGTTCCGGGCACTCTGACTGCGGGTGACAGCAGCTACGTAGGCTGTCTCCCCGGGGGTTTCTACAGGCCCATCAGCCGGCGCTGCTATGGGCTCTACCTCCCCATCCACCCCCATTACCTCAGGAGCATTGCTACTTATGGGCCAGTTACCTTCCTCGGTGGCACTGGTCAATTGCATGGCATCACCTTTCTCACGGTTCCCATGCTGCTCCCCATTTCCTGTAGCACCAACACTTGCCCCTGCTAGGGGTTCCTCAGCTGTCTCACTCCGCAGAGCGACGTGGCTGAGCACTCCTGTACCTATGGACAACTTTCACAGAAAAATCATTATCAGGTTCAGTTGGCACAGGTACAACATTTTCACCATCAATCCTAGGGAAAAAATGGTTATCAGATGCATAATTACAAGGTAAAGCATGGTCAGGTAACACATGCGATTTCCCATCATCATCATCATCATCATTATCAGGGTTAACATTACCCTTATTAGTAGATTGGTGAGGGGTGTCAGGGACGTAGTGTGCAACCAACCTCCCCAAATCAGTCCCCAACAAAACATCAGTGGGCAAATTATCAGACAGCCCCACTTTCTTCACCTCGCTCCCGGCACCCCAATCAATATAAACCCGGGCCATTGGTAAGGGACAGCTGATGCCCCCAATCCCAGTGACAGTTAGGGTTTTCCCTGGAATGATTTCTTCTAGGGCCGCCAGTTCGGGTCGGATGAGGGTTCGTTCAGCCCCGGTGTCCTTGAGGCCTGTAGCAACATGGCCTCCCACAGTGACGTGCTGTACGTTGTCACACACCCTCCCAGCCACACCACCCACCAAAAGAACTGCTGCATTAGGCCCAGGGGCCTTGGATGAGGGGTTCTTCTGCTTGACTGGACAGTAGGGACTGATATGACCAGTCTGATTGCAGTGGTAACACTTGTGGGGTTCAGTGGTAGGTCTGGTGCTGTTGGCTACGGGGACAGGACCTCTGGTGTGTTGGCTGGCAGGGGTACTGGCGTTGGTTGCAGGCTTACCCCCTCTCCAGCTGGTGGTGACTGGCTTCCGCACTTCCGATCTACGGTTGGCCTCATAGGCATCGGCAATCTGCACTGCTTTCGTCACGTCTTTGGGTTCTCTGTCCATCACGAACTGTCGCACCTCAGCTGGGCAAAGATGAAAGAAGTGGTCTTTGATCATCAGGTCTCGCAGCTGTGCAAAGGTGGTCACTGACAGTCCTTGGGTCCACTGGTCAAAGTGGGTCCCCAGTCCATGCACCACATCACTGTAACTGTCGTGTGGGCCACGTTGGAGGGTCAAGAACTTTCTACGGTACACCTCGGGTGTAAGCTGGTACTTTGCTATCAGGGCCTGCTTGATGGCCTCATAGTCTCCATCTTGTTCTTGAGGGAGGGCAGCAAACGCCTCCAGAGCTTTGCCTCTCAGCCCTGGGGTCAGGTATCGGGCCCATTCTTGTGCAGGCAGCTGGTACTGTCTGCAGGCTTTCTCAAAGGCCTGCAGAAAAGTGTCCAAGTCCCCGTCCTTTTCCATAACAGGGAAGTGATCGGGCCGGGGCTTCGGTATCTGAGCGCTGCTGGGCTCACGGTTGGTCTGGGACAACCCCTGCATTTGCAGTCGGGCCATCTGCAGCTGGTACTGCTGCTCCGCTTGGGCATCTCGCTCGGCTTGCTGGGCCTGGGCCTCTTGCTCAGCTCGGGCCTCCTGCCGGTATTGCTGAATCAGCTGTAGGCCTCCATCATGGTCATCAGTGGGGAGTTCTCCCAAGGCCGCCTGCAGGTGGGGGTCCAATTCGCCCTGGTTGCTAATCGGACCGGCATTCAGTGGTTGGACCTCTGCTGCAGCACCATGTTCACTTGTGCTGGCTTCTGCGGCCTCTGGGCTCTGTGACCTGGCTTGGTCTGCTTCAAATTGCACCAGTTCAGCGACCATTTGAATCTTGGTCTTACCCTGGGGGTTCAGGCACGTGCATATCCCAGCAAGAAAGTCCTTCTTCTGCTGGGCGTACCAGGCTTCCCCTTTCGCAGCCATGGTTGCCAAATAAAAGATAGGATAGAAAAAATGAGGAGAAAGGGAGGGGATAATTACCAGTACACAATTGTCTCACAACTAAAAAACACTGAGTTCGTTCTCCAAACTTATTTGCGCAGAGTCCTCGCAAGAACTTTCTGCAAGTTTTTAGTGAGAGGAATGATTGCTCAAACCAAATCACTAATGATCTAATATCCCACCGCCTTGCCACCAATTTGTCAAGAATCCCTGACCGCTGCCACCAATTTGTCACGATTCACACCGTGACCGTCACCCCTACGTCACAGGGCCGCGCTTAGTAACCCGATGTTTACCCTGGTTACCGTTGTAAATGTAAAACAAAAACCACTACATACTTACATTCCCGGTGTCTGGTCATGTCCCTCGCCTTCAGCTTCCCGCACTGACTGAGCGCCGGCCGTAAAGTACAGCGGTGTACAGCGGTGACGTCACCGCTGTGCTGTACTTTACGGCGCTCACCAGTCAGTGCGGGAAGCTGATGGCGGGGGACATGACCAGACATCGGGAATGTAAGTATGTAGTGTTTTTTTTTTACATTTACACTGGTAACCAGGGTAAACATCGGGTTACTAAGCGCGGGGTTGTGAATTCTGTGGTCAAGCTCCCTCCTGTGGTCATGAGTGGTACTTCGGCTGGTTCTGTCTATGAGCTTCCTCTGGTGGATGTGAGTGGGGCTGCGGCTTCTGAGTTTCCTTCCTCAGGTGACGAGGTTAAGTCGTTAGGTGCTGCTCTATTTAACTCCACCTAGTTCTTTGTTCCTTGCCTCCAGTCAATGTTCCAGTATTGGTCTTGCTCTCTCCTGGATCGTCTTGTGGCCTGTCTGCCCTGCATAAGCTAAGTTTTGCTTATGTTACTTTTGTTTGCTATTTTTTCTGTCCAGCTTGCTATATTGGTTTTTCTTGCTTGCTGGAAGCTCTGGGACGCAGAGGGAGCACCTCCGTGCCGTTATTCGGTACGGAGGGTCTTTTTGCGCCCGCTGCGTGGTTGTTTGTAGGTTTTTGTGCTGACCGCAAAGCTATCTTTACTATCTTCGGTCTATTCAGTAAGTCGGGCCTCACTTTGCTAGAACCTATTTCATCTCTGTGTTTGTATTTTCATCTTTAGTCACAGTCATTATATGTGGGGGGCTGCCTTTTCCTTTGGGGAATTTCTCTGAGGCAAGGTAGGCTTAATTTTCTATCTTCAGGGCTAGCTAGTTTCTCAGGCTGTGCCCGAGGCGCCTAGGTCTGGTCAGGAGCGCTCCACAGCTACCTCTAGTGTGGTGTGATAGGATTAGGGATTGCGGTCAGCAGAGTTCCCACGTCTCAGAGCTCGTCCTATGTTATTAGTAACTATCAGGTCACTTTGTGTGCTCTTAACCACCAGGTCCATTGTGTTTCTGAATCACCAGTTCATAACAGCGCGGCCCTGTGCTTAGTAACCCGATGTTTACCCTGGTTACCAGTGAAGACATCGCTGAATCGGTGTCACACACGCCGATTCAGCGATGTCAGCGGGAGATCCAGCGAAGAAATCAAGTTTCAAACGATCTGCTACGACGTACGATTCTCAGCGGGGTCCCTGATCGCAGTTACGTGTCAGACACAGCGAGATCGTAAGGCTATCGCTGGAACGTCACGGATTGTGCCGTCGTAGCGACCAAAGTGCCACTGTGAGACGGTACCCTTAGAGTTACAAACGCCTGAGAGGGGGGACAGGTTCCCTTTAATTGCTGTTATTGTGCCAGCGTGGCGGTCGCATGACACATTGCCGGATATACAGCAGGGGAGCAGCTGGCGTTACTGAACCCCACTAACACATTGGCGAGGTGTTTGGCTCTCTGCAAACAGCACTTCCGGGCAGCAACCAGCGTTGTTGGAGCCCAGGATCAGCAGGAGGAGCAGAGTGTAGGCCGAAGCCTGCACTTGTGGTATTTAAATGTGTTATTGTGCCAGCGTCGCGGTCACATGACACGTTGCCGAATACACAGCAGGGGAGCAGCTGGCGTTACTGAACCCCACTAACACATTGGCAAGGTGTTTGGCTCTGTGCAAACAGCACTTCCGGGCAGCAACCAGCATTGTTGGAGCCCAGGATCAGCAGGAGGAGCAGCGTATAGGCCGAAGCCTGCACTGGAGGCATTTGAATGTCTGTTATTTTGCCAGCGTGGCGGTCGCATGACACGTGGCCGAATACACAGCAGGGGAGCAGCTGGCGTTACTGAATCCCACTAACACATTGGTGAGGTGTTTGGCTCTGTGCAAACAGCACTTCCGGACAGCAACCAGCTTTGTTGGAGCCCAGGATCAGCAGGAGGAGCAGAGTGTAGGCCGAAGCCTGCACTGGAGGCATTTGAATGTCTGTTATTGTGCCAGCCTGGCGGTCGCATGACACGTTGCCGGATACACAGCTGGGGAGCAGCTGGTGTTACTGAGCCCCATTAACACATTGGCGAGGTGTTTGGCTCTGTGCAAACAGCACTTCCGGGCAGCAACCAGCGTTGTTGGAGCCCAGGATCAGCAGGAGGAGCAGAGTGTAGGCCGAAGCCTGCACTGGTGGCATTTGAATGTCTGTTATTGTGCCAGCGTGGCGGTCGCATGACACGTTGCCGGATACACAGCTGGGGAGCAGCTGGCGTTACTGAACCCCATTAACACATTGGCGAGGTGTTTGGCTCTGTGCAAATAGCACTTCCGGGCAGCAACCAGCGTTGTTGGAGCCCAGGATCAGCAGGAGGAGCAGAGTGTAGGCCGAAGCCTGCACTGAAGGCATTTGAATGTCTGTTATTGTGCCAGCGTGGCGGTCGCATGACACGTTGCCGAATACACAGCAGGGGAGCAGCTGGCGTTACTGAACCCCACTAACACATTGGCGAGGTGTTTGGCTCTGTGCAAACAGCACTTCCGGGCAGCAACCAGCTTTGTTGGAGCCCAGGATCAGCAGGAGGAGCAGAGTGTAGGCCGAAGACTGCACTGGAGGCATTTGAATGTCTGTTATTTTGCCAGCGTGGCGGTCGCATGACACTTGGCCGAATACACAGCAGGGGAGCAGCTGGCGTTACTGAATCCCACTAACACATTGGTGAGGTGTTTGGCTCTGTGCAAACAGCACTTCCGGGCAGCAACCAGCTGTGTTGGAGCCCAGGATCAGCAGGAGAAGCAGAGTGTAGGCCGAAGCCTGCACTGGAGGCATTTGAATGTCTGTTATTGTGCCAGCCTGGCGGTCGCATGACACGTTGCCGAATACACAGCAGGGGAACAGCTGGCGTTACTGAACCCCACTAACACATTGGCGAGGTGTTTGGCTCTGTGCAAACAGCACTTCCGGGCAGCAACCAGCGTTGTTGGAGCCCAGGATCAGCAGGAGGAACAGAGTGTAGGCCGAAGCCTGCACTGGTGGCATTTGAATGTCTGTTATTGTGCCAGCGTGGCGGTCACATGACACGTTGCCGCATACACAGCAGGGGAGCAGCTGGCGTTACTGAACCCCACTAACACATTGGCGAGGTGTTTGGCTCTGTGCAAAGAGCACTTCCGGGCAGCAACCAGCGTTGTTGGAGCCCAGGATAAGCAGGAGGAGAAGAGTGTAGGCCGAAGCCTGCACTGGAGGCATTTGAATGTCTGTTATTGTGCCAGCCTGGCGGTCACGTGACACGTTGCCGAATACACAGCAGGGGAGCAGCTGGCGTTACTGAACCCCACTAACACATTGGCGAGGTGTTTGGCTCTGTGCAAACAGCACTTCCGGGCAGCAACCAGCGTTGTTGGAACCCAGGATCAGCAGGAGGAGCAGAGTGTAGGCCGAGGCCTAATTGGATCAAGTTTAAAGTGAACCTTTAACCCCCCATGCGTTAGCAACTGGAAGAGTCAACTTGTGCAGCACTAATGGTGCACAAGGACAAGGTGGTTCTTTTCATTATGCTTCTTGCCCACGGTGAACTAAACTCTTATAAAATGTGTCCCCTGATACCGTGATACCATCCCACAGGTGGTACTTACCATCGTAATGAGACGCAGCACAGCCGGCATTCACACCCCCATGGCGCCGCGCGCCGCCTCATCAGCGTTGCTTGAATCTGTCATGGAGCCTGCGCTGTTATGTTAAACCTTGGCCATGCGCAGTTAGCGCTGCCCAGCTTATAACATCATTTGGTGTCGTGGTGGCTGTGGCTCTGCGGCCGCACCGCCCGAGAAACCGGCTCGCAGTTTCTTCGGATTTAGTCCCACTGCAGGGCTGTGATTCCTGGGCATGGGCAGTGCATATCTTCGCCTCTCACTACTCTCCATCAGCCTTCTTCAAAGTGTGCGACGTCACGGCCGTGGCATGTGAATTGGGATCAGCTGACGCCACGCTGTCTGTAGAAGGCGGAGGGAGAAGAGGGAGAGGCGAAGATATGCACTGTGCATGCCCAGGAATCCCAGCCCCACAGTGTGACAAAATCAGAAGACAATGCGGGGCTTGATCTCTGGCAGCGCGCCTGCACAGGCACAGTAAGCATGACATCAAATAATGGCAGAAGATGGGCTGCGCTAACTGTGCATGCCCAAGGTTAAACATAACAGCGCAGGCTATGGGACAGATGCAAACAACGCTGAGGAGGAGGCGCTCGGCACCATGGGGGTATGAATGCCGGCTGTGCTACGTCTCATAGCAAAGGAAAGTCCCACCTACGGGATGGTGTCACGGTATGAGGGGACACATATTTTATAAGTGTTAAGTGCAGCGTGTGTAAGAAGCAGAACTAAAGGAGCCACCTGTTCCTTCTGCAGCATTTGTGCTACACAAGGTGGCTCTTTCAGTTACAGACGCCTGGGGGGGGCAGGTTCCCTTAAATTTCGGTTGTAGTGCCAGCGTGGCGGTCGCTGGACACGTTGCTGGATACACAGCAGGGGATCAGCGGACGTTACTGAAACCCAATAACACTGGGTCATGTGTTGTCTGTGCAGCCGGCACTTCTGGGCAGCAACTGGCGGTGTAGGAGCCCAGGGATTAAAGTTCAGGTGGTTGAAACATGAACACAGCTGGAGACATGGATACTGTTGGCAACCAATTAGTTAATCGGTAAGAGGAGTGGCTAATTCCTGTGAGATCCAGGCCTTGTTCATTTTCAAAATAGTAAGCCGGTCAACGTTATCGGATGATAGTCGCATGCGACGGTATGTTAGTACACCACCTGCAGCACTAAAGACGCGTTCCGATAATACACTGGCAGCAGGGCAAGCCAGCACCTCCAATGCATACTGGCTAAGCTCTGGCCATGTATCCAGCTTAGAGACCCAAAACTTGAAGGGGAAAGAGCCGTCTGGGAGTACGTTGAGAGTGCAAGACATGTAGTCTGTCACCATCTGACAGAAACGGGGCCTCCTGCTGACTGGATCTGTCACCGTCAGTGATGGCATAGACATTTGTGGCGGGCACACAAAACTTTGCCATTGTTGGAACAGACTGGTCTTGGTTTGTGCTGGGCCACTGCTCCTGCTACCTCTTTGTGCAGAGATTCCTCCACTGCCTCTACGCACAGAGCTGCTTTGTAAAGCTGTAGCTGGCGCAGCACTTCTCTCGATTGGACTGGAGAAGATGATGGACTGCACCAGTGTGTCTTGGTACAGCCGCATTTTCTGCTCCCGCTGCAACGGTGGTATGAGGGTTTGCAAATTGTCCCTGTAGCGCGGGTCGAGGAGGGTGTACACCCAATAATCAAGCGTGGTAAGAATGTGGGCGATGCGGCGGTCGTTTGTCAGGCACTGCAGCATTAAATCCACCATGTGCTGCAGACTGCCAACTGGCCAAGAAACGCTACCCCCTGCTTGAGGCGTGATGTCTGCCTGCTCTGCATCACCCCACCCTCGCTCTACATACTGACTACTGGAGATTTGTGTAACTCCCTCCTCTGGAAAGATATCTTCCTCCTCCATTGACTCCTCCTCATCCTCCTCACCAAAGGTCCCCTGCCTAGTCCTTTGTGAGGAACCACGTCACGCAGACTGTCCAGAAGCCGATGGCATTTCTGACTCCTCATCCTCTTCCACCACCTCATCCCTTAGCGCTTGCAGGGTTCTTTCAAGCAAGCAGATAAGGGGGATAGTCATGCTGAATAGTGCATCATCTGCACTAGCCATCCGCGTGGATTCATCAAACGCCCACAAAACCTGCCAGATGTCCTTCATAGTGGCCCACTCAGTGGTTGTGAAGTCAGAACGGCGCGCACTGCGACTTTTTTGCGCCTGATGCAGCTGGTACTCCATTACTGCTGGCTGCTGCTCACACAACTGCTCCAACATATGTAACGTGGAATTCCACCTGGTGGGGAGGTCAAATATGATGCGATGTTCCAGAAGACGGAATCGGCGCTGCACACTTGCAATGCGCGATCTGGCCATGCTGGAACGCCGCAAGTGAGCACACTCAAGGCGGACCTTGTGCAGCAGTGCATCAAGATACGGATAGTCCCTCAGAAAACTCTGCACAACCAAATTGAGCACATGTGCCAGACATGGGATGTGATTGAGGTTGCCAAGGGCCAAAGCTGCCACCAGATTTTGGCCATTGTCACACACTACCATGCCTGTCTGGAGATTCGCTGGCGCAAACCACTTCTCGCTCTGATGGCATTCCAGAGCTCCTGCGCTGTGTGGCTTCGATCCCCCAAAGAAATTAATTTAAGTACGGCCTGTTGACGTTTGGCCACATCTGTGCTCATATCAGTTGTAACAAGTAAGCGTTCACGGGTCAAGGTGGAGGTAGACCGTGACGGCTCCTGCAGCGATGATTCTGAGGAACTGGAGTATGAGGAGGAGTCAATGTGCACAGACTGGATTCCTGCAATCCTTGGCATTGGCAGTACACGTACAGCGCCACTCACCATGTCTGTACCCGGCTCCACAACATTGACCCAATAGATTTTGGAAGAGGCATGCTCCTATTGGGTGCTGAAGTGGAGGCTCCAAGCGCCGCAGTCTTCCCCCTCCCTCTCCCAGCCGTTCGGGGAATCTCTTCCTCAGGGCTGCTCCCACCACCTTCCTGGCCCTCACGCCATGATGGGTCGAGGACCTCATCATCTACGCTACCCTCTGCCACCAACTGCTTCTCCTGGGTAGTCTCGTCAGCACAGTACGCAACAGAAACTGGCACCTGGGTCTCCTCATCTGATGCGTACTGAGAAGTGGTAACCGGAGGCACTGTCCCACCCGCCTCTTCTGATTCAGAGAGACAAAGCTGTTGCGCATCACTGCATACAGCCTCTTCTTCTGATTCTCGAATGCTGCTTGGCTGGCCCCCTGTTTCCCAGCTAAGAGATTCAGAGAACAGAAGTAGAGATGGCTCCTGTCCTGGGCTCTCTGACTGCCTGGGCAATTTGGCAGGTGGTGAAAAGACAGGTGGTTGCTCTTCAGTGCTCTGTGCCTGAGAGGATGTGGCACTAATTGAAGTCAATGCATTAGCTTCCATCCATCCGACAACGGCTTCAATTTGTTCGTCCCGCAGCAGCGGGGTACGGCGAGCTCCGACAAAGCTGCGCACGAAGGTCTGCTCCCTGCTGAAACTGGGGGATGGTGAGTCACCGATGCCCGCAGCTGGCACAGAATCCCCACGTCCTCTCCCTGCTCCACGCCCTTGACCACGTGCCTTACTCCCTGCCTTCTTCATCTTGGTAGACTGATAAAGATAGGCAGAAAAGTACTAAGGGCTTAGTGTGCTTATTCCTGAACAGCTGCTAACAGGTATAAGAAACACTTATTTTAGGGAGTGTGGACTAGACTTTATTATGCGCTTATGTGGCCTACACAACTGTAAAGTGGAGTGTTTGGTGAACTTTGGGTTGGTTTTGTAGAACAGACACTATAGAGTGAGTGCAGTACTTGCACACAGACCGTGCAGACAGCCGCGAACGGCGCTGCAAGGCCAAACAAAGCTCCTCTATCTAATCCTATATAGTGATTTTCCACAATCTAGCAGGATACAGATGGAAAGCCACTAATATAGGATATATTTGAAAAAATGTGCAGGAGGCTGCACTAATTGCAAAAAAGAGACTATTGATTTTGCAGTATGAGGCAGTAACGCACTCTGAGCTGAACACAACCGGCTATGGCTATGGACAGACAGCAGAGTGAGCTGCACTCACTCACACCGAGCAGACAGCCGCGAACGGCGCTGCAAGGCCAAACAAAGCTCCTCTATCTAATCCTATATAGTGATTTTCCACAATCTAGCAGGATACAGATGGAAAGCCACTAATATAGGATATATTTGAAAAAATGTGCAGCAGGCTGCACTAATTGCAAAAAAAGGACTATGGATTTTGCAGTATGAGGCAGTGACGCACTCTGAGCTGAACACAACCGGCTATGGCTATGGACAGACAGCAGAGTGACCTGCGCCCACACAGACCGTGCAGACAGCCGCGAACGGCACTGCAAGGCCAAACAAAGCTCCTCTATCTAATCCTATATAGTGATTTTCCACAATCTAGCAGGATACAGATGGAAAGCCACTAATATAGGATATATGTGAAATAATGTGCAGCAGGCTGCACTAATTGCCCCCTCAAAAAAAAGGATTAAGCAGTATGAGGCAGTGAAGCACCCTGAGCTGACCAAAACCGGCTATGGCTATGGACAGACAGCAGAGTGAGCTGCACTCACACACACAGACCTTGCAGACAGCTGTGAACAGCGCTGCAAGGCAAAAGCAAGGTGAACACACAGCGTTGCTAATTTAGCCTGGATTAAGCATAATTAAGCAAATTGCAATCTCTAAACTGGCCCTCAGTCAGAACACGGCGTCCTGTCCTTAACTGAATTCACAGCCAATCACAGCCATGCCAGTAGTTACATTCCCACCATGCAGAACAGGATGTGCCCACACTTCAAATCATTCCTCATTGGCTGATTCATAAAAACCCGGGAGTTTGCAGAATGGGAATTTCCGATTCCGGTTTCCGATACACTGAAAGTATCGGAACCCGGTATCGGAATTCAGATACCGCGAATATCGGCCGATACCCGATACTTGCGGTATCGGAATGCTCAACACTAGTCACCAGCAAAGTACCCCCACACCATCACACCTCCTCCTCCATGCTTCACGGTGGGAACCATGCATGTAGAATCCATCTGTTCACCTTTTCTGCTTCGCACAAAGACAAGGTGGTTTGAACCAAAGATCTCAAATTTGGACTCATCAGACCAAAGCACAGATTTCGACTTGTCTAATGTCCATTCCTTGTGTTCTTTAGCCCAAACAAGTCTCTTCTGCTTGTTGCCTGTCCTTAGCAGTGGTTTCCTACCAGCTATTTTACCATGAAGGCCTGCTGCACAAAGTCTCCTCTTAAAGGGAACCTGTCACCACTTTTTTGCTCTATCAGCTAAAAGTATCATTTAATTGTCAGGTATGCATTCCACATCTACATTTGAAACCCCCTGACAACCCATGCATCACCCATAAAAACCTTTTTTATTTGTCCCGCACTGTATGTTAATCTGTTCAGTCCGGTCCGATGGGCGTTGCTTCTGTTCCCTCATTCCACCCCTCCTCGGCTTGCTGTACGCATTCTTCGTCGTGAATCTAGAGCCCAGAGCGCGCACATATTTTGCGCGTGCGCATTGCAATGTGACCTCGTGCGTGCACAGTATGCTTTGTCCAATTGCGGGTAAAGCCGAAAAGAAGTATGGCGCATGCGTCAGTACTGCGCCGTACTGCTTTTCGGCTTTTCCTGCAGTTGGGCAAGCATACTGGACAAATAAAAAAGGTTTTTATGGGTGTTGCATGGGGTGTCAGGGGGTTTCAAATGTAGATGTGGAATGCATACCTGACAATCAATTAAATGATACTTTTAGCTGATAGAGCAAAAATGTGGTGACAGGTTCCCTTTAACAGTTATTGTAGAGATGTGTCTGCTGCTTTAACTGTGTGTGGCATTGACCTGGTCTCTAATCTGAGCTGCTGTCAACCTGCAATTTCTGATGCTGGTGACTCGGATAAACTTATCCTCAGAAGCAGAGGTGACTCTTGGTCTTCCTTTCCAGGGGCACTCCTCATGTGAGCCAGTTTCTTTCCTCATGTGAGCCAGTTTCTTTTAAGCACTTAATGGTTTTTGCAACTGCACTTGGGTACACTTCCAAAGTTTTCCCAACTTTTCGGACTGACTGACCTTCATTTCTTAAAGTAATGATGGCCACTCGTTTTTCTTTACTTAGCTGCTTTTTTCTTGCCATAATACAAATTCTAACAGTCTATTCAGTAGGACTATCAGCTGTGTATCCACCAGACTTCTGCTCAACACAACTGATGGTCCCAACCCCATTTACAAGGCAAGAAATCCCACTTATTAAACGTGACAGGGCACACCTGTGAAGTTAAAACCATTTCCGGTGACTACCTCTCAAAGCTCATCAAGAGAATGCCAAGAATGTGTAAAGCAGTCATCAAAGCGACAGGTGGCTACTTTGAAGAACCTAGAATAGAAAACATATTTTCAGTTGTTTCACACTATTTTGTTAAGAATATCATTCCACATGTGTTAATTCATAGTTGTGTGAATGTACAATTTTCATAGACATGAAAATACAGAGAAATCTTTAAATGAGAAGTTGTGTCCAAACTTTTGGTCTGTACTGTATATGCCCATAAAAATCTTTTATTTTATTTAATTAAAATACACCTTCCCAGTGTGAGGCAATAACTAACACAAGAAAAAACTACCTGTCCAAATATCCCTACAATTGCCTGCTTTCCCTTCCTAGCAGTGGAGGTTGGCACCATAAGAGATACGATTGTTTTGGCGCCACCACTCAACGACGGCTGTCCCAAAATAGCCCTAATAACCCCTATTCTATAGGCGGGAATACAATAGGCATAGTGAAGAGATGAATACATAGAAAAAAATGTCTGACAGGTAAAATACACCAATCCACTCCTGACTTGATATCAATCAAAAAATATATCTTGCAGTTTGGTATATCATAAAAAACAAGCCAGCCTTATCACCACAGAAAAAAACATCCAGAAATAATCTTTTAGGCAGGTACTTTCTATGAGATATGAGGGTACCAGTTTAACTATAAAGCCATAACAGCATTAGTATTTTCCTCCTCAAACAAGAGGCAGATGGCCTATAAATCAAGAGTGGATCACATACTATATACACATTTCTGTCAGAAAACAACCAGATTTGTCCATAACAGTTTCTGACCATAGACACCTCCTGTGACGCAACCCCGGTCATGCGCAGTAGGTGGATCTTCTCAAAAAATGCGTTCCAGACTGGAACGCATCCACTCACTCGAAGATAACAGTGAGCATGCGCAACAATAATAGGGACATACTGGTAATAACTATGCGTTCCATTTTGCATGGAACATAGGCCCTTCAATATGTATAATACCTTTGAAAAAGGCTAATCTCAGGATATGCATTACTAGAACGCATTCACTCGCTAAAAGATGGACATGTGCAACCATAATAGAGGCTTATTGATAATAGCTATGCGCTACAGCATGGGAAGCAAGCCCTTAATATGCATACTTGATTTTTGAAAGGGGCCTAAAAATGCAACAAACTCTACTGTCCGGACCTAAATTATTTAACAAAAAATAAATAGCAGCATAAAAAAAAAATATATAGATGGATAGCACATAATTGGCACTTAATATATTACTAAAATTAGGAAGACAGTATCTATCCCTGGGTCACTAATAAAAGGATGAGCCGATCATGCCAAACATAATCTAATCAAAACGGTATGAGAGGTGAAAAAAGGGGACACTGATTGCATTCTGAAAATCCATTCTGCTTCACGTCTTAGAATGGTCTTGTCGAAATCCCCCCTCTAGGCTTTGGCTTGATCAGTTCAATCATAGAGAAGGAGATTTCGTCCATTTGTCCCCCATGTTGTTCATTTATATGGCCTGGCAATAGGGGTATCCCTTTTATTCCGAATGTCACCAATGTGTTCACCAACCCTAACTCTTAATTCCCTTTTTGCTTTTCCAATGTAGTCGAGGGGGCATTTACATGTTGCTTTATAGACTACCCCAACAGATCTACAGTTTCCAAAGTCCCTGATATAGAATTGTCTACCACTAGATGCGCTTGAAAAATTTTTACATTGTGACATACAGGTCCTTCTCAAAAAATTAGCATATAGTGTTAAATTTCATTATTTACCATAATGTAATGATTACAATTAAACTTTCATATATTATAGATTCATTATCCACCAACTGAAATTTGTCAGGTCTTTTATTGTTTTAATACTGATGATTTTGGCATACAACTCCTGATAACCCAAAAAACCTGTCTCAATAAATTAGCATATTTCACCCATCCAATCAAATAAAAGTGTTTTTTAATAACAAACAAAAAAAACATCAAATAATAATGTTCAGTTATGCACTCAATACTTGGTCGGGAATCCTTTGGCAGAAATGACTGCTTCAATGCGGCGTGGCATGGAGGCAATCAGCCTGTGACACTGCTGAGATGTTATGGAGGCCCAGGATGCTTCAATAGCAGCCTTAAGCTCATCCAGAGTGTTGGGTCTTGCGTCTCTCAACTTTCTCTTCACAATATCCCACAGATTCTCTATGGGGTTCAGGTCAGGAGAGTTGGCAGGCCAATTGAGCACAGTAATACCATGGTCAGTAAACCATTTACCAGTGGTTTTGGCACTGTGAGCAGGTGCCAGGTCGTGCTGAAAAATGAAATCTTCATCTCCATAAAGCATTTCAGCCGATGGAAGCATGAAGTGCTCCAAAATCTCCTGATAGCTAGCTGCATTGACCCTGCCCTTGATGAAACACAGTGGACCAACACCAGCAGCTGACATGGCACCCCACACCATCACTGACTGTGGGTACTTGACACTGGACTTCAGGCATTTTGGCATTTCCTTCTCCCCAGTCTTCCTCCAGACTCTGGCACCTTGATTTCCGAATGACATGCAAAATTTGCTTTCATCAGAAAAAAGTACTTGGGACCACTTAGCAACAGTCCAGTGCTGCTTCTCTGTAGCCCAGGTCAGGCGCCTCTGCCGCTGTTTATGGTTCAAAAGTGGCTTTACCTGGGGAATGCGGCACCTGTAGCCCATTTCCTGCACACGCCTGTGCACGGTGGCTCTGGATGTTTCCACACCAGACTCAGTTCACTGCTTCCTCAGGTTCCCCAAGGTCTGGAATCGGTCCTTCTCCACAATCTTCCTCAGGGTCCGGTCTCCTCTTCTCGTTGTACAGCGTTTTCTGCCACATTGTTTCCTTCCAACAGACTTACCATTGAGGTGCCTTGATACAGCACTCTGGGAACAGCCTATTTGTTGAGAAATTTCTTTCTGGGTCTTACCCTCTTGCTTGAGGGTGTCAATGATGGCCTTCTTGACATCTGTCAGGTCGCTAGTCTTAAGGTACCGTCACACATAGCGACGCTGCAGCGATACCGACAACGATCCGGATCGCTGCAGCGTCGCTGTTTGGTCGCTGGAGAGCTGTCACACAGACAGCTCTCCAGCGACCAACGATCCCGAGGACCCCGGTAACCAGGGTAAACATCGGGTAACTAAGCGCAGGGCCGCGCTTAGTAACCCGATGTTTACCCTGGTTACCATCCTAAAAAGTAAAAAAACAAACGCTACATACTTACCTTCCGCTGTCTGTCCTCGGCGCTCTGCTTCTCTGGTCTGGCTGTGAGCGCCGGGCAGCCAGAAAGCAGAGCGGTGACGTCACCGCTCTGCTTTCCGGCTGACCGACGCTCACAGCCAGAGCAGGAGGAGTGCAGAGCACAGCGCTGGAGGACAGAGAGCGGTAGGTAAGTATGTAGTGTTTGTTTTTTTACTTTTAGGATGGTAACCAGGGTAAACATCGGGTTACTAAGCGCGGCCCTGCGCTTAGTTACCCGATGTTTACCCTGGTTACCAGCGAAGACATCGCTGAATCGGTGTCACACACGCCCATTCAGCGATGTCTACGGGGAGTCCAGCGACGAAATAAAGTTCTGGACTTTCTTCCCCGACCAGCGACAGCACAGCAGGGGCCTGATCGCTGCTGCCTGTCACACTGGACGATATCGCTAGCGAGGACGCTGCAACGTCACGGATCGCTAGCGATATCGTCTAGTGTGACAGTACCTTTACCCATGATGGGGGTTTTGAGTAATGAACCAGGCAGGGAGTTTATAAAAGCCTCAGGTATCTTTTGCATGTGTTTAGAGTTAATTAGTTGATTCAGAAGATTAGGGTAATAGGTCGTTTAGAGAACCTTTTCTTGATATGCTAATTTATTGAGACAGGTTTTTTGGGTTATCAGGAGTTGTATGCCAAAATCATCAGTATTAAAACAATAAAAGACCTGACAAATTTCAGTTGGTGGATAATGAATCTATAATATATGAAAGTTTAATTGTAATCATTACATTATGGTAAATAATGAAATTTAACACTATATGCTAATTTTTTGAGAAGGACCTGTATATTGACATCTCGAACAATTCCCACATTTAAAGAACCCAATTGGCTTCCTGTCCAGCCATGTCCCTTCCTATAAGTAATGTTAGATTTTGGTGATATATAGTTTTTAAGATTTGGGTCTGCCAATAGAATATTCCAATGTTTTTTCATTATCTGGAAAACTCTTCCAGCTTGATTATCATAGGTCCCGATTAGTCTTACCACATTAGACACGTCTTTCTGTGCATTATTTCCCCTCAGAAGTGCAGATCTATTCTTAGCCAGGGCGTTCTTATATAATGTATCCAGGATGTCAATCAGGTACCACCTCTCTCTGAATCTACTATGTAGATCTTTTTTTGAAAGACTCCACATATGAACAATTTCTCCTGACTCGGAGAAACTGTCCCTTCGGTATCCCCCATTTAAGGGGGGTTGGATGGTGACTTTTCCATTGCAAAAAACTGTTTGTCGCAGACGGTCAGTACAGGTACTTAATCCTCCATCTTGGTTCTTTGAAATGGTAAGATCCAGGAAAGTGATACTATGTTCCTGGTACTCAGATGTAAATTTCATCCCTATGGTGTTAATGTTAATCTCCTGAATAAAACTTTTGAAGTCCCCATCTGGGCCATACCATAGAATCAAGATGTCATCAATTTATCTGGCCCAGAGGTTGATCGAGGATTGCCACCATCTCTCCTCCTTGGGAAAAATAATGGTTTTCTACCACCAGCCCAGGAACAGATCTGGTATCTGTAATATACACTGCTCAAAGAAATAAAGGGAACACTAAAATCCCACATCCCAGATATCACTGAATGAAATATTCCAGTTGTAAATATTTATTCATTGCATAGTGGAATGTGTTGAGAACAATAAAACCTAAAAATTATCAACATAAATCACAACTAATATCCCACGGAGGTCTGGAGTTGGAATGATGCTCAAAATCGAAGTGGAAAATGAAGTTACAGGCTGATCCAACTTCAGTGGAAATGCCTCAAGACAAGAAAATGATGCTCAGTAGTGTGTGTGGCCTCCACGTGCCTGTATGACCTCCCAACAATGCCTGGACATTCTCCTGATGAGAAGGCGGATGGTCTCCTGAGGGATCTCCTCCCAGACCTGGACTAAAGCATCTGCCAACTCCTGGACAGTCTTCTGTAGTGCAATGTGACATTGGTGGATGGTGCGAGACATGATGTCCCAGATGTGTTCAATCGGATTCAGGTCTGGGGAATGGGTGGGCCAGTCCATAGCTTCAATGCCTTCATCTTGCAGGAACTGCTGACACACTCCAGCCATGAGGTCTTGTCCTGCATTAGGAGGAACCCAAGGCCAATCACACCAGCATATGGTATCACAAGGGGTCTGAGGATCTCATCTCGGTAATGGCTTTTAGGCTACCTCTGGCGAGCACACTGTGCGACCCTCCAAAGAAATGCCACCCCACTCCATTACTGACTCACTGCCAAACCGGTCATGCTGAAGGATGTTGCAGGCAGCAGATCACTCTCCATGGCGTCTCCAGGCTCTGTCACATGTGCTCAGTGTGAACCTGCTTTCATCTGTGAAGAGCACAGGGCGCCAGTGGCAAATTTGCCAATTCTGGTGTTCTGTGGCAAATGCCAAGTGTCCTGCATGGTGTTGGGCTGTGAGCAAAACCCCGATCTGTGGATGTCAGGCACTCAGACCATCCTCATGGAGTTGGTTTCTAACCGTTTGTGTAGAAACACATTTGTGGCCTGCTGGAGGTAATTTTGCATGGCTCTGGCAGTGCTCCTCCTGTTCCTCCTTGCACAAAGGCTGAGGTAGCGGTCCTGCTGCTGGGTTGTTGCCCTCCTACAGCCCCCTCCATGTCTCCTGGTATACTGGCCTGTCTCCTGGTAGCATCTCCAGCCTCGAAACACTACACTAACAGACACAGCAAACCTTGCCACAGCTCGCATTGATGTGCCATCCTGGATGAGCTGCACTACCTGAGCTCTTTTTGTGGGTTGTAGAGTCTGTCTCATGCTACCACGAGTGTGAAATCACAACCAACATTCAAAAGTGACCAAAACATCAGCCAGAAAGCATTGAAATGTGGTCTGTGGTCCCCACCTGCAGAACTACTCCTTTATTGAGTGTGTCTTGATAATTGCCAATAATTTTCATGTGTTGTCTATCCCATCTGCACAACAGCATGTGAAATTAATTGTCAAACAATGTTGCTTCCTAAGTGGACAGTTTGATTTCACAGAAGTTTGATTTACTTGGAGTTATAGTCTGTTGTTTAAGTGTTCCCTTTATTTTTTGAGCAGTGTATTTAAAGGGAACATGTTGTAAGGGCTCCTTTTCACTTGCGAGACATACGTCCATGTCGCGCAGGTTAAAACCCTCCTCTGGCGCCGGCACTTGAGAGCGGAGCGTGCAGCTCCATGTGTTGCTATGCGGCCGCACGCTCCGCTCTGGAGTGCCGGTGCCAAAGAAGGGTTTTAATCTGCAAGAAACAGACGTATGTCTCGTAAGTGAGAAGGAGCCCTAAGGAGGAGAGCCAGCCTCGGCGTGCCTTGTCCGGGACGAGTCCGGAAACATCGGTACTGCCACCCAAGATGCAGGGGGGGAGAGTTTAGTGCCCCGGACAGACTTTTGAACTTGAGATCAGAGGGCGTGAAGGGTATAAGAGGGGGACAGTGCGCAGGAACGAGAGCTCGGTTGACGAGCCGTCCAGCGCCGTTCAGTCAGGACAAAGTAGGTTCAAGTCAGAGAGGCTTACGGGGACTTACAGGAGACTGTAGGAATATACATCTCCTGAGATCCCTGACATTTACTCCCGCAGTGTCACTGAGCATGAGTGAGCCCTCCCCACGACCAGACCTCAGGGGGCGCAGTTTGAGTCATGACATCCCGGTCGTAAACCGAGTGCGGCCATTGAACGTATGCGCTCCTGCCTGCATCAAAGTTGTGCCAACGCTTAAAAAGAAATGACTGTCCTCTCTCCAGCGTGACCCATCTTGAAACCAGGACCCGCGAAAGGACATTCCAGGATCCCCGACGACACTGGAACCGCCAGATTCTTCAAGCGTTCGGGCAGGAACACCACCGCTATCTTCACTGAGACTGATTCTCATCCACACCGAACTGATAAGTTTGATACCTTTGAACTTTCCTCAACCCTTTATTGCCCCTGCTATAACTACGTAAACCAGACACAGTTTTATTATCCTTTTGCCCCTCATTTACTCTCTCCCTGCATGGAGTAATGCTGTTTCATTAAATTCCACTGTTAACCCTTGTTCTGCCTCCGACCATTAAGGTACCGTCACAGTCAGTGACGCTGCAGCGATATAGACAATGATCCGACCTAAATTAGATCGCTGGAGTGTCGCTGTTTAGGTCGCTGTAGAGACGTCAAACAGACCAACTCCCGATCGATGCAGGAGCGATCCAGTGACGTAACAGCGACTCACTTATCGTTCTCGCTGGTTGTTAGCTCCATGCCAAACAGTTGGAGAGTAACGATCCGACAAATTGCAGCGTAGCCAGATAGGCGTGTTTCTCCACATGGAGACACCCAGGATGTGACGTCCCGGCATCCCGGAATATAAACCGCGACTCTACAGCGATTCAGTCGTTCCATATTGTTTGAGAGCTGCGTCTTCACGTTCTTCTGCCTTTCCAGCGTCCTGTCCGGAACGACCCTCCGCCAGCTATGATCCTCTTCCGTGAGCGTTCTGTCCGGAACGCCGTACTCAGTATACTGCAGGCGTCTTCATTGGTTCTTTTCTTGCTCATCAACGGTATGAAATATCTTTGAGTTGTTGTTTGTTTCTTCTGTGTATAGTTATGGCTATGCAGCAATGCTTATCTATGTACAAGGTAAAATGATGTATAAAACATCTCTGGCAGCCATCTTGTGCATCTGGCAAGCGGACGCACAAGATGGAGGCACTTTAGGATGCGGTTAGCAAACTCTTTTGCGCTGGCTGCCATTTTGTGTGCACACTATATGGAAAGGTAAACCAACTCTTTTCTGTTTGCCTTGGCTTGGCTGGCCCTGGCCTGCTCCGCTAGTTAATTAAAACAGCACACAACATAACGGTAATATGAAACTTTTTTTTTTTTAAACAACTGGTAATATAAACCTTTTTTTTTTTGAACAAGTACAAAAATTTAAATCCTCCCACGGCGGTGGGCTAACAGGTGTCGCAGCGTGCGGCCCTGCTGCTTCACTTGTTCCAGCAGGAGCGCTGCTGTCCTCTCCAGCCTTTTCTGCTTAGCCAGCAGCTCTCTCACGGTGGGCGATTCTGTGGATAGAAGAGGTCGGAGAACGGACGGTGATTACGCTGCAAATACGGCATGTGTGAACATACCCTGAGATTTACTACACACTCAGTTTGGTCCTGTCCCAGAGGGCGAGAATGTTTTTTTTTGTCGTTGTCAAATGTGACATCCCACCGATAACCCCTCCCACTGTCTGTATACTTACGGAGAAGGGACGCCGGTTGGTCATCCCCGGAAGAGGTGCTGCTGAGCTCCCATCCCCTTTGCTCAGGCCACAGCTGCCGCAGCTAAAAGGAAGCAAATACATATCTGGTTAACAATTGAACACGCTGTGGGGAAGCGCTCGCAGTTTTGGTCACTTACGAATGCTCGCCTCTGGGGAGAATGCCGCCGACCCGGGGAAGGAAGATGAGTGGCGGAAGGGAGGTGTTGTGGCTTGCGGTGGGGTGCTAGCGTGCCTGGTCCTTACTGCGTCTGTAATGTATACAATATTTCAGCTCCCCTCTAATGTCCCGTATGCAGTAATAAAATTGCAATGAATGATGGTTAACATACGTGATGTCCCGGGCTGTGGGCTGCCGCAGGTGGCGGATGAAGGCGTGCTGGCTGGTGCTGGTGCCTGTTGCCGGCGCTGTCTCTCTACACAAACATTAAAGAACTGCAATATTTAGACACCAAAAGTACAGGGCTCCAGAATAAAAAAAAATACCTAGGCGCCATTGGCGGCAAAAGTTAGGAGCCAAATGAAATTTTTAGTCGCCAAATGTACGTACATATACAGAAAATAGAGATCACTCTTCCCAGTGATGCTATACTCTGTATTGTCTGGGGGCTCTGGTGTTCAATGCTCTGCGTGGCCTGGGACATGTATTATTGCATCACTAGGAAGCGCCTCACGGCAGCGCGTGTCTCCTGATTTCCCCCTCCCGGCAATTGCGGACATCCCAAAATTTTATATGTTGGTGTAGAGTCTGGAACCCCTGACTTGACCATTTTTCACGGATGCCGCATTTTCCTCTTGGACAATATGGACATGAGGAAAAAGTGGCATGTTTTTCCGGGAATTCTGGGACAAGTTGGCAACCACGAGTGAGAGTCTCCCTATTCCCCCCTCCCGGCTGCGTGCGTCACCCGATTCCCCCATACTGGTACTTGCCTCGACTTCTCTCCGCCTGCAACTCTGCCAGAAGCTGTGGGGTCTTGAACTTGAGGTCCGCCCACTTCTTGCGCAGCTGCAGCGCACTGCGGCGGATGCCAAATCGCCTCTCCATGAGGGCAGCAATGTGGCGCAGCACCTCCTGCTTGTGAAGGTTTTTGTGGGCAGGTGCAGTCTCCTGACCCTCATAATCCCACTCTTGCATCTTTGAAACAAAAAATCTCAGCTCTGCCTGCCCCAAAGGAGCAGAGCACTGTCTCGCCGCCATTTTTCCAGGAATGACGCTGAACGTCACCGCCTAACCACGCCCAGAGGAGGTCCTTGACTCAGGCATGATGCCGCGCGATCCGTATCGCTATAGGATCTCCGTTTATGCACAGCGTCGCGGTTGTGACGCCGGCTCCAGAAATCACTCTTTGGCGTTCCCGGTTTCAAGCCGCAGCGCTCTTCGTCCAGGTATCAGGCGTTTCAGCAGCTTGTACAGTGATTTTAGGGTATCTATGGGGTACAGCTGTTGCGTCAACGCTGCTTATTAGCCCTGCGTATTTAACGTACGTATAATATGCGCCAAAAACGCGATGTGTGAGCGCTACATTACACTATTGGATGTCTTTTGTCAGTTTAGCAAATTATAAGTACTAATTCTTTTTTTTTTGGCTTTTTCAGGTTGCCATATCTATTACAGATACCTGTGATTGTAGCGGCTGCGTTGTTGGTTGAAGCTCACCGCCTGCAGGAGGCTCACACGCGGAACACTCATACTAAGCGACAGCGCCGCATGTGGATCAGACAGTGGCTGCAGAAGAGGAATCAATTGTCCCATATGGGCTTAATAAGGGAACTGCAGGAGAACAACCCGCATGATTTCAGGAACTACCTGCGAATGTCGGAGGATTCCTTTAATGTGCTACTTGCTGCTGTGGAACCTTCTATCAGGCGGCAAAATACCAGCATGCGAGCTGCTGTCCCTGTGGATTAGAGACTGGCTGTCACGCTGCGGTTCCTGGAGACTGGCAGGTCTATGCAAGACTTGCATTACTGCGCAGAGACATGTAATGCAATCGTCTCAGCTTTACACCGCACTTACATGCCTTTCCCGGAGACCCAGGATGATTGGAAACAGATTTCCTACGGATTTCAGCAGCAATGGCAGTTCCCAAATTGCGGTGGGGCCTTGGATGGGAAACGTCCGCATCACCCACACTCCGGCTCATTTTTCTACAATTACAAGGGTTATTTCAGCGTTATTCTCATGGCCCTCGTTAATGCAAACTATGAATTTATAAGTGTGGCTGTAGGGATCAACGGGAGAGTATCTGATGGCAGAGCTTTGGAGCACACCGATTTTGGGGAGCGCTTGAAAGAACACAACCTGGCCTTGCCGCCCAACAGCGACACTACTGGAAACATGAACTTTGTGTTTGTCGGAGATGAGGCATTCCCACTGCATCCCAACCTTCTGAAGCCCTACTCCCAGAAAACTCTGACACCGGAGCGACGTATTTTTAATTACAAACTTTCCAGAGCTCGACGCGTTGTGGAGAATGCTTTTGGTATTATGGCAAACTGATTTTGGGTTTTCCACACTGCACTCAACATGAAACTCTCGTCTATTGACTCTGTGGTGCTTGCCTGTTGCATCCTGCACAACTTTCTACGCTGCCGTGATGCCAGTGCATACAGCCCTCCACAATATGTTGACTCAATTGACCCTGCAAATGGAGATGTAACCCAGGGCGAATGGCGTCTAGACGAGCACAGGGTTTCAGGCTTGGAAAGTCTTGGATCTAGAAGGAACTCTGATGATGCGACGATTTGCAGGGAGAAGTACTGTGACTTTTTCAATGGGCCAGGGGCTGTCCCATGGCAGCATCTCCAGCAGTAGCGTAACTGTAGCCATTTACTTGCACCATGTATTATGGAATACATTTTTTTGGGTTGATGTGCTCTCGTGTACCATTTTGTTGATGACCCATGCAATTCCTTTTTCTGTCTCAATGTCTACATAAATATATATACGGTATCTATCTATGCACATACTCTAGTTCTGTATCAAACATATGAATCCTGGGAGTCCGCAGCATCCTTAGCCCTAGCGCTGTCATGATTTTCATCTCTCTCTCTCTCTCTCTCTCTCTCTCTCTCTCTCTATATATATATATATATGTATATATATACTAGATGGTGGCCCGATTCTTCACGCATCGGGTATTCTAGAATGAGCCTGTCCATGTAGTATATTGCTCAGCGACGTAGTATATTGCCCAGCCACATAGCCACGTAGTATAGAGACTTAAAAAAATAAATATTTTTTTATTTTTTTTATTATTTTTGACATGACATATTTTTACTATTGATGCTGCATAGGCATAGGGGATTACGGAGCGGGCACCGGACAGTGAGTGCAGGGGAGTAGGGGAGGGACTAATCGGACTTATAAAGTTTATTAACATATAAATAAACATATACTCACCTTCCGAAGTCCCGTTGAAGTCGTGCTATACTCACCATCCGCCGCCTTTCCCTGGGACCGGAAGCTGCCGCTTGCAATGGAGCGGTCCCGGGAGTGGGAAAGGTGGCGGAGGGTGAGTATAGCAGGTGTTTTTTTTTTTTGTTTTTTTTTTACATGACATATTTTTACTATTGATGCTGCATAGGCATAGGGGATTATGGAGCTTATGAAACAGAAGTCTCTATCGTTTTCAAGCCAAGAACCCTACAGATGTTGATAGTAGGTGTCCATCTCGCTGTACTGGTGTGTGGCCGTAGGAGGTCCTTGCGAAAAGTCACCAAAAGAAGGGGGTGGAGGTGGTGTCCGGAACTGCAAATAATGTGGGCCAGGTCTGCGGACAGGATTGCTGTGCATGGGCTCTTGCTGGTGTCCCCAATAAAACTGGCCACTGGGCTGATGGTCGCTGCTGGTCACCGTTGATGTCTCAGTCAGTTTGCCTGCGGCTGCCGCGTTCAAAGCCTCGAACATTACTCTCTCCGCGTGCATTCGCTGGGTAACATCCAATCTGTTTAACCATTCCGCAACGAAGGATGGGAATCCGGTGAGCTGGGTTGTGGCATGCTGGGTCATAATGTTGTTGGCCAGTGCCAAGAGATCCACAGGTGTGCCCACAGTCACCTTTCTTTTGCGAGATGGGCGCTGTGGACGTGTCTGCTCCTCGACACACGGGCTTATGGAGGACGGAGGGGTCTCGTCAACGTTGACTTCCGGTGTTTGCAGCTGTTGAGGAGGCACCTGCGAGTACAGGAAAAAAAAAGTCAATAACATACTAACAAATCAGCCCTAGAGAGCCCCCCACCACCTCCCCAACACCTCCATGCCCGTCCGTGGGAAGCTATGAGGAACAGTTATCTAGGTAGCAAGAGCGTACAGAGCTGGGCTGAACTACTTTTGCCGGCTATACTGTACGAATGTGCGGAAGACACAAAATTTAAATTTATTTTAGACTTTTGAAATAAGACAGCATTTAGAGGTAGGGAAGGACTGTTTGGACATACTTATCTGAACAGGAAGTGGCAACTGTTATTATCTGCTGGATTAAACATGAAAAATGTGAATTATTCTTATTGGAAACCGTGGAGTATCATAAACATACAAGACACAGGACATGCTACAAGAAGGGAAGCTAAGGGGTACTTACATGCTCGTAAGGAGACTCGGGCAGGATCTCTTCGGCAGATGGCGCACAAAGAGTTGTCACGGTCTGGCACGGGCGAGGGATTTCCTGGTCCCGAGTGAACGCCAGCAGGTCATAGTACCACAACTTGGGCACATAGACGTCGTCGGTTCCGGCCCCAGACTTCAGCAACTTTTCGACCTTGTTCATTTCTTTTTTGTACACTGTGCAGAGAGCCTGGATCTTCTTCCGCACAATGTTTTCATCCACCGTCTCAGTGGGATGATGCTCTTTGTAGAGGGCCACCAGCTTCTCGTACGCAGCTTTCTTTTTGTAGCGGTTGCTGTAATCCGCAGACTTGATCTTCCACAAGCAGGGCAGGGAGCGGTACATATCAATGAGTGTCCGAACGAACTCCTGGTCATTGGCAGACATCTGAAAAAAAGAAAGAAATAGTTAAGTTACAGCAAGCAAGAAAGTGATGGGCCATGTGCTTTTCCTATTGCTAGCAGCCATTTTGTGGATGGGATGAGCCGTGTGCTTTTTCCTATTGTTAGCAGCCATTTTGTGGATGGGATGGGCCGTGTGCTTTTTCCTATTGTTAGCAGCCATTTTGTGGATGGGATGGGCCATGTGCTTTTTCCTATTGTTAGCAGCCATTTTGTGGGTGGAAAAAGTGTTAATTGCAATGGTGGCTATTTTGTGGATGGCAAATGTAAATTTGGCGGTGGCCATTTTGTTGGTGAACATCTTAACATCATAACACACCACATCACCAAATCCTTGTTACCCAGTAATGACCACTAACGGCCAATACTACAGCGCAAAAGCGAATTTGTTTACAAACTTGCAAGCTCAAACAGATCTCTGCAGAGATGTAGTATACTGTTATGATCCGGTGACTTTAGAGCTGCATGAGAACTTTCACTGGAGATGGTGGCCACTGTACTGACCGCAATCCTGAACTTAACACCGCAACTAGAAATAGCCGTGGACTGTACCTAACCAATCCTAGACACCTCATCACAGCCGGAGGACTAAATACCCCTAAAGATGGAAATAGGAATACTATCTTTCCTCAGAGAAAATCCCCAAAGGATAGGCAGCCCCCCACAAATATTGGCAGTGAGTCGGAGAGGAAAAAACATACACAGCCAGAAAACAGAATTTAGCACAGGAGGCCACACTAGCTAGATAGGACAGAATAGAACAGAGTTCTGTGCGGTCAGTATAAAACCCTTCAAAAACGTCCACAGCAGAAATACAAAAACTTCCTACATCTAACTAATAGATGTAGGAGCGTAAATCTGCAACTCCAGTGAATCCTACAATCAGAGCAGGAATAAAACTAAAACAAGCACACAGCAGTGTACCACAGATACAAAGAACCAAACACTTATCTTTGCTGAATTTGGCAGCAGGCAGGAGAAGCCAGAAAGTGATCCATCACTTCACAAGAAACATTGACAACTGGAAAGGGCTAAAGGATCCAGCACATCTAAATATCCCAGTCCGGTTTGTAATCATCAGATACACCTGGCCAGGACTGTGACTCAGAGACAACTGCATTCCCACCTACAACCACCGGAGGGAACCCAAGAGCAGAATTCACAACAGTACCCCCCCTTGAGGAGGGGTCAGCGAACCCTCACCAGGGCCCCCAGGGCGATCAGGACGAGCCAGATGAAAGGCACGGACCAAATCAGCAGCATGGAAATCAGAGGCAAAAACCCAAGAATTATCCTCCTGGCCATAACCCTTCCATTTGACCAGGTACTGAAGCTTCCGCCTCGAAAAACGAGAATCCAAAATCTTATCAACAACATATTCCAACTCCCCATCAACCAACACAGGGGCCGGAGGATCAACAGAGGGAACAACAGGCTCCACATATTTCCGCAGAAAAGAGCTATGGAAGACATTATGGATAGCAAAAGAGGCTGGAAGCGCCAGTCGAAAAGACACCGGATTAATAATCTCCGAAATCCTGTAAGTACCAATAAACCGAGGCTTAAACTTAGGAGAAGAAACCTTCATAGGAACATGATGGGAGGACAACTGTTGTGAATTCAGCTTTTGGGCTCCCTCCGGTGGTTGTAGAGGGTAATGCAGTTGTGACTGGACTGCAGGATTGGACAGGTGTATCTACTAATTGCAAAACTGACTGGGGTATATAGCCTTGCTGGACTCTTTAGTCCCTGCCAGTTGTCCTTTGTTTTTGAAGGATTCACTTCCCTGCTGGTCTCTCCAGTTTGCTGTGCTTTTCTACAAAGATAAGTCCTGGCTTTGTTTTTGCTGTCCACCTGCTGTGGACCTTAAAGTTTTGTGCATTTTCATGTTTTTGTCTTGTTCAGCTTTGTCTGTGAAGGATTTTTTGCAGCTAAGCTGTGTCTCTGGAGATGCAGATATACCCCCCATTTCTTTAGTCAGATGTGGTGATTCGTATTTTCTGTGGTGGATATTTTCTAGTGTTTTTATACTGACCGCATAGTACTCTGTTCTTTTCTTTCTTTTTATTTAGTATGGCCTCCTATGCTAAAATCTGATTTAATTTCTGCATATGTTATTTCCCTCTCATCTCACCGTCAATATTTGTGGGGGGCTATCTATCCTTTGGGAATTTTCTCTGAGGCAAGATAGGTTTCCTGTTTCTGTCTTTAGGGGAAGTTAGATCTTAGGCTGTGCCGAGGAGTCTAGGGATTGTCTGGTACCCCCCACGGCTATTTCTAGTTGCGCTGCTAGGTTCAGGGTTTGCGGTCAGTACAGGGACCACCTTCTCCAGAGTCTGTCTCATGCTGCTCCTAGGCCACCAGATCATAACAGTACAACTGGCCAACAATGAGTTAATTGCATCTCAGAAGAAGGGAGAGAAGCTTTTGAGCCATTTTTTTTTCCTTAGCCTGTTCCTCCCTCTTTACCTCTGGGTGGCTGCGGAACCTAGTAATAACATGAGTGTTCAGGAGTTAGTTTCTCATGTGGATCAGCTTGCTGCTAGAGTACAGGGTATTTCAGAATATATTGTTTAGACTCCTGCCTTAGAACCTAAGATTCCCACTCCTGATTTATTCTTTGGTGACAGATCCAAATTTTTGAGTTTCAAAAATAACTGTAAACTGTTTTTTGCATTAAGACCCCGGTCTTCTGGTGATCCTATTCAGCAGGTTAAAATCATCATATCTCTGCTGCGTGGTGACCCACAGGATTGGGCATTTTCCCTGGAAACTGGCAATCCTGCTTTGCTTAATGTTGATTCGTTCTTTCAGGCATTGGGGTTGTTGTATGATGAGCCTAATTCTGTGGATCAGGCTGAGAAAATCTTCTTGTTGGCCCTGTGTCAGGGTCAAGAAGTGGCAGAATCGTATTGCCAGAAATTTAGAAAATGGTCTGTACTGACTAAATGGAATGAGGATGCCTTGGTGGCAATTTTCAGAAAGGTTCTTTCTGAATCCATTAAAAATGTTATGGTGGGGTTCCCCACGCCTACTGGTCTGAGTGATTCTATGTCTCTGGCCATTCAGATTGATCGGCGCTTGCGCGAGAACAGAGTTGTGCACTCTATGGTGTTGTCTTCTGAGCGGAGCCCTGAGCCTATGCAGTGTGATAGGACTTTGTCTAGAGCTGAACGTCAAACATTCAGGCGTCAGAATAGGTTGTGTTTTTACTGTGGCGATTCTGCTCATGTTATTTCTGATTGCCCTAAGCGTATAAAGAGAATCGCTAGTTCTGTTACCATCAGTACTATACAACCTAAATTTCTGTTATCTGTGACCTTGATCTGCTCATTGTCATCATTTTCTGTCATGGCATTTGTGGATTCAGGCGCCGCACTGAACTTAATGGACTTAGAATTTGCCAGACGTTGTGGTTTTCCCTTGCAGCCTTTGCAGAACCCTATTCCTTTGAGGGGCATTGATGCTACACCGTTGGCGAAAAATAAGCCCCAGTTTTGGACACAGCTGACCATGCGCATGGCGCCAGCCCATCAGGAAGATTGTCGTTTTCTGGTGTTGCATAATTTGCATGATGATATTGTGCTGGGTTTTCCATGGTTGCAGCTACATAATCCGGTGTTAGATTGGAAATCCAAGTCTGTGACTAGTTGGGGTTGTCCATGATCAGGTTCCTTTGATGTCAATTTCCTCTTCCCCCTCTTCTGAAATTCCTGAGTTTTTGTCAGACTTCCAGGATGTATTCGATGAGCCCAAATCCAGTTCCCTTCCACCGCATAGGGACTGTGATTGTGCTATTGACTTGATTCCAGGTTGTAAATTCCCTAAGGGCCGACTTTTCAACCTGTCTGTGCCTGAACATACCGCCATGCGGAGCTATATTAAGGAGTCTTTGGAGAAAGGGCATATTCGGCCATCTTCTTCACCGTTGGGAGCGGGGTTCTTTTTTGTTGCCAAGAAGGATGGCTCCTTGAGACCCTGTATTGATTATCGCCTCTTGAATAAGATCACGGTCAAATTTCAATATCCTTTGCCTTTGCTTACTGATTTGTTTGCTAGGATTAAGGGGGCCAGCTGGTTACTAAGATTGACCTTCGAGGGGCATATAATCTTATTCGTATTAAGCAGGGTGACGAATGGAAAACTGCATTTAATACGCCCGAAGGCCATTTTGAATACCTTGTGATGCCATTCGGACTCTCTAATACCCCATCTGTGTTCCAATCCTTCATGCATGATATCTTTCGGAGTTATCTTGATAAATTCATGGTTGTATATTTGGATGATATTTTGATTTTTTCCAATAATTGGGAGTCTCATGTGAAACAGGTCAAGATGGTATTTCAGATCCTCCGTAATAATGCTTTATTTGTGAAGGGGTCAAAGTGCCTCTTTGGAGTGCAGAAGGTTTCTTTTTTGGGTTTCATTTTTTCTCCCTCATCTATAGAAATGGATCCGGTTAAGGTTCAGGCCATTCATGATTGGATTCAGCCCACATCTGTGAAGAGCCTTCAGAAATTCTTGGGCTTTGCTAATTTTTATCGTCGTTTCTGACCGATTTGACCAAGAAAGGTGCTGATGTGACGAATTGGTCCTCTGCGGCTGTGTCTGCCTTTCAGGAGCTTAAACGCCGATTTACTTCTGCCCCTATGTTGCGTCAGCCAGATATTTCTCTTCCATTTCAGGTTGAGGTTGACGCGTCTGAGATTGGGGCAGGGGCCGTTTTGTCTCACAGGAATTCTGATGGTTCCTTGATGAAACCATGTGCCTTCTTTTCTCGGAAGTTTTCGCCTGCGGAACGCAATTATGATGTCGGCAATCGGGAGTTGTTGTCTATGAAGTGGGCATTTGAGAAGTGGCGACATTGGCTTGAGGGGGCCAAGCACCGTATTGTGGTCCTGACCGATCATAAGAATCTGATTTACCTCGAGTCTGCCAAACGGCTGAATCCTAGACAGGCTCGATGGTCCCTGTTTTTCTCCCGTTTTGATTTTGTGGTCTCGTACATTCCTGGTCCTAAGAATGTTAAGGCGGATGCCCTCTCTAGGAGTTTTTTTCCTGATTCCCCTGGGGTTCTTAAAGCCGGTCGGCATTTTGAAGGAAGGGGTGATTCTTTCTGCCATCTCCCCTGATTTACGACAGGTTCTTCAGGAATTTCAGGCTAATAAACCTGACCGCTGTCCTGTGGGGAAACTGTTTGTTCCTGATAGATGGACTAGTAAAGTGATTTCTGAGGTTCATTGTTCTGTGTTGGCTGGCCATCCTGGGATTTTTGGTACCAGAGATTTGGTTGCTAGGTCCTTTTGGTGGCCTTCTTTGTCGCGGGATGTGCGTTCTTTTGTGCAGTCCTGTGGGATTTGTGCGTGGGCTAAGCCTTGCTGTTCCCGCACTAGTGGGTTGCTTTTGCCATTACCGGTCCCCGAGAGGCCCTGGACACATATTTCTATGGATTTTATTTCCGATCTTCCGGTTTCCCAAAGAATGTCGGCTATCTGGGTTGTCTGTGACCGATTTTCTAAGATGGTTCATTTGGTGCCTTTGCCTAAATTGCCTTCTTTTTCTGATTTGGTTCCGTTGTTTTTTCAGCATGTGGTACGTTTGCATGGTATTCCGGAGAATATTGTGTCCGACAGAGGTTCCCAGTTTGTTTCTAGGTTTTGGCGGGCCTTTTGTTGTGAATTCCGCTCTTGGGCTCCCTCCGGTGGTTGTAAGTGGCACTTTTGTGAGTTCTACTCTTGGGCTCCCTCTTGTGGTTTCAAGTGGTATGGCTGCTCCTTGGAGTTAGCTGTCTTCAGCTGCTTCCACTGATCGTCTTTTCTGCTCGGCTATTTATGCCTGCTCTGTCCTTCAGCCAGCGCCACTTGTGTATGGTTCCTGGTTGGATTCACATGTCTTTGGATTTCCCTGTTAAACTGACCATTTCAGCAAAGCTAAGTTTTTGCTTGCTCTTTTCTGTTCACAGATTGTGGACTTATCCGTTCTGTGCTTTCTATGTTTGTCCAGCGTTATCAGTATGAATTAATTCTGTCTTGCTGGAAGCTCTGGGAAGCACATTTACCCTCCACACCTTTAGTCAGGTGTGGAGATTTTTAGTAAACTCTGCGTGGATTTTTGTAGTGTTTTATACTGACCGCACAGTATTCCATCCTGTCCTTTCTATCAAGTTAGACTGGCCTCCTGTGCTCATCCTGGTTTCATTCTGTGTATGTCTTTTCCCTCTCCACTCACAGTCATTATTTGTGGGGGGCTTATCTATCCTTTGGGGATTTTCTCTGAGGCAAGATAGTTTTCCTGCTTCTATCTTTAGGGGTAGTTAGCTCTTAGGCGGTGACGAGGTGCCTAGGGAGAGTTAGGAGCATCCCACGGCTACTTCTAGTGTTGTTTTGAGCTTAGGGACTGCGGTCAGTACAGTTACCACTTCCTTCAGAGCTCGTTCCATGTTGCTCCTAAACCACCGCATCATAACAGTACAAGTGGCCAGAAATGAATTAAATGCATCTCAAACGAAGGAAAAGAAAGTTCTGAACCATTTTTTTTTCTGTGCTCTGGTTTGTCTTTTTTTCCTCTTGATCTCTGGGTGGTTCAGGATATATGCTCTGGCATGGATGTTCAGGGTTTGTTTTCTCGTGTGGATCAACTTGCTGCAAGAGTACAGAGTATCCAGGACTATGTTGTCCAGACTCCGGCTTTAGAGCCTAGAATTCCTACTCCTGATTTGTTTTTTGGGGACAGATCCAAGTTTTTGAACTTTAAAAATAACTGCAAATTGTTTTTTGCTTTGAAACCCCGTTCTTCAGGTGATCCCATTCAGCAAGTAAAAATCATCATATCCTTGCTGCGTGGTGACCCTCAAGACTGGGCCTTTTCTCTTGAAACAGTGGATACGGCATTATTGAATGTAGACGCATTTTTTCAAGCGCTCGGATTATTGTATGACGAACCTAATTCTGTGGATCATGCAGAAAAAACCCTGTTGACCTTGTGTCAAGGTCAGGAAGTGGCAGAATTATACTGCAAGAAATTTAGAAAATGGTCTGTGCTCACTAAATGGAATGAGGAGGCTCTGGCTGCTATTTTCAGAAAAGGTCTTTCTGAAGCCCTTAAAGATGTTATGGTGGGCTTTCCTACGCCTGTCAGTTTGAGCGAATCTATGTCTCTAGCCATTCAGATTGATCGGCGTCTGCGCGAGCGCAAAGCTGTGCACCATATGGCAGTGTCCTCGGAGCAGAGTCCTGAACCTATGCAATGTGATAGGATTTTGACTAGAACAGAACGGCAGCAATTCAGACGTCAGAATAGGCTGTGTTTTTACTGTGGTGATTCTACTCATGTTATCTCTGATTGGCCTAAGCGTACTAAGAGAGTCGTTAGGTCTGTTACCATTAGTAATATTCAGCCTAAATTTCTCTTATCTGTGACCCTGATTTGCTCATTGTCGTCCTTTTCTGTCATGGCATTTGTGGATTCAGGCGCTGCCCTGAACTTAATGGGCTTAGAATTCGCCAGGCGCTGTGGTTTTTCCTTGCAGCCTTTGCAGAGCCCTATTCCTTTGAGGGGTATTGATGCTACACCATTGGCCAAGGATAAACCTCAGTACTGGACGCAGATGACTATGTACATGGCCCCAGCACATCAGGAAGATTGCCGTTTTCTGGTGTTGCATAACCTGCATGATGTTGTTGTACTGGGTTTTCCATGGTTACAGGAACATAATCCGGTGCTGGATTGGAAAACTATGACTGTGACTAGTTGGGGTTGTCAAGGGGTACATAGTGACGTTCCTTTGATGTCAATTTCCTCTTCCCCCTCTTCTGAGGTCCCTGAGTTTTTGTCGGATTTCCAGGATGTATTTGATGAGCCCAAGTCCAGTTCCCTTCCACCGCACAGGGACTGTGATTGTGCTATTAACTTGATTCCTGGTTGCAAGTTCCCTAAGGGCCGACTTTTCAATCTGTCTGTGCCAGAGCATGCCGCCATGCGGAGTTATGTTAAGGAGTCTTTGGAGAAGGGGCATATTCGGCCCTCTTCGTCACCATTGGGAGCGGGTTTCTTTTTTGTTGCTAAGGAGGATGGCTCCTTGAGACCCTGTATTGATTATCGTCTTAATAAGATCACGGTTAAATTCCAATACCCCTTGCCTCTGCTTACTGATTTGTTTGCTCAGATTAAGGGGGCTAGTTGGTTTACTAAGATTTACCTCCGAGGGGCATATAATCTTGTTCGTATTAAACAGGGTGACGAATGGAAAACTGCATTTAATACGCCCGAAGGCCATTTTGAATACCTTGTGATGCCATTTGGGCTCTCTAATGCTCCATCGGTGTTCCAGTCTTTCATACATGATATTTTCCGCAATTATCTTGATAAATTCATGGTCGTATATTTGGATGATATTTTGATTTTTTCTGATGATTGGGAGTCTCATGTGAAGCAGGTCAGGATGGTGTTCCAGATCCTTCGTGATAATGCTTTGTTTGTGAAGGGGTCTAAGTGCCTATTCGGAGTTCAGAAGGTCTCTTTTTTGGGTTTTATTTTTTCTCCCTCGTCTATTGAAATGGATCCTGTTAAGGTCCAAGCTATTCATGACTGGATTCAACCCACATCTGTGAAGGGCCTTCAAAAATTTTTGGGCTTTGCTAATTTCTATCAGCGTTTCATTGCCAACTTTTCCAGTGTGGTTAAGCCCCTTACTGATTTGACGAAGAAAGGCGCTGATGTGACGAATTGGTCCTCTGCGGCTGTTGAGGCCTTTCAGGAGCTTAAACGCCAATTTACTTCTGCCCCTGTGTTACGTCAGCCAGATGTTTCTCTTCCTTTCCAGGTTGAGGTCGACGCTTCTGAGATTGGGGCAGGGGCCATTTTGTCTCAGAGGGAGTCTGATGGTTCTTTGATGAAACCGTGTGCTTTTTTTTTCCAGAAAGTTTTCGCCTGCGGAACGCAAATATGATGTCGGCAATCAGGAGTTGTTGGCTATGAAGTGGGCGTTTGAGGAGTGGCGACATTGGCTTGAGGGAGCTAAGCACCGCATTGTGGTCTTGACTGATCATAAGAATCTGGTTTACCTCGAGTCGGCCAAGCGGCTGAATCTTAGACAGGCTCGATGGTCTCTGTTTTTCTCCCGTTTTGATTTTGTTGTTTCGTATCTTCCGGGATCTAAGAATGTTAAGGCTGATGCCCTCTCTAGGAGTTTTTCGCCTGATTCTCCTGGAGTCCTTGAGGCGTTTGGCATTCTTAAGGAAGGGGTGATTCTTTCTGCCATCTCCCCTGATTTGCGGCAGGTGCTTCAGGAATTTCAGGCTGATAGGCCTGACCACTATCCTGTGGGGAGGCTGTTTGTTCCTGATAGATGGACGAGTAAGGTGATTTCTGAGGTTCATTGTTCAGTGTTGGCTGGTCATCCTGGGATTTTTGGTACCAGATATTTGGTTGCTAGGTCCTTTTCGTGGCCTTCCTTGTCGCGCGATGTCCGTGCTTTTGTGCAGTCCTGTGGGACTTGCGCCCGAGCCAAGCCTTGCTGTTCCCGCGCTAGTGGGTTGCTTTTGCCTTTGCCGGTCCCTGAGAGGCCCTGGACGCATATTTCCATGGATTTTATTTCGGATCTTCCTGTTTCCCAGAAGATGTCTGTTATCTGGGTTGTTTGTGACCGGTTCTCTAAAATGGTCCATCTGGTACCTTTGCCTAAGTTGCCTTCCTCCTCAGATCTGGTTCCATTGTTTTTTCAGCATGTGGTTCGTTTGCATGGCATTCCGGAGAATATTGTGTCTGACAGAGGTTCTCAGTTTGTCTCTAGATTTTGGCGGGCCTTTTGTGCTAGGATGGGCATGATTTGTCTTTTTCTTTGGCGTTTCATCCTCAGACTAATGGCCAAACTGAGCGAACTAATCAGACCTTGGAGACCTGTTTGAGATGCTTTGTGTCTGCTGATCAGGATGATTGGGTGTCTTTCTTGCCGTTGGCTGAGTTTGCCCTTAATAATCGGGCTAGTTCGGCTACTGTGTCCAGTTTTGGGCACCGGTGCTCAGGAAGGATATAATGGAACTAGAGAGAGTACAAAGGAGGGCAACAAAATTAATAAAGGGGATGGGAGAACTACAATACCCAGATAGATTAGCGAAATTAGGATTATTTAGTCTAGAAAAAAGACGACTGAGGGGCGATCTAATAACCATGTATAAGTATATAAGGGGACAATACAAATATCTCGCTGAGGATCTGTTTATACCAAGGAAGGTGACGGGCACAAGGGGGCATTCTTTGCGTCTGGAGGAGAGAAGGTTTTTCCACCAACATAGAAGAGGATTCTTTACTGTTAGGGCAGTGAGAATCTGGAATTGCTTGCCTGAGGAGGTGGTGATGGCGAACTCAGTCGAGGGGTTCAAGAGAGGCCTGGATGTCTTCCTGGAGCAGAACAATATTGTATCATACAATTATTAGGTTCTGTAGAAGGACGTAGATCTGGGTATTTATTATGATGGAATATAGGCTGAACTGGATGGACAAATGTCTTTTTTCGGCCTTACTAACTATGTTACTATGTTACTATGTTACTTTGGTTTCACCTTTCTTTTGTAATTTTGGTTTTCATCCTCGCTTTTCTTCTGGGCAGGTTGAGCCTTCTGATTGTCCTGGTGTTGATTCTGTGGTGGACAGGCTGCAGCAGATTTGGACTCATGTGGTGGACAATTTGACGTTGTCTCAGGAAAGGGCTCAACGTTTTGCTAACCGCCGTCGGTGTGTTGGTCCCCGGCTTCGTGTGGGGGATTTGGTTTGGTTGTCTTCTCGTCATGTTCCTATGAAGGTTTCGTCCCCTAAGTTTAAGCCTCGGTTTATAGGTCCTTATAAAATTTCTGAAGTTATTAATCCGGTGTCTTTTCGTTTGGCTCTTCCAGCCTCTTTTGCCATTCATAATGTTTTCATAGATCTTTGTTGCGGAGATATGTGGTGCCCGTTGTTCCCTCCGCTGACCCTCCTGCCCAGGTGTTGGTTGAGGGAGAGTTGGAATATGAGGTTGAGAAGATTTTGGATTCTCGTTTTTCGAGGCGGAGGCTTCAGTATCTTGTCAAGTGGAAGGGTTATGGTCAGAAGAATAATTCTTGGGTTGTTGCCTCCGATGTCCATGCCACCAATTTGGTTCGTGCTTTTCACTTGGCTCGTCCTGATCGGCCTGTGGGCTCTGGTGAGGGTTCGGTGACCCTTCCTCAAGGGGGGGGTACTGTTGTGAATTCCGCTCTTGGGCTCCCTCCGGTGGTTGTAAGTGGCACTTTTGTGAGTTCTGCTCTTGGGCTCCCTCTTGTGGTTTCAAGTGGTATGGCTGCTCCTTGGAGTTAGCTGTCTTCAGCTGCTTCCACTGATCGTCTTTTCTGCTCGGCTATTTATGCCTGCTCTGTCCTTCAGCCAGTGCCACTTGTATATGGTTCCTGGTTGGATTCACATCTCTTTGGATTTCCCTGTTATCCTGACCAGTTCAGCAAAGCTAAGTTTTTGCTTGCTCTTTTCTGTTCACAGATTGTGGACTTATCCGTTCTGTGCTTTCTATGTTTGTCCAGCGTTATCAGTATGAATTAATTCTGTCTTGCTGGAAGCTCTGGGAAGCACATTTACCCTCCACACCTGTAGTCAGGTGTGGAGATTTTTAGTAAACTCTGCGTGGATTTTTGTAGTGTTTTATACTGACCGCACAGTATTCCATCCTGTCCTTTCTATCAAGTTAGACTGGCCTCCTGTGCTCATCCTGGTTTCATTCTGTGTATGTCTTTACCCTCTCCACTCACAGTCATTATTTGTGGGGGGCTTATCTATCCTTTGGGGATTTTCTCTGAGGCAAGATAGTTTTCCTGCTTCTATCTTTAGGGGTAGTTAGCTCTTAGGCGGTGACGAGGTGCCTAGGGAGAGTTAGGAGCATCCCACGGCTACTTCTAGTGTTGTGTTGAGCTTAGGGACTGCGGTCAGTACAGTTACCACTTCCTTCAGAACTCGTTCCATGTTGCTCCTAAACCACCGCATCATAACACCTTTTGTGCCAAGCTGGGCATTGATTTGTCTTTTTCTTCTGCATTTCATCCTCAGACAAATGGCCAGACTGAGCGAACTAATCAGACCTTAGAGACCTATTTGAGATGCTTTGTGTCTGCTGATCAGGATGATTGGGTGGCTTTTTTGCCATTGGCCGAGTTTGCCCTTAATAATCGGGCTAGTTCGGCTACTTTGGTTTCGCCTTTTTTTTGTAATTTTGGTTTTCATCCTCGTTTTTCTTCTGGGCAGGTTGAGCCTTCTAACCTTCCTGATGTGGATTCTGTGGTCGACAGGTTGCAGCAGATTTGGGCTCATGTGGTGGACAATTTGGTGTTGTCTCAGGAGGAGGCTCAACGTTTTGCTAACCGTCATCGGTGTGTTGGTTTCCGGCTTCGGGTTGGGGATCTGGTTTGGTTATCTTCCCGTCATGTTCCTATGAAGGTTTCTTCCCCTAAGTTTAAGCCTCGATTTATTGGTCCTTATAGGATTTCTGAGATTATTAATCCGGTGTCCTTTCGCCTGGGGCTTCCGGCCTCTTTTGCTATTCATAATGTCTTCCATAGATCTTTGTTGCGGAAATATGTGGAGCCCGTTGTTCCCTCTGTTGATCCTCCGGCCCCTGTGTTGGTCGATGGGGAGTTGGAATACGTGGTTGAGAAGATTTTGGATTCTCGTTTTTCGAGGCGGAAGCTTCAGTACCTTGTCAAATGGAAGGGTTATGGCCAGGAGGATAATTCTTGGGTTTCTGCCTCTGATGTCCATGCCACTGATTTGGTTCGTACCTTTCATCGGGCTCATCCTGATCGGCCTGGGGGCTCTGGCGAGGGTTCGGTGACCCCTCCTCAAGGGGGGGTACTGTTGTGAATTCAGCTTTTGGGCTCCCTCCGGTGGTTGTAGAGGGTAATGCAGTTGTGACTGGACTGCAGGATTGGACAGGTATATCTACCAATTGCAAAACTGACTGGGGTATATAGCCTTGCTGGACTCTTTAGTCCCTGCCAGTTGCCCATTGTTTTTGAAGGATTCACTTCCCTGCTGGTCTCTCCAGTTTGCTGTGCTTTTCTACAAAGATAAGTCCTGGCTTTGTTTTTGCTGTCCACCTGCTGTGGACCTTAAAGTTTTGTGCATTTTCATGTTTTTGTCTTGTTCAGCTTTGTCTGTGAAGGATATTTTGCAGCTAAGCTGTGTCTCTGGAGATGTAGATATACCCACCATGTCTTTAGTCAGATGTGGTGATTCGTATTTTCTGTGGTGGATATTTTCTAGTGTTTTTATACTGACCGCATAGTACTCTGTTCTTTTCTTTCTTTTTAGCTAGTATGGCCTCCTATGCTAAAATCTGATTTCATTTCTGCGTATGTTATTTCCCTCTCCTCTCACCGTCAATATTTGTGGGGGGCTATCTATCCTTTGGGGATTTTCTCTGAGGCAAGATAGGTTTCCTGTTTCTGTCTTTAGGGGAAGTTAGATCTTAGGCTGTGCCGAGGGGTCTAGGGAGTGTCAGGTACCCCCCACGGCTATTTCTAGTTGCGCTGCTAGGTTCAGGGTTTGCGGTCAGTACAGGGACCACCTTCTCCAGAGTCCGTCTCATGCTGCTCCTAGGCCACCAGATCATAACAGACAACCAGACTAGATCCCCAACCCGAAGCCGGGAACCAACACACCGACGACGATTAGCAAAACGTTGAGCCTCCTCTTGAGCCAACACCAACTTGTCCACCACATGAGCCCAAATCTGCTGCAACCTGTCCACCACAGAATCCACACCAGGACAGTCAGAAGGCTCAACCTGCCCAGAAGAAAAACGAGGATGAAAACCAAAATTACAAAAGAAAGGCGAAACCAAGGTAGCAGAACTAGCCCGATTATTAAGGGCAAACTCGGCCAATGGCAAGAAAGCCACCCAATCATCCTGATCAGCAGACACAAAGCATCTCAAATAAGTCTCCAAGGTCTGATTAGTGCGCTCGGTCTGGCCATTTGTCTGAGGATGAAATGCAGAAGAAAAAGACAAATCAATGCCCAGCCTAGCACAAAAGGCCCGCCAAAACCTAGAAACAAACTGGGAAGCTCTGTTGGACACAATATTCTCTGGAATACCATACAAACGAACCACATGCTGAAAAAACAACGGAACCAAATCTGAAGAGGAAGGCAATTTAGGCAAGGGCACCAAATGAACCATCTTAGAGAACCGGTCAAAAACAACCCAGATAACAGACATCTTCTGGGAGACAGGAAGATCAGAAATAAAATCCATCAAAATATGCGTCCAGGGCCTCTCAGGGATAGGCAATGGCAAAAGCAACCCACTAGCACGGGAACAACAAGGCTTAGCCCGCGCACAAGTCCCACAGGACTGCACAAAAGAACGCACATCACGTGGCAATGAAGGCCACCAGAAGGACCTACCAACCAAATCTCTGGTACCAAAAATGCCAGGATGACCAGCCAACACAGAACAGTGAACCTCAGAAATCACTCTACTAGTCCACCTGTCAGGAACAAACAATTTCCCCACAGGACAACGGTCAGGTTTATCAGCTTGAAATTCCCGAAGAACCCGTCGTAAATCAGGGGAAATGGCAGAAAGGAACACCCCTTCTTTCACAATACCGACCGGCTCCAAGACCTCAGGAGAATCAGGCAAAAAACTCCTAGAGAGGGCATCAGCCTTAATATTCTTAGAACCCGGAAGGTACAAGACCACGAAATCAAAACGGGAAAAAAACAAGGACCATCGAGCCTGTCTAGGATTCAGCCGTCTAGCAGACTCGAGGTAAATCAAATTCTTATGATCAGTCAAGACCACAATACGGTGCTTAGCTCCCTCAAGCCAATGTCGCCACTCCTCAAACGCCCACTTCATAGCCAACAACTCCCAATTGCCGACATCATAATTGCATTCAGCAGGTGAAAATTTACGGGAAAAGAAGGCACACGGTTTCATTAAGGAACCAACAGGATCTCTCTGAAACAAAACGGCCCCTGCCCCAATCTCAGAAGCGTCAACCTCAACCTGAAACGGAAGAGAAACATCCGGTTGGCGCAACACCGTTTAAGCTCCTGAAAGGCAGAGACAGCCGCAGAGGACCAATTCGCCACATCAGCGCCTTTCTTCGTCAAATTTTTTTTTTTTTTTTTTTGGAAGTGCATTTGAACAACAAGGTGGATTGCTGTTAAGGGAACTAGAGAAAGAAAAAAAATCTATAAATCTTCAGCATAGCGAGTGTGAGCGAGCTGAGTGTGGCCTGAGCGTAAGTGTGGACGGCGGTAAGTGTGACTTGTGATTCAGTGACTTTGGAGTCAGGGAGTTTCCAAGGGAGGAATTGCTGTCTGTTTTTTATTAATACTTTGTATTTATTTTTTAATTATTTTTTTTACTTAACTTTTCTGTCTGGTGCAATCCCCATTAGGAAATGTGCTCCACTCTTGTTAATGCCATCCAGTGCACATCTTGCCACATGTATGCAATCCTTGAGCAGCCGATCGAGGGTGCATACTGCTGTGCGAGATGTAAGCACGTTGTGCATTTGGAAACCCAGAT
The DNA here is from genome assembly GCF_032444005.1 of Ranitomeya imitator. Taxonomy (NCBI): domain Eukaryota; kingdom Metazoa; phylum Chordata; class Amphibia; order Anura; family Dendrobatidae; genus Ranitomeya; species Ranitomeya imitator. The sequence goes on from NC_091284.1 coordinate 300,659,682, forward strand.
TCTGAATCTAAATGTGCAGCTGGCAACACTGAGATCCATAGACAATATGGAGAGGAGTCTTCTGCTCACAGAGCAGACGCTCAATGGAACAGATGAGGGGGGGGATGGTGAGATGGAGCTGCAGAATGGTGAAGTAGCAAGCTGGGTGACAGTTAGGAAGCGGGGTAGAGGGAAGAGTGCCAGGGAGGCTAGTTCTGATCTGGAACACCCCAATAAGTTTGCTAAGTTGGCAGATGAGGGGGGTGCCAGTACAGGGGTAGCACTGCTGCAGCCAGGCATGTCCTCTGAAAGCCGGAGGAGTGACTGCTCCAGTAAGGAGGGAAATAGGAGAGCAGGGCAGGCCAGACAGGTGCTGGTAGTGGGAGACTCAATTATTAGGGGAACAGATAGGGCAATCTGTCACAAAGACTGGGATCGTCGAATGGTGTGCTGCCTACCTGGCACTCGAGTCCAACACATCGCTGATCGGGTGGACAGATTATTGGGAGGGGCTGGTGAGGACCCAGCGGTCATGGTGCACATTGGCACAAATGACAAAGTTAGAGGTAGGTGGAAGGTCCTTAAAGATGATTTCAGGGATTTAGTCCGCAAGCTGAAAGCAAGGACCTCCAACGTGGTATTTTCCGAAATACTGCCTGTACCACGTGCCACGCCAGAGAGGCAACGGGAGATTAGGGAGGTTAATAAGTGGCTCAAGAATTGGTGTAGGAAGGAGGGGTTTGGGTTCCTGCAGAACTGGGCCGACTTCTCAGTTGGCTACAGGCTCTACGCTAGGGACGGGCTGCACCTCAATGGGGAGGGTGCAGCTGTGCTGGGGGAGAAAATGGCTAGAAGGTTGGAGGAGTGTTTAAACTAGGAATTGGGGGGGAGGGTATTCAATTTATAGGAGGGGAAGATAGTGCAGACAGAGACCTGGGCACAAATAAGGAAGTTGGGGGTGGCGGTGGCATGGGGGGTGGGGTTAGAACAGTTAATAATTTAAGAAAGAATAGAGGTACAGAGAGGATCATCAAGTGCATGTATACTAATGCCAGAAGCCTCGCCAACAAAATGGACCATTTAGAACTAATGTTGTTGGAGCATAATTATGACATGGTGGGGATATCTGAAATGTGGCTGGATGAGAGCCATAACTGGGCTGTTAACTTGCAGGGCTATAGCCTGTTCAGAAATGACAGTACAGATAAGAGAGGGGGAGGGGTGTGTCTGTATGTAAAATCGTCCTTAAAACCCATCCAGCGTGATAATATAGGTGAATTTAATGAAAATGTAGAATCCCTGTGGGTGGCGATAAGGGGAGGGGGAAAAAATAATAAATTACTGATAGGGGTTTGTTATAAATCTCCAAAAATAATGGAAGCAATGGAGAATATACTCGTAAAGCAAATAGATGAAGCTGCGACTCAAGGAGAAGTCATTATTATGGGGGACTTCAACTACCCTGAAATAGATTGGGGAACAGAAACCTGCAGTTCCAGCAAAGGTAATCGGTTTTTGACAACTATGAGAGACAATTACCTTTCACAACTGGTTCAGGACCCAACAAGAAGGGGGGCACTGCTAGACCTAATATTAACCAACAGTCCAGACCGCATATCAAACATAAGGGTTGGGGGTCACTTGGGAAATAGCGATCACAAAATAATAAGTTTTCATGTATCCTTTAATAAGATCTGTAGTAGAGGGCTTACAAGGACACTAAATTTCAGGAGGGCAAATTTCCAACGGATGAAAGAGGATCTTGGTGCAATTAACTGGGACGATATACTGAGACATAAAAATACACAAAGAAAATGGGAGACGTTTATTAGCATCCTGGATGGGACCTGTGCACAGTACCGGTATATACCGTATGGGAATAAACATACTAGAAATAGGAGGAAACCAATATGGCTAAATAGAGCTGTAAGGAGCGCAATAAGTGACAAAAATAATGCATTTAGAGAATTAAAGGAAGTAGGTAGTGATGAGGCATTAAATAAATACAAAAAATTAAATAAATTCTGTAAAAAGCAAATCAAGGCAGCAAAGATTGAGACATAGAGACTCATTGCCAGAGAGAGTAAAAATAATCCTAAAATATTCTTTAACTACATAAATAGTAAGAGACTAAAAAATGATAGTGTTGGCCACCTTAAAAATAGTCTGGGTGAAATGGTGGATGAGGATGAGGAAAAAGCCAATATGCTAAATGACTTTTTTTCATCAGTATTTACACAAGAAAATCCCATGGCAGACAAAATGACTAGTGATAAAAGTTCCCAATTAAATGTCACCGGCTTAACCCAGCAGGAAGTGCGGCGGCGTCTAAAAATCACTAAAATTGACAAATCTCCGGGCCCGGATGGGATACACCCTCGAGTACTGCAGGAATTAAGTACAGTCATTGATAGACCATTATTTTTAATCTTTAGAGACTCCATAATAACAGGGTCTGTACCACAGGACTGGCGTATAGCAAATGTGGTGCCAATATTCAAAAAGGGGACAAAAACTGAAGTCGGAAATTATCGGCCAGTAAGCTTAACCTCTACTGTGGGTAAAATCCTGGAGGGAATTCTAAGGGATGCTATACTGGAGTATCTGAAGAGGAATAACCTCATGACTCAGTATCAGCACGGGTTTACTAGGGACCGTTCATGTCAGACTAATTTGATCAGTTTCTTTGAAGAGGTAAGTTCCGGATTGGACCAAGGGAACCCAGTGGATGTAGTGTATATGGACTTTTCAAAAGCTTTTGATACGGTGCCTCACAAAAGGTTGATACATAAAATGAGAATAATGGGGATAGGGGAAAATATGTGCAAGTGGGTTGAGAACTGGCTCAGGGATAGGAAACAAAGGGTGGTTATTAATGGAGCACACTAGGACTGGGTAGCGGTCAGCAGTGGGGTACCACAGGGGTCAGTATTGGGCCCTCTTCTTTTTAACATATTTATTAATGACCTTGTAGGGGGCATTCAGAGTAGAATTTCAATACTTGCAGATGACACTAAACTCTGCAGGGTAATTAATACAGAGGAGGACAATTTTATATTACAGGATGATTTATGTAAACTAGAAGCTTGGGCTGATAAATGGCAAATGAGCTTTAATGGGGATAAATGTAAGGTCATGCACTTGGGTAGAAGTAATAAGATGTATAATTATGTGCTTAATTCTAAAACTCTGGGCAAAACCGTCAATGAAAAAGACCTGGGTGTATGGGTGGATGACAAACTCATATTCAGTGGCCAGTGTCAGGCAGCTGCTACAAAGGCAAATAAAATAATGGGATGCATTAAAAGAGGCATAGATGCTCATGAGGAGAACATAATTTTACCTCTATACAAGTCACTAGTTCGACCACACTTAGAATACTGTGCACAGTTCTGGTCTCCGGTGTATAAGAAAGACATAGCTGAACTAGAGCGGGTGCAGAGAAGAGCGACCAAGGTTATTAGAGGACTGGGGGGTCTGCAATGCCAAGATAGGTTATTACACTTGGGGCTATTTAGTTTGGAAAAACGAAGACTAAGTGGTGATCTTATTTTAATGTATAAATATATGAGGGGACAGTACAAAGACCTTTCTGATGATCTTTTTAATCATAGACCTGAAACAGGGACAAGGGGGCATCCTCTGCGTTTGGAGGAAAAATGGTTTAAGCATAATAACAGACGCGGATTCTTTACTGTAAGAGCAGTGAGACTATGGAACTCTCTGCCGTATGATGTTGTAATGAGTGATTCATTACTTAAATTTAAGAGGGGACTGGATACCTTTCTGGAAAAGTATAATGTTACAGGGTATATACACTAGATTCCTTGATGGGGTGTTGATCCAGGGAACTAGTCTGATTGCCGTATGTGGAGTCGGGAAGGAATTTTTTTCCCCAATGTGGAGCTTACTCTTTGCCACATGGGTTTTTTTTGCCTTCCTCCGGATCAACATGTTAGGGCATGTTAGGTTAGGCTATGGGTTGAACTAGATGGACTTATAGTCTTCCTTCAACCATAATAACTATGTAACTATGTAACTATGTAAATCTGTCAAGGGTTTAACCACGCTAGAAAAATTAGCAATGAAACGGCGATAAAAATTTGCAAAACCCAAAAATTTCTGAAAGCTCTTCACGGATATGGGCTGAATCCTATCATGAATGGCCTGAACCTTAACCGGATACATCTCTATAGACGAGGGAGAAAAAATGAAGCCCAAAAAAGAGACTTTCTGCACCCCAAAGAGACACTTAGACCCCTTCACAAACAGGGCATTGTCACGAAGGATCTGAAATACCATCCTGACCTGTTGCACATGAGACTCCCAGTCATCGGAAAAAATCTAAATATTGTCCAAATATACAATCAAGAATTTATCAAGATAAGTCCGGAAGATATCATGCATAAAGGACTGAAAAACAGATGGAGCATTAGAGAGTCCGAATGGCATCACAAGGTATTCAAAATGGCCTTCGGGTGTGTTAAACACAGTTTTCCATTCATCACCCTGCTTAATACGAACAAGATTATATGCCCCTCGAAGGTCAATCTTAGTAAACCAACTAGCTCCCTTAATCCTAGCAAACAAATTGGTAAGCAAAGGTAAAGGGTATTGAAACTTGACCGTGATTTTATTCAAGAGGCGATAATCTATACAGGGTCTCAAGGAACCATCTCTTTTAGCAACAAAAAAGAACCCTGCTCCCAACGGTGAAGAAGATGGTCGAATATGCCCTTTCTCCAAAGACTCCTTAATATAGCTCCGCATGGCGGTATGTTCAGGCACAGATAGGTTGAAAAGTCGAACCTTAGGAACCTTACAGCCTGGAATCAAGTCAATAGCACAATCACAGTCCCTGTACGGTGGAAGAAAACTAGACTTGGGCTCATCGAATACATCCTGAAAATCAGACAAAAACTCTGGAATCTCAGAAGGTGAACAAGAGGAGATTGACATCAAAGGAACATCATTATGAACCCCCTGACAACCTCAACTAGTCACAGACATGGATTTCCAGTCCAACACAGGATTATGTACCTGCAACCATGGAAAACCCAGCACGACAACATCATGCAAGTTATGCAACACCAGAAATCGACAATCTTCCTGATGGGCTGGCGCCATGCGCATGGTTACTTGTGTCCAAAACTGGGGCTTATTTTTAGCCAAGGGTGTAGCATCAATGCCCCTTAAAGGAATAGGGTTCTGCAAAGGCAGCAAGGGAAAACCACAACGCTTGGCAAATTCAAAATCCATTAAATTCAAGGCGGCGCCTGAATCCACAAACGCCATGACAGCAAATGACGACAATGAGCAGATCAAGGACACAGATAACAAAAATTTAGGTTGTACAGTACTGATGGTAATTGAACTGGCGATCCTCTTTGTCCGCTTAGGGCAGACAGAAATGACATGAGAAGCATCGCTAGAATAATAACACAACCTATTTTGACGTCTGAAACCTTGTCTTCTCAGCTTGATCCACAGAATTAGGTTCATCATACAATAATCCTAAAGCCTGAAAAAAGGAATCAATATTAAACAAAGCCGGATTCCCAGATTCCAGGGAAAACACCCAATCCTGCGGGTCGTCACGCAGCAGTGAGATAACGATCTTTACCTGCTGAATGGAATCACCAGAGGATCGAGGTCTCAGGGAAAAAAAAAGTTTACAGTTGTTTTTGAAACTCAAAAATTTAGACCTGTCACCAGAAAACAAATCAGGAGTAGGAATCTTTGGTTCTAAAACAGGAGTCTGAATAATATAATCAGAAATACCTTGCACCCTAGCAGCAATCTGGTCTACACGAGAAGGTAAATCCTGAACATTCATGCTTGCACCAGGCTCCTCAGCCACCCAGATATTAAGAGGGAGGAGAACACAAAACAAACTGGAGAAAAAAAAATGGCTCAAGAGCTTCCTTCCCTTCTTCTGAGATGCATTTAACTCATTGTAGGCCAGTTGTACTGTTATGATCTGGTGACTTTAGAGCTGCATGAGAACTTTCACTGGAGATGGTGGCCACTGTACTGACCGCAATCCTGAACTTAACACCGCAACTAGAAGTAGCCGTGGAGTGTACCTAACCAATCCTAGATACCTCGTCACAGCTGGAGGACTAAATACCCCTAAAGATGGAAATAGGAATGCTATCTTGCATCAGAGAAAATCCCCAAAGGATAGGCAGCCCCCCACAAATATTGGCGGTGAGTCGGAGAGGAAAAAACATACACAGCCAGAAAACAGAATTTAGCACAGGAGGCCACACTAGCTAGATAGGACAGAATAGAACAGAGTTCTGTGCGGTCAGTATAAAACCCTTCAAAAACGTCCACAGCAGAAATACAAAAACTTCCTACATCTAACTAATAGATGTAGGAGCGTAAATCTGCAACTCCAGTGAATCCTACAATCAGAGCAGGAATAAAACTAAAACAAGCACACAGCAGTGTACCACAGATACAAAGAACCAAACACTTATCTTTGCTGAATTTGGCAGCAGGCAGGAGAAGCCAGAAAGTGATCCATCACTTCACAAGAAACATTGACAACTGGAAAGGGCTAAAGGATCCAGCACATCTAAATATCCCAGTCTGAATTGTAATCATCAGATACACCTGGCCAGGACTGTGACTCAGAGACAACTGCATTCCCACCTACAACCACCGGAAGGAACCCAAGAGCAGAATTCACAACGGTATACATCACTCTACAATACACTTTCCATAAAGCAATAGCTGAAAATGGCTGCCAGCCAGTGCAAAAGCGTATTTGTTAACAAACTTTCAAGCTCAAACAGATCTCTCCAGAGATGTAGTATACATCACTCTACAATACACAGAAATTAGCATTGCTGTATGGCAGATGAAACAAACATCACAAAGATAATACTTATCATTGATAAGCTGAAAATAGAGAACAAAGACGATGCAGAGTTCTGGATTTCGAAACAGGACGCTCACGAGAGGCTCGTAGATAGAGATAGAGAACGAAGACGATGCAGAGTTCTGGATTTCCAAACAGGACGCTCACGAGTGGCTCGTAGATACAGATAGAGAACGAAGACGATGCAGAGTTCTGGATTTCCAAACAGGACACTCACGAGAGGCTCGTAGATGGCGGAGGACGCACAAGTGATTGCAAAGGAGTAGAGTCGCGGTTTATATTTCAGAACGCAGCTACAGATGATCCTGCTGTGGCCTATCAGCGTTCACAGGGAGACGCCCAGCTACCATTGTTCCTGCTGCAAGGTCCCTCCCAGGCCGTCGCGGCTGAGGGTGTCTCCATTTGGAATGTAACACACCCACCTGGCTAGAAGGAGACGCTGCGACGCCCCCTATGCTCGTTGCTGGCATCATTGCTTTTGATGACAAACATGACGATACACGCCGACCTAACGACCAAATAAAGTTCCGGACTTCTAGCGATGACCAGTGATAACACAGTGGGATCCAGATCGCTGCTGCGTGTCAAACACAACGAGATCGCTATCCAGGACGCTGCAACGTCACGGATCGTTGTCGTTGTCGTTGTAAAGTTGTTGAGTGTGACGGTACCTTTACTGCATCCTGATACCTGCTCACAATGTCACTTTGGAAAAGGCTATTTTTCTGCGATCACGGAGTTTACCTGCAGACAAATAGTTTTACAATACAGCCTGGCCGCCATAATGAAAGTGTGGCTAACAGGTAAAAATGAAATTACTTTTTCCTGAAAGCTCTCGACTCAGTCATGGGGTGTGTGTCTACATTCACCACTCATGGCACTGCTCACTATATTGTGAGTGGCATCTGTAAGCATGCCCTGGCACTTTGATTGGCAGTAAGTTCTGGACTGGACCAAGGGAACGCAGTGGACATAGTGTATATGGACTTTTCAAAAGCTTATGATATCGTGCCACACAAAAGGTTGATACATAAAATGAGAATAATGGGGATAGGGGAAAATATGTGTCAGTGGGTTAAGAGCTGGCTCAGGGATAGGAAGCAAAGGGTGATTATTAATGGAGCACACTCGGACTGAGTCGCGGTTAGCAGTGGGGTACCACAGGGGTCAGTATTGGGCCCTCTTATTTTTAACATATTTATTAATGACCTTGTAGCAGGCATACAGAGCAGAATTTCAATATTTGCAGATGACACTAAACTCTGCAGAGTAATCAATACAGAGGAGGACAATTTGATATTACAGGAGGATTTATGTAAACTAGAAGCTTGGGCTGATAAATGGCAAATTAACTTTACTGGGGATAAATGTAAGGTCATGCACTTGGGCCGAAGTAATAAGATGTATAACTATGTGCTTAATTGTAAAACACTGGGCAAAACCATCAATGAAAAAGACCTGGGGGTATGGGTGGATGACAAACTCACATTTAGTAGTCAGTGTCAGGCAGCTGCTACAAAGGAAAATAAAATAATGAGATGCAATAAAAGAGGCATAGATGCTCATGAGGAGAACATGTTTTTACCTCTATACAAGTCACTAGTTCAATCATACTTAGAATACTGTGTACAGTTCTGGTCTCCGGTGTATAAGAAAGACATAGCTGAACTAGAGCGGGTGCAGAGAAGAGCGACCAAGGTTATTAGAGGACTGGGGGGTCTGCAATACCAAGATAGGCTATTACACTTGGGGCTCTTTAGTTTGAAAAAACGAAGGCTAATGGGTGATTTTATTTTAATGCATAAATTTATGAGGGGACAGTACAAAGACCATTCTGATGATCTTTTTAATCATAGACCGGAGACAAGGGGGCATCCTCTACGTCTGGAGGAAAGAAGGCTTAAGCATTATAACAGATGTGGATTCTTTACTGTAAGAGCAGTGAGAATATGGAACTCTCTGCCGTATGATGTTGCAATGAGTGATTCATTGCTAAAATTTAAGAGGGGACTGGATACCTTTCTTGAAAAGTATAATGTTACAGGTTATATATACTAGATTCCGTGAAAGGGTGTTGATCCAGGGAACTAGTCTGATTGCCGTATGTGGAGTCGGGAAGGAATTGTTTTCCCCAATGTACAGCTTATTATTTGCCACATGGGGTTTTTTTTTGCCTTCCTCTGGATCAACATGTTAGGGCATGTTAGGTTAGGCTATGGGTTAAAGTAGATGGACTTAAAGTCTTCCTTCAACCTTAATAACTATGTCACTATGTTACTATGACATATGGTCGTTATTGTCAGTTGACCAACAGACCGTAGATAAGAAAAGGAGGACAAGCGAATGGGTATATGACAGAAATTGGCCAAAAATAGCGCAAACTATGCAAACTATGAATAACTGGCTACAGGCGTTTGCAGTTCTGGGCTGTATTATGGGCCAGAAGCATCTGGAACACTGCTCCGAATTATATATATCAAGATCTGATATATAATTACATAGTAACATAGTTAGTAAGGCCGAAAAAAGACATTTGTCCATCCAGTTCAGCCTATATTCCATCATAATAAATCCCCAGATCTACGTCCTTCTACAGAACCTAATAATTGTATGATATAATATTGTTCTGCTCCAGGAAGACATCCAGGCCTCTCTTGAACCCCTTGTCATGATCTGTACTTTTATCCCTGTCCTGTATTTTGTATAACATGTCATGATGTGATGGGACTTCTCTTTCGTTGTATTTACTGTACATTTTGCAATGTCATGGGGTGTATGTAACTAACCTGTCTCCTTCCCCCAATGCTTGCAGCCCTGAGCTATAATGTAATTAAGCTTTGTCCACACCACTAGGGAAAGAATAGCCATTCTTCCTCACAGCAGGTGGCTAGTCAAATGTAAATACTACCTAGACTGCCTGGAGCCCACAAGTCTAGAATCTTCTGGTGGACCCAACCATTGAATAGAAGGTGTGACACCCCCTATATGGGCGGATCCCAGGAGCTCAGACAATCCATTCTTATTTTGAGATCAGATGTGAGTTGATGCTTGAAGGAGAAGGAGTGGGGATTCTTAGCTGAGGCAAGACCCCACGCCAATCTAGGACTGTGGAAGCGAACGGGGCGAGACTTGAGCTGAGGACATATCTCGTCGTTCGTGGGATTGTTTTGGGATCCATTGGACTCGTGTGGACTATTGCTTTGTTAGCTGGCACAAGGATTATCGGGAGGTGCCCCCGAACCTGTTCTGTTGGACTAATTGTGGACTCTGTAGATCTACCTGCATGTGTTGTTCCAGCGTTCTTGATAATAAATCTGTTGAATCATCCCTCGGCCTGTTGTTCCTTCTTGCTCTGCCGTACACCCCGTCACAAACTGGTGGCAAGCAGTGGGACCAGAGCGGAAGGAATGGAGGACAACGGCCCATCAACATCGAGAACCAGCACCACAGAGTACAAGAACTGGAGTTTGGGGAGCCTACAATCAAAGGCCCGGGAAGTAGGAGTCCATTTTAAAGGACTCTCCAAGGAGCAGCTTATTGAGGCTTTGGAAGGAGTTTGCCTGCAAGATGACGCTGAGGAAGGATCCTCACAGCAAATGGAGGAAAGACTGCAGCCGGAGGTAAATGCCCAAAGGAGTCAGTGGGTTGTGTGGTACGAGGAGGAGTTGGCATTGCTGGGAGAAAAGGCCACCATGGACGATAAGAGGGAGGCCATTCACAGAGCTCAGGAGAGGGAGGCCATTCACAGAGCTCAGGAGATGGCATTGCTGGAGAGGCAGATCGCTTTGGAAGCAGCTAGAAGCTCCAGACAGACTCTAACCCCAGCACCCACCATGAGGGAACTCCCCAGAGTGTCCCACAAAGACTTCAAGCCTTTTAATGAGGCTGCAGGCGACATTGAGGGCTTCTTCCAGGACTTTGAGCATCAGTGTCGATTAATGGAAGTCCCGGAAAGGGACCGAGTCCGACATCTGGTGGGGCTCTTAGAGGGTGGAGCTGCCGCAGCCTATAGAGCTATGGACCCTCGGGGAAACTGTGAGTATGCGGAGATTAAACAGACTATACTAGAACATTATGCTGTTACCCCAGACACTTACAGGACTCAGTTCCGTACTTTAGCCTGCGATGAGGAAGTGTCTTTCAAGATGTATGCCCACAGACTCAAACAGATATGTCATCGCTGGCTGGAGGCAGATGAGGCCTTAACCTGGGAGACCTTCCTCCAGGTTATCCTAAAAGAGCAGTTTTACTTCAAGTGCCCTGCTGAGATCCGGGAATGGGTGCGTGAGAGGAGACCAGCCACTGTGGAGGAAGCTGCAGCTCTAGCTGATGAGGCTCTCACCATCAAGCCTCAGTGGATGGTTCTGTTGGAGGATGGAGAGAGGCCTACTAGCTCCACAACACCGGTGGCCCCCTGTTCTTCTGTCCCCATTGTTCCCCATTCCTCTAAGCCACCACCTCATGCTGATACCCGTGCAAAAGTGCCTCCAGTTGATTCTACTGCATTTTCTGGAATACGACGAGGAGAGGAAGTAGCAGAGCGCAGGTGTTATGGTTGTGGGCATCTGGGGCATCTGCAGGCCTCATGCCCAGCCAGCTCATGGAGAAGTCGTCCTCAAACCCCTACAGCACCTTCAGGTGGGAGCCGGCCTCCAGGTTCCCTTACCCCTCGCCCAAGAGGACGCCTTGGATGGAGTGAGACCCAGCACAGATGCTATCGATGTGGACAGCCGGGGCATCTGCAAGCCTCCTGCCCAGCTGTTCAAATGAGGATTGATCCTGTACCCAGTCGTACTATTAATTATGTACAGCCAAGTGCCATGGAGGACGACGTGTCACCACTACGTGAGGACTGGCCATGTTGCACCACTAGGAGTTTATGGTGTGTGACCTGCAGCTATGACGACTTCTGCTCATCGAGGTAAGCACTTGCAGGAGGTCGTGTTGGATGGACAGAGACTTATTGGATTTTGTGACTCAGTGGCTTTCCTCACACTGGCTGATCCCCGAGTGGTTCGGCCTGAGGCAATCCATAGAGGACCTGGGATTGTCATTGAACTGGCTGGTAGACAATGGAGGACTATTCCCACAGCCACTGTGGATCTGAACTTTGGTTTTGGGGTCAGGCGATGTGTGGTTGGGGTGATGGGTGGTCTGCCTGCAGATGTTCTCCTGGGCAATGATGTGGGAGAGCTACGATGCCAATTCGTGGCTGCATGAAACCACATGTAAGTTACGCTCTGCCTATGTGTACTTAACCAGTGACCTGTAGAGGTCCCTAGTACGTACACAAATTGGGAGGGGAAGGGATTGTCATGATCTGTACTTTTATCCCTGTCCTGTATTTTGTATAACATGTCATGATGTGATGCGACTTCTCTTTCGTTGTATTTACTGTACATTTTGCAATGGCAGGGTCCTCATTCCTCCTGTACCAGTTATGACTTGTATTGTTTAAGATTATTGTACTTGTTTTCATTATGTATACCCCTCCTCACATGTAAAGCGCCATGGAATAAATGGCGCTATAACAATAAATAATAATAATAATAATAATAATAATAATAATGTCATGGAGTGTATGTAACTAACCTGTCTCCTTCCCCCAATACTTGCAGCCCTGAGCTATAATGTAATTAAGCTTTGTCCACACTGTTAGGACTGGCGGAACGCACCAAGAGAGATGTAATGGATGCGTTCGCAGTCCGGGGTCCACCGTGCAGGTGAAACCTGCTGCTAGGACATGACAGACGATATGGCGGTACTCATAAGTATACACGCGTGGGTTAAACCTCACCCAGCGTGAAGAAAGCGATCCTGTTGCGTCACAGGATCGCGGTACCGCACATAGGGCGCGAGCAAGTGGTCAGCGAACTAGACCCCAACAGGGATAGTAGTCCGATTAGACCCTTGCTGGCACTACACCACAACTGGGTGTGAAAAGTATATACAATAGAGGCACCGAAGTGCAAACTGTGCCGTGCTGGCAGGCACCACTAAGTACCCAGACATGGGTCAGGAAGCGCACACAGGCGCGTGGCGCCACACTGGCGGTCACAGCAGAGGACGCTGACACGTGTGTGACACGTTGAGTGTTAAGTCGGGCGCTAGATAGCAGCCATACACCATACGCGAACAATCATACAGTAGGGTAGGGGTATTTAAAGGACGACTTGCACTCACAACAAACACACGTATAAAGTTGTACACTAGCGCATGGCCGTGCGGCCATGCGCAGTTTATATAGCTGCAGGACAGGAAGCGGCCACAGAAACTTTGCCCTTCCAAGACCTGCCAAGAGGACCAATAGAATGTGCTGCAGAGTCTGAGCACATGACCCTCGATCTCCAACGGGAGATCTTGCCCTGGGCATGCTCAGTGTGCGCAGACAAGGACTTAGTCCCAGAGAAGTCCACTCGCTGCTGACCAGTATTGGCTTTAAAGGCAGAAGCTGGAGAAGCAGCAGTAACTCTTCTCACAGAGTCAGACTGAGCGAGACGCTGGGATCGACGTCCCTGCTGAGCAGGCTCCACTGCGGCTGAAGAATGGGAGACCGCAGCGGAGACGGATCGAGATTCCCCCTGTGCAGCAGAGGAAACTCGACTCCTAACATTACCCCCCCTCCTAGGGCCCCCCCCTCCTTGGGCCTCGCTACGTTCGAAGGCAGCAATGAGCTGTGGGGCCCGAATGTTTTCAGCAGGCTCCCATGACCTGTTCTCTGGACCATAACCCTTCCAATCCACCAGATAGAACTTTTTGCCGCGTACCACCTTACACCCCAAAAGAGCGTTCACCTCGTAATCGTCCGTAGACGAACCCGATGTCCCGGCAGATGACTCGGAAAACCGGGACATGTATACGGGTTTCAAGAGGGACACATGAAAGGTGTCGGTGATACCCAAGCGTGGAGGAAGAGCCAGGCGGTAGACCACAGGATTAACCTGTTCAAGAACCTTGAAGGGACCCAAGTAGCGAGGAGCAAACTTAGTGGACTCAACTCGCAGCCTGATGTTACGGGCGGAGAGCCACACCAAGTCGCCAGGGACAAAAGTCGGAGCAGGGCGCCGATGAACATCGGCGGAGGACCTCATTCTCTCCTTGGAGGCCCGAATGGCATCCTGCGTGCGATCCCAAATGTCCCGTGCCTCCACAGCCCAGTCTGCCACCCTGGGATCAGCGGAAGACACAGGCATGGGCACTGGAACACACGGATGCTGGCCGTAATTTAAGAGGAATGGAGTCTGACCGGTGGAGTCGGCTACGGCATTGTTAAGTGCAAACTCTGCCCACGGTAGCAAGGATGCCCAGTCATCCTGTCTGGCAGAAACAAAATGTCGCAGATATGTGACCAAGGTCTGGTTGGCCCTTTCTACCAACCCATTCGTCTCGGGATGATATGCCGAAGAGAGATTTAACTCAATACTGAGTAAACGACATAGCTCCCTCCAGAATCGAGACGCAAACTGGGGACCCCGGTCACTAACAATTTTGTCTGGCATACCGTGTAAGCGAAAGATATGCTTGATAAACAAGACAGCCAACGCCCGTGCAGATGGTAGCCGTGGAAGAGGCACCAAATGCACCATTTTGGAGAAATGGTCGGTGATCACCCAGATAATGGTGCAATTACGAGACTTGGGTAAGCCCACCACAAAGTCCATCCCGACCATCTCCCAGGGCCTGTCAGCCACGGGCAGAGGGTAAAGCAAACCAGCTGGCCGTTGCCGAGGAGTCTTGTTCCTGGCGCAAGAGACACATGCCCGAATGTACTCCGCGACATCACGAGCCATATGCGGCCACCAGTATGTCCTCGCCAGTAACTCAGATGTCCTTTTAGTACCAAAATGTCCACCCACCCTGGACGAGTGCGCCCAAGAGAGAACCTCCGGCCGCAAACTAGATGGAACAAAAGTCTTGCCTGGGGGCACAGACTCCAGTGAAACCGGGGCCACGGTTCTCAAACTCTCGGTGGGGACAATAAGCCGAGGCTCCTCCTCCGCAGATGACACAACGGAGCGAGAGAGAGCATCGGCCCGAATGTTCTTCTCCCCAGAAAGGAAATGGAGGGTGAAATGAAACCGGGAGAAGAACAAGGACCATCTGGCCTGGCGAGAATTCAACCGCTGAGCTGTCTGCAGATACACCAAATTTTTGTGATCTGTGAAGACTTGGAAGGGAAAACGTGCTCCCTCCAAGAGATGTCTCCACTCCGAGAAAGCCAACTTCATGGCTAGCAACTCCCTGTCCCCGATGGAATAATTCCTCTCTGCTGGTGCGAAGGTCTTGGAGAAAAAGAAGCAAGGATGTTTCCGACCTTGAGCATCCTTTTGGAAGAGGACTGCTCCAGCACCAACAGAAGAGGCATCCACCTCCATGATAAATGGCTTATCAACATCGGGGCGATGAAGTATGGGAGCGCTAGCGAAGTGTGACTTTATAGAGATAAAGGCCTTGGAGACCTCCTCAGACCACAATTTAGGATTTGCCCCCTTCTTGGTGAGGGCAACCAAGGGAGCTACCAAAGTTAAGAAATGCGGGATGAACTGGCGATAATAATTGATGAACCCCATAAAGCGCTGCACCGCATTAAGAGAATGAGGTTCCTGCCAGTCCATCACAGCCTGTAGTTTGGCAGGATCCATAGCCAATCCCTGGGCTGAGATGATGTAGCCTAGGAAAGGTAAGGACTCCTGCTCAAACATGCACTTCTCCAACTTGGCATAGAGGGAGTTTGCCTGTAGGAGGTCGAAGACTTTGCAAACATCTCTCCGGTGGGAGTCAATATCTGGAGAGTAGATGAGAATATCATCCAGATAGACTACGACCGAGGTGGAAAGCATATCCCGGAAGATATCGTTCACAAAGTCTTGGAAAATGGCTGGGGCATTACAGAGCCCAAAGGGCATCACCAGATATTCATAGTGCCCATCCCTGGTGTTAAAAGCCATCTTCCATTCGTCCCCCTCACGGATGCGAATCAGGTTGTAAGCACCCCGCAGATCTAATTTAGTAAATACCCTTGCTCCCCGAAGCCTATCGAACAGTTCAGATATCAAAGGCAAAGGGTATTTATTCTTAACGGTGATGGCGTTAAGACCCCTGTAGTCTATGCATGGACGCAATTCCCCACTCTTCTTCTGCACGAAGAAGAATCCTGCCCCAGCAGGTGACACTGACTTCCTGATGAACCCTCTTGCCAGATTTTCCTGTATGTACTGTGACATTGCCTCCGTCTCCGGGAGAGATAGCGGATAGACTCGACCCCGGGGAGGCTCAGCACCAGGCAAGAGGTCAATAGGACAGTCATAGGGGCGATGGGGCGGAAGGGTCTCCGCCGCCTTTTTGGAGAATACGTCTGCATATGACCAATACTGCTTGGGGAGAGAGGATAGATCTGCGGATACCTCAGTAGTAGCAACCTGAACGCACTCCCTCTGACACCTACCCCCACAAGATTCACCCCAACCCAGAATTCTGCCTGAGGACCACTCGATATGAGGAGAGTGGTACCGTAGCCAAGGTATTCCCAACAGGATCTCATCAATTCCTTCCGGAATGACGAGCAGAGAAATTATCTCCTGATGAGATGGCGACATGGACAGAGTAAAAGGGATGGTCTGGTGTGTTATCTGTGAGGGCAATGTCGACCCATTCACCACTCGCACCGTTACTGGTTGAGCAAGCATAACCAAGGGTATTGCGTGACGTTGGGCGAAGGCAGAAGACATAAAGTTGCCCTCCGCCCCAGAATCCACGCAGAGCTCTACCGAGTGGGAAAATGAGCCAATAGTAATTGTCCCCTTAAAGGACAACTTAGAGGCAAACGTCGCCGTGTCTAGTGTACCTCCACCAACTACCACTAGACGCTGACGTTTCCTCGACCGCTGAGGACATCTGGTGGCTAGATGTCCTGACTGCTGGCAAACATGATAGACCCTGAGTGCACAAGCGGTCCGGGACTTAGATCCTGCTTGTGACACCTCCCTGGCCTCATGTGACTCAGGAACCAGGACTGGAAATTCAAGAGGTTTGGCAAAAGTAGGAGCCAGCCGAAACCTCTGCCTACACTGGGCTCGCTCTAACCTCCGCTCGTTAAAACGGAGGTCAATTCGAGTGGAGACAGTTATTAACTCCTCCAGTGTGGCAGGAATCTCCCTAGTGGCCAGAGCGTCCTTTACGTGGTCAGCCAAGCCCCTCCAAAATATGGGGATAAGAGCTTTATCCGACCAATCCAGCTCAGATGCTAAGGTGCGGAATTGGACGGCAAAATGACTGACCAAGGACTCACCCTGAGTTAATGCCAGCAATTGGAGCGCAGTATCATGGGTGACTTGAGGTCCTAAAAAGACCTGTTTCAGAGCGCTCAGAAACAGCGGAGCACTCTGCACCACATGATCGCCACGCTCCCACAGCGGCGTAGCCCATTCCAACGCCCTGTCCGACAATAGAGACAAAATAAATCCCACCTTAGCCCGCTCTGTGGGAAAACGTGTAGCCAGGAGCTCGAGATGA
This sequence comes from Ranitomeya imitator, assembly GCF_032444005.1. Classification (NCBI taxonomy): domain Eukaryota; kingdom Metazoa; phylum Chordata; class Amphibia; order Anura; family Dendrobatidae; genus Ranitomeya; species Ranitomeya imitator. The sequence goes on from NC_091284.1 coordinate 300,677,062, forward strand.
ATAGAGCACTGACTCACAAATCCCCTAGAAAACTTGCTATCACCAGAAAATTTTTCTGGCAGCGGGAGGTGAGATAATGTCGGAACAGGGGTGGCAATGGACATAGTAGCTGCAGCCACGCTGGCAGCCTGTACAGCTACTGCAGTAACATCCACAGCTGAGGTCGCGCTCTCGAGAGCCGCCAACCTACCCTCCAGCTGCTGGATATGCCGCAGAGATTGCTGTATGTCTGTCATCACTAGCCAGACCCTGGCGCTAGTGTAATGTTAGGACTGGCGGAACGCACCAAGAGAGATGTAATGGATGCGTTCGCAGTCCGGGGTCCACCGTGCAGGTGAAACCTGCTGCTAGGACATGACAGACGATATGGCGGTACTCATAAGTATACACGCGTGGGTTAAACCTCACCCAGCGTGAAGAAAGCGATCCTGTTGCGTCACAGGATCGCGGTACCGCACATAGAGCGCGAGCAAGTGGTCAGCGAACTAGACCCCAACAGGGATAGTAGTCCGATTAGACCCTTGCTGGCACTACACCACAACTGGGTGTGAAAAGTATATACAATAGAGGCACCGAAGTGCAAACTGTGCCGTGCTGGCAGGCACCACTAAGTACCCAGACATGGGTCAGGAAGCGCACACAGGCGCGTGGCGCCACACTGGCGGTCACAGCAGAGGACGCTAACACGTGTGTGACACGTTGAGTGTTAAGTCGGGCGCTAGATAGCAGCCATACACCATACGCGAACAATCATACAGTAGGGTAGGGGGATTTAAAGGACGACTTGCACTCACAACAAACACACGTATAAAGTTGTACACTAGCGCATGGCCGTGCGGTCATGCGCAGTTTATATAGCTGCAGGACAGGAAGCGGCCACAGAAACTTTGCCCTTCCAAGACCTGCCAAGAGGACCAATAGAATGCGCTGCAGAGTCTGAGCACATGACCCTCGATCTCCAACGGGAGATCTTGCCCTGGGCATGCTCAGTGTGCGCAGACAAGGACTTAGTCCCAGAGAAGTCCACTCGCTGCTGACCAGTATTGGCTTTAAAGGCAGAAGCTGGAGAAGCAGCAGTAACTCTTCTCACAGAGTCAGACTGAGCGAGACGCTGGGATCGACGTCCCTGCTGAGCAGGCTCCACTGCGGCTGGAGGAGAATGGGAGACCGCAGCGGAGACGGATCGAGATCCCCCCTGTGCAGCAGAGGAAACTTGACTCCTAACACACACCACTAGGGAAAGAATAGCCATTCTTCCTCACAGCAGGTGGCTAGTCAAATGTAAATACTGCCTGGAGCCCAGGAGTCTAGAATCTTCTGGTGGACCCAACCATTGAATAGAAGGTGTGACCCCCCCTTTATGGGCGGAGCTCAGACAATCCATTCTTATTTTGAGATCAGATGTGAGTTGATCCTTGAAGGAGAAGGAGTGGGGATTCTTAGCTGAGGCAAGACCCCACACCCATCTAGGACTGTGGAAGCGAACGGGGCGAGACTTGAGCTGAGGACATATCTCGTCGTTCGTGGGATTGTTTTGGGATCCCTTGGACTCGTGTGGACTATTGCTTTGTTAGCTGGCACAAGGATTATCGGGAGGCGCCCCCGAACCTGTTCTGTTGGACTAATTGTGGACTCTGTAGATCTACCTGCATGTGTTGTTCCAGCGTTCTTGATAATAAATCTGTTGAATCATCCCTCGGCCTGTTGTCCCTTCTTGCTCTGCCGTACACCCCGTCACACCCCTCGACTGAGTTCGCCATCACCACCTCCTCAGGCCAATAATTCCAGATTCTCACTGCCCTAACAGTAAAGAATCCTCTTCTATGTTGGTGGAAAAACCTTCTCTCCTCCAGACGCAAAGAATGCCCCCTTGTGCCAGTCACCTTCCTTGGTATAAACAGATCCTCAGCGAGATATTTGGATTGTCCCCTTATATACTTATACATGGTTATTAGATCGCCCCTCAGTCGTCTTTTTTCTAGACTAAATAATCCTAATTTCGCTAATCTATCTGGGTATTGTAGTTCTCCCATCCCCTTTATTAATTTTGTTGCCCTCCTTTGTACTCTCTCTAGTTCCATTATATCCTTCCTGAGCACCGGTGCCCAAAACTGGACACAGTACTCCATGTGCGGTCTAACTAGGGATTTGTACAGAGGCAGTATAATGCTCTCATCATGTGTATCCAGACCTCTTTTAATGCACCCCATGATCCTGTTTGCTTTGGCAGCTGCTGACTGGCACTGGCTGCTCCAGGTAAGTTTAATTCGTATAAATCCCATGGCGGTATGACGAGGAGTTCTGCAGGCGGCTGGCCCTGCAGCCCGAGCTAGGATGGGGAGTTAAAGAGACTGATGTTTGGCTACGAATGATGCTGTCACAGAAGCGACCACTAACTACTATGCAGCCGCAGGTCAACACTCAGTGGTCATACGTAAACCCAGGGCCTGCTGGCTATTTAACGAGGAAACTTCCGTTTTCATGTGTCATGTAGATATAGGCGCGACTGCTCAGCTTGCGGGGGGGGAGTTGACATCCAGCGGCAAGGTGTACTGGTCAGGCAAACAGAGCACCTACACGGCAAAACCCCAGTGAGCGTAACCGCGATGGGCCCATGGCTAGGCCTCTAACCCAAGAAAGAATCGGCATGGCAATTACACTCCGGCTTTACAGACGGCTATTTTATCCACTACAAATTCAGTAAAACACCAAGCCTGGCCTATAACCTAAAATCCGCTCGTGAATTCCCTGACATTATCAACCAGAAAATCGAAAAGGAGGTTGAAATAGGTAGAATGTGGGGCCCCTTTCATTCGCTGCCCTTCAAAAATATACAAATATCACCGTTAGGCATTATTCTGAAAAAGGAACCAGGTAAATATCATCTTATCCATCATCTATCACACCCAAAAGGCGAATCGGTTAACGACGCCATACCCGCAGAGGAAACTTCCGTGACATATGCATCTTTTGACAAAGCGGTATAATTAGTATGCGCAGCTGGGCCCTGCATCCTGCTAGCTAAATCAGACACAGAATCAGCATTCCGCCTGTTACCCATGCACCCAGAATGCTTTCACCTATTAGGATGCAAAGTGAACCAGCACTATTACTTTGATATGTGCCTGCTGATGGGATGTTCCATTTCATGTCACTATTTTGAGCTATTCAGTACTTTCCTGGATTGGGTAGTTCATTATGAAACAGGTAGCAACTCTATGATTTATTACCTCGATGATTTTTTGTTCGTCGGCCCCAAAAATTCTAAACTCTGCTCCTTCCTTCTCAAAAAATTTAAATTTATATCACATTATTTTGGCGTACCGCTATCACCAGAAAAAACAGTCGGACCATGTAATGTATTGCCTTTCCTGGGCATCGAAATAGACACCAATTCGATGGTTTTTCGCTTAGGTTGGTTTCACACTTGCGTACGGGAGGGCTGCATAGTTCCTCCATTAAGTCCTGCCCACTGCTGCACCTCTTCCATTCAGCTCCGCCTACGTCGGCATGCATCCTGCGTTCTTATCTTTTATTATTGGGTATGCAGGCCATGCGAATGTTTTGGCGCTGCGCCTAACTTAACATGTTGCATTTTGTTGCAGTCGGCGCAGCGCCAAAGCAACACATGCAGAGGCAACTGCATACATTCGCATGGCCTGCATACCCAATGATAAAGATAGGAACGCAGGACGCATGCCAACGTAGGCGGAGCTGAATGGAAGAGATGCAGAAGTGGGCGGGGCTTAACGGAGGAACTACGCAGCCCTTCCATACGCAAGTGTGAAACCAGCCTTACCTGTCAAAAAAAATACAGAAAACACTGCAGATGTTGGAAGGTTTCTGCAAGGTTAAAAAAGTCACCCTACAATAGTTGCAGGCCTTATGGGTCTACTAACATTTGCCAGCCGCGTAATGTCGTCAGAGCTTTCTCTCGACAATTATCGCTAGCAACCAAGGGTATTTCCCAACCGGGCCATATAATTAAGCTTACTCGCTTGTTAAAAGCAGACTTGTTAGTCTGGAAAACATTCCTGCAATCAAGGACATAGGGCTGGCTGATGAAGCTGCTTTGAGGCAGCGACACACGTTGGGCAGAGCTAGGGCATGCTGACTTAGTAAGTATGTTTAGGTATTTGTGCGGTCTTTGTTGGGAAACTTGGTGACTGTCAGTTCACCATGGGGGCTTGTTCACACGTGATCCTTATTTGGCTTATTTTTGCCTTAGCAGTTTGTTACAAACACATTCTGAGTGTTTGCATGTGTGTTTGAGCCTCTGATGGACTGTCTCCACTCTGGTGATCTATGGCTTTATACATTGATTCATGCACGTTTATATTTTGTATATATGACAATT